>NW_028248904.1:0-595117 GCF_964263255.1 Lissotriton vulgaris
GGAGGCATTTAATGTTCGAGCAAAAACGGCTGATTTTCGACAAAAGAGATAACACCCCCCATTACGTCATGCTTCAGAAATGTGGAAAATGGTCCGTTTTCAAATGTTTTATTTTTGAACGTCAGTTCACATTTGTAGGTGGATCATCAGTGTTAGAGCTAAAATTAGCATGTTTAAAGTGATTTTCATGCTTCCAGGGTTGCGGGAAGTTAATTAAATACCATTTGGAGGCATTTAATGTTCGAGCAAAAACGGCTGATTTTCGACAAAAGAGATAACACCCCCCATTACGTCATGCTTCAGAAATGTGGAAAATGGTCCGTTTTCAAATGTTTTATTTTTGAACGTCAGTTCACATTTGTAGGTGGATCATCAGTGTTAGAGCTAAAATTAGCATGTTTAAAGTGATTTTCATGCTTCCAGGGGCTCGGGAAGTTAATTAAATACCATTTGGAGGCATTTAATGTTCTAGCAAAAACGGCTGATTTTCGACAAAAGAGATAACACCCCCCCATTACGTCATGCTTCAGAAATGTGGAAAATGGTCCGTTTTCAAATGTTTTATTTTTGAACGTCAGTTCACATTTGTAGGTGGATCATCAGTGTTAGAGCTACAATTAGCATGTTTAAAGTGATTTTCATGCTTCCAGGGGCTCCGGAAGTGAAATAAATACCATTTGGAGGCATTTAATGTTCGAGCAAAAACGGCTGATTTTCGACAAAAGAGATAACACCCCCCCATTACGTCATGCTTCAGAAATGTGGAAAATGGTCCATTTTCAAATGTTTTATTTTTGAACGTCAGTTCACATTTGTAGGTGGATCATCAGTGTTAGAGCTAAAATTAGCATGTTTAAAGTGATTTTCATGCTTCCAGGGGCTCGGGAAGTTAATTAAATACCATTTGGAGGCATTTAATGTTCGAGCAAAAACGGCTGATTTTCGACAAAAGAGATAACACCCCCCCATTACGTCATGCTTCAGAAATGTGGAAAATGGTCCGTTTTCAAATGTTTTATTTTTGAACGTCAGTTCACATTTGTAGGTGGATCATCAGTGTTAGAGCTAAAATTAGCATGTTTAAAGTGATTTTCATGCTTCCAGGGGCCCAAAACACAAGATTTATGGAATGGTTAAAAGTGCATGAAAATGCCCAATTTACTCACTCTGAGTTCTCAAAAAGGGTTTCTTCACCCCGGGAAGTGAAATAAATACCATTTGGAGGCATTTAATGTTCGAGCAAAAACGGCTGATTTTCGACAAAAGAGATAACACCCCCCCATTACGTCATGCTTCAGAAATGTGGAAAATGGTCCGTTTTCAAATGTTTTATTTTTGAACGTCAGTTCACATTTGTAGGTGGATCATCAGTGTTAGAGCTAAAATTAGCATGTTTAAAGTGATTTTCATGCTTCCAGGGGCTCGGGAAGTTAATTAAATACCATTTGGAGGCATTTAATGTTCGAGCAAAAACGGCTGATTTTCGACAAAAGAGATAACACCCCCCCATTACGTCATGCTTCAGAAATGTGGAAAATGGTCCGTTTTCAAATGTTTTATTTTTGAACGTCAGTTCACATTTGTAGGTGGATCATCAGTGTTAGAGCTAAAATTAGCATGTTTAAAGTGATTTTCATGCTTCCAGGGGCCCAAAACACAAGATTTATGGAATGGTTAAAAGTGCATGAAAATGGCCAATTTACTCACTCTGAGTTCTCAAAAAGGGTTTCTTCACCCCGGGAAGTTAATTAAATACCATTTGGAGGCATTTAATGTTCGAGCAAAAACGGCTGATTTTCGACAAAAGAGATAACACCCCCCCATTACGTCATGCTTCAGAAATGTGGAAAATGGTCCGTTTTCAAATGTTTTATTTTTAACGTCAGTTCACATTTGTAGGTGGATCATCAGTGTTAGAGCTAAAATTAGCATGTTTAAAGTGATTTTCATGCTTCCAGGGGCCCAAAACACAAGATTTATGGAATGGTTAAAAGTGCATGAAAATGGCCAATTTACTCACTCTGAGTTCTCAAAAAGGGTTTCTTCACCCCGGGAAGTTAATTAAATACCATTTGGAGGCATTTAATGTTCGAGCAAAAACGGCTGATTTTCGACAAAAGAGATAACACCCCCCCATTACGTCATGCTTCAGAAATGTGGAAAATGGTCCGTTTTCAAATGTTTTATTTTTGAACGTCAGTTCACATTTGTAGGTGGATCATCAGTGTTAGAGCTAAAATTAGCATGTTTAAAGTGATTTTCATGCTTCCAGGGGCCCAAAACACAAGATTTATGGAATGGTTAAAAGTGCATGAAAATGGCCAATTTACTCACTCTGAGTTCTCAAAAAGGGTTTCTTCACCCCGGGAAGTTAATTAAATACCATTTGGAGGCATTTAATGTTCGAGCAAAAACGGCTGATTTTCGACAAAAGAGATAACACCCCCCCATTACGTCATGCTTCAGAAATGTGGAAAATGGTCCGTTTTCAAATGTTTTATTTTTAACGTCAGTTCACATTTGTAGGTGGATCATCAGTGTTAGAGCTAAAATTAGCATGTTTAAAGTGATTTTCATGCTTCCAGGGGCCCAAAACACAAGATTTATGGAATGGTTAAAAGTGCATGAAAATGGCCAATTTACTCACTCTGAGTTCTCAAAAAGGGTTTCTTCACCCCGGGAAGTTAATTAAATACCATTTGGAGGCATTTAATGTTCGAGCAAAAACGGCTGATTTTCGACAAAAGAGATAACACCCCCCCATTACGTCATGCTTCAGAAATGTGGAAAATGGTCCGTTTTCAAATGTTTTATTTTTGAACGTCAGTTCACATTTGTAGGTGGATCATCAGTGTTAGAGCTAAAATTAGCATGTTTAAAGTGATTTTCATGCTTCCAGGGGCTCGGGAAGTGAAATAAATACCATTTGGAGGCATTTAATGTTCGAGCAAAAACGGCTGATTTTCGACAAAAGAGATAACACCCCCCCATTACGTCATGCTTCAGAAATGTGGAAAATGGTCCGTTTTCAAATGTTTTATTTTTGAACGTCAGTTCACATTTGTAGGTGGATCATCAGTGTTAGAGCTAAAATTAGCATGTTTAAAGTGATTTTCATGCTTCCAGGGGCCCAAAACACAAGATTTATGGAATGGTTAAAAGTGCATGAAAATGGCCAATTTACTCACTCTGAGTTCTCAAAAAGGGTTTCTTCACCCCGGGAAGTTAATTAAATACCATTTGGAGGCATTTAATGTTCGAGCAAAAACGGCTGATTTTCGACAAAAGAGATAACACCCCCCCATTACGTCATGCTTCAGAAATGTGGAAAATGGTCCGTTTTCAAATGTTTTATTTTTGAACGTCAGTTCACATTTGTAGGTGGATCATCAGTGTTAGAGCTAAAATTAGCATGTTTAAAGTGATTTTCATGCTTCCAGGGGTGCGGGAAGTTAATTAAATACCATTTGGAGGCATTTAATGTTCGAGCAAAAACGGCTGATTTTCGACAAAAGAGATAACACCCCCCATTACGTCATGCTTCAGAAATGTGGAAAATGGTCCGTTTTCAAATGTTTTATTTTTGAACGTCAGTTCACATTTGTAGGTGGATCATCAGTGTTAGAGCTAAAATTAGCATGTTTAAAGTGATTTTCATGCTTCCAGGGCTCGGGAAGTGAAATAAATACCATTTGGAGGCATTTAATGTTCGAGCAAAAACGGCTGATTTTCGACAAAAGAGATAACACCCCCCCATTACGTCATGCTTCAGAAATGTGGAAAATGGTCCGTTTTCAAATGTTTTATTTTTGAACGTCAGTTCACATTTGTAGGTGGATCATCAGTGTTAGAGCTAAAATTAGCATGTTTAAAGTGATTTTCATGCTTCCAGGGGCTCGGGAAGTTAATTAAATACCATTTGGAGGCATTTAATGTTCGAGCAAAAACGGCTGATTTTCGACAAAAGAGATAACACCCCCCAATTACGTCATGCTTCAGAAATGTGGAAAATGGTCCGTTTTCAAATGTTTTATTTTTGAACGTCAGTTCACATTTGTAGGTGGATCATCAGTGTTAGAGCTAAAATTAGCATGTTTAAAGTGATTTTCATGCTTCCAGGGGCCCAAAACACAAGATTTATGGAATGGTTAAAAGTGCATGAAAATGGCCAATTTACTCACTCTGAGTTCTCAAAAAGGGTTTCTTCACCCCGGGAAGTTAATTAAATACCATTTGGAGGCATTTAATGTTCGAGCAAAAACGGCTGATTTTCGACAAAAGAGATAACACCCCCCCATTACGTCATGCTTCAGAAATGTGGAAAATGGTCCGTTTTCAAATGTTTTATTTTTAACGTCAGTTCACATTTGTAGGTGGATCATCAGTGTTAGAGCTAAAATTAGCATGTTTAAAGTGATTTTCATGCTTCCAGGGGCCCAAAACACAAGATTTATGGAATGGTTAAAAGTGCATGAAAATGGCCAATTTACTCACTCTGAGTTCTCAAAAAGGGTTTCTTCACCCCGGGAAGTTAATTAAATACCATTTGGAGGCATTTAATGTTCGAGCAAAAACGGCTGATTTTCGACAAAAGAGATAACACCCCCCCATTACGTCATGCTTCAGAAATGTGGAAAATGGTCCGTTTTCAAATGTTTTATTTTTGAACGTCAGTTCACATTTGTAGGTGGATCATCAGTGTTAGAGCTAAAATTAGCATGTTTAAAGTGATTTTCATGCTTCCAGGGGCTCGGGAAGTGAAATAAATACCATTTGGAGGCATTTAATGTTCGAGCAAAAACGGCTGATTTTCGACAAAAGAGATAACACCCCCCCATTACGTCATGCTTCAGAAATGTGGAAAATGGTCCGTTTTCAAATGTTTTATTTTTGAACGTCAGTTCACATTTGTAGGTGGATCATCAGTGTTAGAGCTAAAATTAGCATGTTTAAAGTGATTTTCATGCTTCCAGGGGTGCGGGAAGTTAATTAAATACCATTTGGAGGCATTTAATGTTCGAGCAAAAACGGCTGATTTTCGACAAAAGAGATAACACCCCCCATTACGTCATGCTTCAGAAATGTGGAAAATGGTCCGTTTTCAAATGTTTTATTTTTGAACGTCAGTTCACATTTGTAGGTGGATCATCAGTGTTAGAGCTAAAATTAGCATGTTTAAAGTGATTTTCATGCTTCCAGGGGCTCGGGAAGTGAAATAAATACCATTTGGAGGCATTTAATGTTCGAGCAAAAACGGCTGATTTTCGACAAAAGAGATAACACCCCCCCATTACGTCATGCTTCAGAAATGTGGAAAATGGTCCGTTTCAAATGTTTTATTTTTGAACGTCAGTTCACATTTGTAGGTGGATCATCAGTGTTAGAGCTAAAATTAGCATGTTTAAAGTGATTTTCATGCTTCCAGGGGCTCGGGAAGTGAAATAAATACCATTTGGAGGCATTTAATGTTCGAGCAAAAACGGCTGATTTTCGACAAAAGAGATAACACCCCCCCATTACGTCATGCTTCAGAAATGTGGAAAATGGTCCATTTTCAAATGTTTTATTTTTGAACGTCAGTTCACATTTGTAGGTGGATCATCAGTGTTAGAGCTAAAATTAGCATGTTTAAAGTGATTTTCATGCTTCCAGGGGCTCGGGAAGTTAATTAAATACCATTTGGAGGCATTTAATGTTCGAGCAAAAACGGCTGATTTTCGACAAAAGAGATAACACCCCCCCATTACGTCATGCTTCAGAAATGTGGAAAATGGTCCGTTTTCAAATGTTTTATTTTTGAACGTCAGTTCACATTTGTAGGTGGATCATCAGTGTTAGAGCTAAAATTAGCATGTTTAAAGTGATTTTCATGCTTCCAGGGGCCCAAAACACAAGATTTATGGAATGGTTAAAAGTGCATGAAAATGCCCAATTTACTCACTCTGAGTTCTCAAAAAGGGTTTCTTCACCCCGGGAAGTGAAATAAATACCATTTGGAGGCATTTAATGTTCGAGCAAAAACGGCTGATTTTCGACAAAAGAGATAACACCCCCCCATTACGTCATGCTTCAGAAATGTGGAAAATGGTCCGTTTTCAAATGTTTTATTTTTGAACGTCAGTTCACATTTGTAGGTGGATCATCAGTGTTAGAGCTAAAATTAGCATGTTTAAAGTGATTTTCATGCTTCCAGGGGCTCGGGAAGTTAATTAAATACCATTTGGAGGCATTTGATGTTCGAGCAAAAACGGCTGATTTTCGACAAAAGAGATAACACCCCCCCATTACGTCATGCTTCAGAAATGTGGAAAATGGTCCGTTTTCAAATGTTTTATTTTTGAACGTCAGTTCACATTTGTAGGTGGATCATCAGTGTTA
This sequence comes from Lissotriton vulgaris, assembly GCF_964263255.1. NCBI lineage: Eukaryota > Metazoa > Chordata > Amphibia > Caudata > Salamandridae > Lissotriton > Lissotriton vulgaris. The sequence goes on from NW_028248904.1 coordinate 6,379, forward strand.
GAGCTAAAATTAGCATGTTTAAAGTGATTTTCATGCTTCCAGGGGCCCAAAACACAAGATTTATGGAATGGTTAAAAGTGCATGAAAATGGCCAATTTACTCACTCTGAGTTCTCAAAAAGGGTTTCTTCACCCCGGGAAGTTAATTAAATACCATTTGGAGGCATTTAATGTTCGAGCAAAAACGGCTGATTTTCGACAAAAGAGATAACACCCCCCCATTACGTCATGCTTCAGAAATGTGGAAAATGGTCCGTTTTCAAATGTTTTATTTTTGAACGTCAGTTCACATTTGTAGGTGGATCATCAGTGTTAGAGCTAAAATTAGCATGTTTAAAGTGATTTTCATGCTTCCAGGGGCTCGGGAAGTTAATTAAATACCATTTGGAGGCATTTAATGTTCGAGCAAAAACGGCTGATTTTCGACAAAAGAGATAACACCCCCCCATTACGTCATGCTTCAGAAATGTGGAAAATGGTCCGTTTTCAAATGTTTTATTTTTGAACGTCAGTTCACATTTGTAGGTGGATCATCAGTGTTAGAGCTAAAATTAGCATGTTTAAAGTGATTTTCATGCTTCCAGGGGCCCAAAACACAAGATTTATGGAATGGTTAAAAGTGCATGAAAATGGCCAATTTACTCACTCTGAGTTCTCAAAAAGGGTTTCTTCACCCCGGGAAGTTAATTAAATACCATTTGGAGGCATTTAATGTTCGAGCAAAAACGGCTGATTTTCGACAAAAGAGATAACACCCCCCCATTACGTCATGCTTCAGAAATGTGGAAAATGGTCCGTTTTCAAATGTTTTATTTTTAACGTCAGTTCACATTTGTAGGTGGATCATCAGTGTTAGAGCTAAAATTAGCATGTTTAAAGTGATTTTCATGCTTCCAGGGGCCCAAAACACAAGATTTATGGAATGGTTAAAAGTGCATGAAAATGGCCAATTTACTCACTCTGAGTTCTCAAAAAGGGTTTCTTCACCCCGGGAAGTTAATTAAATACCATTTGGAGGCATTTAATGTTCGAGCAAAAACGGCTGATTTTCGACAAAAGAGATAACACCCCCCCATTACGTCATGCTTCAGAAATGTGGAAAATGGTCCGTTTTCAAATGTTTTATTTTTGAACGTCAGTTCACATTTGTAGGTGGATCATCAGTGTTAGAGCTAAAATTAGCATGTTTAAAGTGATTTTCATGCTTCCAGGGGCCCAAAACACAAGATTTATGGAATGGTTAAAAGTGCATGAAAATGGCCAATTTACTCACTCTGAGTTCTCAAAAAGAGTTTCTTCACCCCGGGAAGTTAATTAAATACCATTTGGAGGCATTTAATGTTCGAGCAAAAACGGCTGATTTTCGACAAAAGAGATAACACCCCCCCATTACGTCATGCTTCAGAAATGTGGAAAATGGTCCGTTTTCAAATGTTTTATTTTTGAACGTCAGTTCACATTTGTAGGTGGATCATCAGTGTTAGAGCTAAAATTAGCATGTTTAAAGTGATTTTCATGCTTCCAGGGTTGCGGGAAGTTAATTAAATACCATTTGGAGGCATTTAATGTTCGAGCAAAAACGGCTGATTTTCGACAAAAGAGATAACACCCCCCATTACGTCATGCTTCAGAAATGTGGAAAATGGTCCGTTTTCAAATGTTTTATTTTTGAACGTCAGTTCACATTTGTAGGTGGATCATCAGTGTTAGAGCTAAAATTAGCATGTTTAAAGTGATTTTCATGCTTCCAGGGGCTCGGGAAGTTAATTAAATACCATTTGGAGGCATTTAATGTTCTAGCAAAAACGGCTGATTTTCGACAAAAGAGATAACACCCCCCCATTACGTCATGCTTCAGAAATGTGGAAAATGGTCCGTTTTCAAATGTTTTATTTTTGAACGTCAGTTCACATTTGTAGGTGGATCATCAGTGTTAGAGCTACAATTAGCATGTTTAAAGTGATTTTCATGCTTCCAGGGGCTCCGGAAGTGAAATAAATACCATTTGGAGGCATTTAATGTTCGAGCAAAAACGGCTGATTTTCGACAAAAGAGATAACACCCCCCCATTACGTCATGCTTCAGAAATGTGGAAAATGGTCCATTTTCAAATGTTTTATTTTTGAACGTCAGTTCACATTTGTAGGTGGATCATCAGTGTTAGAGCTAAAATTAGCATGTTTAAAGTGATTTTCATGCTTCCAGGGGCTCGGGAAGTTAATTAAATACCATTTGGAGGCATTTAATGTTCGAGCAAAAACGGCTGATTTTCGACAAAAGAGATAACACCCCCCCATTACGTCATGCTTCAGAAATGTGGAAAATGGTCCGTTTTCAAATGTTTTATTTTTGAACGTCAGTTCACATTTGTAGGTGGATCATCAGTGTTAGAGCTAAAATTAGCATGTTTAAAGTGATTTTCATGCTTCCAGGGGCCCAAAACACAAGATTTATGGAATGGTTAAAAGTGCATGAAAATGCCCAATTTACTCACTCTGAGTTCTCAAAAAGGGTTTCTTCACCCCGGGAAGTGAAATAAATACCATTTGGAGGCATTTAATGTTCGAGCAAAAACGGCTGATTTTCGACAAAAGAGATAACACCCCCCCATTACGTCATGCTTCAGAAATGTGGAAAATGGTCCGTTTTCAAATGTTTTATTTTTGAACGTCAGTTCACATTTGTAGGTGGATCATCAGTGTTAGAGCTAAAATTAGCATGTTTAAAGTGATTTTCATGCTTCCAGGGGCTCGGGAAGTTAATTAAATACCATTTGGAGGCATTTAATGTTCGAGCAAAAACGGCTGATTTTCGACAAAAGAGATAACACCCCCCCATTACGTCATGCTTCAGAAATGTGGAAAATGGTCCGTTTTCAAATGTTTTATTTTTGAACGTCAGTTCACATTTGTAGGTGGATCATCAGTGTTAGAGCTAAAATTAGCATGTTTAAAGTGATTTTCATGCTTCCAGGGGCCCAAAACACAAGATTTATGGAATGGTTAAAAGTGCATGAAAATGGCCAATTTACTCACTCTGAGTTCTCAAAAAGGGTTTCTTCACCCCGGGAAGTTAATTAAATACCATTTGGAGGCATTTAATGTTCGAGCAAAAACGGCTGATTTTCGACAAAAGAGATAACACCCCCCCATTACGTCATGCTTCAGAAATGTGGAAAATGGTCCGTTTTCAAATGTTTTATTTTTAACGTCAGTTCACATTTGTAGGTGGATCATCAGTGTTAGAGCTAAAATTAGCATGTTTAAAGTGATTTTCATGCTTCCAGGGGCCCAAAACACAAGATTTATGGAATGGTTAAAAGTGCATGAAAATGGCCAATTTACTCACTCTGAGTTCTCAAAAAGGGTTTCTTCACCCCGGGAAGTTAATTAAATACCATTTGGAGGCATTTAATGTTCGAGCAAAAACGGCTGATTTTCGACAAAAGAGATAACACCCCCCCATTACGTCATGCTTCAGAAATGTGGAAAATGGTCCGTTTTCAAATGTTTTATTTTTGAACGTCAGTTCACATTTGTAGGTGGATCATCAGTGTTAGAGCTAAAATTAGCATGTTTAAAGTGATTTTCATGCTTCCAGGGGCCCAAAACACAAGATTTATGGAATGGTTAAAAGTGCATGAAAATGGCCAATTTACTCACTCTGAGTTCTCAAAAAGGGTTTCTTCACCCCGGGAAGTTAATTAAATACCATTTGGAGGCATTTAATGTTCGAGCAAAAACGGCTGATTTTCGACAAAAGAGATAACACCCCCCCATTACGTCATGCTTCAGAAATGTGGAAAATGGTCCGTTTTCAAATGTTTTATTTTTAACGTCAGTTCACATTTGTAGGTGGATCATCAGTGTTAGAGCTAAAATTAGCATGTTTAAAGTGATTTTCATGCTTCCAGGGGCCCAAAACACAAGATTTATGGAATGGTTAAAAGTGCATGAAAATGGCCAATTTACTCACTCTGAGTTCTCAAAAAGGGTTTCTTCACCCCGGGAAGTTAATTAAATACCATTTGGAGGCATTTAATGTTCGAGCAAAAACGGCTGATTTTCGACAAAAGAGATAACACCCCCCCATTACGTCATGCTTCAGAAATGTGGAAAATGGTCCGTTTTCAAATGTTTTATTTTTGAACGTCAGTTCACATTTGTAGGTGGATCATCAGTGTTAGAGCTAAAATTAGCATGTTTAAAGTGATTTTCATGCTTCCAGGGGCTCGGGAAGTGAAATAAATACCATTTGGAGGCATTTAATGTTCGAGCAAAAACGGCTGATTTTCGACAAAAGAGATAACACCCCCCCATTACGTCATGCTTCAGAAATGTGGAAAATGGTCCGTTTTCAAATGTTTTATTTTTGAACGTCAGTTCACATTTGTAGGTGGATCATCAGTGTTAGAGCTAAAATTAGCATGTTTAAAGTGATTTTCATGCTTCCAGGGGCCCAAAACACAAGATTTATGGAATGGTTAAAAGTGCATGAAAATGGCCAATTTACTCACTCTGAGTTCTCAAAAAGGGTTTCTTCACCCCGGGAAGTTAATTAAATACCATTTGGAGGCATTTAATGTTCGAGCAAAAACGGCTGATTTTCGACAAAAGAGATAACACCCCCCCATTACGTCATGCTTCAGAAATGTGGAAAATGGTCCGTTTTCAAATGTTTTATTTTTGAACGTCAGTTCACATTTGTAGGTGGATCATCAGTGTTAGAGCTAAAATTAGCATGTTTAAAGTGATTTTCATGCTTCCAGGGGTGCGGGAAGTTAATTAAATACCATTTGGAGGCATTTAATGTTCGAGCAAAAACGGCTGATTTTCGACAAAAGAGATAACACCCCCCATTACGTCATGCTTCAGAAATGTGGAAAATGGTCCGTTTTCAAATGTTTTATTTTTGAACGTCAGTTCACATTTGTAGGTGGATCATCAGTGTTAGAGCTAAAATTAGCATGTTTAAAGTGATTTTCATGCTTCCAGGGGCTCGGGAAGTGAAATAAATACCATTTGGAGGCATTTAATGTTCGAGCAAAAACGGCTGATTTTCGACAAAAGAGATAACACCCCCCCATTACGTCATGCTTCAGAAATGTGGAAAATGGTCCGTTTTCAAATGTTTTATTTTTGAACGTCAGTTCACATTTGTAGGTGGATCATCAGTGTTAGAGCTAAAATTAGCATGTTTAAAGTGATTTTCATGCTTCCAGGGGCTCGGGAAGTTAATTAAATACCATTTGGAGGCATTTAATGTTCGAGCAAAAACGGCTGATTTTCGACAAAAGAGATAACACCCCCCCATTACGTCATGCTTCAGAAATGTGGAAAATGGTCCGTTTTCAAATGTTTTATTTTTGAACGTCAGTTCACATTTGTAGGTGGATCATCAGTGTTAGAGCTAAAATTAGCATGTTTAAAGTGATTTTCATGCTTCCAGGGGCCCAAAACACAAGATTTATGGAATGGTTAAAAGTGCATGAAAATGCCCAATTTACTCACTCTGAGTTCTCAAAAAGGGTTTCTTCACCCCGGGAAGTGAAATAAATACCATTTGGAGGCATTTAATGTTCGAGCAAAAACGGCTGATTTTCGACAAAAGAGATAACACCCCCCCATTACGTCATGCTTCAGAAATGTGGAAAATGGTCCGTTTTCAAATGTTTTATTTTTGAACGTCAGTTCACATTTGTAGGTGGATCATCAGTGTTAGAGCTAAAATTAGCATGTTTAAAGTGATTTTCATGCTTCCAGGGGCTCGGGAAGTTAATTAAATACCATTTGGAGGCATTTGATGTTCGAGCAAAAACGGCTGATTTTCGACAAAAGAGATAACACCCCCCCATTACGTCATGCTTCAGAAATGTGGAAAATGGTCCGTTTTCAAATGTTTTATTTTTGAACGTCAGTTCACATTTGTAGGTGGATCATCAGTGTTAGAGCTAAAATTAGCATGTTTAAAGTGATTTTCATGCTTCCAGGGGCCCAAAACACAAGATTTATGGAATGGTTAAAAGTGCATGAAAATGGCCAATTTACTCACTCTGAGTTCTCAAAAAGGGTTTCTTCACCCCGGGAAGTTAATTAAATACCATTTGGAGGCATTTAATGTTCGAGCAAAAACGGCTGATTTTCGACAAAAGAGATAACACCCCCCCATTACGTCATGCTTCAGAAATGTGGAAAATGGTCCGTTTTCAAATGTTTTATTTTTAACGTCAGTTCACATTTGTAGGTGGATGATCAGTGTTAGAGCTAAAATTAGCATGTTTAAAGTGATTTTCATGCTTCCAGGGGCCCAAAACACAAGATTTATGGAATGGTTAAAAGTGCATGAAAATGGCCAATTTACTCACTCTGAGTTCTCAAAAAGGGTTTCTTCACCCCGGGAAGTTAATTAAATACCATTTGGAGGCATTTAATGTTCGAGCAAAAACGGCTGATTTTCGACAAAAGAGATAACACCCCCCCATTACGTCATGCTTCAGAAATGTGGAAAATGGTCCGTTTTCAAATGTTTTATTTTTGAACGTCAGTTCACATTTGTAGGTGGATCATCAGTGTTAGAGCTAAAATTAGCATGTTTAAAGTGATTTTCATGCTTCCAGGGGCTCGGGAAGTGAAATAAATACCATTTGGAGGCATTTAATGTTCGAGCAAAAACGGCTGATTTTCGACAAAAGAGATAACACCCCCCCATTACGTCATGCTTCAGAAATGTGGAAAATGGTCCGTTTTCAAATGTTTTATTTTTGAACGTCAGTTCACATTTGTAGGTGGATCATCAGTGTTAGAGCTAAAATTAGCATGTTTAAAGTGATTTTCATGCTTCCAGGGGTGCGGGAAGTTAATTAAATACCATTTGGAGGCATTTAATGTTCGAGCAAAAACGGCTGATTTTCGACAAAAGAGATAACACCCCCCATTACGTCATGCTTCAGAAATGTGGAAAATGGTCCGTTTTCAAATGTTTTATTTTTGAACGTCAGTTCACATTTGTAGGTGGATCATCAGTGTTAGAGCTAAAATTAGCATGTTTAAAGTGATTTTCATGCTTCCAGGGGCTCGGGAAGTGAAATAAATACCATTTGGAGGCATTTAATGTTCGAGCAAAAACGGCTGATTTTCGACAAAAGAGATAACACCCCCCCATTACGTCATGCTTCAGAAATGTGGAAAATGGTCCGTTTTCAAATGTTTTATTTTTGAACGTCAGTTCACATTTGTAGGTGGATCATCAGTGTTAGAGCTAAAATTAGCATGTTTAAAGTGATTTTCATGCTTCCAGGGGCCCAAAACACAAGATTTATGGAATGGTTAAAAGTGCATGAAAATGGCCAATTTACTCACTCTGAGTTCTCAAAAAGGGTTTCTTCACCCCGGGAAGTTAATTAAATACCATTTGGAGGCATTTAATGTTCGAGCAAAAACGGCTGATTTTCGACAAAAGAGATAACACCCCCCCATTACGTCATGCTTCAGAAATGTGGAAAATGGTCCGTTTTCAAATGTTTTATTTTTGAACGTCAGTTCACATTTGTAGGTGGATCATCAGTGTTAGAGCTAAAATTAGCATGTTTAAAGTGATTTTCATGCTTCCAGGGGTGCGGGAAGTTAATTAAATACCATTTGGAGGCATTTAATGTTCGAGCAAAAACGGCTGATTTTCGACAAAAGAGATAACACCCCCATTACGTTATGCTTCAGAAATGTGGAAAATGGTCCGTTTTCAAATGTTTTATTTTTGAACGTCAGTTCACATTTGTAGGTGGATCATCAGTGTTAGAGCTAAAATTAGCATGTTTAAAGTGATTTTCATGCTTCCAGGGGCTCGGGAAGTGAAATAAATACCATTTGGAGGCATTTAATGTTCGAGCAAAAACGGCTGATTTTCGACAAAAGAGATAACACCCCCCCCATTACGTCATGCTTCAGAAATGTGGAAAATGGTCCATTTTCAAATGTTTTATTTTTGAACGTCAGTTCACATTTGTAGGTGGATCATCAGTGTTAGAGCTAAAATTAGCATGTTTAAAGTGATTTTCATGCTTCCAGGGGCCCAAAACATAAGATTTATGGAATGGTTAAAAGTGCATGAAAATGCCCAATTTACTCACTCTGAGTTCTCAAAAAGGGTTTCTTCACCCCGGGAAGTGAAATAAATACCATTTGGAGGCATTTAATGTTCGAGCAAAAACGGCTGATTTTCGACAAAAGAGATAACACCCCCCCATTACGTCATGCTTCAGAAATGTGGAAAATGGTCCGTTTTCAAATGTTTTATTTTTGAACGTCAGTTCACATTTGTAGGTGGATCATCAGTGTTAGAGCTAAAATTAGCATGTTTAAAGTGATTTTCATGCTTCCAGGGGCTCGGGAAGTTAATTAAATACCATTTGGAGGCATTTAATGTTCGAGCAAAAACGGCTGATTTTCGACAAAAGAGATAACACCCCCCCATTACGTCATGCTTCAGAAATGTGGAAAATGGTCCGTTTTCAAATGTTTTATTTTTGAACGTCAGTTCACATTTGTAGGTGGATCATCAGTGTTAGAGCTAAAATTAGCATGTTTAAAGTGATTTTCATGCTTCCAGGGGCCCAAAACACAAGATTTATGGAATGGTTAAAAGTGCATGAAAATGGCCAATTTACTCACTCTGAGTTCTCAAAAAGGGTTTCTTCACCCCGGGAAGTTAATTAAATACCATTTGGAGGCATTTAATGTTCGAGCAAAAACGGCTGATTTTCGACAAAAGAGATAACACCCCCCCATTACGTCATGCTTCAGAAATGTGGAAAATGGTCCGTTTTCAAATGTTTTATTTTTGAACGTCAGTTCACATTTGTAGGTGGATCATCAGTGTTAGAGCTAAAATTAGCATGTTTAAAGTGATTTTCATGCTTCCAGGGGCCCAAAACACAAGATTTATGGAATGGTTAAAAGTGCATGAAAATGGCCAATTTACTCACTCTGAGTTCTCAAAAAGGGTTTCTTCACCCCGGGAAGTTAATTAAATACCATTTGGAGGCATTTAATGTTCGAGCAAAAACGGCTGATTTTCGACAAAAGAGATAACACCCCCCCATTACGTCATGCTTCAGAAATGTGGAAAATGATCCGTTTTCAAATGTTTTATTTTTGAACGTCAGTTCACATTTGTAGGTGGATCATCAGTGTTAGAGCTAAAATTAGCATGTTTAAAGTGATTTTCATGCTTCCAGGGGTGCGGGAAGTTAATTAAATACCATTTGGAGGCATTTAATGTTCGAGCAAAAACGGCTGATTTTCGACAAAAGAGATAACACCCCCCATTACGTCATGCTTCAGAAATGTGGAAAATGGTCCGTTTTCAAATGTTTTATTTTTGAACGTCAGTTCACATTTGTAGGTGGATCATCAGTGTTAGAGCTAAAATTAGCATGTTTAAAGTGATTTTCATGCTTCCAGGGGCTCGGGAAGTTAATTAAATACCATTTGGAGGCATTTAATGTTCGAGCAAAAACGGCTGATTTTCGACAAAAGAGATAACACCCCCCCATTACGTCATGCTTCAGAAATGTGGAAAATGGTCCGTTTTCAAATGTTTTATTTTTGAACGTCAGTTCACATTTGTAGGTGGATCATCAGTGTTAGAGCTAAAATTAGCATGTTTAAAGTGATTTTCATGCTTCCAGGGGCTCGGGAAGTGAAATAAATACCATTTGGAGGCATTTAATGTTCGAGCAAAAACGGCTGATTTTCGACAAAAGAGATAACACCCCCCCATTACGTCATGCTTCAGAAATGTGGAAAATGGTCCATTTTCAAATGTTTTATTTTTGAACGTCAGTTCACATTTGTAGGTGGATCATCAGTGTTAGAGCTAAAATTAGCATGTTTAAAGTGATTTTCATGCTTCCAGGGGCTCGGGAAGTTAATTAAATACCATTTGGAGGCATTTAATGTTCGAGCAAAAACGGCTGATTTTCGACAAAAGAGATAACACCCCCCCATTACGTCATGCTTCAGAAATGTGGAAAATGGTCCGTTTTCAAATGTTTTATTTTTGAACGTCAGTTCACATTTGTAGGTGGATCATCAGTGTTAGAGCTAAAATTAGCATGTTTAAAGTGATTTTCATGCTTCCAGGGGCCCAAAACACAAGATTTATGGAATGGTTAAAAGTGCATGAAAATGCCCAATTTACTCACTCTGAGTTCTCAAAAAGGGTTTCTTCACCCCGGGAAGTGAAATAAATACCATTTGGAGGCATTTAATGTTCGAGCAAAAACGGCTGATTTTCGACAAAAGAGATAACACCCCCCCATTACGTCATGCTTCAGAAATGTGGAAAATGGTCCGTTTTCAAATGTTTTATTTTTGAACGTCAGTTCACATTTGTAGGTGGATCATCAGTGTTAGAGCTAAAATTAGCATGTTTAAAGTGATTTTCATGCTTCCAGGGGCTCGGGAAGTTAATTAAATACCATTTGGAGGCATTTAATGTTCGAGCAAAAACGGCTGATTTTCGACAAAAGAGATAACACCCCCCCATTACGTCATGCTTCAGAAATGTAGAAAATGGTCCGTTTTCAAATGTTTTATTTTTGAACGTCAGTTCACATTTGTAGGTGGATCATCAGTGTTAGAGCTAAAATTAGCATGTTTAAAGTGATTTTCATGCTTCCAGGGGCCCAAAACACAAGATTTATGGAATGGTTAAAAGTGCATGAAAAGGGCCAATTTACTCACTCTGAGTTCTCAAAAAGGGTTTCTTCACCCCGGGAAGTTAATTAAATACCATTTGGAGGCATTTAATGTTCGAGCAAAAACGGCTGATTTTCGACAAAAGAGATAACACCCCCCCATTACGTCATGCTTCAGAAATGTGGAAAATGGTCCGTTTTCAAATGTTTTATTTTTAACGTCAGTTCACATTTGTAGGTGGATCATCAGTGTTAGAGCTAAAATTAGCATGTTTAAAGTGATTTTCATGCTTCCAGGGGCCCAAAACACAAGATTTATGGAATGGTTAAAAGTGCATGAAAATGGCCAATTTACTCACTCTGAGTTCTCAAAAAGGGTTTCTTCACCCCGGGAAGTTAATTAAATACCATTTGGAGGCATTTAATGTTCGAGCAAAAACGGCTGATTTTCGACAAAAGAGATAACACCCCCCCATTACGTCATGCTTCAGAAATGTGGAAAATGGTCCGTTTTCAAATGTTTTATTTTTGAACGTCAGTTCACATTTGTAGGTGGATCATCAGTGTTAGAGCTAAAATTAGCATGTTTAAAGTGATTTTCATGCTTCCAGGGGCCCAAAACACAAGATTTATGGAATGGTTAAAAGTGCATGAAAATGGCCAATTTACTCACTCTGAGTTCTCAAAAAGAGTTTCTTCACCCCGGGAAGTTAATTAAATACCATTTGGAGGCATTTAATGTTCGAGCAAAAACGGCTGATTTTCGACAAAAGAGATAACACCCCCCCATTACGTCATGCTTCAGAAATGTGGAAAATGGTCCGTTTTCAAATGTTTTATTTTTGAACGTCAGTTCACATTTGTAGGTGGATCATCAGTGTTAGAGCTAAAATTAGCATGTTTAAAGTGATTTTCATGCTTCCAGGGTTGCGGGAAGTTAATTAAATACCATTTGGAGGCATTTAATGTTCGAGCAAAAACGGCTGATTTTCGACAAAAGAGATAACACCCCCCATTACGTCATGCTTCAGAAATGTGGAAAATGGTCCGTTTTCAAATGTTTTATTTTTGAACGTCAGTTCACATTTGTAGGTGGATCATCAGTGTTAGAGCTAAAATTAGCATGTTTAAAGTGATTTTCATGCTTCCAGGGGCTCGGGAAGTTAATTAAATACCATTTGGAGGCATTTAATGTTCGAGCAAAAACGGCTGATTTTCGACAAAAGAGATAACACCCCCCCATTACGTCATGCTTCAGAAATGTGGAAAATGGTCCGTTTTCAAATGTTTTATTTTTGAACGTCAGTTCACATTTGTAGGTGGATCATCAGTGTTAGAGCTAAAATTAGCATGTTTAAAGTGATTTTCATGCTTCCAGGGGCTCGGGAAGTGAAATAAATACCATTTGGAGGCATTTAATGTTCGAGCAAAAACGGCTGATTTTCGACAAAAGAGATAACACCCCCCCATTACGTCATGCTTCAGAAATGTGGAAAATGGTCCATTTTCAAATGTTTTATTTTTGAACGTCAGTTCACATTTGTAGGTGGATCATCAGTGTTAGAGCTAAAATTAGCATGTTTAAAGTGATTTTCATGCTTCCAGGGGCTCGGGAAGTTAATTAAATACCATTTGGAGGCATTTAATGTTCGAGCAAAAACGGCTGATTTTCGACAAAAGAGATAACACCCCCCCATTACGTCATGCTTCAGAAATGTGGAAAATGGTCCGTTTTCAAATGTTTTATTTTTGAACGTCAGTTCACATTTGTAGGTGGATCATCAGTGTTAGAGCTAAAATTAGCATGTTTAAAGTGATTTTCATGCTTCCAGGGGCCCAAAACACAAGATTTATGGAATGGTTAAAAGTGCATGAAAATGCCCAATTTACTCACTCTGAGTTCTCAAAAAGGGTTTCTTCACCCCGGGAAGTGAAATAAATACCATTTGGAGGCATTTAATGTTCGAGCAAAAACGGCTGATTTTCGACAAAAGAGATAACACCCCCCCATTACGTCATGCTTCAGAAATGTGGAAAATGGTCCGTTTTCAAATGTTTTATTTTTGAACGTCAGTTCACATTTGTAGGTGGATCATCAGTGTTAGAGCTAAAATTAGCATGTTTAAAGTGATTTTCATGCTTCCAGGGGCTCGGGAAGTTAATTAAATACCATTTGGAGGCATTTAATGTTCGAGCAAAAACGGCTGATTTTCGACAAAAGAGATAACACCCCCCCATTACGTCATGCTTCAGAAATGTGGAAAATGGTCCGTTTTCAAATGTTTTATTTTTGAACGTCAGTTCACATTTGTAGGTGGATCATCAGTGTTAGAGCTAAAATTAGCATGTTTAAAGTGATTTTCATGCTTCCAGGGGCCCAAAACACAAGATTTATGGAATGGTTAAAAGTGCATGAAAATGGCCAATTTACTCACTCTGAGTTCTCAAAAAGGGTTTCTTCACCCCGGGAAGTTAATTAAATACCATTTGGAGGCATTTAATGTTCGAGCAAAAACGGCTGATTTTCGACAAAAGAGATAACACCCCCCCATTACGTCATGCTTCAGAAATGTGGAAAATGGTCCGTTTTCAAATGTTTTATTTTTAACGTCAGTTCACATTTGTAGGTGGATCATCAGTGTTAGAGCTAAAATTAGCATGTTTAAAGTGATTTTCATGCTTCCAGGGGCCCAAAACACAAGATTTATGGAATGGTTAAAAGTGCATGAAAATGGCCAATTTACTCACTCTGAGTTCTCAAAAAGGGTTTCTTCACCCCGGGAAGTTAATTAAATACCATTTGGAGGCATTTAATGTTCGAGCAAAAACGGCTGATTTTCGACAAAAGAGATAACACCCCCCCATTACGTCATGCTTCAGAAATGTGGAAAATGGTCCGTTTTCAAATGTTTTATTTTTGAACGTCAGTTCACATTTGTAGGTGGATCATCAGTGTTAGAGCTAAAATTAGCATGTTTAAAGTGATTTTCATGCTTCCAGGGGCTCGGGAAGTGAAATAAATACCATTTGGAGGCATTTAATGTTCGAGCAAAAACGGCTGATTTTCGACAAAAGAGATAACACCCCCCCATTACGTCATGCTTCAGAAATGTGGAAAATGGTCCGTTTTCAAATGTTTTATTTTTGAACGTCAGTTCACATTTGTAGGTGGATCATCAGTGTTAGAGCTAAAATTAGCATGTTTAAAGTGATTTTCATGCTTCCAGGGGCCCAAAACACAAGATTTATGGAATGGTTAAAAGTGCATGAAAATGGCCAATTTACTCACTCTGAGTTCTCAAAAAGGGTTTCTTCACCCCGGGAAGTTAATTAAATACCATTTGGAGGCATTTAATGTTCGAGCAAAAACGGCTGATTTTCGACAAAAGAGATAACACCCCCCCATTACGTCATGCTTCAGAAATGTGGAAAATGGTCCGTTTTCAAATGTTTTATTTTTGAACGTCAGTTCACATTTGTAGGTGGATCATCAGTGTTAGAGCTAAAATTAGCATGTTTAAAGTGATTTTCATGCTTCCAGGGGTGCGGGAAGTTAATTAAATACCATTTGGAGGCATTTAATGTTCGAGCAAAAACGGCTGATTTTCGACAAAAGAGATAACACCCCCCATTACGTCATGCTTCAGAAATGTGGAAAATGGTCCGTTTTCAAATGTTTTATTTTTGAACGTCAGTTCACATTTGTAGGTGGATCATCAGTGTTAGAGCTAAAATTAGCATGTTTAAAGTGATTTTCATGCTTCCAGGGGCTCGGGAAGTGAAATAAATACCATTTGGAGGCATTTAATGTTCGAGCAAAAACGGCTGATTTTCGACAAAAGAGATAACACCCCCCCCATTACGTCATGCTTCAGAAATGTGGAAAATGGTCCGTTTTCAAATGTTTTATTTTTGAACGTCAGTTCACATTTGTAGGTGGATCATCAGTGTTAGAGCTAAAATTAGCATGTTTAAAGTGATTTTCATGCTTCCAGGGGCCCAAAACACAAGATTTATGGAATGGTTAAAAGTGCATGAAAATGGCCAATTTACTCACTCTGAGTTCTCAAAAAGGGTTTCTTCACCCCGGGAAGTTAATTAAATACCATTTGGAGGCATTTAATGTTCGAGCAAAAACGGCTGATTTTCGACAAAAGAGATAACACCCCCCCATTACGTCATGCTTCAGAAATGTGGAAAATGGTCCGTTTTCAAATGTTTTATTTTTGAACGTCAGTTCACATTTGTAGGTGGATCATCAGTGTTAGAGCTAAAATTAGCATGTTTAAAGTGATTTTCATGCTTCCAGGGGTGCGGGAAGTTAATTAAATACCATTTGGAGGCATTTAATGTTCGAGCAAAAACGGCTGATTTTCGACAAAAGAGATAACACCCCCATTACGTCATGCTTCAGAAATGTGGAAAATGGTCCGTTTTCAAATGTTTTATTTTTGAACGTCAGTTCACATTTGTAGGTGGATCATCAGTGTTAGAGCTAAAATTAGCATGTTTAAAGTGATTTTCATGCTTCCAGGGGCTCGGGAAGTGAAATAAATACCATTTGGAGGCATTTAATGTTCGAGCAAAAACGGCTGATTTTCGACAAAAGAGATAACACCCCCCCCATTACGTCATGCTTCAGAAATGTGGAAAATGGTCCATTTTCAAATGTTTTATTTTTGAA
The DNA here is from genome assembly GCF_964263255.1 of Lissotriton vulgaris. NCBI lineage: Eukaryota > Metazoa > Chordata > Amphibia > Caudata > Salamandridae > Lissotriton > Lissotriton vulgaris. The sequence goes on from NW_028248904.1 coordinate 21,758, forward strand.
CGTCAGTTCACATTTGTAGGTGGATCATCAGTGTTAGAGCTAAAATTAGCATGTTTAAAGTGATTTTCATGCTTCCAGGGGCCCAAAACACAAGATTTATGGAATGGTTAAAAGTGCATGAAAATGCCCAATTTACTCACTCTGAGTTCTCAAAAAGGGTTTCTTCACCCCGGGAAGTGAAATAAATACCATTTGGAGGCATTTAATGTTCGAGCAAAAACGGCTGATTTTCGACAAAAGAGATAACACCCCCCCATTACGTCATGCTTCAGAAATGTGGAAAATGGTCCGTTTTCAAATGTTTTATTTTTGAACGTCAGTTCACATTTGTAGGTGGATCATCAGTGTTAGAGCTAAAATTAGCATGTTTAAAGTGATTTTCATGCTTCCAGGGGCTCGGGAAGTTAATTAAATACCATTTGGAGGCATTTAATGTTCGAGCAAAAACGGCTGATTTTCGACAAAAGAGATAACACCCCCCCATTACGTCATGCTTCAGAAATGTGGAAAATGGTCCGTTTTCAAATGTTTTATTTTTGAACGTCAGTTCACATTTGTAGGTGGATCATCAGTGTTAGAGCTAAAATTAGCATGTTTAAAGTGATTTTCATGCTTCCAGGGGCCCAAAACACAAGATTTATGGAATGGTTAAAAGTGCATGAAAATGGCCAATTTACTCACTCTGAGTTCTCAAAAAGGGTTTCTTCACCCCGGGAAGTTAATTAAATACCATTTGGAGGCATTTAATGTTCGAGCAAAAACGGCTGATTTTCGACAAAAGAGATAACACCCCCCCATTACGTCATGCTTCAGAAATGTGGAAAATGGTCCGTTTTCAAATGTTTTATTTTTAACGTCAGTTCACATTTGTAGGTGGATCATCAGTGTTAGAGCTAAAATTAGCATGTTTAAAGTGATTTTCATGCTTCCAGGGGCCCAAAACACAAGATTTATGGAATGGTTAAAAGTGCATGAAAATGGCCAATTTACTCACTCTGAGTTCTCAAAAAGGGTTTCTTCACCCCGGGAAGTTAATTAAATACCATTTGGAGGCATTTAATGTTCGAGCAAAAACGGCTGATTTTCGACAAAAGAGATAACACCCCCCCATTACGTCATGCTTCAGAAATGTGGAAAATGGTCCGTTTTCAAATGTTTTATTTTTGAACGTCAGTTCACATTTGTAGGTGGATCATCAGTGTTAGAGCTAAAATTAGCATGTTTAAAGTGATTTTCATGCTTCCAGGGGCCCAAAACACAAGATTTATGGAATGGTTAAAAGTGCATGAAAATGGCCAATTTACTCACTCTGAGTTCTCAAAAAGGGTTTCTTCACCCCGGGAAGTTAATTGAATACCATTTGGAGGCATTTAATGTTCGAGCAAAAACGGCTGATTTTCGACAAAAGAGATAACACCCCCCCATTACGTCATGCTTCAGAAATGTGGAAAATGGTCCGTTTTCAAATGTTTTATTTTTAACGTCAGTTCACATTTGTAGGTGGATCATCAGTGTTAGAGCTAAAATTAGCATGTTTAAAGTGATTTTCATGCTTCCAGGGGCCCAAAACACAAGATTTATGGAATGGTTAAAAGTGCATGAAAATGGCCAATTTACTCACTCTGAGTTCTCAAAAAGGGTTTCTTCACCCCGGGAAGTTAATTAAATACCATTTGGAGGCATTTAATGTTCGAGCAAAAACGGCTGATTTTCGACAAAAGAGATAACACCCCCCCATTACGTCATGCTTCAGAAATGTGGAAAATGGTCCGTTTTCAAATGTTTTATTTTTGAACGTCAGTTCACATTTGTAGGTGGATCATCAGTGTTAGAGCTAAAATTAGCATGTTTAAAGTGATTTTCATGCTTCCAGGGGCCCAAAACACAAGATTTATGGAATGGTTAAAAGTGCATGAAAATGGCCAATTTACTCACTCTGAGTTCTCAAAAAGGGTTTCTTCACCCCGGGAAGTTAATTAAATACCATTTGGAGGCATTTAATGTTCGAGCAAAAACGGCTGATTTTCGACAAAAGAGATAACACCCCCCCATTACGTCATGCTTCAGAAATGTGGAAAATGATCCGTTTTCAAATGTTTTATTTTTGAACGTCAGTTCACATTTGTGGGTGGATCATCAGTGTTAGAGCTAAAATTAGCATGTTTAAAGTGATTTTCATGCTTCCAGGGGTGCGGGAAGTTAATTAAATACCATTTGGAGGCATTTAATGTTCGAGCAAAAACGGCTGATTTTCGACAAGAGATAACACCCCCCATTACGTCATGCTTCAGAAATGTGGAAAATGGTCCGTTTTCAAATGTTTTATTTTTGAACGTCAGTTCACATTTGTAGGTGGATCATCAGTGTTAGAGCTAAAATTAGCATGTTTAAAGTGATTTTCATGCTTCCAGGGGCTCGGGAAGTTAATTAAATACCATTTGGAGGCATTTAATGTTCGAGCAAAAACGGCTGATTTTCGACAAAAGAGATAACACCCCCCCATTACGTCATGCTTCAGAAATGTGGAAAATGGTCCGTTTTCAAATGTTTTATTTTTGAACGTCAGTTCACATTTGTAGGTGGATCATCAGTGTTAGAGCTAATATTAGCATGTTTAAAGTGATTTTCATGCTTCCAGGGGCTCGGGAAGTGAAATAAATACCATTTGGAGGCATTTAATGTTCGAGCAAAAACGGCTGATTTTCGACAAAAGAGATAACACCCCCCCATTACGTCATGCTTCAGAAATGTGGAAAATGGTCCATTTTCAAATGTTTTATTTTTGAACGTCAGTTCACATTTGTAGGTGGATCATCAGTGTTAGAGCTAAAATTAGCATGTTTAAAGTGATTTTCATGCTTCCAGGGGCTCGGGAAGTTAATTAAATACCATTTGGAGGCATTTAATGTTCGAGCAAAAACGGCTGATTTTCGACAAAAGAGATAACACCCCCCCATTACGTCATGCTTCAGAAATGTGGAAAATGGTCCGTTTTCAAATGTTTTATTTTTGAACGTCAGTTCACATTTGTAGGTGGATCATCAGTGTTAGAGCTAAAATTAGCATGTTTAAAGTGATTTTCATGCTTCCAGGGGCCCAAAACACAAGATTTATGGAATGGTTAAAAGTGCATGAAAATGCCCAATTTACTCACTCTGAGTTCTCAAAAAGGGTTTCTTCACCCCGGGAAGTGAAATAAATACCATTTGGAGGCATTTAATGTTCGAGCAAAAACGGCTGATTTTCGACAAAAGAGATAACACCCCCCCATTACGTCATGCTTCAGAAATGTGGAAAATGGTCCGTTTTCAAATGTTTTATTTTTGAACGTCAGTTCACATTTGTAGGTGGATCATCAGTGTTAGAGCTAAAATTAGCATGTTTAAAGTGATTTTCATGCTTCCAGGGGCTCGGGAAGTTAATTAAATACCATTTGGAGGCATTTAATGTTCGAGCAAAAACGGCTGATTTTCGACAAAAGAGATAACACCCCCCCATTACGTCATGCTTCAGAAATGTGGAAAATGGTCCGTTTTCAAATGTTTTATTTTTGAACGTCAGTTCACATTTGTAGGTGGATCATCAGTGTTAGAGCTAAAATTAGCATGTTTAAAGTGATTTTCATGCTTCCAGGGGCCCAAAACACAAGATTTATGGAATGGTTAAAAGTGCATGAAAATGGCCAATTTACTCACTCTGAGTTCTCAAAAAGGGTTTCTTCACCCCGGGAAGTTAATTAAATACCATTTGGAGGCATTTAATGTTCGAGCAAAAACGGCTGATTTTCGACAAAAGAGATAACACCCCCCCATTACGTCATGCTTCAGAAATGTGGAAAATGGTCCGTTTTCAAATGTTTTATTTTTGAACGTCAGTTCACATTTGTAGGTGGATCATCAGTGTTAGAGCTAAAATTAGCATGTTTAAAGTGATTTTCATGCTTCCAGGGGTGCGGGAAGTTAATTAAATACCATTTGGAGGCATTTAATGTTCGAGCAAAAACGGCTGATTTTCGACAAAAGAGATAACACCCCCCATTACGTCATGCTTCAGAAATGTGGAAAATGGTCCGTTTTCAAATGTTTTATTTTTGAACGTCAGTTCACATTTGTAGGTGGATCATCAGTGTTAGAGCTAAAATTAGCATGTTTAAAGTGATTTTCATGCTTCCAGGGGCTCGGGAAGTGAAATAAATACCATTTGGAGGCATTTAATGTTCGAGCAAAAACGGCTGATTTTCGACAAAAGAGATAACACCCCCCCATTACGTCATGCTTCAGAAATGTGGAAAATGGTCCGTTTTCAAATGTTTTATTTTTGAACGTCAGTTCACATTTGTAGGTGGATCATCAGTGTTAGAGCTAAAATTAGCATGTTTAAAGTGATTTTCATGCTTCCAGGGGCCCAAAACACAAGATTTATGGAATGGTTAAAAGTGCATGAAAATGGCCAATTTACTCACTCTGAGTTCTCAAAAAGGGTTTCTTCACCCCGGGAAGTTAATTAAATACCATTTGGAGGCATTTAATGTTCGAGCAAAAACGGCTGATTTTCGACAAAAGAGATAACACCCCCCCATTACGTCATGCTTCAGAAATGTGGAAAATGGTCCGTTTTCAAATGTTTTATTTTTGAACGTCAGTTCACATTTGTAGGTGGATCATCAGTGTTAGAGCTGAAATTAGCATGTTTAAAGTGATTTTCATGCTTCCAGGGGTGCGGGAAGTTAATTAAATACCATTTGGAGGCATTTAATGTTCGAGCAAAAACGGCTGATTTTCGACAAAAGAGATAACACCCCCATTACGTTATGCTTCAGAAATGTGGAAAATGGTCCGTTTTCAAATGTTTTATTTTTGAACGTCAGTTCACATTTGTAGGTGGATCATCAGTGTTAGAGCTAAAATTAGCATGTTTAAAGTGATTTTCATGCTTCCAGGGGCTCGGGAAGTGAAATAAATACCATTTGGAGGCATTTAATGTTCGAGCAAAAACGGCTGATTTTCGACAAAAGAGATAACACCCCCCCCATTACGTCATGCTTCAGAAATGTGGAAAATGGTCCATTTTCAAATGTTTTATTTTTGAACGTCAGTTCACATTTGTAGGTGGATCATCAGTGTTAGAGCTAAAATTAGCATGTTTAAAGTGATTTTCATGCTTCCAGGGGCCCAAAACATAAGATTTATGGAATGGTTAAAAGTGCATGAAAATGCCCAATTTACTCACTCTGAGTTCTCAAAAAGGGTTTCTTCACCCCGGGAAGTGAAATAAATACCATTTGGAGGCATTTAATGTTCGAGCAAAAACAGCTGATTTTCGACAAAAGAGATAACACCCCCCCATTACGTCATGCTTCAGAAATGTGGAAAATGGTCCGTTTTCAAATGTTTTATTTTTGAACGTCAGTTCACATTTGTAGGTGGATCATCAGTGTTAGAGCTAAAATTAGCATGTTTAAAGTGATTTTCATGCTTCCAGGGGCTCGGGAAGTTAATTAAATACCATTTGGAGGCATTTAATGTTCGAGCAAAAACGGCTGATTTTCGACAAAAGAGATAACACCCCCCCATTACGTCATGCTTCAGAAATGTGGAAAATGGTCCGTTTTCAAATGTTTTATTTTTGAACGTCAGTTCACATTTGTAGGTGGATCATCAGTGTTAGAGCTAAAATTAGCATGTTTAAAGTGATTTTCATGCTTCCAGGGGCCCAAAACACAAGATTTATGGAATGGTTAAAAGTGCATGAAAATGGCCAATTTACTCACTCTGAGTTCTCAAAAAGGGTTTCTTCACCCCGGGAAGTTAATTAAATACCATTTGGAGGCATTTAATGTTCGAGCAAAAACGGCTGATTTTCGACAAAAGAGATAACACCCCCCCATTACGTCATGCTTCAGAAATGTGGAAAATGGTCCGTTTTCAAATGTTTTATTTTTAACGTCAGTTCACATTTGTAGGTGGATCATCAGTGTTAGAGCTAAAATTAGCATGTTTAAAGTGATTTTCATGCTTCCAGGGGCCCAAAACACAAGATTTATGGAATGGTTAAAAGTGCATGAAAATGGCCAATTTACTCAGTCTGAGATCTCAAAAAGGGTTTCTTCACCCCGGGAAGTTAATTAAATACCATTTGGAGGCATTTAATGTTCGAGCAAAAACGGCTGATTTTCGACAAAAGAGATAACACCCCCCCATTACGTCATGCTTCAGAAATGTGGAAAATGGTCCGTTTTCAAATGTTTTATTTTTGAACGTCAGTTCACATTTGTAGGTGGATCATCAGTGTTAGAGCTAAAATTAGCATGTTTAAAGTGATTTTCATGCTTCCAGGGGCCCAAAACACAAGATTTATGGAATGGTTAAAAGTGCATGAAAATGGCCAATTTACTCACTCTGAGTTCTCAAAAAGGGTTTCTTCACCCCGGGAAGTTAATTAAATACCATTTGGAGGCATTTAATGTTCGAGCAAAAACGGCTGATTTTCGACAAAAGAGATAACACCCCCCCATTACGTCATGCTTCAGAAATGTGGAAAATGATCCGTTTTCAAATGTTTTATTTTTGAACGTCAGTTCACATTTGTAGGTGGATCATCAGTGTTAGAGCTAAAATTAGCATGTTTAAAGTGATTTTCATGCTTCCAGGGGTGCGGGAAGTTAATTAAATACCATTTGGAGGCATTTAATGTTCGAGCAAAAACGGCTGATTTTCGACAAAAGAGATAACACCCCCCATTACGTCATGCTTCAGAAATGTGGAAAATGGTCCGTTTTCAAATGTTTTATTTTTGAACGTCAGTTCACATTTGTAGGTGGATCATCAGTGTTAGAGCTAAAATTAGCATGTTTAAAGTGATTTTCATGCTTCCAGGGGCTCGGGAAGTTAATTAAATACCATTTGGAGGCATTTAATGTTCGAGCAAAAACGGCTGATTTTCGACAAAAGAGATAACACCCCCCCATTACGTCATGCTTCAGAAATGTGGAAAATGGTCCGTTTTCAAATGTTTTATTTTTGAACGTCAGTTCACATTTGTAGGTGGATCATCAGTGTTAGAGCTAAAATTAGCATGTTTAAAGTGATTTTCATGCTTCCAGGGGCTCGGGAAGTGAAATAAATACCATTTGGAGGCATTTAATGTTCGAGCAAAAACGGCTGATTTTTGACAAAAGAGATAACACCCCCCCATTACGTCATGCTTCAGAAATGTGGAAAATGGTCCATTTTCAAATGTTTTATTTTTGAACGTCAGTTCACATTTGTAGGTGGATCATCAGTGTTAGAGCTAAAATTAGCATGTTTAAAGTGATTTTCATGCTTCCAGGGGCTCGGGAAGTTAATTAAATACCATTTGGAGGCATTTAATGTTCGAGCAAAAACGGCTGATTTTCGACAAAAGAGATAACACCCCCCCATTACGTCATGCTTCAGAAATGTGGAAAATGGTCCGTTTTCAAATGTTTTATTTTTGAACGTCAGTTCACATTTGTAGGTGGATCATCAGTGTTAGAGCTAAAATTAGCATGTTTAAAGTGATTTTCATGCTTCCAGGGGCCCAAAACACAAGATTTATGGAATGGTTAAAAGTGCATGAAAATGCCCAATTTACTCACTCTGAGTTCTCAAAAAGGGTTTCTTCACCCCGGGAAGTGAAATAAATACCATTTGGAGGCATTTAATGTTCGAGCAAAAACGGCTGATTTTCGACAAAAGAGATAACACCCCCCCATTACGTCATGCTTCAGAAATGTGGAAAATGGTCCGTTTTCAAATGTTTTATTTTTGAACGTCAGTTCACATTTGTAGGTGGATCATCAGTGTTAGAGCTAAAATTAGCATGTTTAAAGTGATTTTCATGCTTCCAGGGGCTCGGGAAGTTAATTAAATACCATTTGGAGGCATTTAATGTTCGAGCAAAAACGGCTGATTTTCGACAAAAGAGATAACACCCCCCCATTACGTCATGCTTCAGAAATGTGGAAAATGGTCCGTTTTCAAATGTTTTATTTTTGAACGTCAGTTCACATTTGTAGGTGGATCATCAGTGTTAGAGCTAAAATTAGCATGTTTAAAGTGATTTTCATGCTTCCAGGGGCCCAAAACACAAGATTTATGGAATGGTTAAAAGTGCATGAAAATGGCCAATTTACTCACTCTGAGTTCTCAAAAAGGGTTTCTTCACCCCGGGAAGTTAATTAAATACCATTTGGAGGCATTTAATGTTCGAGCAAAAACGGCTGATTTTCGACAAAAGAGATAACACCCCCCCATTACGTCATGCTTCAGAAATGTGGAAAATGGTCCGTTTTCAAATGTTTTATTTTTAACGTCAGTTCACATTTGTAGGTGGATCATCAGTGTTAGAGCTAAAATTAGCATGTTTAAAGTGATTTTCATGCTTCCAGGGGCCCAAAACACAAGATTTATGGAATGGTTAAAAGTGCATGAAAATGGCCAATTTACTCACTCTGAGTTCTCAAAAAGGGTTTCTTCACCCCGGGAAGTTAATTAAATACCATTTGGAGGCATTTAATGTTCGAGCAAAAACGGCTGATTTTCGACAAAAGAGATAACACCCCCCATTACGTCATGCTTCAGAAATGTGGAAAATGGTCCGTTTTCAAATGTTTTATTTTTGAACGTCAGTTCACATTTGTAGGTGGATCATCAGTGTTAGAGCTAAAATTAGCATGTTTAAAGTGATTTTCATGCTTCCAGGGGTGCGGGAAGTTAATTAAATACCATTTGGAGGCATTTAATGTTCGAGCAAAAACGGCTGATTTTCGACAAAAGAGATAACACCCCCCATTACGTCATGCTTCAGAAATGTGGAAAATGGTCCGTTTTCAAATGTTTTATTTTTGAACGTCAGTTCACATTTGTAGGTGGATCATCAGTGTTAGAGCTAAAATTAGCATGTTTAAAGTGATTTTCATGCTTCCAGGGGCTCGGGAAGTGAAATAAATACCATTTGGAGGCAGTTAATGTTCGAGCAAAAACGGCTGATTTTCGACAAAAGAGATAACACCCCCCCATTACGTCATGCTTCAGAAATGTGGAAAATGGTCCGTTTTCAAATGTTTTATTTTTGAACGTCAGTTCACATTTGTAGGTGGATCATCAGTGTTAGAGCTAAAATTAGCATGTTTAAAGTGATTTTCATGCTTCCAGGGGCCCAAAACACAAGATTTATGGAATGGTTAAAAGTGCATGAAAATGGCCAATTTACTCACTCTGAGTTCTCAAAAAGGGTTTCTTCACCCCGGGAAGTTAATTAAATACCATTTGGAGGCATTTAATGTTCGAGCAAAAACGGCTGATTTTCGACAAAAGAGATAACACCCCCCCATTACGTCATGCTTCAGAAATGTGGAAAATGGTCCGTTTTCAAATGTTTTATTTTTGAACGTCAGTTCACATTTGTAGGTGGATCATCAGTGTTAGAGCTAAAATTAGCATGTTTAAAGTGATTTTCATGCTTCCAGGGGTGCGGGAAGTTAATTAAATACCATTTGGAGGCATTTAATGTTCGAGCAAAAACGGCTGATTTTCGACAAAAGAGATAACACCCCCATTACGTTATGCTTCAGAAATGTGGAAAATGGTCCGTTTTCAAATGTTTTATTTTTGAACGTCAGTTCACATTTGTAGGTGGATCATCAGTGTTAGAGCTAAAATTAGCATGTTTAAAGTGATTTTCATGCTTCCAGGGGCTCGGGAAGTGAAATAAATACCATTTGGAGGCATTTAATGTTCGAGCAAAAACGGCTGATTTTCGACAAAAGAGATAACACCCCCCCCATTACGTCATGCTTCAGAAATGTGGAAAATGGTCCATTTTCAAATGTTTTATTTTTGAACGTCAGTTCACATTTGTAGGTGGATCATCAGTGTTAGAGCTAAAATTAGCATGTTTAAAGTGATTTTCATGCTTCCAGGGGCCCAAAACATAAGATTTATGGAATGGTTAAAAGTGCATGAAAATGCCCAATTTACTCACTCTGAGTTCTCAAAAAGGGTTTCTTCACCCCGGGAAGTGAAATAAATACCATTTGGAGGCATTTAATGTTCGAGCAAAAACGGCTGATTTTCGACAAAAGAGATAACACCCCCCCATTACGTCATGCTTCAGAAATGTGGAAAATGGTCCGTTTTCAAATGTTTTATTTTTGAACGTCAGTTCACATTTGTAGGTGGATCATCAGTGTTAGAGCTAAAATTAGCATGTTTAAAGTGATTTTCATGCTTCCAGGGGCTCGGGAAGTTAATTAAATACCATTTGGAGGCATTTAATGTTCGAGCAAAAACGGCTGATTTTCGACAAAAGAGATAACACCCCCCCATTACGTCATGCTTCAGAAATGTGGAAAATGGTCCGTTTTCAAATGTTTTATTTTTGAACGTCAGTTCACATTTGTAGGTGGATCATCAGTGTTAGAGCTAAAATTAGCATGTTTAAAGTGATTTTCATGCTTCCAGGGGCCCAAAACACAAGATTTATGGAATGGTTAAAAGTGCATGAAAATGGCCAATTTACTCACTCTGAGTTCTCAAAAAGGGTTTCTTCACCCCGGGAAGTTAATTAAATACCATTTGGAGGCATTTAATGTTCGAGCAAAAACGGCTGATTTTCGACAAAAGAGATAACACCCCCCCATTACGTCATGCTTCAGAAATGTGGAAAATGGTCCGTTTTCAAATGTTTTATTTTTAACGTCAGTTCACATTTGTAGGTGGATCATCAGTGTTAGAGCTAAAATTAGCATGTTTAAAGTGATTTTCATGCTTCCAGGGGCCCAAAACACAAGATTTATGGAATGGTTAAAAGTGCATGAAAATGGCCAATTTACTCAGTCTGAGATCTCAAAAAGGGTTTCTTCACCCCGGGAAGTTAATTAAATACCATTTGGAGGCATTTAATGTTCGAGCAAAAACGGCTGATTTTCGACAAAAGAGATAACACCCCCCCATTACGTCATGCTTCAGAAATGTGGAAAATGGTCCGTTTTCAAATGTTTTATTTTTGAACGTCAGTTCACATTTGTAGGTGGATCATCAGTGTTAGAGCTAAAATTAGCATGTTTAAAGTGATTTTCATGCTTCCAGGGGCCCAAAACACAAGATTTATGGAATGGTTAAAAGTGCATGAAAATGGCCAATTTACTCACTCTGAGTTCTCAAAAAGGGTTTCTTCACCCCGGGAAGTTAATTAAATACCATTTGGAGGCATTTAATGTTCGAGCAAAAACGGCTGATTTTCGACAAAAGAGATAACACCCCCCCATTACGTCATGCTTCAGAAATGTGGAAAATGATCCGTTTTCAAATGTTTTATTTTTGAACGTCAGTTCACATTTGTAGGTGGATCATCAGTGTTAGAGCTAAAATTAGCATGTTTAAAGTGATTTTCATGCTTCCAGGGGTGCGGGAAGTTAATTAAATACCATTTGGAGGCATTTAATGTTCGAGCAAAAACGGCTGATTTTCGACAAAAGAGATAACACCCCCCATTACGTCATGCTTCAGAAATGTGGAAAATGGTCCGTTTTCAAATGTTTTATTTTTGAACGTCAGTTCACATTTGTAGGTGGATCATCAGTGTTAGAGCTAAAATTAGCATGTTTAAAGTGATTTTCATGCTTCCAGGGGCTCGGGAAGTTAATTAAATACCATTTGGAGGCATTTAATGTTCGAGCAAAAACGGCTGATTTTCGACAAAAGAGATAACACCCCCCCATTACGTCATGCTTCAGAAATGTGGAAAATGGTCCGTTTTCAAATGTTTTATTTTTGAACGTCAGTTCACATTTGTAGGTGGATCATCAGTGTTAGAGCTAAAATTAGCATGTTTAAAGTGATTTTCATGCTTCCAGGGGCTCGGGAAGTGAAATAAATACCATTTGGAGGCATTTAATGTTCGAGCAAAAACGGCTGATTTTTGACAAAAGAGATAACACCCCCCCATTACGTCATGCTTCAGAAATGTGGAAAATGGTCCATTTTCAAATGTTTTATTTTTGAACGTCAGTTCACATTTGTAGGTGGATCATCAGTGTTAGAGCTAAAATTAGCATGTTTAAAGTGATTTTCATGCTTCCAGGGGCTCGGGAAGTTAATTAAATACCATTTGGAGGCATTTAATGTTCGAGCAAAAACGGCTGATTTTCGACAAAAGAGATAACACCCCCCCATTACGTCATGCTTCAGAAATGTGGAAAATGGTCCGTTTTCAAATGTTTTATTTTTGAACGTCAGTTCACATTTGTAGGTGGATCATCAGTGTTAGAGCTAAAATTAGCATGTTTAAAGTGATTTTCATGCTTCCAGGGGCCCAAAACACAAGATTTATGGAATGGTTAAAAGTGCATGAAAATGCCCAATTTACTCACTCTGAGTTCTCAAAAAGGGTTTCTTCACCCCGGGAAGTGAAATAAATACCATTTGGAGGCATTTAATGTTCGAGCAAAAACGGCTGATTTTCGACAAAAGAGATAACACCCCCCCATTACGTCATGCTTCAGAAATGTGGAAAATGGTCCGTTTTCAAATGTTTTATTTTTGAACGTCAGTTCACATTTGTAGGTGGATCATCAGTGTTAGAGCTAAAATTAGCATGTTTAAAGTGATTTTCATGCTTCCAGGGGCTCGGGAAGTTAATTAAATACCATTTGGAGGCATTTAATGTTCGAGCAAAAACGGCTGATTTTCGACAAAAGAGATAACACCCCCCCATTACGTCATGCTTCAGAAATGTGGAAAATGGTCCGTTTTCAAATGTTTTATTTTTGAACGTCAGTTCACATTTGTAGGTGGATCATCAGTGTTAGAGCTAAAATTAGCATGTTTAAAGTGATTTTCATGCTTCCAGGGGCCCAAAACACAAGATTTATGGAATGGTTAAAAGTGCATGAAAATGGCCAATTTACTCACTCTGAGTTCTCAAAAAGGGTTTCTTCACCCCGGGAAGTTAATTAAATACCATTTGGAGGCATTTAATGTTCGAGCAAAAACGGCTGATTTTCGACAAAAGAGATAACACCCCCCCATTACGTCATGCTTCAGAAATGTGGAAAATGGTCCGTTTTCAAATGTTTTATTTTTAACGTCAGTTCACATTTGTAGGTGGATCATCAGTGTTAGAGCTAAAATTAGCATGTTTAAAGTGATTTTCATGCTTCCAGGGGCCCAAAACACAAGATTTATGGAATGGTTAAAAGTGCATGAAAATGGCCAATTTACTCACTCTGAGTTCTCAAAAAGGGTTTCTTCACCCCGGGAAGTTAATTAAATACCATTTGGAGGCATTTAATGTTCGAGCAAAAACGGCTGATTTTCGACAAAAGAGATAACACCCCCCCATTACGTCATGCTTCAGAAATGTGGAAAATGGTCCGTTTTCAAATGTTTTATTTTTGAACGTCAGTTCACATTTGTAGGTGGATCATCAGTGTTAGAGCTAAAATTAGCATGTTTAAAGTGATTTTCATGCTTCCAGGGGCCCAAAACACAAGATTTATGGAATGGTTAAAAGTGCATGAAAATGGCCAATTTACTCACTCTGAGTTCTCAAAAAGAGTTTCTTCACCCCGGGAAGTTAATTAAATACCATTTGGAGGCATTTAATGTTCGAGCAAAAACGGCTGATTTTCGACAAAAGAGATAACACCCCCCCATTACGTCATGCTTCAGAAATGTGGAAAATGGTCCGTTTTCAAATGTTTTATTTTTGAACGTCAGTTCACATTTGTAGGTGGATCATCAGTGTTAGAGCTAAAATTAGCATGTTTAAAGTGATTTTCATGCTTCCAGGGTTGCGGGAAGTTAATTAAATACCATTTGGAGGCATTTAATGTTCGAGCAAAAACGGCTGATTTTCGACAAAAGAGATAACACCCCCCATTACGTCATGCTTCAGAAATGTGGAAAATGGTCCGTTTTCAAATGTTTTATTTTTGAACGTCAGTTCACATTTGTAGGTGGATCATCAGTGTTAGAGCTAAAATTAGCATGTTTAAAGTGATTTTCATGCTTCCAGGGGCTCGGGAAGTTAATTAAATACCATTTGGAGGCATTTAATGTTCGAGCAAAAACGGCTGATTTTCGACAAAAGAGATAACACCCCCCCATTACGTCATGCTTCAGAAATGTGGAAAATGGTCCGTTTTCAAATGTTTTATTTTTGAACGTCAGTTCACATTTGTAGGTGGATCATCAGTGTTAGAGCTAAAATTAGCATGTTTAAAGTGATTTTCATGCTTCCAGGGGCTCGGGAAGTGAAATAAATACCATTTGGAGGCATTTAATGTTCGAGCAAAAACGGCTGATTTTCGACAAAAGAGATAACACCCCCCCATTACGTCATGCTTCAGAAATGTGGAAAATGGTCCATTTTCAAATGTTTTATTTTTGAACGTCAGTTCACATTTGTAGGTGGATCATCAGTGTTAGAGCTAAAATTAGCATGTTTAAAGTGATTTTCATGCTTCCAGGGGCTCGGGAAGTTAATTAAATACCATTTGGAGGCATTTAATGTTCGAGCAAAAACGGCTGATTTTCGACAAAAGAGATAACACCCCCCCATTACGTCATGCTTCAGAAATGTGGAAAATGGTCCGTTTTCAAATGTTTTATTTTTGAACGTCAGTTCACATTTGTAGGTGGATCATCAGTGTTAGAGCTAAAATTAGCATGTTTAAAGTGATTTTCATGCTTCCAGGGGCCCAAAACACAAGATTTATGGAATGGTTAAAAGTGCATGAAAATGGCCAATTTACTCACTCTGAGTTCTCAAAAAGGGTTTCTTCACCCCGGGAAGTTAATTAAATACCATTTGGAGGCATTTAATGTTCGAGCAAAAACGGCTGATTTTCGACAAAAGAGATAACACCCCCCCATTACGTCATGCTTCAGAAATGTGGAAAATGGTCCGTTTTCAAATGTTTTATTTTTGAACGTCAGTTCACATTTGTAGGTGGATCATCAGTGTTAGAGCTAAAATTAGCATGTTTAAAGTGATTTTCATGCTTCCAGGGGTGCGGGAAGTTAATTAAATACCATTTGGAGGCATTTAATGTTCGAGCAAAAACGGCTGATTTTCGACAAAAGAGATAACACCCCCATTACGTTATGCTTCAGAAATGTGGAAAATGGTCCGTTTTCAAATGTTTTATTTTTGAACGTCAGTTCACATTTGTAGGTGGATCATCAGTGTTAGAGCTAAAATTAGCATGTTTAAAGTGATTTTCATGCTTCCAGGGGCTCGGGAAGTGAAATAAATACCATTTGGAGGCATTTAATGTTCGAGCAAAAACGGCTGATTTTCGACAAAAGAGATAACACCCCCCCCATTACGTCATGCTTCAGAAATGTGGAAAATGGTCCATTTTCAAATGTTTTATTTTTGAACGTCAGTTCACATTTGTAGGTGGATCATCAGTGTTAGAGCTAAAATTAGCATGTTTAAAGTGATTTTCATGCTTCCAGGGGCCCAAAACATAAGATTTATGGAATGGTTAAAAGTGCATGAAAATGCCCAATTTACTCACTCTGAGTTCTCAAAAAGGGTTTCTTCACCCCGGGAAGTGAAATAAATACCATTTGGAGGCATTTAATGTTCGAGCAAAAACGGCTGATTTTCGACAAAAGAGATAACACCCCCCCATTACGTCATGCTTCAGAAATGTGGAAAATGGTCCGTTTTCAAATGTTTTATTTTTGAACGTCAGTTCACATTTGTAGGTGGATCATCAGTGTTAGAGCTAAAATTAGCATGTTTAAAGTGATTTTCATGCTTCCAGGGGCTCGGGAAGTTAATTAAATACCATTTGGAGGCATTTAATGTTCGAGCAAAAACGGCTGATTTTCGACAAAAGAGATAACACCCCCCCATTACGTCATGCTTCAGAAATGTGGAAAATGGTCCGTTTTCAAATGTTTTATTTTTGAACGTCAGTTCACATTTGTAGGTGGATCATCAGTGTTAGAGCTAAAATGAGCATGTTTAAAGTGATTTTCATGCTTCCAGGGGCTCGGGAAGTGAAATAAATACCATTTGGAGGCATTTAATGTTCGAGCAAAAACGGCTGATTTTCGACAAAAGAGATAACACCCCCCCATTACGTCATGCTTCAGAAATGTGGAAAATGGTCCATTTTCAAATGTTTTATTTTTGAACGTCAGTTCACATTTGTAGGTGGATCATCAGTGTTAGAGCTAAAATTAGCATGTTTAAAGTGATTTTCATGCTTCCAGGGGCTCGGGAAGTTAATTAAATACCATTTGGAGGCATTTAATGTTCGAGCAAAAACGGCTGATTTTCGACAAAAGAGATAACACCCCCCCATTACGTCATGCTTCAGAAATGTGGAAAATGGTCCGTTTTCAAATGTTTTATTTTTGAACGTCAGTTCACATTTGTAGGTGGATCATCAGTGTTAGAGCTAAAATTAGCATGTTTAAAGTGATTTTCATGCTTCCAGGGGCCCAAAACACAAGATTTATGGAATGGTTAAAAGTGCATGAAAATGCCCAATTTACTCACTCTGAGTTCTCAAAAAGGGTTTCTTCACCCCGGGAAGTGAAATGAATACCATTTGGAGGCATTTAATGTTCGAGCAAAAACGGCTGATTTTCGACAAAAGAGATAACACCCCCCCATTACGTCATGCTTCAGAAATGTGGAAAATGGTCCGTTTTCAAATGTTTTATTTTTGAACGTCAGTTCACATTTGTAGGTGGATCATCAGTGTTAGAGCTAAAATTAGCATGTTTAAAGTGATTTTCATGCTTCCAGGGGCCCAAAACACAAGATTTATGGAATGGTTAAAAGTGCATGAAAATGGCCAATTTACTCACTCTGAGTTCTCAAAAAGGGTTTCTTCACCCCGGGAAGTTAATTAAATACCATTTGGAGGCATTTAATGTTCGAGCAAAAACGGCTGATTTTCGACAAAAGAGATAACACCCCCCCATTACGTCATGCTTCAGAAATGTGGAAAATGGTCCGTTTTCAAATGTTTTATTTTTAACGTCAGTTCACATTTGTAGGTGGATCATCAGTGTTAGAGCTAAAATTAGCATGTTTAAAGTGATTTTCATGCTTCCAGGGGCCCAAAACACAAGATTTATGGAATGGTTAAAAGTGCATGAAAATGGCCAATTTACTCAGTCTGAGATCTCAAAAAGGGTTTCTTCACCCCGGGAAGTTAATTAAATACCATTTGGAGGCATTTAATGTTCGAGCAAAAACGGCTGATTTTCGACAAAAGAGATAACACCCCCCCATTACGTCATGCTTCAGAAATGTGGAAAATGGTCCGTTTTCAAATGTTTTATTTTTGAACGTCAGTTCACATTTGTAGGTGGATCATCAGTGTTAGAGCTAAAATTAGCATGTTTAAAGTGATTTTCATGCTTCCAGGGGCCCAAAACACAAGATTTATGGAATGGTTAAAAGTGCATGAAAATGGCCAATTTACTCACTCTGAGTTCTCAAAAAGGGTTTCTTCACCCCGGGAAGTTAATTAAATACCATTTGGAGGCATTTAATGTTCGAGCAAAAACGGCTGATTTTCGACAAAAGAGATAACACCCCCCCATTACGTCATGCTTCAGAAATGTGGAAAATGATCCGTTTTCAAATGTTTTATTTTTGAACGTCAGTTCACATTTGTAGGTGGATCATCAGTGTTAGAGCTAAAATTAGCATGTTTAAAGTGATTTTCATGCTTCCAGGGGTGCGGGAAGTTAATTAAATACCATTTGGAGGCATTTAATGTTCGAGCAAAAACGGCTGATTTTCGACAAAAGAGATAACACCCCCCATTACGTCATGCTTCAGAAATGTGGAAAATGGTCCGTTTTCAAATGTTTTATTTTTGAACGTCAGTTCACATTTGTAGGTGGATCATCAGTGTTAGAGCTAAAATTAGCATGTTTAAAGTGATTTTCATGCTTCCAGGGGCTCGGGAAGTTAATTAAATACCATTTGGAGGCATTTAATGTTCGAGCAAAAACGGCTGATTTTCGACAAAAGAGATAACACCCCCCCATTACGTCATGCTTCAGAAATGTGGAAAATGGTCCGTTTTCAAATGTTTTATTTTTGAACGTCAGTTCACATTTGTAGGTGGATCATCAGTGTTAGAGCTAAAATTAGCATGTTTAAAGTGATTTTCATGCTTCCAGGGGCTCGGGAAGTGAAATAAATACCATTTGGAGGCATTTAATGTTCGAGCAAAAACGGCTGATTTTCGACAAAAGAGATAACACCCCCCCATTACGTCATGCTTCAGAAATGTGGAAAATGGTCCATTTTCAAATGTTTTATTTTTGAACGTCAGTTCACATTTGTAGGTGGATCATCAGTGTTAGAGCTAAAATTAGCATGTTTAAAGTGATTTTCATGCTTCCAGGGGCTCGGGAAGTTAATTAAATACCATTTGGAGGCATTTAATGTTCGAGCAAAAACGGCTGATTTTCGACAAAAGAGATAACACCCCCCCATTACGTCATGCTTCAGAAATGTGGAAAATGGTCCGTTTTCAAATGTTTTATTTTTGAACGTCAGTTCACATTTGTAGGTGGATCATCAGTGTTAGAGCTAAAATTAGCATGTTTAAAGTGATTTTCATGCTTCCAGGGGCCCAAAACACAAGATTTATGGAATGGTTAAAAGTGCATGAAAATGCCCAATTTAATCACTCTGAGTTCTCAAAAAGGGTTTCTTCACCCCATGAAGTGAAATAAATACCATTTGGAGGCATTTAATGTTCGAGCAAAAACGGCTGATTTTCGACAAAAGAGATAACACCCCCCCATTACGTCATGCTTCAGAAATGTGGAAAATGGTCCGTTTTCAAATGTTTTATTTTTGAACGTCAGTTCACATTTGTAGGTGGATCATCAGTGTTAGAGCTAAAATTAGCATGTTTAAAGTGATTTTCATGCTTCCAGGGGCTCGGGAAGTTAATTAAATACCATTTGGAGGCATTTAATGTTCGAGCAAAAACGGCTGATTTTCGACAAAAGAGATAACACCCCCCCATTACGTCATGCTTCAGAAATGTGGAAAATGGTCCGTTTTCAAATGTTTTATTTTTGAACGTCAGTTCACATTTGTAGGTGGATCATCAGTGTTAGAGCTAAAATTAGCATGTTTAAAGTGATTTTCATGCTTCCAGGGGCCCAAAACACAAGATTTATGGAATGGTTAAAAGTGCATGAAAATGGCCAATTTACTCACTCTGAGTTCTCAAAAAGGGTTTCTTCACCCCGGGAAGTTAATTAAATACCATTTGGAGGCATTTAATGTTCGAGCAAAAACGGCTGATTTTCGACAAAAGAGATAACACCCCCCCATTACGTCATGCTTCAGAAATGTGGAAAATGGTCCGTTTTCAAATGTTTTATTTTGAACGTCAGTTCACATTTGTAGGTGGATCATCAGTGTTAGAGCTAAAATTAGCATGTTTAAAGTGATTTTCATGCTTCCAGGGGCCCAAAACACAAGATTTATGGAATGGTTAAAAGTGCATGAAAATGGCCAATTTACTCACTCTGAGTTCTCAAAAAGAGTTTCTTCACCCCGGGAAGTTAATTAAATACCATTTGGAGGCATTTAATGTTCGAGCAAAAACGGCTGATTTTCGACAAAAGAGATAACACCCCCCCATTACGTCATGCTTCAGAAATGTGGAAAATGGTCCGTTTTCAAATGTTTTATTTTTGAACGTCAGTTCACATTTGTAGGTGGATCATCAGTGTTAGAGCTAAAATTAGCATGTTTAAAGTGATTTTCATGCTTCCAGGGTTGCGGGAAGTTAATTAAATACCATTTGGAGGCATTTAATGTTCGAGCAAAAACGGCTGATTTTCGACAAAAGAGATAACACCCCCCATTACGTCATGCTTCAGAAATGTGGAAAATGGTCCGTTTTCAAATGTTTTATTTTTGAACGTCAGTTCACATTTGTAGGTGGATCATCAGTGTTAGAGCTAAAATTAGCATGTTTAAAGTGAT
Organism: Lissotriton vulgaris; assembly: GCF_964263255.1. NCBI lineage: Eukaryota > Metazoa > Chordata > Amphibia > Caudata > Salamandridae > Lissotriton > Lissotriton vulgaris. Next base: position 41,783 of record NW_028248904.1, read on the forward strand.
TTTCATGCTTCCAGGGGCTCGGGAAGTTAATTAAATACCATTTGGAGGCATTTAATGTTCGAGCAAAAACGGCTGATTTTCGACAAAAGAGATAACACCCCCCCATTACGTCATGCTTCAGAAATGTGGAAAATGGTCCGTTTTCAAATGTTTTATTTTTGAACGTCAGTTCACATTTGTAGGTGGATCATCAGTGTTAGAGCTAAAATTAGCATGTTTAAAGTGATTTTCATGCTTCCAGGGGCTCGGGAAGTGAAATAAATACCATTTGGAGGCATTTAATGTTCGAGCAAAAACGGCTGATTTTCGACAAAAGAGATAACACCCCCCCATTACGTCATGCTTCAGAAATGTGGAAAATGGTCCATTTTCAAATGTTTTATTTTTGAACGTCAGTTCACATTTGTAGGTGGATCATCAGTGTTAGAGCTAAAATTAGCATGTTTAAAGTGATTTTCATGCTTCCAGGGGCTCGGGAAGTTAATTAAATACCATTTGGAGGCATTTAATGTTCGAGCAAAAACGGCTGATTTTCGACAAAAGAGATAACACCCCCCCATTACGTCATGCTTCAGAAATGTGGAAAATGGTCCGTTTTCAAATGTTTTATTTTTGAACGTCAGTTCACATTTGTAGGTGGATCATCAGTGTTAGAGCTAAAATTAGCATGTTTAAAGTGATTTTCATGCTTCCAGGGGCCCAAAACACAAGATTTATGGAATGGTTAAAAGTGCATGAAAATGCCCAATTTACTCACTCTGAGTTCTCAAAAAGGGTTTCTTCACCCCGGGAAGTGAAATAAATACCATTTGGAGGCATTTAATGTTCGAGCAAAAACGGCTGATTTTCGACAAAAGAGATAACACCCCCCCATTACGTCATGCTTCAGAAATGTGGAAAATGGTCCGTTTTCAAATGTTTTATTTTTGAACGTCAGTTCACATTTGTAGGTGGATCATCAGTGTTAGAGCTAAAATTAGCATGTTTAAAGTGATTTTCATGCTTCCAGGGGCTCGGGAAGTTAATTAAATACCATTTGGAGGCATTTAATGTTCGAGCAAAAACGGCTGATTTTCGACAAAAGAGATAACACCCCCCCATTACGTCATGCTTCAGAAATGTGGAAAATGGTCCGTTTTCAAATGTTTTATTTTTGAACGTCAGTTCACATTTGTAGGTGGATCATCAGTGTTAGAGCTAAAATTAGCATGTTTAAAGTGATTTTCATGCTTCCAGGGGCCCAAAACACAAGATTTATGGAATGGTTAAAAGTGCATGAAAATGGCCAATTTACTCACTCTGAGTTCTCAAAAAGGGTTTCTTCACCCCGGGAAGTTAATTAAATACCATTTGGAGGCATTTAATGTTCGAGCAAAAACGGCTGATTTTCGACAAAAGAGATAACACCCCCCCATTACGTCATGCTTCAGAAATGTGGAAAATGGTCCGTTTTCAAATGTTTTATTTTTAACGTCAGTTCACATTTGTAGGTGGATCATCAGTGTTAGAGCTAAAATTAGCATGTTTAAAGTGATTTTCATGCTTCCAGGGGCCCAAAACACAAGATTTATGGAATGGTTAAAAGTGCATGAAAATGGCCAATTTACTCACTCTGAGTTCTCAAAAAGGGTTTCTTCACCCCGGGAAGTTAATTAAATACCATTTGGAGGCATTTAATGTTCGAGCAAAAACGGCTGATTTTCGACAAAAGAGATAACACCCCCCCATTACGTCATGCTTCAGAAATGTGGAAAATGGTCCGTTTTCAAATGTTTTATTTTTGAACGTCAGTTCACATTTGTAGGTGGATCATCAGTGTTAGAGCTAAAATTAGCATGTTTAAAGTGATTTTCATGCTTCCAGGGGCTCGGGAAGTGAAATAAATACCATTTGGAGGCATTTAATGTTCGAGCAAAAACGGCTGATTTTCGACAAAAGAGATAACACCCCCCCATTACGTCATGCTTCAGAAATGTGGAAAATGGTCCGTTTTCAAATGTTTTATTTTTGAACGTCAGTTCACATTTGTAGGTGGATCATCAGTGTTAGAGCTAAAATTAGCATGTTTAAAGTGATTTTCATGCTTCCAGGGGCCCAAAACACAAGATTTATGGAATGGTTAAAAGTGCATGAAAATGGCCAATTTACTCACTCTGAGTTCTCAAAAAGGGTTTCTTCACCCCGGGAAGTTAATTAAATACCATTTGGAGGCATTTAATGTTCGAGCAAAAACGGCTGATTTTCGACAAAAGAGATAACACCCCCCCATTACGTCATGCTTCAGAAATGTGGAAAATGGTCCGTTTTCAAATGTTTTATTTTTGAACGTCAGTTCACATTTGTAGGTGGATCATCAGTGTTAGAGCTAAAATTAGCATGTTTAAAGTGATTTTCATGCTTCCAGGGGTGCGGGAAGTTAATTAAATACCATTTGGAGGCATTTAATGTTCGAGCAAAAACGGCTGATTTTCGACAAAAGAGATAACACCCCCCATTACGTCATGCTTCAGAAATGTGGAAAATGGTCCGTTTTCAAATGTTTTATTTTTGAACGTCAGTTCACATTTGTAGGTGGATCATCAGTGTTAGAGCTAAAATTAGCATGTTTAAAGTGATTTTCATGCTTCCAGGGGCTCGGGAAGTGAAATAAATACCATTTGGAGGCATTTAATGTTCGAGCAAAAACGGCTGATTTTCGACAAAAGAGATAACACCCCCCCATTACGTCATGCTTCAGAAATGTGGAAAATGGTCCGTTTTCAAATGTTTTATTTTTGAACGTCAGTTCACATTTGTAGGTGGATCATCAGTGTTAGAGCTAAAATTAGCATGTTTAAAGTGATTTTCATGCTTCCAGGGGCCCAAAACACAAGATTTATGGAATGGTTAAAAGTGCATGAAAATGGCCAATTTACTCACTCTGAGTTCTCAAAAAGGGTTTCTTCACCCCGGGAAGTTAATTAAATACCATTTGGAGGCATTTAATGTTCGAGCAAAAACGGCTGATTTTCGACAAAAGAGATAACACCCCCCCATTACGTCATGCTTCAGAAATGTGGAAAATGGTCCGTTTTCAAATGTTTTATTTTTGAACGTCAGTTCACATTTGTAGGTGGATCATCAGTGTTAGAGCTAAAATTAGCATGTTTAAAGTGATTTTCATGCTTCCAGGGGTGCGGGAAGTTAATTAAATACCATTTGGAGGCATTTAATGTTCGAGCAAAAACGGCTGATTTTCGACAAAAGAGATAACACCCCCATTACGTCATGCTTCAGAAATGTGGAAAATGGTCCGTTTTCAAATGTTTTATTTTTGAACGTCAGTTCACATTTGTAGGTGGATCATCAGTGTTAGAGCTAAAATTAGCATGTTTAAAGTGATTTTCATGCTTCCAGGGGCTCGGGAAGTGAAATAAATACCATTTGGAGGCATTTAATGTTCGAGCAAAAACGGCTGATTTTCGACAAAAGAGATAACACCCCCCCCATTACGTCATGCTTCAGAAATGTGGAAAATGGTCCATTTTCAAATGTTTTATTTTTGAACGTCAGTTCACATTTGTAGGTGGATCATCAGTGTTAGAGCTAAAATTAGCATGTTTAAAGTGATTTTCATGCTTCCAGGGGCCCAAAACACAAGATTTATGGAATGGTTAAAAGTGCATGAAAATGCCCAATTTACTCACTCTGAGTTCTCAAAAAGGGTTTCTTCACCCCGGGAAGTGAAATAAATACCATTTGGAGGCATTTAATGTTCGAGCAAAAACGGCTGATTTTCGACAAAAGAGATAACACCCCCCCATTACGTCATGCTTCAGAAATGTGGAAAATGGTCCGTTTTCAAATGTTTTATTTTTGAACGTCAGTTCATATTTGTAGGTGGATCATCAGTGTTAGAGCTAAAATTAGCATGTTTAAAGTGATTTTCATGCTTCCAGGGGCTCGGGAAGTTAATTAAATACCATTTGGAGGCATTTAATGTTCGAGCAAAAACGGCTGATTTTCGACAAAAGAGATAACACCCCCCCATTACGTCATGCTTCAGAAATGTGGAAAATGGTCCGTTTTCAAATGTTTTATTTTTGAACGTCAGTTCACATTTGTAGGTGGATCATCAGTGTTAGAGCTAAAATTAGCATGTTTAAAGTGATTTTCATGCTTCCAGGGGCCCAAAACACAAGATTTATGGAATGGTTAAAAGTGCATGAAAATGGCCAATTTACTCACTCTGAGTTCTCAAAAAGGGTTTCTTCACCCCGGGAAGTTAATTAAATACCATTTGGAGGCATTTAATGTTCGAGCAAAAACGGCTGATTTTCGACAAAAGAGATAACACCCCCCCATTACGTCATGCTTCAGAAATGTGGAAAATGGTCCGTTTTCAAATGTTTTATTTTTGAACGTCAGTTCACATTTGTAGGTGGATCATCAGTGTTAGAGCTAAAATTAGCATGTTTAAAGTGATTTTCATGCTTCCAGGGGCTCGGGAAGTGAAATAAATACCATTTGGAGGCATTTAATGTTCGAGCAAAAACGGCTGATTTTCGACAAAAGAGATAACACCCCCCCATTACGTCATGCTTCAGAAATGTGGAAAATGGTCCATTTTCAAATGTTTTATTTTTGAACGTCAGTTCACATTTGTAGGTGGATCATCAGTGTTAGAGCTAAAATTAGCATGTTTAAAGTGATTTTCATGCTTCCAGGGGCTCGGGAAGTTAATTAAATACCATTTGGAGGCATTTAATGTTCGAGCAAAAACGGCTGATTTTCGACAAAAGAGATAACACCCCCCCATTACGTCATGCTTCAGAAATGTGGAAAATGGTCCGTTTTCAAATGTTTTATTTTTGAACGTCAGTTCACATTTGTAGGTGGATCATCAGTGTTAGAGCTAAAATTAGCATGTTTAAAGTGATTTTCATGCTTCCATGGGCCCAAAACACAAGATTTATGGAATGGTTAAAAGTGCATGAAAATGCCCAATTTACTCACTCTGAGTTCTCAAAAAGGGTTTCTTCACCCCGGGAAGTGAAATAAATACCATTTGGAGGCATTTAATGTTCGAGCAAAAACGGCTGATTTTCGACAAAAGAGATAACACCCCCCCATTACGTCATGCTTCAGAAATGTGGAAAATGGTCCGTTTTCAAATGTTTTATTTTTGAACGTCAGTTCACATTTGTAGGTGGATCATCAGTGTTAGAGCTAAAATTAGCATGTTTAAAGTGATTTTCATGCTTCCAGGGGCTCGGGAAGTTAATTAAATACCATTTGGAGGCATTTAATGTTCGAGCAAAAACGGCTGATTTTCGACAAAAGAGATAACACCCCCCCATTACGTCATGCTTCAGAAATGTGGAAAATGGTCCGTTTTCAAATGTTTTATTTTTGAACGTCAGTTCACATTTGTAGGTGGATCATCAGTGTTAGAGCTAAAATTAGCATGTTTAAAGTGATTTTCATGCTTCCAGGGGCCCAAAACACAAGATTTATGGAATGGTTAAAAGTGCATGAAAATGGCCAATTTACTCACTCTGAGTTCTCAAAAAGGGTTTCTTCACCCCGGGAAGTTAATTAAATACCATTTGGTGGCATTTAATGTTCGAGCAAAAACGGCTGATTTTCGACAAAAGAGATAACACCCCCCCATTACGTCATGCTTCAGAAATGTGGAAAATGGTCCGTTTTCAAATGTTTTATTTTTAACGTCAGTTCACATTTGTAGGTGGATCATCAGTGTTAGAGCTAAAATTAGCATGTTTAAAGTGATTTTCATGCTTCCAGGGGCCCAAAACACAAGATTTATGGAATGGTTAAAAGTGCATGAAAATGGCCAATTTACTCACTCTGAGTTCTCAAAAAGGGTTTCTTCACCCCGGGAAGTTAATTAAATACCATTTGGAGGCATTTAATGTTCGAGCAAAAACGGCTGATTTTCGACAAAAGAGATAACACCCCCCCCATTACGTCATGCTTCAGAAATGTGGAAAATGGTCCGTTTTCAAATGTTTTATTTTTGAACGTCAGTTCACATTTGTAGGTGGATCATCAGTGTTAGAGCTAAAATTAGCATGTTTAAAGTGATTTTCATGCTTCCAGGGGCCCAAAACACAAGATTAATGGAATGGTTAAAAGTGCATGAAAATGGCCAATTTACTCACTCTGAGTTCTCAAAAAGGGTTTCTTCACCCCGGGAAGTGAAATAAATACCATTTGGAGGCATTTAATGTTCGAGCAAAAACGGCTGATTTTCGACAAAAGAGATAACACCCCCCCATTACGTCATGCTTCAGAAAAGTGGAAAATGGTCCGTTTTCAAATGTTTTATTTTTGAACGTCAGTTCACATTTGTAGGTGGATCATCAGTGTTAGAGCTAAAATTAGCATGTTTAAAGTGATTTTCATGCTTCCAGGGGCCCAAAACACAAGATTAATGGAATGGTTAAAAGTGCATGAAAATGGCCAATTTACTCACTCTGAGTTCTCAAAAAGGGTTTCTTCACCCCGGGAAGTTAATTAAATACCATTTGGAGGCATTTAATGTTCGAGCAAAAACGGCTGATTTTCGACAAAAGAGATAACACCCCCCCATTACGTCATGCTTCAGAAATGTGGAAAATGGTCCGTTTTCAAATGTTTTATTTTTGAACGTCAGTTCACATTTGTAGGTGGATCATCAGTGTTAGAGCTAAAATTAGCATGTTTAAAGTGATTTGCATGCTTCCAGGGGCTCGGGAAGTTAATTAAATACCATTTGGAGGCATTTAATGTTCAAGCAAAAACGGCTGATTTTCGACAAAAGAGATAACACCCCCCCATTACGTCATGCTTCAGAAATGTGGAAAATGGTCCGTTTTCAAATGTTTTATTTTTGAACGTCAGTTCACATTTGTAGGTGGATCATCAGTGTTAGAGCTAAAATTAGCATGTTTAAAGTGATTTTCATGCTTCCAGGGGCTCGGGAAGTTAATTAAATACCATTTGGAGGCATTTAATGTTCGAGCAAAAACGGCTGATTTTCGACAAAAGAGATAACACCCCCCCATTACGTCATGCTTCAGAAATGTGGAAAATGGTCCGTTTTCAAATGTTTTATTTTTGAACGTCAGTTCACATTTGTAGGTGGATCATCAGTGTTAGAGCTAAAATTAGCATGTTTAAAGTGATTTTCATGCTTCCAGGGGCCCAAAACACAAGATTAATGGAATGGTTAAAAGTTCATGAAAATGGCCAATTTACTCACTCTGAGTTCTCAAAAAGGGTTTCTTCACCCCAGGAAGTGAAATAAATACCATTTGGAGGCATTTAATGTTCGAGCAAAAACGGCTGATTTTCGACAAAAGAGATAACACCCCCCCATTACGTCATGCTTCAGAAATGTGGAAAATGGTCCGTTTTCAAATGTTTTATTTTTGAACGTCAGTTCACATTTGTAGGTGGATCATCAGTGTTAGAGCTAAAATTAGCATGTTTAAAGTGATTTTCATGCTTCCAGGGGCTCGGGAAGTTAATTAAATACCATTTGGAGGCATTTAATGTTCGAGCAAAAACGGCTGATTTTCGACAAAAGAGATAACACCCCCCCCATTACGTCATGCTTCAGAAATGTGGAAAATGGTCCGTTTTCAAATGTTTTATTTTTGAACGTCAGTTCACATTTGTAGGTGGATCATCAGTGTTAGAGCTAAAATTAGCATGTTTAAAGTGATTTTCATGCTTCCAGGGGCCCAAAACACAAGATTTATGGAATGGTTAAAAGTGCATCAAAATGGCCAATTTACTCACTCTGAGTTCTCAAAAAGGGTTTCTTCACCCCGGGAAGTTAATTAAATACCATTTGGAGGCATTTAATGTTCGAGCAAAAACGGCTGATTTTCGACAAAAGAGATAACACCCCCCCATTACGTCATGCTTCAGAAATGTGGAAAATGGTCCGTTTTCAAATGTTTTATTTTTGAACGTCAGTTCACATTTGTAGGTGGATCATCAGTGTTAGAGCTAAAATTAGCATGTTTAAAGTGATTTTCATGCTTCCAGGGGCTCGGGAAGTTAATTAAATACCATTTGGAGGCATTTAATGTTCGAGCAAAAACGGCTGATTTTCGACAAAAGAGATAACACCCCCCATTACGTCATGCTTCAGAAATGTGGAAAATGGTCCATTTTCAAATGTTTTATTTTTGAACGTCAGTTCACATTTGTAGGTGGATCATCAGTGTTAGAGCTAAAATTAGCATGTTTAAAGTGATTTTCATGCTTCCAGGGGCTCGGGAAGTGAAATAAATACCATTTGGAGGCATTTAATGTTCGAGCAAAAACGGCTGATTTTCGACAAAAGAGATAACACCCCCCCATTACGTCATGCTTCAGAAATGTGGAAAATGGTCCGTTTTCAAATGTTTTATTTTTGAACGTCAGTTCACATTTGTAGGTGGATCATCAGTGTTAGAGCTAAAATTAGCATGTTTAAAGTGATTTTCATGCTTCCAGGGGCTCAGGAAGTGAAATAAATACCATTTGGAGGCATTTAATGTTCGAGCAAAAACGGCTGATTTTCGACAAAAGAGATAACACCCCCCCATTACGTCATGCTTCAGAAATGTGGAAAATGGTCCGTTTTCAAATGTTTTATTTTTGAACGTCAGTTCACATTTGTAGGTGGATCATCAGTGTTAGAGCTAAAATTAGCATGTTTAAAGTGATTTTCATGCTTCCAGGGGCCCAAAACACAAGATTTATGGAATGGTTAAAAGTGCATGAAAATGGCCAATTTACTCACTCTGAGTTCTCAAAAAGGGTTTCTTCACCCCGGGAAGTTAATTAAATACCATTTGGAGGCATTTAATGTTCGAGCAAAAACGGCTGATTTTCGACAAAAGAGATAACACCCCCCCATTACGTCATGCTTCAGAAATGTGGAAAATGGTCCGTTTTCAAATGTTTTATTTTTGAACGTCAGTTCACATTTGTAGGTGGATCATCAGTGTTAGAGCTAAAATTAGCATGTTTAAAGTGATTTTCATGCTTCCAGGGGCTCGGGAAGTTAATTAAATACCATTTGGAGGCATTTAATGTTCGAGCAAAAACGGCTGATTTTCGACAAAAGAGATAACACCCCCCCATTACGTCATGCTTCAGAAATGTGGAAAATGGTCCGTTTTCAAATGTTTTATTTTTGAACGTCAGTTCACATTTGTAGGTGGATCATCAGTGTTAGAGCTAAAATTAGCATGTTTAAAGTGATTTTCATGTTTCCAGGGGCCCAAAACGCAAGATTTATGGAATGGTTAAAAGTGCATGAAAATGGCCAATTTACTCACTCTGAGTTCTCAAAAAGGGTTTCTTCACCCCGGGAAGTTAATTAAATACCATTTGGAGGCATTTAATGTTCGAGCAAAAACGGCTGATTTTCGACAAAAGAGATAACACCCCCCCATTACGTCATGCTTCAGAAATGTGGAAAATGGTCCGTTTTCAAATGTTTTATTTTTGAACGTCAGTTCACATTTGTAGGTGGATCATCAGTGTTAGAGCTAAAATTAGCATGTTTAAAGTGATTTTCATGCTTCCAGGGGCTCGGGAAGTTAATTAAATACCATTTGGAGGCATTTAATGTTCGAGCAAAAACGGCTGATTTTCGACAAAAGAGATAACACCCCCCCATTACGTCATGCTTCAGAAATGTGGAAAATGGTCCATTTTCAAATGTTTTATTTTTGAACGTCAGTTCACATTTGTAGGTGGATCATCAGTGTTAGAGCTAAAATTAGCATGTTTAAAGTGATTTTCATGCTTCCAGGGGCTCGGGAAGTGAAATAAATACCATTTGGAGGCATTTAATGTTCGAGCAAAAACGGCTGATTTTCGACAAAAGAGATAACACCCCCCCATTACGTCATGCTTCAGAAATGTGGAAAATGGTCCGTTTTCAAATGTTTTATTTTTGAACGTCAGTTCACATTTGTAGGTGGATCATCAGTGTTAGAGCTAAAATTAGCATGTTTAAAGTGATTTTCATGCTTCCAGGGGCCCAAAACACAAGATTTATGGAATGGTTAAAAGTGCATGAAAATGGCCAATTTACTCACTCTGAGTTCTCAAAAAGGGTTTCTTCACCCCGGGAAGTTAATTAAATACCATTTGGAGGCATTTAATGTTCGAGCAAAAACGGCTGATTTTCGACAAAAGAGATAACACCCCCCCATTACGTCATGCTTCAGAAATGTGGAAAATGGTCCGTTTTCAAATGTTTTATTTTTGAACGTCAGTTCACATTTGTAGGTGGATCATCAGTGTTAGAGCTAAAATTAGCATGTTTAAAGTGATTTTCATGCTTCCAGGGGTGCGGGAAGTTAATTAAATACCATTTGGAGGCATTTAATGTTCGAGCCAAAAACGGCTGATTTTCGACAAAAGAGATAACACCCCCCATTACGTCATGCTTCAGAAATGTGGAAAATGGTCCGTTTTCAAATGTTTTATTTTTGAACGTCAGTTCACATTTGTAGGTGGATCATCAGTGTTAGAGCTAAAATTAGCATGTTTAAAGTGATTTTCATGCTTCCAGGGGCTCGGGAAGTTAATTAAATACCATTTGGAGGCATTTAATGTTCGAGCAAAAACGGCTGATTTTCGACAAAAGAGATAACACCCCCCCATTACGTCATGCTTCAGAAATGTGGAAAATGGTCCGTTTTCAAATGTTTTATTTTTGAACGTCAGTTCACATTTGTAGGTGGATCATCAGTGTTAGAGCTAAAATTAGCATGTTTAAAGTGATTTTCATGCTTCCAGGGGCTCGGGAAGTGAAATAAATACCATTTGGAGGCATTTAATGTTCGAGCAAAAACGGCTGATTTTCGACAAAAGAGATAACACCCCCCCATTACGTCATGCTTCAGAAATGTGGAAAATGGTCCGTTTTCAAATGTTTTATTTTTGAACGTCAGTTCACATTTGTAGGTGGATCATCAGTGTTAGAGCTAAAATTAGCATGTTTAAAGTGATTTTCATGCTTCCAGGGGCTCGGGAAGTTAATTAAATACCATTTGGAGGCATTTAATGTTCGAGCAAAAACGGCTGATTTTCGACAAAAGAGATAACACCCCCCCATTACGTCATGCTTCAGAAATGTGGAAAATGGTCCGTTTTCAAATGATTTATTTTTGAACGTCAGTTCACATTTGTAGGTGGATCATCAGTGTTAGAGCTAAAATTAGCATGTTTAAAGTGATTTTCATGCTTCCAGGGGCCCAAAACACAAGATTTATGGAATGGTTAAAAGTGCATGAAAATGCCCAATTTACTCACTCTGAGTTCTCAAAAAGGGTTTCTTCACCCCGGGAAGTGAAATAAATACCATTTGGAGGCATTTAATGTTCGAGCAAAAACGGCTGATTTTCGACAAAAGAGATAACACCCCCCCATTACGTCATGCTTCAGAAATGTGGAAAATGGTCCGTTTTCAAATGTTTTATTTTTGAACGTCAGTTCACATTTGTAGGTGGATCATCAGTGTTAGAGCTAAAATTAGCATGTTTAAAGTGATTTTCATGCTTCCAGGGGCTCGGGAAGTTAATTAAATACCATTTGGAGGTATTTAATGTTCGAGCAAAAAAGGGCTGATTTTCGACAAAAGAGATAACACCCCCCCATTACGTCATGCTTCAGAAATGTGGAAAATGGTCCGTTTTCAAATGTTTTATTTTTGAACGTCAGTTCACATTTGTAGGTGGATCATCAGTGTTAGAGCTAAAATTAGCATGTTTAAAGTGATTTTCATGCTTCCAGGGGCTCGGGAAGTTAATTAAATACCATTTGGAGGCATTTAATGTTCGAGCAAAAACGGCTGATTTTCGACAAAAGAGATAACACCCCCCCCATTACGTCATGCTTCAGAAATGTGGAAAATGGTCCGTTTTCAAATGTTTTATTTTTGAACGTCAGTTCACATTTGTAGGTGGATCATCAGTGTTAGAGCTAAAATTAGCATGTTTAAAGTGATTTTCATGCTTCCAGGGGCCCAAAACACAAGATTTATGGAATGGTTAAAAGTGCATCAAAATGGCCAATTTACTCACTCTGAGTTCTCAAAAAGGGTTTCTTCACCCCGGGAAGTTAATTAAATACCATTTGGAGGCATTTAATGTTCGAGCAAAAACGGCTGATTTTCGACAAAAGAGATAACACCCCCCCATTACGTCATGCTTCAGAAATGTGGAAAATGGTCCGTTTTCAAATGTTTTATTTTTGAACGTCAGTTCACATTTGTAGGTGGATCATCAGTGTTAGAGCTAAAATTAGCATGTTTAAAGTGATTTTCATGCTTCCAGGGGCTCGGGAAGTTAATTAAATACCATTTGGAGGCATTTAATGTTCGAGCAAAAACGGCTGATTTTCGACAAAAGAGATAACACCCCCCATTACGTCATGCTTCAGAAATGTGGAAAATGGTCCATTTTCAAATGTTTTATTTTTGAACGTCAGTTCACATTTGTAGGTGGATCATCAGTGTTAGAGCTAAAATTAGCATGTTTAAAGTGATTTTCATGCTTCCAGGGGCTCGGGAAGTGAAATAAATACCATTTGGAGGCATTTAATGTTCGAGCAAAAACGGCTGATTTTCGACAAAAGAGATAACACCCCCCCATTACGTCATGCTTCAGAAATGTGGAAAATGGTCCGTTTTCAAATGTTTTATTTTTGAACGTCAGTTCACATTTGTAGGTGGATCATCAGTGTTAGAGCTAAAATTAGCATGTTTAAAGTGATTTTCATGCTTCCAGGGGCTCAGGAAGTGAAATAAATACCATTTGGAGGCATTTAATGTTCGAGCAAAAACGGCTGATTTTCGACAAAAGAGATAACACCCCCCCATTACGTCATGCTTCAGAAATGTGGAAAATGGTCCGTTTTCAAATGTTTTATTTTTGAACGTCAGTTCACATTTGTAGGTGGATCATCAGTGTTAGAGCTAAAATTAGCATGTTTAAAGTGATTTTCATGCTTCCAGGGGCCCAAAACACAAGATTTATGGAATGGTTAAAAGTGCATGAAAATGGCCAATTTACTCACTCTGAGTTCTCAAAAAGGGTTTCTTCACCCCGGGAAGTTAATTAAATACCATTTGGAGGCATTTAATGTTCGAGCAAAAACGGCTGATTTTCGACAAAAGAGATAACACCCCCCCATTACGTCATGCTTCAGAAATGTGGAAAATGGTCCGTTTTCAAATGTTTTATTTTTGAACGTCAGTTCACATTTGTAGGTGGATCATCAGTGTTAGAGCTAAAATTAGCATGTTTAAAGTGATTTTCATGCTTCCAGGGGCTCGGGAAGTTAATTAAATACCATTTGGAGGCATTTAATGTTCGAGCAAAAACGGCTGATTTTCGACAAAAGAGATAACACCCCCCCATTACGTCATGCTTCAGAAATGTGGAAAATGGTCCGTTTTCAAATGTTTTATTTTTGAACGTCAGTTCACATTTGTAGGTGGATCATCAGTGTTAGAGCTAAAATTAGCATGTTTAAAGTGATTTTCATGTTTCCAGGGGCCCAAAACGCAAGATTTATGGAATGGTTAAAAGTGCATGAAAATGGCCAATTTACTCACTCTGAGTTCTCAAAAAGGGTTTCTTCACCCCGGGAAGTTAATTAAATACCATTTGGAGGCATTTAATGTTCGAGCAAAAACGGCTGATTTTCGACAAAAGAGATAACACCCCCCCATTACGTCATGCTTCAGAAATGTGGAAAATGGTCCGTTTTCAAATGTTTTATTTTTGAACGTCAGTTCACATTTGTAGGTGGATCATCAGTGTTAGAGCTAAAATTAGCATGTTTAAAGTGATTTTCATGCTTCCAGGGGCTCGGGAAGTTAATTAAATACCATTTGGAGGCATTTAATGTTCGAGCAAAAACGGCTGATTTTCGACAAAAGAGATAACACCCCCCCCATTACGTCATGCTTCAGAAATGTGGAAAATGGTCCGTTTTCAAATGTTTTATTTTTGAACGTCAGTTCACATTTGTAGGTGGATCATCAGTGTTAGAGCTAAAATTAGCATGTTTAAAGTGATTTTCATGCTTCCAGGGGCCCAAAACACAAGATTTATGGAATGGTTAAAAGTGCATGAAAATGGCCAATTTACTCACTCTGAGTTCTCAAAAAGGGTTTCTTCACCCAGGGAAGTTAATTAAATACCATTTGGAGGCATTTAATGTTCGAGCAAAAACGGCTGATTTTCGACAAAAGAGATAACACCCCCCCATTACGTCATGCTTCAGAAATGTGGAAAATGGTCCGTTTTCAAATGTTTTATTTTTGAACGTCAGTTCACATTTGTAGGTGGATCATCAGTGTTAGAGCTAAAATTAGCATGTTTAAAGTGATTTTCATGCTTCCAGGGGCTCGGGAAGTTAATTAAATACCATTTGGAGGCATTTAATGTTCGAGCAAAAACGGCTGATTTTCGACAAAAGAGATAACACCCCCCCATTACGTCATGCTTCAGAAATGTGGAAAATGGTCCATTTTCAAATGTTTTATTTTTGAACGTCAGTTCACATTTGTAGGTGGATCATCAGTGTTAGAGCTAAAATTAGCATGTTTAAAGTGATTTTCATGCTTCCAGGGGCTCGGGAAGTGAAATAAATACCATTTGGAGGCATTTAATGTTCGAGCAAAAACGGCTGATTTTCGACAAAAGAGATAACACCCCCCCATTACGTCATGCTTCAGAAATGTGGAAAATGGTCCGTTTTCAAATGTTTTATTTTTGAACGTCAGTTCACATTTGTAGGTGGATCATCAGTGTTAGAGCTAAAATTAGCATGTTTAAAGTGATTTTCATGCTTCCAGGGGCCCAAAACACAAGATTTATGGAATGGTTAAAAGTGCATGAAAATGGCCAATTTACTCACTCTGAGTTCTCAAAAAGGGTTTCTTCACCCCGGGAAGTTAATTAAATACCATTTGGAGGCATTTAATGTTCGAGCAAAAACGGCTGATTTTCGACAAAAGAGATAACACCCCCCCATTACGTCATGCTTCAGAAATGTGGAAAATGGTCCGTTTTCAAATGTTTTATTTTTGAACGTCAGTTCACATTTGTAGGTGGATCATCAGTGTTAGAGCTAAAATTAGCATGTTTAAAGTGATTTTCATGCTTCCAGGGGTGCGGGAAGTTAATTAAATACCATTTGGAGGCATTTAATGTTCGAGCCAAAAACGGCTGATTTTCGACAAAAGAGATAACACCCCCCATTACGTCATGCTTCAGAAATGTGGAAAATGGTCCGTTTTCAAATGTTTTATTTTTGAACGTCAGTTCACATTTGTAGGTGGATCATCAGTGTTAGAGCTAAAATTAGCATGTTTAAAGTGATTTTCATGCTTCCAGGGGCTCGGGAAGTTAATTAAATACCATTTGGAGGCATTTAATGTTCGAGCAAAAACGGCTGATTTTCGACAAAAGAGATAACACCCCCCCATTACGTCATGCTTCAGAAATGTGGAAAATGGTCCGTTTTCAAATGTTTTATTTTTGAACGTCAGTTCACATTTGTAGGTGGATCATCAGTGTTAGAGCTAAAATTAGCATGTTTAAAGTGATTTTCATGCTTCCAGGGGCTCGGGAAGTGAAATAAATACCATTTGGAGGCATTTAATGTTCGAGCAAAAACGGCTGATTTTCGACAAAAGAGATAACACCCCCCCATTACGTCATGCTTCAGAAATGTGGAAAATGGTCCGTTTTCAAATGTTTTATTTTTGAACGTCAGTTCACATTTGTAGGTGGATCATCAGTGTTAGAGCTAAAATTAGCATGTTTAAAGTGATTTTCATGCTTCCAGGGGCTCGGGAAGTTAATTAAATACCATTTGGAGGCATTTAATGTTCGAGCAAAAACGGCTGATTTTCGACAAAAGAGATAACACCCCCCCATTACGTCATGCTTCAGAAATGTGGAAAATGGTCCGTTTTCAAATGATTTATTTTTGAACGTCAGTTCACATTTGTAGGTGGATCATCAGTGTTAGAGCTAAAATTAGCATGTTTAAAGTGATTTTCATGCTTCCAGGGGCCCAAAACACAAGATTTATGGAATGGTTAAAAGTGCATGAAAATGGCCAATTTACTCACTCTGAGTTCTCAAAAAGGGTTTCTTCACCCCGGGAAGTTAATTAAATACCATTTGGAGGCATTTAATGTTCGAGCAAAAACGGCTGATTTTCGACAAAAGAGATAACACCCCCCCATTACGTCATGCTTCAGAAATGTGGAAAATGGTCCGTTTTCAAATGTTTTATTTTTAACGTCAGTTCACATTTGTAGGTGGATCATCAGTGTTAGAGCTAAAATTAGCATGTTTAAAGTGATTTTCATGCTTCCAGGGGCCCAAAACACAAGATTTGTGGAATGGTTAAAAGTGCATGAAAATGGCCAATTTACTCACTCTGAGTTCTCAAAAAGGGTTTCTTCACCCCGGGAAGTTAATTAAATACCATTTGGAGGCATTTAATGTTCGAGCAAAAACGGCTGATTTTCGACAAAAGAGATAACACCCCCCCATTACGTCATGCTTCAGAAATGTGGAAAATGGTCCGTTTTCAAATGTTTTATTTTTGAACGTCAGTTCACATTTGTAGGTGGATCATCAGTGTTAGAGCTAAAATTAGCATGTTTAAAGTGATTTTCATGCTTCCAGGGGCCCAAAACACAAGATTAATGGAATGGTTAAAAGTGCATGAAAATGGCCAATTTACTCACTCTGAGTTCTCAAAAAGGGTTTCTTCACCCCGGGAAGTGAAATAAATACCATTTGGAGGCATTTAATGTTCGAGCAAAAACGGCTGATTTTCGACAAAAGAGATAACACCCCCCCATTACGTCATGCTTCAGAAATGTGGAAAATGGTCCGTTTTCAAATGTTTTATTTTTGAACGTCAGTTCACATTTGTAGGTGGATCATCAGTGTTAGAGCTAAAATTAGCATGTTTAAAGTGATTTTCATGCTTCCAGGGGCTCGGGAAGTTAATTAAATACCATTTGGAGGCATTTAATGTTCAAGCAAAAACGGCTGATTTTCGACAAAAGAGATAACACCCCCCCATTACGTCATGCTTCAGAAATGTGGAAAATGGTCCGTTTTCAAATGTTTTATTTTTGAACGTCAGTTCACATTTGTAGGTGGATCATCAGTGTTAGAGCTAAAATTAGCATGTTTAAAGTGATTTTCATGCTTCCAGGGGCTCGGGAAGTTAATTAAATACCATTTGGAGGCATTTAATGTTCGAGCAAAAACGGCTGATTTTCGACAAAAGAGATAACACCCCCCCATTACGTCATGCTTCAGAAATGTGGAAAATGGTCCGTTTTCAAATGTTTTATTTTTGAACGTCAGTTCACATTTGTAGGTGGATCATCAGTGTTAGAGCTAAAATTAGCATGTTTAAAATGATTTTCATGCTTCCAGGGGCCCAAAACACAAGATTAATGGAATGGTTAAAAGTTCATGAAAATGGCCAATTTACTCACTCTGAGTTCTCAAAAAGGGTTTCTTCACCCCGGGAAGTGAAATAAATACCATTTGGAGGCATTTAATGTTCGAGCAAAAACGGCTGATTTTCGACAAAAGAGATAACACCCCCCCATTACGTCATGCTTCAGAAATGTGGAAAATGGTCCGTTTTCAAATGTTTTATTTTTGAACGTCAGTTCACATTTGTAGGTGGATCATCAGTGTTAGAGCTAAAATTAGCATGTTTAAAGTGATTTTCATGCTTCCAGGGGCTCGGGAAGTTAATTAAATACCATTTGGAGGCATTTAATGTTCGAGCAAAAACGGCTGATTTTCAACAAAAGAGATAACACCCCCCCATTACGTCATGCTTCAGAAATGTGGAAAATGGTCCGTTTTCAAATGTTTTATTTTTGAACGTCAGTTCACATTTGTAGGTGGATCATCAGTGTTAGAGCTAAAATTAGCATGTTTAAAGTGATTTTCATGCTTCCAGGGGCTCGGGAAGTTAATTAAATACCATTTGGAGGCATTTAATGTTCGAGCAAAAACGGCTGATTTTCGACAAAAGAGATAACACCCCCCCATTACGTCATGCTTCAGAAATGTGGAAAATGGTCCGTTTTCAAATGTTTTATTTTTGAACGTCAGTTCACATTTGTAGGTGGATCATCAGTGTTAGAGCTAAAATTAGCATGTTTAAAGTGATTTTCATGCTTCCAGGGGCTCGGGAAGTTAATTAAATACCATTTGGAGGCATTTAATGTTCGAGCAAAAACGGCTGATTTTCGACAAAAGAGATAACACCCCCCCATTACGTCATGCTTCAGAAATGTGGAAAATGGACCGTTTTCAAATGTTTTATTTTTGAACGTCAGTTCACATTTGTAGGTGGATCATCAGTGTTAGAGCTAAAATTAGCATGTTTAAAGTGATTTTCATGCTTCCAGGGGCTCGGGAAGTTAATTAAATACCATTTGGAGGCATTTAATGTTCGAGCAAAAACGGCTGATTTTCGACAAAAGAGATAACACCCCCCCATTACGTCATGCTTCAGAAATGTGGAAAATGGTCCGTTTTCAAATGTTTTATTTTTGAACGTCAGTTCACATTTGTAGGTGGATCATCAGTGTTAGAGCTAAAATTAGCATGTTTAAAATGATTTTCATGCTTCCAGGGGCCCAAAACACAAGATTAATGGAATGGTTAAAAGTTCATGAAAATGGCCAATTTACTCACTCTGAGTTCTCAAAAAGGGTTTCTTCACCCCGGGAAGTGAAATAAATACCATTTGGAGGCATTTAATGTTCGAGCAAAAACGGCTGATTTTCGACAAAAGAGATAACACCCCCCCATTACGTCATGCTTCAGAAATGTGGAAAATGGTCCGTTTTCAAATGTTTTATTTTTGAACGTCAGTTCACATTTGTAGGTGGATCATCAGTGTTAGAGCTAAAATTAGCATGTTTAAAGTGATTTTCATGCTTCCAGGGGCTCGGGAAGTTAATTAAATACCATTTGGAGGCATTTAATGTTCGAGCAAAAACGGCTGATTTTCGACAAAAGAGATAACACCCCCCCATTACGTCATGCTTCAGAAATGTGGAAAATGGTCCGTTTTCAAATGTTTTATTTTTGAACGTCAGTTCACATTTGTAGGTGGATCATCAGTGTTAGAGCTAAAATTAGCATGTTTAAAGTGATTTTCATGCTTCCAGGGGCCCAAAACACAAGATTAATGGAATGGTTAAAAGTGCATGAAAATGGCCAATTTACTCACTCTGAGTTCTCAAAAAGGGTTTCTTCACCCCGGGAAGTGAAATAAATACCATTTGGAGGCATTTAATGTTCGAGCAAAAACGGCTGATTTTCGACAAAAGAGATAACACCCCCCCCATTACGTCATGCTTCAGAAATGTGGAAAATGGTCCGTTTTCAAATGTTTTATTTTTGAACGTCAGTTCACATTTGTAGGTGGATCATCAGTGTTAGAGCTAAAATTAGCATGTTTAAAGTGATTTTCATGCTTCCAGGGGCCCAAAACACAAGATTAATGGAATGGTTAAAAGTGCATGAAAATGGCCAATTTACTCACTCTGAGTTCTCAAAAAGGGTTTCTTCACCCCGGGAAGTGAAATAAATACCATTTGGAGGCATTTAATGTTCGAGCAAAATCGGCTGATTTTCGACAAAAGAGATAACACCCCCCCATTACGTCATGCTTCAGAAATGTGGAAAATGGTCCGTTTTCAAATGTTTTATTTTTGAACGTCAGTTCACATTTGTAGGTGGATCATCAGTGTTAGAGCTAAAATTAGCATGTTTAAAGTGATTTTCATGCTTCCAGGGGCTCGGGAAGTTAATTAAATACCATTTGGAGGCATTTAATGTTCGAGCAAAAACGGCTGATTTTCGACAAAAGAGATAACACCCCCCCATTACGTCATGCTTCAGAAATGTGGAAAATGGTCCATTTTCAAATGTTTTATTTTTGAACGTCAGTTCACATTTGTAGGTGGATCATCAGTGTTAGAGCTAAAATT
The DNA here is from genome assembly GCF_964263255.1 of Lissotriton vulgaris. Taxonomy (NCBI): domain Eukaryota; kingdom Metazoa; phylum Chordata; class Amphibia; order Caudata; family Salamandridae; genus Lissotriton; species Lissotriton vulgaris. Next base: position 61,854 of record NW_028248904.1, read on the forward strand.
AGCATGTTTAAAGTGATTTTCATGCTTCCAGGGGCTCGGGAAGTGAAATAAATACCATTTGGAGGCATTTAATGTTCGAGCAAAAACGGCTGATTTTCGACAAAAGAGATAACACCCCCCCATTACGTCATGCTTCAGAAATGTGGAAAATGGTCCGTTTTCAAATGTTTTATTTTTGAACGTCAGTTCACATTTGTAGGTGGATCATCAGTGTTAGAGCTAAAATTAGCATGTTTAAAGTGATTTTCATGCTTCCAGGGGCTCAGGAAGTGAAATAAATACCATTTGGAGGCATTTAATGTTCGAGCAAAAACGGCTGATTTTCGACAAAAGAGATAACACCCCCCCATTACGTCATGCTTCAGAAATGTGGAAAATGGTCCGTTTTCAAATGTTTTATTTTTGAACGTCAGTTCACATTTGTAGGTGGATCATCAGTGTTAGAGCTAAAATTAGCATGTTTAAAGTGATTTTCATGCTTCCAGGGGCCCAAAACACAAGATTTATGGAATGGTTAAAAGTGCATGAAAATGGCCAATTTACTCACTCTGAGTTCTCAAAAAGGGTTTCTTCACCCCGGGAAGTTAATTAAATACCATTTGGAGGCATTTAATGTTCGAGCAAAAACGGCTGATTTTCGACAAAAGAGATAACACCCCCCCATTACGTCATGCTTCAGAAATGTGGAAAATGGTCCGTTTTCAAATGTTTTATTTTTGAACGTCAGTTCACATTTGTAGGTGGATCATCAGTGTTAGAGCTAAAATTAGCATGTTTAAAGTGATTTTCATGCTTCCAGGGGCTCGGGAAGTTAATTAAATACCATTTGGAGGCATTTAATGTTCGAGCAAAAACGGCTGATTTTCGACAAAAGAGATAACACCCCCCCCATTACGTCATGCTTCAGAAATGTGGAAAATGGTCCGTTTTCAAATGTTTTATTTTTGAACGTCAGTTCACATTTGTAGGTGGATCATCAGTGTTAGAGCTAAAATTAGCATGTTTAAAGTGATTTTCATGCTTCCAGGGGCCCAAAACACAAGATTTATGGAATGGTTAAAAGTGCATGAAAATGGCCAATTTACTCACTCTGAGTTCTCAAAAAGGGTTTCTTCACCCCGGGAAGTTAAATAAATACCATTTGGAGGCATTTAATGTTCGAGCAAAAACGGCTGATTTTCGACAAAAGAGATAACACCCCCCCATTACGTCATGCTTCAGAAATGTGGAAAATGGTCCGTTTTCAAATGTTTTATTTTTGAACGTCAGTTCACATTTGTAGGTGGATCATCAGTGTTAGAGCTAAAATTAGCATGTTTAAAGTGATTTTCATGCTTCCAGGGGCTCGGGAAGTTAATTAAATACCATTTGGAGGCATTTAATGTTCGAGCAAAAACGGCTGATTTTCGACAAAAGAGATAACACCCCCCCATTACGTCATGCTTCAGAAATGTGGAAAATGGTCCATTTTCAAATGTTTTATTTTTGAACGTCAGTTCACATTTGTAGGTGGATCATCAGTGTTAGAGCTAAAATTAGCATGTTTAAAGTGATTTTCATGCTTCCAGGGGCTCGGGAAGTGAAATAAATACCATTTGGAGGCATTTAATGTTCGAGCAAAAACGGCTGATTTTCGACAAAAGAGATAACACCCCCCCATTACGTCATGCTTCAGAAATGTGGAAAATGGTCCGTTTTCAAATGTTTTATTTTTGAACGTCAGTTCACATTTGTAGGTGGATCATCAGTGTTAGAGCTAAAATTAGCATGTTTAAAGTGATTTTCATGCTTCCAGGGGCCCAAAACACAAGATTTATGGAATGGTTAAAAGTGCATGAAAATGGCCAATTTACTCACTCTGAGTTCTCAAAAAGGGTTTCTTCACCCCGGGAAGTTAATTAAATACCATTTGGAGGCATTTAATGTTCGAGCAAAAACGGCTGATTTTCGACAAAAGAGATAACACCCCCCCATTACGTCATGCTTCAGAAATGTGGAAAATGGTCCGTTTTCAAATGTTTTATTTTTGAACGTCAGTTCACATTTGTAGGTGGATCATCAGTGTTAGAGCTAAAATTAGCATGTTTAAAGTGATTTTCATGCTTCCAGGGGTGCGGGAAGTTAATTAAATACCATTTGGAGGCATTTAATGTTCGAGCCAAAAACGGCTGATTTTCGACAAAAGAGATAACACCCCCCATTACGTCATGCTTCAGAAATGTGGAAAATGGTCCGTTTTCAAATGTTTTATTTTTGAACGTCAGTTCACATTTGTAGGTGGATCATCAGTGTTAGAGCTAAAATTAGCATGTTTAAAGTGATTTTCATGCTTCCAGGGGCTCGGGAAGTTAATTAAATACCATTTGGAGGCATTTAATGTTCGAGCAAAAACGGCTGATTTTCGACAAAAGAGATAACACCCCCCCATTACGTCATGCTTCAGAAATGTGGAAAATGGTCCGTTTTCAAATGTTTTATTTTTGAACGTCAGTTCACATTTGTAGGTGGATCATCAGTGTTAGAGCTAAAATTAGCATGTTTAAAGTGATTTTCATGCTTCCAGGGGCTCGGGAAGTGAAATAAATACCATTTGGAGGCATTTAATGTTCGAGCAAAAACGGCTGATTTTCGACAAAAGAGATAACACCCCCCCATTACGTCATGCTTCAGAAATGTGGAAAATGGTCCGTTTTCAAATGTTTTATTTTTGAACGTCAGTTCACATTTGTAGGTGGATCATCAGTGTTAGAGCTAAAATTAGCATGTTTAAAGTGATTTTCATGCTTCCAGGGGCTCGGGAAGTTAATTAAATACCATTTGGAGGCATTTAATGTTCGAGCAAAAACGGCTGATTTTCGACAAAAGAGATAACACCCCCCCATTACGTCATGCTTCAGAAATGTGGAAAATGGTCCGTTTTCAAATGTTTTATTTTTGAACGTCAGTTCACATTTGTAGGTGGATCATCAGTGTTAGAGCTAAAATTAGCATGTTTAAAGTGATTTTCATGCTTCCAGGGGCCCAAAACACAAGATTTATGGAATGGTTAAAAGTGCATGAAAATGGCCAATTTACTCACTCTGAGTTCTCAAAAAGGGTTTCTTCACCCCGGGAAGTTAATTAAATACCATTTGGAGGCATTTAATGTTCGAGCAAAAACGGCTGATTTTCGACAAAAGAGATAACACCCCCCCATTACGTCATGCTTCAGAAATGTGGAAAATGGTCCGTTTTCAAATGTTTTATTTTTAACGTCAGTTCACATTTGTAGGTGGATCATCAGTGTTAGAGCTAAAATTAGCATGTTTAAAGTGATTTTCATGCTTCCAGGGGCCCAAAACACAAGATTTATGGAATGGTTAAAAGTGCATGAAAATGGCCAATTTACTCACTCTGAGTTCTCAAAAAGGGTTTCTTCACCCCGGGAAGTTAATTAAATACCATTTGGAGGCATTTAATGTTCGAGCAAAAACGGCTGATTTTCGACAAAAGAGATAACACCCCCCCATTACGTCATGCTTCAGAAATGTGGAAAATGGTCCGTTTTCAAATGTTTTATTTTTGAACGTCAGTTCACATTTGTAGGTGGATCATCAGTGTTAGAGCTAAAATTAGCATGTTTAAAGTGATTTTCATGCTTCCAGGGGCTCGGGAAGTTAATTAAATACCATTTGGAGGCATTTAATGTTCGAGCAAAAACGGCTGATTTTCGACAAAAGAGATAACACCCCCCCATTACGTCATGCTTCAGAAATGTGGAAAATGGTCCGTTTTCAAATGTTTTATTTTTGAACGTCAGTTCACATTTGTAGGTGGATCATCAGTGTTAGAGCTAAAATTAGCATGTTTAAAGTGATTTTCATGCTTCCAGGGGCCCAAAACACAAGATTTATGGAATGGTTAAAAGTGCATGAAAATGCCCAATTTACTCACTCTGAGTTCTCAAAAAGGGTTTCTTCACCCCGGGAAGTGAAATAAATACCATTTGGAGGCATTTAATGTTCGAGCAAAAACTGCTGATTTTCGACAAAAGAGATAACACCCCCCCATTACGTCATGCTTCAGAAATGTGGAAAATGGTCCGTTTTCAAATGTTTTATTTTTGAACGTCAGTTCACATTTGTAGGTGGATCATCAGTGTTAGAGCTAAAATTAGCATGTTTAAAGTGATTTTCATGCTTCCAGGGGCTCGGGAAGTTAATTAAATACCATTTGGAGGTATTTAATGTTCGAGCAAAAACGGCTGATTTTCGACAAAAGAGATAACACCCCCCCATTACGTCATGCTTCAGAAATGTGGAAAATGGTCCGTTTTCAAATGTTTTATTTTTGAACGTCAGTTCACATTTGTAGGTGGATCATCAGTGTTAGAGCTAAAATTAGCATGTTTAAAGTGATTTTCATGCTTCCAGGGGCCCAAAACACAAGATTTATGGAATGGTTAAAAGTGCATGAAAATGGCCAATTTACTCACTCTGAGTTCTCAAAAAGGGTTTCTTCACCCCGGGAAGTTAATTAAATACCATTTGGAGGCATTTAATGTTCGAGCAAAAACGGCTGATTTTCGACAAAAGAGATAACACCCCCCCATTACGTCATGCTTCAGAAATGTGGAAAATGGTCCGTTTTCAAATGTTTTATTTTTAACGTCAGTTCACATTTGTAGGTGGATCATCAGTGTTAGAGCTAAAATTAGCATGTTTAAAGTGATTTTCATGCTTCCAGGGGCCCAAAACACAAGATTTGTGGAATGGTTAAAAGTGCATGAAAATGGCCAATTTACTCACTCTGAGTTCTCAAAAAGGGTTTCTTCACCCCGGGAAGTTAATTAAATACCATTTGGAGGCATTTAATGTTCGAGCAAAAACGGCTGATTTTCGACAAAAGAGATAACACCCCCCCATTACGTCATGCTTCAGAAATGTGGAAAATGGTCCGTTTTCAAATGTTTTATTTTTGAACGTCAGTTCACATTTGTAGGTGGATCATCAGTGTTAGAGCTAAAATTAGCATGTTTAAAGTGATTTTCATGCTTCCAGGGGCCCAAAACACAAGATTAATGGAATGGTTAAAAGTGCATGAAAATGGCCAATTTACTCACTCTGAGTTCTCAAAAAGGGTTTCTTCACCCCGGGAAGTGAAATAAATACCATTTGGAGGCATTTAATGTTCGAGCAAAAACGGCTGATTTTCGACAAAAGAGATAACACCCCCCCATTACGTCATGCTTCAGAAATGTGGAAAATGGTCCGTTTTCAAATGTTTTATTTTTGAACGTCAGTTCACATTTGTAGGTGGATCATCAGTGTTAGAGCTAAAATTAGCATGTTTAAAGTGATTTTCATGCTTCCAGGGGCCCAAAACACAAGATTAATGGAATGGTTAAAAGTGCATGAAAATGGCCAATTTACTCACTCTGAGTTCTCAAAAAGGGTTTCTTCACCCCGGGAAGTTAATTAAATACCATTTGGAGGCATTTAATGTTCGAGCAAAAACGGCTGATTTTCGACAAAAGAGATAACACCCCCCCATTACGTCATGCTTCAGAAATGTGGAAAATGGTCCGTTTTCAAATGTTTTATTTTTGAACGTCAGTTCACATTTGTAGGTGGATCATCAGTGTTAGAGCTAAAATTAGCATGTTTAAAGTGATTTTCATGCTTCCAGGGGCTCGGGAAGTTAATTAAATACCATTTGGAAGCATTTAATGTTCAAGCAAAAACGGCTGATTTTCGACAAAAGAGATAACACCCCCCCATTACGTCATGCTTCAGAAATGTGGAAAATGGTCCGTTTTCAAATGTTTTATTTTTGAACGTCAGTTCACATTTGTAGGTGGATCATCAGTGTTAGAGCTAAAATTAGCATGTTTAAAGTGATTTTCATGCTTCCAGGGGCTCGGGAAGTTAATTAAATACCATTTGGAGGCATTTAATGTTCGAGCAAAAACGGCTGATTTTCGACAAAAGAGATAACACCCCCCCATTACGTCATGCTTCAGAAATGTGGAAAATGGTCCGTTTTCAAATGTTTTATTTTTGAACGTCAGTTCACATTTGTAGGTGGATCATCAGTGTTAGAGCTAAAATTAGCATGTTTAAAATGATTTTCATGCTTCCAGGGGCCCAAAACACAAGATTAATGGAATGGTTAAAAGTTCATGAAAATGGCCAATTTACTCACTCTGAGTTCTCAAAAAGGGTTTCTTCACCCCGGGAAGTGAAATAAATACCATTTGGAGGCATTTAATGTTCGAGCAAAAACGGCTGATTTTCGACAAAAGAGATAACACCCCCCCATTACGTCATGCTTCAGAAATGTGGAAAATGGTCCGTTTTCAAATGTTTTATTTTTGAACGTCAGTTCACATTTGTAGGTGGATCATCAGTGTTAGAGCTAAAATTAGCATGTTTAAAGTGATTTTCATGCTTCCAGGGGCTCGGGAAGGTAATTAAATACCATTTGGAGGCATTTAATGTTCGAGCAAAAACGGCTGATTTTCGACAAAAGAGATAACACCCCCCCATTACGTCATGCTTCAGAAATGTGGAAAATGGTCCGTTTTCAAATGTTTTATTTTTGAACGTCAGTTCACATTTGTAGGTGGATCATCAGTGTTAGAGCTAAAATTAGCATGTTTAAAGTGATTTTCATGCTTCCAGGGGCCCAAAACACAAGATTAATGGAATGGTTAAAAGTGCATGAAAATGGCCAATTTACTCACTCTGAGTTCTCAAAAAGGGTTTCTTCACCCCGGGAAGTGAAATAAATACCATTTGGAGGCATTTAATGTTCGAGCAAAAACGGCTGATTTTCGACAAAAGAGATAACACCCCCCCCATTACGTCATGCTTCAGAAATGTGGAAAATGGTCCGTTTTCAAATGTTTTATTTTTGAACGTCAGTTCACATTTGTAGGTGGATCATCAGTGTTAGAGCTAAAATTAGCATGTTTAAAGTGATTTTCATGCTTCCAGGGGCTCGGGAAGTGAAATAAATACCATTTGGAGGCATTTAATGTTCGAGCAAAAACGGCTGATTTTCGACAAAAGAGATAACACCCCCCCATTACGTCATGCTTCAGAAATGTGGAAAATGGTCCGTTTTCAAATGTTTTATTTTTGAACGTCAGTTCACATTTGTAGGTGGATCATCAGTGTTAGAGCTAAAATTAGCATGTTTAAAGTGATTTTCATGCTTCCAGGGGCTCAGGAAGTGAAATAAATACCATTTGGAGGCATTTAATGTTCGAGCAAAAACGGCTGATTTTCGACAAAAGAGATAACACCCCCCCATTACGTCATGCTTCAGAAATGTGGAAAATGGTCCGTTTTCAAATGTTTTATTTTTGAACGTCAGTTCACATTTGTAGGTGGATCATCAGTGTTAGAGCTAAAATTAGCATGTTTAAAGTGATTTTCATGCTTCCAGGGGCCCAAAACACAAGATTTATGGAATGGTTAAAAGTGCATGAAAATGGCCAATTTACTCACTCTGAGTTCTCAAAAAGGGTTTCTTCACCCCGGGAAGTTAATTAAATACCATTTGGAGGCATTTAATGTTCGAGCAAAAACGGCTGATTTTCGACAAAAGAGATAACACCCCCCCATTACGTCATGCTTCAGAAATGTGGAAAATGGTCCGTTTTCAAATGTTTTATTTTTGAACGTCAGTTCACATTTGTAGGTGGATCATCAGTGTTAGAGCTAAAATTAGCATGTTTAAAGTGATTTTCATGCTTCCAGGGGCTCGGGAAGTTAATTAAATACCATTTGGAGGCATTTAATGTTCGAGCAAAAACGGCTGATTTTCGACAAAAGAGATAACACCCCCCCCATTACGTCATGCTTCAGAAATGTGGAAAATGGTCCGTTTTCAAATGTTTTATTTTTGAACGTCAGTTCACATTTGTAGGTGGATCATCAGTGTTAGAGCTAAAATTAGCATGTTTAAAGTGATTTTCATGCTTCCAGGGGCCCAAAACACAAGATTTATGGAATGGTTAAAAGTGCATGAAAATGGCCAATTTACTCACTCTGAGTTCTCAAAAAGGGTTTCTTCACCCCGGGAAGTTAAATAAATACCATTTGGAGGCATTTAATGTTCGAGCAAAAACGGCTGATTTTCGACAAAAGAGATAACACCCCCCCATTACGTCATGCTTCAGAAATGTGGAAAATGGTCCGTTTTCAAATGTTTTATTTTTGAACGTCAGTTCACATTTGTAGGTGGATCATCAGTGTTAGAGCTAAAATTAGCATGTTTAAAGTGATTTTCATGCTTCCAGGGGCTCGGGAAGTTAATTAAATACCATTTGGAGGCATTTAATGTTCGAGCAAAAACGGCTGATTTTCGACAAAAGAGATAACACCCCCCCATTACGTCATGCTTCAGAAATGTGGAAAATGGTCCATTTTCAAATGTTTTATTTTTGAACGTCAGTTCACATTTGTAGGTGGATCATCAGTGTTAGAGCTAAAATTAGCATGTTTAAAGTGATTTTCATGCTTCCAGGGGCTCGGGAAGTGAAATAAATACCATTTGGAGGCATTTAATGTTCGAGCAAAAACGGCTGATTTTCGACAAAAGAGATAACACCCCCCCATTACGTCATGCTTCAGAAATGTGGAAAATGGTCCGTTTTCAAATGTTTTATTTTTGAACGTCAGTTCACATTTGTAGGTGGATCATCAGTGTTAGAGCTAAAATTAGCATGTTTAAAGTGATTTTCATGCTTCCAGGGGCCCAAAACACAAGATTTATGGAATGGTTAAAAGTGCATGAAAATGGCCAATTTACTCACTCTGAGTTCTCAAAAAGGGTTTCTTCACCCCGGGAAGTTAATTAAATACCATTTGGAGGCATTTAATGTTCGAGCAAAAACGGCTGATTTTCGACAAAAGAGATAACACCCCCCCATTACGTCATGCTTCAGAAATGTGGAAAATGGTCCGTTTTCAAATGTTTTATTTTTGAACGTCAGTTCACATTTGTAGGTGGATCATCAGTGTTAGAGCTAAAATTAGCATGTTTAAAGTGATTTTCATGCTTCCAGGGGTGCGGGAAGTTAATTAAATACCATTTGGAGGCATTTAATGTTCGAGCCAAAAACGGCTGATTTTCGACAAAAGAGATAACACCCCCCATTACGTCATGCTTCAGAAATGTGGAAAATGGTCCGTTTTCAAATGTTTTATTTTTGAACGTCAGTTCACATTTGTAGGTGGATCATCAGTGTTAGAGCTAAAATTAGCATGTTTAAAGTGATTTTCATGCTTCCAGGGGCTCGGGAAGTTAATTAAATACCATTTGGAGGCATTTAATGTTCGAGCAAAAACGGCTGATTTTCGACAAAAGAGATAACACCCCCCCATTACGTCATGCTTCAGAAATGTGGAAAATGGTCCGTTTTCAAATGTTTTATTTTTGAACGTCAGTTCACATTTGTAGGTGGATCATCAGTGTTAGAGCTAAAATTAGCATGTTTAAAGTGATTTTCATGCTTCCAGGGGCTCGGGAAGTGAAATAAATACCATTTGGAGGCATTTAATGTTCGAGCAAAAACGGCTGATTTTCGACAAAAGAGATAACACCCCCCCATTACGTCATGCTTCAGAAATGTGGAAAATGGTCCGTTTTCAAATGTTTTATTTTTGAACGTCAGTTCACATTTGTAGGTGGATCATCAGTGTTAGAGCTAAAATTAGCATGTTTAAAGTGATTTTCATGCTTCCAGGGGCTCGGGAAGTTAATTAAATACCATTTGGAGGCATTTAATGTTCGAGCAAAAACGGCTGATTTTCGACAAAAGAGATAACACCCCCCCATTACGTCATGCTTCAGAAATGTGGAAAATGGTCCGTTTTCAAATGTTTTATTTTTGAACGTCAGTTCACATTTGTAGGTGGATCATCAGTGTTAGAGCTAAAATTAGCATGTTTAAAGTGATTTTCATGCTTCCAGGGGCCCAAAACACAAGATTTATGGAATGGTTAAAAGTGCATGAAAATGGCCAATTTACTCACTCTGAGTTCTCAAAAAGGGTTTCTTCACCCCGGGAAGTTAATTAAATACCATTTGGAGGCATTTAATGTTCGAGCAAAAACGGCTGATTTTCGACAAAAGAGATAACACCCCCCCATTACGTCATGCTTCAGAAATGTGGAAAATGGTCCGTTTTCAAATGTTTTATTTTTAACGTCAGTTCACATTTGTAGGTGGATCATCAGTGTTAGAGCTAAAATTAGCATGTTTAAAGTGATTTTCATGCTTCCAGGGGCCCAAAACACAAGATTTATGGAATGGTTAAAAGTGCATGAAAATGGCCAATTTACTCACTCTGAGTTCTCAAAAAGGGTTTCTTCACCCCGGGAAGTTAATTAAATACCATTTGGAGGCATTTAATGTTCGAGCAAAAACGGCTGATTTTCGACAAAAGAGATAACACCCCCCCATTACGTCATGCTTCAGAAATGTGGAAAATGGTCCGTTTTCAAATGTTTTATTTTTGAACGTCAGTTCACATTTGTAGGTGGATCATCAGTGTTAGAGCTAAAATTAGCATGTTTAAAGTGATTTTCATGCTTCCAGGGGCTCGGGAAGTTAATTAAATACCATTTGGAGGCATTTAATGTTCGAGCAAAAACGGCTGATTTTCGACAAAAGAGATAACACCCCCCCATTACGTCATGCTTCAGAAATGTGGAAAATGGTCCGTTTTCAAATGTTTTATTTTTGAACGTCAGTTCACATTTGTAGGTGGATCATCAGTGTTAGAGCTAAAATTAGCATGTTTAAAGTGATTTTCATGCTTCCAGGGGCCCAAAACACAAGATTTATGGAATGGTTAAAAGTGCATGAAAATGCCCAATTTACTCACTCTGAGTTCTCAAAAAGGGTTTCTTCACCCCGGGAAGTGAAATAAATACCATTTGGAGGCATTTAATGTTCGAGCAAAAACTGCTGATTTTCGACAAAAGAGATAACACCCCCCCATTACGTCATGCTTCAGAAATGTGGAAAATGGTCCGTTTTCAAATGTTTTATTTTTGAACGTCAGTTCACATTTGTAGGTGGATCATCAGTGTTAGAGCTAAAATTAGCATGTTTAAAGTGATTTTCATGCTTCCAGGGGCTCGGGAAGTTAATTAAATACCATTTGGAGGTATTTAATGTTCGAGCAAAAACGGCTGATTTTCGACAAAAGAGATAACACCCCCCCATTACGTCATGCTTCAGAAATGTGGAAAATGGTCCGTTTTCAAATGTTTTATTTTTGAACGTCAGTTCACATTTGTAGGTGGATCATCAGTGTTAGAGCTAAAATTAGCATGTTTAAAGTGATTTTCATGCTTCCAGGGGCCCAAAACACAAGATTTATGGAATGGTTAAAAGTGCATGAAAATGGCCAATTTACTCACTCTGAGTTCTCAAAAAGGGTTTCTTCACCCCGGGAAGTTAATTAAATACCATTTGGAGGCATTTAATGTTCGAGCAAAAACGGCTGATTTTCGACAAAAGAGATAACACCCCCCCATTACGTCATGCTTCAGAAATGTGGAAAATGGTCCGTTTTCAAATGTTTTATTTTTAACGTCAGTTCACATTTGTAGGTGGATCATCAGTGTTAGAGCTAAAATTAGCATGTTTAAAGTGATTTTCATGCTTCCAGGGGCCCAAAACACAAGATTTGTGGAATGGTTAAAAGTGCATGAAAATGGCCAATTTACTCACTCTGAGTTCTCAAAAAGGGTTTCTTCACCCCGGGAAGTTAATTAAATACCATTTGGAGGCATTTAATGTTCGAGCAAAAACGGCTGATTTTCGACAAAAGAGATAACACCCCCCCATTACGTCATGCTTCAGAAATGTGGAAAATGGTCCGTTTTCAAATGTTTTATTTTTGAACGTCAGTTCACATTTGTAGGTGGATCATCAGTGTTAGAGCTAAAATTAGCATGTTTAAAGTGATTTTCATGCTTCCAGGGGCCCAAAACACAAGATTAATGGAATGGTTAAAAGTGCATGAAAATGGCCAATTTACTCACTCTGAGTTCTCAAAAAGGGTTTCTTCACCCCGGGAAGTGAAATAAATACCATTTGGAGGCATTTAATGTTCGAGCAAAAACGGCTGATTTTCGACAAAAGAGATAACACCCCCCCATTACGTCATGCTTCAGAAATGTGGAAAATGGTCCGTTTTCAAATGTTTTATTTTTGAACGTCAGTTCACATTTGTAGGTGGATCATCAGTGTTAGAGCTAAAATTAGCATGTTTAAAGTGATTTTCATGCTTCCAGGGGCCCAAAACACAAGATTAATGGAATGGTTAAAAGTGCATGAAAATGGCCAATTTACTCACTCTGAGTTCTCAAAAAGGGTTTCTTCACCCCGGGAAGTTAATTAAATACCATTTGGAGGCATTTAATGTTCGAGCAAAAACGGCTGATTTTCGACAAAAGAGATAACACCCCCCCATTACGTCATGCTTCAGAAATGTGGAAAATGGTCCGTTTTCAAATGTTTTATTTTTGAACGTCAGTTCACATTTGTAGGTGGATCATCAGTGTTAGAGCTAAAATTAGCATGTTTAAAGTGATTTTCATGCTTCCAGGGGCTCGGGAAGTTAATTAAATACCATTTGGAAGCATTTAATGTTCAAGCAAAAACGGCTGATTTTCGACAAAAGAGATAACACCCCCCCATTACGTCATGCTTCAGAAATGTGGAAAATGGTCCGTTTTCAAATGTTTTATTTTTGAACGTCAGTTCACATTTGTAGGTGGATCATCAGTGTTAGAGCTAAAATTAGCATGTTTAAAGTGATTTTCATGCTTCCAGGGGCTCGGGAAGTTAATTAAATACCATTTGGAGGCATTTAATGTTCGAGCAAAAACGGCTGATTTTCGACAAAAGAGATAACACCCCCCCATTACGTCATGCTTCAGAAATGTGGAAAATGGTCCGTTTTCAAATGTTTTATTTTTGAACGTCAGTTCACATTTGTAGGTGGATCATCAGTGTTAGAGCTAAAATTAGCATGTTTAAAATGATTTTCATGCTTCCAGGGGCCCAAAACACAAGATTAATGGAATGGTTAAAAGTTCATGAAAATGGCCAATTTACTCACTCTGAGTTCTCAAAAAGGGTTTCTTCACCCCGGGAAGTGAAATAAATACCATTTGGAGGCATTTAATGTTCGAGCAAAAACGGCTGATTTTCGACAAAAGAGATAACACCCCCCCATTACGTCATGCTTCAGAAATGTGGAAAATGGTCCGTTTTCAAATGTTTTATTTTTGAACGTCAGTTCACATTTGTAGGTGGATCATCAGTGTTAGAGCTAAAATTAGCATGTTTAAAGTGATTTTCATGCTTCCAGGGGCTCGGGAAGGTAATTAAATACCATTTGGAGGCATTTAATGTTCGAGCAAAAACGGCTGATTTTCGACAAAAGAGATAACACCCCCCCATTACGTCATGCTTCAGAAATGTGGAAAATGGTCCGTTTTCAAATGTTTTATTTTTGAACGTCAGTTCACATTTGTAGGTGGATCATCAGTGTTAGAGCTAAAATTAGCATGTTTAAAGTGATTTTCATGCTTCCAGGGGCCCAAAACACAAGATTAATGGAATGGTTAAAAGTGCATGAAAATGGCCAATTTACTCACTCTGAGTTCTCAAAAAGGGTTTCTTCACCCCGGGAAGTGAAATAAATACCATTTGGAGGCATTTAATGTTCGAGCAAAAACGGCTGATTTTCGACAAAAGAGATAACACCCCCCCCATTACGTCATGCTTCAGAAATGTGGAAAATGGTCCGTTTTCAAATGTTTTATTTTTGAACGTCAGTTCACATTTGTAGGTGGATCATCAGTGTTAGAGCTAAAATTAGCATGTTTAAAGTGATTTTCATGCTTCCAGGGGCTCGGGAAGTTAATTAAATACCATTTGGAGGCATTTAATGTTCGAACAAAAACGGCTGATTTTTGACAAAAGAGATAACACCCCCCCATTACGTCATGCTTCAGAAATGTGGAAAATGGTCCGTTTTCAAATGTTTTATTTTTGAACGTCAGTTCACATTTGTAGGTGGATCATCAGTGTTAGAGCTAAAATTAGCATGTTTAAAGTGATTTTCATGCTTCCAGGGGCTCGGGAAGTTAATTAAATACCATTTGGAGGCATTTAATGTTCGAGCAAAAACGGCTGATTTTCGACAAAAGAGATAACACCCCCCCATTACGTCATGCTTCAGAAATGTGGAAAATAGTCCGTTTTCAAATGTTTTATTTTTGAACGTCAGTTCACATTTGTAGGTGGATCATCAGTGTTAGAGCTAAAATTAGCATGTTTAAAGTGATTTTCATGCTTCCAGGGGCCCAAAACACAAGAATAATGGAATGGTTAAAAGTTCATGAAAATGGCCAATTTACTCACTCTGAGTTCTCAAAAAGGGTTTCTTCAACCCGGGAAGTGAAATAAATACCATTTGGAGGCATTTAATGTTCGAGCAAAAACGGCTGATTTTCGACAAAAGAGATAACACCCCCCCATTACGTCATGCTTCAGAAATGTGGAAAATGGTCCGTTTTCAAATGTTTTATTTTTGAACGTCAGTTCACATTTGTAGGTGGATCATCAGTGTTAGAGCTAAAATTAGCATGTTTAAAGTGATTTTCATGCTTCCAGGGGCTCGGGAAGTTAATTAAATACCATTTGGAGGCATTTAATGTTCGAGCAAAAACGGCTGATTTTCGACAAAAGAGATAACACCCCCCCCATTACGTCATGCTTCAGAAATGTGGAAAATGGTCCGTTTTCAAATGTTTTATTTTTGAACGTCAGTTCACATTTGTAGGTGGATCATCAGTGTTAGAGCTAAAATTAGCATGTTTAAAGTGATTTTCATGCTTCCAGGAGCCCAAAACACAAGATTTATGGAATGGTTAAAAGTGCATGAAAATGGCCAATTTACTCACTCTGAGTTCTCAAAAAGGGTTTCTTCACCCCGGGAAGTTAATTAAATACCATTTGGAGGCATTTAATGTTCGAGCAAAAACGGCTGATTTTCGACAAAAGAGATAACACCCCCCCATTACGTCATGCTTCAGAAATGTGGAAAATGGTCCGTTTTCAAATGTTTTATTTTTGAACGTCAGTTCACATTTGTAGGTGGATCATCAGTGTTAGAGCTAAAATTAGCATGTTTAAAGTGATTTTCATGCTTCCAGGGGCTCGGGAAGTTAATTAAATACCATTTGGAGGCATTTAATGTTCGAGCAAAAACGGCTGATTTTCGACAAAAGAGATAACACCCCCCCATTACGTCATGCTTCAGAAATGTGGAAAATGGTCCATTTTCAAATGTTTTATTTTTGAACGTCAGTTCACATTTGTAGGTGGATCATCAGTGTTAGAGCTAAAATTAGCATGTTTAAAGTGATTTTCATGCTTCCAGGGGCTCGGGAAGTGAAATAAATACCATTTGGAGGCATTTAATGTTCGAGCAAAAACGGCTGATTTTCGACAAAAGAGATAACACCCCCCCATTACGTCATGCTTCAGAAATGTGGAAAATGGTCCGTTTTCAAATGTTTTATTTTTGAACGTCAGTTCACATTTGTAGGTGGATCATCAGTGTTAGAGCTAAAATTAGCATGTTTAAAGTGATTTTCATGCTTCCAGGGGCTCGGGAAGTGAAATAAATACCATTTGGAGGCATTTAATGTTCGAGCAAAAACGGCTGATTTTCGACAAAAGAGATAACACCCCCCCATTACGTCATGCTTCAGAAATGTGGAAAATGGTCCGTTTTCAAATGTTTTATTTTTGAACGTCAGTTCACATTTGTAGGTGGATCATCAGTGTTAGAGCTAAAATTAGCATGTTTAAAGTGATTTTCATGCTTCCAGGGGCTCGGGAAGTTAATTAAATACCATTTGGAGGCATTTAATGTTCGAGCAAAAACGGCTGATTTTCGACAAAAGAGATAACACCCCCCCATTACGTCATGCTTCAGAAATGTGGAAAATGGTCCGTTTTCAAATGTTTTATTTTTGAACGTCAGTTCACATTTGTAGGTGGATCATCAGTGTTAGAGCTAAAATTAGCATGTTTAAAATGATTTTCATGCTTCCAGGGGCCCAAAACACAAGATTAATGGAATGGTTAAAAGTTCATGAAAATGGCCAATTTACTCACTCTGAGTTCTCAAAAAGGGTTTCTTCACCCCGGGAAGTGAAATAAATACCATTTGGAGGCATTTAATGTTCGAGCAAAAACGGCTGATTTTCGACAAAAGAGATAACACCCCCCCCATTACGTCATGCTTCAGAAATGTGGAAAATGGTCCGTTTTCAAATGTTTTATTTTTGAACGTCAGTTCACATTTGTAGGTGGATCATCAGTGTTAGAGCTAAAATTAGCATGTTTAAAGTGATTTTCATGCTTCCAGGGGCTCGGGAAGTTAATTAAATACCATTTGGAGGCATTTAATGTTCGAGCAAAAACGGCTGATTTTCGACAAAAGAGATAACACCCCCCCCATTACGTCATGCTTCAGAAATGTGGAAAATGGTCCGTTTTCAAATGTTTTATTTTTGAACGTCAGTTCACATTTGTAGGTGGATCATCAGTGTTAGAGCTAAAATTAGCATGTTTAAAGTGATTTTCATGCTTCCAGGGGCTCAGGAAGTGAAATAAATACCATTTGGAGGCATTTAATGTTCGAGCAAAAACGGCTGATTTTCGACAAAAGAGATAACACCCCCCCATTACGTCATGCTTCAGAAATGTGGAAAATGGTCCGTTTTCAAATGTTTTATTTTTGAACGTCAGTTCACATTTGTAGGTGGATCATCAGTGTTAGAGCTAAAATTAGCATGTTTAAAGTGATTTTCATGCTTCCAGGGGCCCAAAACACAAGATTTATGGAATGGTTAAAAGTGCATGAAAATGGCCAATTTACTCACTCTGAGTTCTCAAAAAGGGTTTCTTCACCCCGGGAAGTTAATTAAATACCATTTGGAGGCATTTAATGTTCGAGCAAAAACGGCTGATTTTCGACAAAAGAGATAACACCCCCCCATTACGTCATGCTTCAGAAATGTGGAAAATGGTCCGTTTTCAAATGTTTTATTTTTGAACGTCAGTTCACATTTGTAGGTGGATCATCAGTGTTAGAGCTAAAATTAGCATGTTTAAAGTGATTTTCATGCTTCCAGGGGCTCGGGAAGTTAATTAAATACCATTTGGAGGCATTTAATGTTCGAGCAAAAACGGCTGATTTTCGACAAAAGAGATAACACCCCCCCCATTACGTCATGCTTCAGAAATGTGGAAAATGGTCCGTTTTCAAATGTTTTATATTTGAACGTCAGTTCACATTTGTAGGTGGATCATCAGTGTTAGAGCTAAAATTAGCATGTTTAAAGTGATTTTCATGCTTCCAGGGGCCCAAAACACAAGATTTATGGAATGGTTAAAAGTGCATGAAAATGGCCAATTTACTCACTCTGAGTTCTCAAAAAGGGTTTCTTCACCCCGGGAAGTTAATTAAATACCATTTGGAGGCATTTAATGTTCGAGCAAAAACGGCTGATTTTCGACAAAAGAGATAACACCCCCCCATTACGTCATGCTTCAGAAATGTGGAAAATGGTCCGTTTTCAAATGTTTTATTTTTGAACGTCAGTTCACATTTGTAGGTGGATCATCAGTGTTAGAGCTAAAATTAGCATGTTTAAAGTGATTTTCATGCTTCCAGGGGCTCGGGAAGTTAATTAAATACCATTTGGAGGCATTTAATGTTCGAGCAAAAACGGCTGATTTTCGACAAAAGAGATAACACCCCCCCATTACGTCATGCTTCAGAAATGTGGAAAATGGTCCATTTTCAAATGTTTTATTTTTGAACGTCAGTTCACATTTGTAGGTGGATCATCAGTGTTAGAGCTAAAATTAGCATGTTTAAAGTGATTTTCATGCTTCCAGGGGCTCGGGAAGTGAAATAAATACCATTTGGAGGCATTTAATGTTCGAGCAAAAACGGCTGATTTTCGACAAAAGAGATAACACCCCCCCATTACGTCATGCTTCAGAAATGTGGAAAATGGTCCGTTTTCAAATGTTTTATTTTTGAACGTCAGTTCACATTTGTAGGTGGATCATCAGTGTTAGAGCTAAAATTAGCATGTTTAAAGTGATTTTCATGCTTCCAGGGGCCCAAAACACAAGATTTATGGAATGGTTAAAAGTGCATGAAAATGGCCAATTTACTCACTCTGAGTTCTCAAAAAGGGTTTCTTCACCCCGGGAAGTTAATTAAATACCATTTGGAGGCATTTAATGTTCGAGCAAAAACGGCTGATTTTCGACAAAAGAGATAACACCCCCCCATTACGTCATGCTTCAGAAATGTGGAAAATGGTCCGTTTTCAAATGTTTTATTTTTGAACGTCAGTTCACATTTGTAGGTGGATCATCAGTGTTAGAGCTAAAATTAGCATGTTTAAAGTGATTTTCATGCTTCCAGGGGTGCGGGAAGTTAATTAAATACCATTTGGAGGCATTTAATGTTCGAGCCAAAAACGGCTGATTTTCGACAAAAGAGATAACACCCCCCATTACGTCATGCTTCAGAAATGTGGAAAATGGTCCGTTTTCAAATGTTTTATTTTTGAACGTCAGTTCACATTTGTAGGTGGATCATCAGTGTTAGAGCTAAAATTAGCATGTTTAAAGTGATTTTCATGCTTCCAGGGGCTCGGGAAGTTAATTAAATACCATTTGGAGGCATTTAATGTTCGAGCAAAAACGGCTGATTTTCGACAAAAGAGATAACACCCCCCCATTACGTCATGCTTCAGAAATGTGGAAAATGGTCCGTTTTCAAATGTTTTATTTTTGAACGTCAGTTCACATTTGTAGGTGGATCATCAGTGTTAGAGCTAAAATTAGCATGTTTAAAGTGATTTTCATGCTTCCAGGGGCTCGGGAAGTGAAATAAATACCATTTGGAGGCATTTAATGTTCGAGCAAAAACGGCTGATTTTCGACAAAAGAGATAACACCCCCCCATTACGTCATGCTTCAGAAATGTGGAAAATGGTCCGTTTTCAAATGTTTTATTTTTGAACGTCAGTTCACATTTGTAGGTGGATCATCAGTGTTAGAGCTAAAATTAGCATGTTTAAAGTGATTTTCATGCTTCCAGGGGCTCGGGAAGTTAATTAAATACCATTTGGAGGCATTTAATGTTCGAGCAAAAACGGCTGATTTTCGACAAAAGAGATAACACCCCCCCCATTACGTCATGCTTCAGAAATGTGGAAAATGGTCCGTTTTCAAATGTTTTATTTTTGAACGTCAGTTCACATTTGTAGGTGGATCATCAGTGTTAGAGCTAAAATTAGCATGTTTAAAGTGATTTTCATGCTTCCAGGGGCCCAAAACACAAGATTTATGGAATGGTTAAAAGTGCATGAAAATGGCCAATTTACTCACTCTGAGTTCTCAAAAAGGGTTTCTTCACCCCGGGAAGTTAATTAAATACCATTTGGAGGCATTTAATGTTCGAGCAAAAACGGCTGATTTTCGACAAAAGAGATAACACCCCCCCATTACGTCATGCTTCAGAAATGTGGAAAATGGTCCGTTTTCAAATGTTTTATTTTTAACGTCAGTTCACATTTGTAGGTGGATCATCAGTGTTAGAGCTAAAATTAGCATGTTTAAAGTGATTTTCATGCTTCCAGGGGCCCAAAACACAAGATTTATGGAATGGTTAAAAGTGCATGAAAATGGCCAATTTACTCACTCTGAGTTCCCAAAAAGGGTTTCTTCACCCCGGGAAGTTAATTAAATACCATTTGGAGGCATTTAATGTTCGAGCAAAAACGGCTGATTTTCGACAAAAGAGATAACACCCCCCCATTACGTCATGCTTCAGAAATGTGGAAAATGGTCCGTTTTCAAATGTTTTATTTTTGAACGTCAGTTCACATTTGTAGGTGGATCATCAGTGTTAGAGCTAAAATTAGCATGTTTAAAGTGATTTTCATGCTTCCAGGGGCTCGGGAAGTTAATTAAATACCATTTGGAGGCATTTAATGTTCGAGCAAAAACGGCTGATTTTCGACAAAAGAGATAACACCCCCCCATTACGTCATGCTTCAGAAATGTGGAAAATGGTCCGTTTTCAAATGTTTTATTTTTGAACGTCAGTTCACATTTGTAGGTGGATCATCAGTGTTAGAGCTAAAATTAGCATGTTTAAAGTGATTTTCATGCTTCCAGGGGCCCAAAACACAAGATTTATGGAATGGTTAAAAGTGCATGAAAATGCCCAATTTACTCACTCTGAGTTCTCAAAAAGGGTTTCTTCACCCCGGGAAGTGAAATAAATACCATTTGGAGGCATTTAATGTTCGAGCAAAAACTGCTGATTTTCGACAAAAGAGATAACACCCCCCCATTACGTCATGCTTCAGAAATGTGGAAAATGGTCCGTTTTCAAATGTTTTATTTTTGAACGTCAGTTCACATTTGTAGGTGGATCATCAGTGTTAGAGCTAAAATTAGCATGTTTAAAGTGATTTTCATGCTTCCAGGGGCTCGGGAAGTTAATTAAATACCATTTGGAGGTATTTAATGTTCGAGCAAAAACGGCTGATTTTCGACAAAAGAGATAACACCCCCCCATTACGTCATGCTTCAGAAATGTGGAAAATGGTCCGTTTTCAAATGTTTTATTTTTGAACGTCAGTTCACATTTGTAGGTGGATCATCAGTGTTAGAGCTAAAATTAGCATGTTTAAAGTGATTTTCATGCTTCCAGGGGCCCAAAACACAAGATTTATGGAATGGTTAAAAGTGCATGAAAATGGCCAATTTACTCACTCTGAGTTCTCAAAAAGGGTTTCTTCACCCCGGGAAGTTAATTAAATACCATTTGGAGGCATTTAATGTTCGAGCAAAAACGGCTGATTTTCGACAAAAGAGATAACACCCCCCCATTACGTCATGCTTCAGAAATGTGGAAAATGGTCCGTTTTCAAATGTTTTATTTTTAACGTCAGTTCACATTTGTAGGTGGATCATCAGTGTTAGAGCTAAAATTAGCATGTTTAAAGTGATTTTCATGCTTCCAGGGGCCCAAAACACAAGATTTGTGGAATGGTTAAAAGTGCATGAAAATGGCCAATTTACTCACTCTGAGTTCTCAAAAAGGGTTTCTTCACCCCGGGAAGTTAATTAAATACCATTTGGAGGCATTTAATGTTCGAGCAAAAACGGCTGATTTTCGACAAAAGAGATAACACCCCCCCATTACGTCATGCTTCAGAAATGTGGAAAATGGTCCGTTTTCAAATGTTTTATTTTTGAACGTCAGTTCACATTTGTAGGTGGATCATCAGTGTTAGAGCTAAAATTAGCATGTTTAAAGTGATTTTCATGCTTCCAGGGGCCCAAAACACAAGATTAATGGAATGGTTAAAAGTGCATGAAAATGGCCAATTTACTCACTCTGAGTTCTCAAAAAGGGTTTCTTCACCCCGGGAAGTGAAATAAATACCATTTGGAGGCATTTAATGTTCGAGCAAAAACGGCTGATTTTCGACAAAAGAGATAACACCCCCCCATTACGTCATGCTTCAGAAATGTGGAAAATGGTCCGTTTTCAAATGTTTTATTTTTGAACGTCAGTTCACATTTGTAGGTGGATCATCAGTGTTAGAGCTAAAATTAGCATGTTTAAAGTGATTTTCATGCTTCCAGGGGCCCAAAACACAAGATTAATGGAATGGTTAAAAGTGCATGAAAATGGCCAATTTACTCACTCTGAGTTCTCAAAAAGGGTTTCTTCACCCCGGGAAGTTAATTAAATACCATTTGGAGGCATTTAATGTTCGAGCAAAAACGGCTGATTTTCGACAAAAGAGATAACACCCCCCCATTACGTCATGCTTCAGAAATGTGGAAAATGGTCCGTTTTCAAATGTTTTATTTTTGAACGTCAGTTCACATTTGTAGGTGGATCATCAGTGTTAGAGCTAAAATTAGCATGTTTAAAGTGATTTTCATGCTTCCAGGGGCTCGGGAAGTTAATTAAATACCATTTGGAAGCATTTAATGTTCAAGCAAAAACGGCTGATTTTCGACAAAAGAGATAACACCCCCCCATTACGTCATGCTTCAGAAATGTGGAAAATGGTCCGTTTTCAAATGTTTTATTTTTGAACGTCAGTTCACATTTGTAGGTGGATCATCAGTGTTAGAGCTAAAATTAGCATGTTTAAAGTGATTTTCATGCTTCCAGGGGCTCGGGAAGTTAATTAAATACCATTTGGAGGCATTTAATGTTCGAGCAAAAACGGCTGATTTTCGACAAAAGAGATAACACCCCCCCATTACGTCATGCTTCAGAAATGTGGAAAATGGTCCGTTTTCAAATGTTTTATTTTTGAACGTCAGTTCACATTTGTAGGTGGATCATCAGTGTTAGAGCTAAAATTAGCATGTTTAAAATGATTTTCATGCTTCCAGGGGCCCAAAACACAAGATTAATGGAATGGTTAAAAGTTCATGAAAATGGCCAATTTACTCACTCTGAGTTCTCAAAAAGGGTTTCTTCACCCCGGGAAGTGAAATAAATACCATTTGGAGGCATTTAATGTTCGAGCAAAAACGGCTGATTTTCGACAAAAGAGATAACACCCCCCCATTACGTCATGCTTCAGAAATGTGGAAAATGGTCCGTTTTCAAATGTTTTATTTTTGAACGTCAGTTCACATTTGTAGGTGGATCATCAGTGTTAGAGCTAAAATTAGCATGTTTAAAGTGATTTTCATGCTTCCAGGGGCTCGGGAAGGTAATTAAATACCATTTGGAGGCATTTAATGTTCGAGCAAAAACGGCTGATTTTCGACAAAAGAGATAACACCCCCCCATTACGTCATGCTTCAGAAATGTGGAAAATGGTCCGTTTTCAAATGTTTTATTTTTGAACGTCAGTTCACATTTGTAGGTGGATCATCAGTGTTAGAGCTAAAATTAGCATGTTTAAAGTGATTTTCATGCTTCCAGGGGCCCAAAACACAAGATTAATGGAATGGTTAAAAGTGCATGAAAATGGCCAATTTACTCACTCTGAGTTCTCAAAAAGGGTTTCTTCACCCCGGGAAGTGAAATAAATACCATTTGGAGGCATTTAATGTTCGAGCAAAAACGGCTGATTTTCGACAAAAGAGATAACACCCCCCCCATTACGTCATGCTTCAGAAATGTGGAAAATGGTCCGTTTTCAAATGTTTTATTTTTGAACGTCAGTTCACATTTGTAGGTGGATCATCAGTGTTAGAGCTAAAATTAGCATGTTTAAAGTGATTTTCATGCTTCCAGGGGCTCGGGAAGTTAATTAAATACCATTTGGAGGCATTTAATGTTCGAACAAAAACGGCTGATTTTTGACAAAAGAGATAACACCCCCCCATTACGTCATGCTTCAGAAATGTGGAAAATGGTCCGTTTTCAAATGTTTTATTTTTGAACGTCAGTTCACATTTGTAGGTGGATCATCAGTGTTAGAGCTAAAATTAGCATGTTTAAAGTGATTTTCATGCTTCCAGGGGCTCGGGAAGTTAATTAAATACCATTTGGAGGCATTTAATGTTCGAGCAAAAACGGCTGATTTTCGACAAAAGAGATAACACCCCCCCATTACGTCATGCTTCAGAAATGTGGAAAATAGTCCGTTTTCAAATGTTTTATTTTCGAACGTCAGTTCACATTTGTAGGTGGATCATCAGTGTTAGAGCTAAAATTAGCATGTTTAAAGTGATTTTCATGCTTCCAGGGGCCCAAAACACAAGAATAATGGAATGGTTAAAAGTTCATGAAAATGGCCAATTTACTCACTCTGAGTTCTCAAAAAGGGTTTCTTCAACCCGGGAAGTGAAATAAATACCATTTGGAGGCATTTAATGTTCGAGCAAAAACGGCTGATTTTCGACAAAAGAGATAACACCCCCCCATTACGTCATGCTTCAGAAATGTGGAAAATGGTCCGTTTTCAAATGTTTTATTTTTGAACGTCAGTTCACATTTGTAGGTGGATCATCAGTGTTAGAGCTAAAATTAGCATGTTTAAAGTGATTTTCATGCTTCCAGGGGCTCGGGAAGTTAATTAAATACCATTTGGAGGCATTTAATGTTCGAGCAAAAACGGCTGATTTTCGACAAAAGAGATAACACCCCCCCCATTACGTCATGCTTCAGAAATGTGGAAAATGGTCCGTTTTCAAATGTTTTATTTTTGAACGTCAGTTCACATTTGTAGGTGGATCATCAGTGTTAGAGCTAAAATTAGCATGTTTAAAGTGATTTTCATGCTTCCAGGAGCCCAAAACACAAGATTTATGGAATGGTTAAAAGTGCATGAAAATGGCCAATTTACTCACTCTGAGTTCTCAAAAAGGGTTTCTTCACCCCGGGAAGTTAATTAAATACCATTTGGAGGCATTTAATGTTCGAGCAAAAACGGCTGATTTTCGACAAAAGAGATAACACCCCCCCATTACGTCATGCTTCAGAAATGTGGAAAATGGTCCGTTTTCAAATGTTTTATTTTTGAACGTCAGTTCACATTTGTAGGTGGATCATCAGTGTTAGAGCTAAAATTAGCATGTTTAAAGTGATTTTCATGCTTCCAGGGGCTCGGGAAGTTAATTAAATACCATTTGGAGGCATTTAATGTTCGAGCAAAAACGGCTGATTTTCGACAAAAGAGATAACACCCCCCCATTACGTCATGCTTCAGAAATGTGGAAAATGGTCCATTTTCAAATGTTTTATTTTTGAACGTCAGTTCACATTTGTAGGTGGATCATCAGTGTTAGAGCTAAAATTAGCATGTTTAAAGTGATTTTCATGCTTCCAGGGGCTCGGGAAGTGAAATAAATACCATTTGGAGGCATTTAATGTTCGAGCAAAAACGGCTGATTTTCGACAAAAGAGATAACACCCCCCCATTACGTCATGCTTCAGAAATGTGGAAAATGGTCCGTTTTCAAATGTTTTATTTTTGAACGTCAGTTCACATTTGTAGGTGGATCATCAGTGTTAGAGCTAAAATTAGCATGTTTAAAGTGATTTTCATGCTTCCAGGGGCTCGGGAAGTGAAATAAATACCATTTGGAGGCATTTAATGTTCGAGCAAAAACGGCTGATTTTCGACAAAAGAGATAACACCCCCCCATTACGTCATGCTTCAGAAATGTGGAAAATGGTCCGTTTTCAAATGTTTTATTTTTGAACGTCAGTTCACATTTGTAGGTGGATCATCAGTGTTAGAGCTAAAATTAGCATGTTTAAAGTGATTTTCATGCTTCCAGGGGCTCGGGAAGTTAATTAAATACCATTTGGAGGCATTTAATGTTCGAGCAAAAACGGCTGATTTTCGACAAAAGAGATAACACCCCCCCATTACGTCATGCTTCAGAAATGTGGAAAATGGTCCGTTTTCAAATGTTTTATTTTTGAACGTCAGTTCACATTTGTAGGTGGATCATCAGTGTTAGAGCTAAAATTAGCATGTTTAAAATGATTTTCATGCTTCCAGGGGCCCAAAACACAAGATTAATGGAATGGTTAAAAGTTCATGAAAATGGCCAATTTACTCACTCTGAGTTCTCAAAAAGGGTTTCTTCACCCCGGGAAGTGAAATAAATACCATTTGGAGGCATTTAATGTTCGAGCAAAAACGGCTGATTTTCGACAAAAGAGATAACACCCCCCCCATTACGTCATGCTTCAGAAATGTGGAAAATGGTCCGTTTTCAAATGTTTTATTTTTGAACGTCAGTTCACATTTGTAGGTGGATCATCAGTGTTAGAGCTAAAATTAGCATGTTTAAAGTGATTTTCATGCTTCCAGGGGCTCGGGAAGTTAATTAAATACCATTTGGAGGCATTTAATGTTCGAGCAAAAACGGCTGATTTTTGACAAAAGAGATAACACCCCCCCATTACGTCATGCTTCAGAAATGTGGAAAATGGTCCGTTTTCAAATGTTTTATTTTTGAACGTCAGTTCACATTTGTAGGTGGATCATCAGTGTTAGAGCTAAAATTAGCATGTTTAAAGTGATTTTCATGCTTCCAGGGGCCCAAAACACAAGATTAATGGAATGGTTAAAAGTGCATGAAAATGGCCAATTTACTCACTCTGAGTTCTCAAAAAGGGTTTCTTCACCCCGGGAAGTGAAATAAATACCATTTGGAGGCATTTAATGTTCGAGCAAAATCGGCTGATTTTCGACAAAAGAGATAACACCCCCCCATTACGTCATGCTTCAGAAATGTGGAAAATGGTCCGTTTTCAAATGTTTTATTTTTGAACGTCAGTTCACATTTGTAGGTGGATCATCAGTGTTAGAGCTAAAATTAGCATGTTTAAAGTGATTTTCATGCTTCCAGGGGCTCGGGAAGTGAAATAAATACCATTTGGAGGCATTTAATGTTCGAGCAAAAACGGCTGATTTTCGACAAAAGAGATAACACCCCCCCATTACGTCATGCTTCAGAAATGTGGAAAATGGTCCGTTTTCAAATGTTTTATTTTTGAACGTCAGTTCACATTTGTAGGTGGATCATCAGTGTTAGAGCTAAAATTAGCATGTTTAAAGTGATTTTCATGCTTCCAGGGGCTCAGGAAGTGAAATAAATACCATTTGGAGGCATTTAATGTTCGAGCAAAAACGGCTGATTTTCGACAAAAGAGATAACACCCCCCCATTACGTCATGCTTCAGAAATGTGGAAAATGGTCCGTTTTCAAATGTTTTATTTTTGAACGTCAGTTCACATTTGTAGGTGGATCATCAGTGTTAGAGCTAAAATTAGCATGTTTAAAGTGATTTTCATGCTTCCAGGGGCCCAAAACACAAGATTTATGGAATGGTTAAAAGTGCATGAAAATGGCCAATTTACTCACTCTGAGTTCTCAAAAAGGGTTTCTTCACCCCGGGAAGTTAATTAAATACCATTTGGAGGCATTTAATGTTCGAGCAAAAACGGCTGATTTTCGACAAAAGAGATAACACCCCCCCATTACGTCATGCTTCAGAAATGTGGAAAATGGTCCGTTTTCAAATGTTTTATTTTTGAACGTCAGTTCACATTTGTAGGTGGATCATCAGTGTTAGAGCTAAAATTAGCATGTTTAAAGTGATTTTCATGCTTCCAGGGGCTCGGGAAGTTAATTAAATACCATTTGGAGGCATTTAATGTTCGAGCAAAAACGGCTGATTTTCGACAAAAGAGATAACACCCCCCCCATTACGTCATGCTTCAGAAATGTGGAAAATGGTCCGTTTTCAAATGTTTTATTTTTGAACGTCAGTTCACATTTGTAGGTGGATCATCAGTGTTAGAGCTAAAATTAGCATGTTTAAAGTGATTTTCATGCTTCCAGGGGCCCAAAACACAAGATTTATGGAATGGTTAAAAGTGCATGAAAATGGCCAATTTGCTCACTCTGAGTTCTCAAAAAGGGTTTCTTCACCCCGGGAAGTTAATTAAATACCATTTGGAGGCATTTAATGTTCGAGCAAAAACGGCTGATTTTCGACAAAAGAGATAACACCCCCCCATTACGTCATGCTTCAGAAATGTGGAAAATGGTCCGTTTTCAAATGTTTTATTTTTGAACGTCAGTTCACATTTGTAGGTGGATCATCAGTGTTAGAGCTAAAATTAGCATGTTTAAAGTGATTTTCATGCTTCCAGGGGCTCGGGAAGTGAAATAAATACCATTTGGAGGCATTTAATGTTCGAGCAAAAACGGCTGATTTTCGACAAAAGAGATAACACCCCCCCATTACGTCATGCTTCAGAAATGTGGAAAATGGTCCGTTTTCAAATGTTTTATTTTTGAACGTCAGTTCACATTTGTAGGTGGATCATCAGTGTTAGAGCTAAAATTAGCATGTTTAAAGTGATTTTCATGCTTCCAGGGGCCCAAAACACAAGATTTATGGAATGGTTAAAAGTGCATGAAAATGGCCAATTTACTCACTCTGAGTTCTCAAAAAGGGTTTCTTCACCCCGGGAAGTTAATTAAATACCATTTGGAGGCATTTAATGTTCGAGCAAAAACGGCTGATTTTCGACAAAAGAGATAACACCCCCCCATTACGTCATGCTTCAGAAATGTGGAAAATGGTCCGTTTTCAAATGTTTTATTTTTGAACGTCAGTTCACATTTGTAGGTGGATCATCAGTGTTAGAGCTAAAATTAGCATGTTTAAAGTGATTTTCATGCTTCCAGGGGTGCGGGAAGTTAATTAAATACCATTTGGAGGCATTTAATGTTCGAGCCAAAAACGGCTGATTTTCGACAAAAGAGATAACACCCCCCATTACGTCATGCTTCAGAAATGTGGAAAATGGTCCGTTTTCAAATGTTTTATTTTTGAACGTCAGTTCACATTTGTAGGTGGATCATCAGTGTTAGAGCTAAAATTAGCATGTTTAAAGTGATTTTCATGCTTCCAGGGGCTCGGGAAGTTAATTAAATACCATTTGGAGGCATTTAATGTTCGAGCAAAAACGGCTGATTTTCGACAAAAGAGATAACACCCCCCCATTACGTCATGCTTCAGAAATGTGGAAAATGGTCCGTTTTCAAATGTTTTATTTTTGAACGTCAGTTCACATTTGTAGGTGGATCATCAGTGTTAGAGCTAAAATTAGCATGTTTAAAGTGATTTTCATGCTTCCAGGGGCTCGGGAAGTGAAATAAATACCATTTGGAGGCATTTAATGTTCGAGCAAAAACGGCTGATTTTCGACAAAAGAGATAACACCCCCCCATTACGTCATGCTTCAGAAATGTGGAAAATGGTCCGTTTTCAAATGTTTTATTTTTGAACGTCAGTTCACATTTGTAGGTGGATCATCAGTGTTAGAGCTAAAATTAGCATGTTTAAAGTGATTTTCATGCTTCCAGGGGCTCGGGAAGTTAATTAAATACCATTTGGAGGCATTTAATGTTCGAGCAAAAACGGCTGATTTTCGACAAAAGAGATAACACCCCCCCCATTACGTCATGCTTCAGAAATGTGGAAAATGGTCCGTTTTCAAATGTTTTATTTTTGAACGTCAGTTCACATTTGTAGGTGGATCATCAGTGTTAGAGCTAAAATTAGCATGTTTAAAGTGATTTTCATGCTTCCAGGGGCCCAAAACACAAGATTTATGGAATGGTTAAAAGTGCATGAAAATGGCCAATTTACTCACTCTGAGTTCTCAAAAAGGGTTTCTTCACCCCGGGAAGTTAATTAAATACCATTTGGAGGCATTTAATGTTCGAGCAAAAACGGCTGATTTTCGACAAAAGAGATAACACCCCCCCATTACGTCATGCTTCAGAAATGTGGAAAATGGTCCGTTTTCAAATGTTTTATTTTTAACGTCAGTTCACATTTGTAGGTGGATCATCAGTGTTAGAGCTAAAATTAGCATGTTTAAAGTGATTTTCATGCTTCCAGGGGCCCAAAACACAAGATTTATGGAATGGTTAAAAGTGCATGAAAATGGCCAATTTACTCACTCTGAGTTCCCAAAAAGGGTTTCTTCACCCCGGGAAGTTAATTAAATACCATTTGGAGGCATTTAATGTTCGAGCAAAAACGGCTGATTTTCGACAAAAGAGATAACACCCCCCCATTACGTCATGCTTCAGAAATGTGGAAAATGGTCCGTTTTCAAATGTTTTATTTTTGAACGTCAGTTCACATTTGTAGGTGGATCATCAGTGTTAGAGCTAAAATTAGCATGTTTAAAGTGATTTTCATGCTTCCAGGGGCTCGGGAAGTTAATTAAATACCATTTGGAGGCATTTAATGTTCGAGCAAAAACGGCTGATTTTCGACAAAAGAGATAACACCCCCCCATTACGTCATGCTTCAGAAATGTGGAAAATGGTCCGTTTTCAAATGTTTTATTTTTGAACGTCAGTTCACATTTGTAGGTGGATCATCAGTGTTAGAGCTAAAATTAGCATGTTTAAAGTGATTTTCATGCTTCCAGGGGCCCAAAACACAAGATTTATGGAATGGTTAAAAGTGCATGAAAATGCCCAATTTACTCACTCTGAGTTCTCAAAAAGGGTTTCTTCACCCCGGGAAGTGAAATAAATACCATTTGGAGGCATTTAATGTTCGAGCAAAAACTGCTGATTTTCGACAAAAGAGATAACACCCCCCCATTACGTCATGCTTCAGAAATGTGGAAAATGGTCCGTTTTCAAATGTTTTATTTTTGAACGTCAGTTCACATTTGTAGGTGGATCATCAGTGTTAGAGCTAAAATTAGCATGTTTAAAGTGATTTTCATGCTTCCAGGGGCTCGGGAAGTTAATTAAATACCATTTGGAGGTATTTAATGTTCGAGCAAAAACGGCTGATTTTCGACAAAAGAGATAACACCCCCCCATTACGTCATGCTTCAGAAATGTGGAAAATGGTCCGTTTTCAAATGTTTTATTTTTGAACGTCAGTTCACATTTGTAGGTGGATCATCAGTGTTAGAGCTAAAATTAGCATGTTTAAAGTGATTTTCATGCTTCCAGGGGCCCAAAACACAAGATTTATGGAATGGTTAAAAGTGCATGAAAATGGCCAATTTACTCACTCTGAGTTCTCAAAAAGGGTTTCTTCACCCCGGGAAGTTAATTAAATACCATTTGGAGGCATTTAATGTTCGAGCAAAAACGGCTGATTTTCGACAAAAGAGATAACACCCCCCCATTACGTCATGCTTCAGAAATGTGGAAAATGGTCCGTTTTCAAATGTTTTATTTTTAACGTCAGTTCACATTTGTAGGTGGATCATCAGTGTTAGAGCTAAAATTAGCATGTTTAAAGTGATTTTCATGCTTCCAGGGGCCCAAAACACAAGATTTGTGGAATGGTTAAAAGTGCATGAAAATGGCCAATTTACTCACTCTGAGTTCTCAAAAAGGGTTTCTTCACCCCGGGAAGTTAATTAAATACCATTTGGAGGCATTTAATGTTCGAGCAAAAACGGCTGATTTTCGACAAAAGAGATAACACCCCCCCATTACGTCATGCTTCAGAAATGTGGAAAATGGTCCGTTTTCAAATGTTTTATTTTTGAACGTCAGTTCACATTTGTAGGTGGATCATCAGTGTTAGAGCTAAAATTAGCATGTTTAAAGTGATTTTCATGCTTCCAGGGGCCCAAAACACAAGATTAATGGAATGGTTAAAAGTGCATGAAAATGGCCAATTTACTCACTCTGAGTTCTCAAAAAGGGTTTCTTCACCCCGGGAAGTGAAATAAATACCATTTGGAGGCATTTAATGTTCGAGCAAAAACGGCTGATTTTCGACAAAAGAGATAACACCCCCCCATTACGTCATGCTTCAGAAATGTGGAAAATGGTCCGTTTTCAAATGTTTTATTTTTGAACGTCAGTTCACATTTGTAGGTGGATCATCAGTGTTAGAGCTAAAATTAGCATGTTTAAAGTGATTTTCATGCTTCCAGGGGCCCAAAACACAAGATTAATGGAATGGTTAAAAGTGCATGAAAATGGCCAATTTACTCACTCTGAGTTCTCAAAAAGGGTTTCTTCACCCCGGGAAGTTAATTAAATACCATTTGGAGGCATTTAATGTTCGAGCAAAAACGGCTGATTTTCGACAAAAGAGATAACACCCCCCCATTACGTCATGCTTCAGAAATGTGGAAAATGGTCCGTTTTCAAATGTTTTATTTTTGAACGTCAGTTCACATTTGTAGGTGGATCATCAGTGTTAGAGCTAAAATTAGCATGTTTAAAGTGATTTTCATGCTTCCAGGGGCTCGGGAAGTTAATTAAATACCATTTGGAAGCATTTAATGTTCAAGCAAAAACGGCTGATTTTCGACAAAAGAGATAACACCCCCCCATTACGTCATGCTTCAGAAATGTGGAAAATGGTCCGTTTTCAAATGTTTTATTTTTGAACGTCAGTTCACATTTGTAGGTGGATCATCAGTGTTAGAGCTAAAATTAGCATGTTTAAAGTGATTTTCATGCTTCCAGGGGCTCGGGAAGTTAATTAAATACCATTTGGAGGCATTTAATGTTCGAGCAAAAACGGCTGATTTTCGACAAAAGAGATAACACCCCCCCATTACGTCATGCTTCAGAAATGTGGAAAATGGTCCGTTTTCAAATGTTTTATTTTTGAACGTCAGTTCACATTTGTAGGTGGATCATCAGTGTTAGAGCTAAAATTAGCATGTTTAAAATGATTTTCATGCTTCCAGGGGCCCAAAACACAAGATTAATGGAATGGTTAAAAGTTCATGAAAATGGCCAATTTACTCACTCTGAGTTCTCAAAAAGGGTTTCTTCACCCCGGGAAGTGAAATAAATACCATTTGGAGGCATTTAATGTTCGAGCAAAAACGGCTGATTTTCGACAAAAGAGATAACACCCCCCCATTACGTCATGCTTCAGAAATGTGGAAAATGGTCCGTTTTCAAATGTTTTATTTTTGAACGTCAGTTCACATTTGTAGGTGGATCATCAGTGTTAGAGCTAAAATTAGCATGTTTAAAGTGATTTTCATGCTTCCAGGGGCTCGGGAAGGTAATTAAATACCATTTGGAGGCATTTAATGTTCGAGCAAAAACGGCTGATTTTCGACAAAAGAGATAACACCCCCCCATTACGTCATGCTTCAGAAATGTGGAAAATGGTCCGTTTTCAAATGTTTTATTTTTGAACGTCAGTTCACATTTGTAGGTGGATCATCAGTGTTAGAGCTAAAATTAGCATGTTTAAAGTGATTTTCATGCTTCCAGGGGCCCAAAACACAAGATTAATGGAATGGTTAAAAGTGCATGAAAATGGCCAATTTACTCACTCTGAGTTCTCAAAAAGGGTTTCTTCACCCCGGGAAGTGAAATAAATACCATTTGGAGGCATTTAATGTTCGAGCAAAAACGGCTGATTTTCGACAAAAGAGATAACACCCCCCCCATTACGTCATGCTTCAGAAATGTGGAAAATGGTCCGTTTTCAAATGTTTTATTTTTGAACGTCAGTTCACATTTGTAGGTGGATCATCAGTGTTAGAGCTAAAATTAGCATGTTTAAAGTGATTTTCATGCTTCCAGGGGCTCGGGAAGTTAATTAAATACCATTTGGAGGCATTTAATGTTCGAACAAAAACGGCTGATTTTTGACAAAAGAGATAACACCCCCCCATTACGTCATGCTTCAGAAATGTGGAAAATGGTCCGTTTTCAAATGTTTTATTTTTGAACGTCAGTTCACATTTGTAGGTGGATCATCAGTGTTAGAGCTAAAATTAGCATGTTTAAAGTGATTTTCATGCTTCCAGGGGCTCGGGAAGTTAATTAAATACCATTTGGAGGCATTTAATGTTCGAGCAAAAACGGCTGATTTTCGACAAAAGAGATAACACCCCCCCATTACGTCATGCTTCAGAAATGTGGAAAATAGTCCGTTTTCAAATGTTTTATTTTCGAACGTCAGTTCACATTTGTAGGTGGATCATCAGTGTTAGAGCTAAAATTAGCATGTTTAAAGTGATTTTCATGCTTCCAGGGGCCCAAAACACAAGAATAATGGAATGGTTAAAAGTTCATGAAAATGGCCAATTTACTCACTCTGAGTTCTCAAAAAGGGTTTCTTCAACCCGGGAAGTGAAATAAATACCATTTGGAGGCATTTAATGTTCGAGCAAAAACGGCTGATTTTCGACAAAAGAGATAACACCCCCCCATTACGTCATGCTTCAGAAATGTGGAAAATGGTCCGTTTTCAAATGTTTTATTTTTGAACGTCAGTTCACATTTGTAGGTGGATCATCAGTGTTAGAGCTAAAATTAGCATGTTTAAAGTGATTTTCATGCTTCCAGGGGCTCGGGAAGTTAATTAAATACCATTTGGAGGCATTTAATGTTCGAGCAAAAACGGCTGATTTTCGACAAAAGAGATAACACCCCCCCCATTACGTCATGCTTCAGAAATGTGGAAAATGGTCCGTTTTCAAATGTTTTATTTTTGAACGTCAGTTCACATTTGTAGGTGGATCATCAGTGTTAGAGCTAAAATTAGCATGTTTAAAGTGATTTTCATGCTTCCAGGAGCCCAAAACACAAGATTTATGGAATGGTTAAAAGTGCATGAAAATGGCCAATTTACTCACTCTGAGTTCTCAAAAAGGGTTTCTTCACCCCGGGAAGTTAATTAAATACCATTTGGAGGCATTTAATGTTCGAGCAAAAACGGCTGATTTTCGACAAAAGAGATAACACCCCCCCATTACGTCATGCTTCAGAAATGTGGAAAATGGTCCGTTTTCAAATGTTTTATTTTTGAACGTCAGTTCACATTTGTAGGTGGATCATCAGTGTTAGAGCTAAAATTAGCATGTTTAAAGTGATTTTCATGCTTCCAGGGGCTCGGGAAGTTAATTAAATACCATTTGGAGGCATTTAATGTTCGAGCAAAAACGGCTGATTTTCGACAAAAGAGATAACACCCCCCCATTACGTCATGCTTCAGAAATGTGGAAAATGGTCCATTTTCAAATGTTTTATTTTTGAACGTCAGTTCACATTTGTAGGTGGATCATCAGTGTTAGAGCTAAAATTAGCATGTTTAAAGTGATTTTCATGCTTCCAGGGGCTCGGGAAGTGAAATAAATACCATTTGGAGGCATTTAATGTTCGAGCAAAAACGGCTGATTTTCGACAAAAGAGATAACACCCCCCCATTACGTCATGCTTCAGAAATGTGGAAAATGGTCCGTTTTCAAATGTTTTATTTTTGAACGTCAGTTCACATTTGTAGGTGGATCATCAGTGTTAGAGCTAAAA
This sequence comes from Lissotriton vulgaris, assembly GCF_964263255.1. NCBI lineage: Eukaryota > Metazoa > Chordata > Amphibia > Caudata > Salamandridae > Lissotriton > Lissotriton vulgaris. The sequence goes on from NW_028248904.1 coordinate 96,783, forward strand.
TTAGCATGTTTAAAGTGATTTTCATGCTTCCAGGGGCTCGGGAAGTGAAATAAATACCATTTGGAGGCATTTAATGTTCGAGCAAAAACGGCTGATTTTCGACAAAAGAGATAACACCCCCCCATTACGTCATGCTTCAGAAATGTGGAAAATGGTCCGTTTTCAAATGTTTTATTTTTGAACGTCAGTTCACATTTGTAGGTGGATCATCAGTGTTAGAGCTAAAATTAGCATGTTTAAAGTGATTTTCATGCTTCCAGGGGCTCGGGAAGTTAATTAAATACCATTTGGAGGCATTTAATGTTCGAGCAAAAACGGCTGATTTTCGACAAAAGAGATAACACCCCCCCATTACGTCATGCTTCAGAAATGTGGAAAATGGTCCGTTTTCAAATGTTTTATTTTTGAACGTCAGTTCACATTTGTAGGTGGATCATCAGTGTTAGAGCTAAAATTAGCATGTTTAAAATGATTTTCATGCTTCCAGGGGCCCAAAACACAAGATTAATGGAATGGTTAAAAGTTCATGAAAATGGCCAATTTACTCACTCTGAGTTCTCAAAAAGGGTTTCTTCACCCCGGGAAGTGAAATAAATACCATTTGGAGGCATTTAATGTTCGAGCAAAAACGGCTGATTTTCGACAAAAGAGATAACACCCCCCCCATTACGTCATGCTTCAGAAATGTGGAAAATGGTCCGTTTTCAAATGTTTTATTTTTGAACGTCAGTTCACATTTGTAGGTGGATCATCAGTGTTAGAGCTAAAATTAGCATGTTTAAAGTGATTTTCATGCTTCCAGGGGCTCGGGAAGTTAATTAAATACCATTTGGAGGCATTTAATGTTCGAGCAAAAACGGCTGATTTTTGACAAAAGAGATAACACCCCCCCATTACGTCATGCTTCAGAAATGTGGAAAATGGTCCGTTTTCAAATGTTTTATTTTTGAACGTCAGTTCACATTTGTAGGTGGATCATCAGTGTTAGAGCTAAAATTAGCATGTTTAAAGTGATTTTCATGCTTCCAGGGGCCCAAAACACAAGATTAATGGAATGGTTAAAAGTGCATGAAAATGGCCAATTTACTCACTCTGAGTTCTCAAAAAGGGTTTCTTCACCCCGGGAAGTGAAATAAATACCATTTGGAGGCATTTAATGTTCGAGCAAAATCGGCTGATTTTCGACAAAAGAGATAACACCCCCCCATTACGTCATGCTTCAGAAATGTGGAAAATGGTCCGTTTTCAAATGTTTTATTTTTGAACGTCAGTTCACATTTGTAGGTGGATCATCAGTGTTAGAGCTAAAATTAGCATGTTTAAAGTGATTTTCATGCTTCCAGGGGCTCGGGAAGTGAAATAAATACCATTTGGAGGCATTTAATGTTCGAGCAAAAACGGCTGATTTTCGACAAAAGAGATAACACCCCCCCATTACGTCATGCTTCAGAAATGTGGAAAATGGTCCGTTTTCAAATGTTTTATTTTTGAACGTCAGTTCACATTTGTAGGTGGATCATCAGTGTTAGAGCTAAAATTAGCATGTTTAAAGTGATTTTCATGCTTCCAGGGGCTCAGGAAGTGAAATAAATACCATTTGGAGGCATTTAATGTTCGAGCAAAAACGGCTGATTTTCGACAAAAGAGATAACACCCCCCCATTACGTCATGCTTCAGAAATGTGGAAAATGGTCCGTTTTCAAATGTTTTATTTTTGAACGTCAGTTCACATTTGTAGGTGGATCATCAGTGTTAGAGCTAAAATTAGCATGTTTAAAGTGATTTTCATGCTTCCAGGGGCCCAAAACACAAGATTTATGGAATGGTTAAAAGTGCATGAAAATGGCCAATTTACTCACTCTGAGTTCTCAAAAAGGGTTTCTTCACCCCGGGAAGTTAATTAAATACCATTTGGAGGCATTTAATGTTCGAGCAAAAACGGCTGATTTTCGACAAAAGAGATAACACCCCCCCATTACGTCATGCTTCAGAAATGTGGAAAATGGTCCGTTTTCAAATGTTTTATTTTTGAACGTCAGTTCACATTTGTAGGTGGATCATCAGTGTTAGAGCTAAAATTAGCATGTTTAAAGTGATTTTCATGCTTCCAGGGGCTCGGGAAGTTAATTAAATACCATTTGGAGGCATTTAATGTTCGAGCAAAAACGGCTGATTTTCGACAAAAGAGATAACACCCCCCCCATTACGTCATGCTTCAGAAATGTGGAAAATGGTCCGTTTTCAAATGTTTTATTTTTGAACGTCAGTTCACATTTGTAGGTGGATCATCAGTGTTAGAGCTAAAATTAGCATGTTTAAAGTGATTTTCATGCTTCCAGGGGCCCAAAACACAAGATTTATGGAATGGTTAAAAGTGCATGAAAATGGCCAATTTGCTCACTCTGAGTTCTCAAAAAGGGTTTCTTCACCCCGGGAAGTTAATTAAATACCATTTGGAGGCATTTAATGTTCGAGCAAAAACGGCTGATTTTCGACAAAAGAGATAACACCCCCCCATTACGTCATGCTTCAGAAATGTGGAAAATGGTCCGTTTTCAAATGTTTTATTTTTGAACGTCAGTTCACATTTGTAGGTGGATCATCAGTGTTAGAGCTAAAATTAGCATGTTTAAAGTGATTTTCATGCTTCCAGGGGCTCGGGAAGTTAATTAAATACCATTTGGAGGCATTTAATGTTCGAGCAAAAACGGCTGATTTTCGACAAAAGAGATAACACCCCCCCATTACGTCATGCTTCAGAAATGTGGAAAATGGTCCATTTTCAAATGTTTTATTTTTGAACGTCAGTTCACATTTGTAGGTGGATCATCAGTGTTAGAGCTAAAATTAGCATGTTTAAAGTGATTTTCATGCTTCCAGGGGCTCGGGAAGTGAAATAAATACCATTTGGAGGCATTTAATGTTCGAGCAAAAACGGCTGATTTTCGACAAAAGAGATAACACCCCCCCATTACGTCATGCTTCAGAAATGTGGAAAATGGTCCGTTTTCAAATGTTTTATTTTTGAACGTCAGTTCACATTTGTAGGTGGATCATCAGTGTTAGAGCTAAAATTAGCATGTTTAAAGTGATTTTCATGCTTCCAGGGGCCCAAAACACAAGATTTATGGAATGGTTAAAAGTGCATGAAAATGGCCAATTTACTCACTCTGAGTTCTCAAAAAGGGTTTCTTCACCCCGGGAAGTTAATTAAATACCATTTGGAGGCATTTAATGTTCGAGCAAAAACGGCTGATTTTCGACAAAAGAGATAACACCCCCCCATTACGTCATGCTTCAGAAATGTGGAAAATGGTCCGTTTTCAAATGTTTTATTTTTGAACGTCAGTTCACATTTGTAGGTGGATCATCAGTGTTAGAGCTAAAATTAGCATGTTTAAAGTGATTTTCATGCTTCCAGGGGTGCGGGAAGTTAATTAAATACCATTTGGAGGCATTTAATGTTCGAGCCAAAAACGGCTGATTTTCGACAAAAGAGATAACACCCCCCATTACGTCATGCTTCAGAAATGTGGAAAATGGTCCGTTTTCAAATGTTTTATTTTTGAACGTCAGTTCACATTTGTAGGTGGATCATCAGTGTTAGAGCTAAAATTAGCATGTTTAAAGTGATTTTCATGCTTCCAGGGGCTCGGGAAGTTAATTAAATACCATTTGGAGGCATTTAATGTTCGAGCAAAAACGGCTGATTTTCGACAAAAGAGATAACACCCCCCCATTACGTCATGCTTCAGAAATGTGGAAAATGGTCCGTTTTCAAATGTTTTATTTTTGAACGTCAGTTCACATTTGTAGGTGGATCATCAGTGTTAGAGCTAAAATTAGCATGTTTAAAGTGATTTTCATGCTTCCAGGGGCTCGGGAAGTGAAATAAATACCATTTGGAGGCATTTAATGTTCGAGCAAAAACGGCTGATTTTCGACAAAAGAGATAACACCCCCCCATTACGTCATGCTTCAGAAATGTGGAAAATGGTCCGTTTTCAAATGTTTTATTTTTGAACGTCAGTTCACATTTGTAGGTGGATCATCAGTGTTAGAGCTAAAATTAGCATGTTTAAAGTGATTTTCATGCTTCCAGGGGCTCGGGAAGTTAATTAAATACCATTTGGAGGCATTTAATGTTCGAGCAAAAACGGCTGATTTTCGACAAAAGAGATAACACCCCCCCATTACGTCATGCTTCAGAAATGTGGAAAATGGTCCGTTTTCAAATGTTTTATTTTTGAACGTCAGTTCACATTTGTAGGTGGATCATCAGTGTTAGAGCTAAAATTAGCATGTTTAAAGTGATTTTCATGCTTCCAGGGGCCCAAAACACAAGATTTATGGAATGGTTAAAAGTGCATGAAAATGCCCAATTTACTCACTCTGAGTTCTCAAAAAGGGTTTCTTCACCCCGGGAAGTGAAATAAATACCATTTGGAGGCATTTAATGTTCGAGCAAAAACTGCTGATTTTCGACAAAAGAGATAACACCCCCCCATTACGTCATGCTTCAGAAATGTGGAAAATGGTCCGTTTTCAAATGTTTTATTTTTGAACGTCAGTTCACATTTGTAGGTGGATCATCAGTGTTAGAGCTAAAATTAGCATGTTTAAAGTGATTTTCATGCTTCCAGGGGCTCGGGAAGTTAATTAAATACCATTTGGAGGTATTTAATGTTCGAGCAAAAACGGCTGATTTTCGACAAAAGAGATAACACCCCCCCATTACGTCATGCTTCAGAAATGTGGAAAATGGTCCGTTTTCAAATGTTTTATTTTTGAACGTCAGTTCACATTTGTAGGTGGATCATCAGTGTTAGAGCTAAAATTAGCATGTTTAAAGTGATTTTCATGCTTCCAGGGGCCCAAAACACAAGATTTATGGAATGGTTAAAAGTGCATGAAAATGGCCAATTTACTCACTCTGAGTTCTCAAAAAGGGTTTCTTCACCCCGGGAAGTTAATTAAATACCATTTGGAGGCATTTAATGTTCGAGCAAAAACGGCTGATTTTCGACAAAAGAGATAACACCCCCCCATTACGTCATGCTTCAGAAATGTGGAAAATGGTCCGTTTTCAAATGTTTTATTTTTAACGTCAGTTCACATTTGTAGGTGGATCATCAGTGTTAGAGCTAAAATTAGCATGTTTAAAGTGATTTTCATGCTTCCAGGGGCCCAAAACACAAGATTTGTGGAATGGTTAAAAGTGCATGAAAATGGCCAATTTACTCACTCTGAGTTCTCAAAAAGGGTTTCTTCACCCCGGGAAGTTAATTAAATACCATTTGGAGGCATTTAATGTTCGAGCAAAAACGGCTGATTTTCGACAAAAGAGATAACACCCCCCCATTACGTCATGCTTCAGAAATGTGGAAAATGGTCCGTTTTCAAATGTTTTATTTTTGAACGTCAGTTCACATTTGTAGGTGGATCATCAGTGTTAGAGCTAAAATTAGCATGTTTAAAGTGATTTTCATGCTTCCAGGGGCCCAAAACACAAGATTAATGGAATGGTTAAAAGTGCATGAAAATGGCCAATTTACTCACTCTGAGTTCTCAAAAAGGGTTTCTTCACCCCGGGAAGTGAAATAAATACCATTTGGAGGCATTTAATGTTCGAGCAAAAACGGCTGATTTTCGACAAAAGAGATAACACCCCCCCATTACGTCATGCTTCAGAAATGTGGAAAATGGTCCGTTTTCAAATGTTTTATTTTTGAACGTCAGTTCACATTTGTAGGTGGATCATCAGTGTTAGAGCTAAAATTAGCATGTTTAAAGTGATTTTCATGCTTCCAGGGGCCCAAAACACAAGATTAATGGAAGGGTTAAAAGTGCATGAAAATGGCCAATTTACTCACTCTGAGTTCTCAAAAAGGGTTTCTTCACCCCGGGAAGTTAATTAAATACCATTTGGAGGCATTTAATGTTCGAGCAAAAACGGCTGATTTTCGACAAAAGAGATAACACCCCCCCATTACGTCATGCTTCAGAAATGTGGAAAATGGTCCGTTTTCAAATGTTTTATTTTTGAACGTCAGTTCACATTTGTAGGTGGATCATCAGTGTTAGAGCTAAAATTAGCATGTTTAAAGTGATTTTCATGCTTCCAGGGGCTCGGGAAGTTAATTAAATACCATTTGGAAGCATTTAATGTTCAAGCAAAAACGGCTGATTTTCGACAAAAGAGATAACACCCCCCCATTACGTCATGCTTCAGAAATGTGGAAAATGGTCCGTTTTCAAATGTTTTATTTTTGAACGTCAGTTCACATTTGTAGGTGGATCATCAGTGTTAGAGCTAAAATTAGCATGTTTAAAGTGATTTTCATGCTTCCAGGGGCTCGGGAAGTTAATTAAATACCATTTGGAGGCATTTAATGTTCGAGCAAAAACGGCTGATTTTCGACAAAAGAGATAACACCCCCCCATTACGTCATGCTTCAGAAATGTGGAAAATGGTCCGTTTTCAAATGTTTTATTTTTGAACGTCAGTTCACATTTGTAGGTGGATCATCAGTGTTAGAGCTAAAATTAGCATGTTTAAAATGATTTTCATGCTTCCAGGGGCCCAAAACACAAGATTAATGGAATGGTTAAAAGTTCATGAAAATGGCCAATTTACTCACTCTGAGTTCTCAAAAAGGGTTTCTTCACCCCGGGAAGTGAAATAAATACCATTTGGAGGCATTTAATGTTCGAGCAAAAACGGCTGATTTTCGACAAAAGAGATAACACCCCCCCATTACGTCATGCTTCAGAAATGTGGAAAATGGTCCGTTTTCAAATGTTTTATTTTTGAACGTCAGTTCACATTTGTAGGTGGATCATCAGTGTTAGAGCTAAAATTAGCATGTTTAAAGTGATTTTCATGCTTCCAGGGGCTCGGGAAGTTAATTAAATACCATTTGGAGGCATTTAATGTTCGAGCAAAAACGGCTGATTTTCGACAAAAGAGATAACACCCCCCCATTACGTCATGCTTCAGAAATGTGGAAAATGGTCCGTTTTCAAATGTTTTATTTTTGAACGTCAGTTCACATTTGTAGGTGGATCATCAGTGTTAGAGCTAAAATTAGCATGTTTAAAGTGATTTTCATGCTTCCAGGGGCCCAAAACACAAGATTAATGGAATGGTTAAAAGTGCATGAAAATGGCCAATTTACTCACTCTGAGTTCTCAAAAAGGGTTTCTTCACCCCGGGAAGTGAAATAAATACCATTTGGAGGCATTTAATGTTCGAGCAAAAACGGCTGATTTTCGACAAAAGAGATAACACCCCCCCCATTACGTCATGCTTCAGAAATGTGGAAAATGGTCCGTTTTCAAATGTTTTATTTTTGAACGTCAGTTCACATTTGTAGGTGGATCATCAGTGTTAGAGCTAAAATTAGCATGTTTAAAGTGATTTTCATGCTTCCAGGGGCTCGGGAAGTTAATTAAATACCATTTGGAGGCATTTAATGTTCGAGCAAAAACGGCTGATTTTTGACAAAAGAGATAACACCCCCCCATTACGTCATGCTTCAGAAATGTGGAAAATGGTCCGTTTTCAAATGTTTTATTTTTGAACGTCAGTTCACATTTGTAGGTGGATCATCAGTGTTAGAGCTAAAATTGGCATGTTTAAAGTGATTTTCATGCTTCCAGGGGCTCGGGAAGTTAATTAAATACCATTTGGAGGCATTTAATGTTCGAGCAAAAACGGCTGATTTTCGACAAAAGAGATAACACCCCCCCATTACGTCATGCTTCAGAAATGTGGAAAATAGTCCGTTTTCAAATGTTTTATTTTTGAACGTCAGTTCACATTTGTAGGTGGATCATCAGTGTTAGAGCTAAAATTAGCATGTTTAAAGTGATTTTCATGCTTCCAGGGGCCCAAAACACAAGAATAATGGAATGGTTAAAAGTTCATGAAAATGGCCAATTTACTCACTCTGAGTTCTCAAAAAGGGTTTCTTCAACCCGGGAAGTGAAATAAATACCATTTGGAGGCATTTAATGTTCGAGCAAAAACGGCTGATTTTCGACAAAAGAGATAACACCCCCCCATTACGTCATGCTTCAGAAATGTGGAAAATGGTCCGTTTTCAAATGTTTTATTTTTGAACGTCAGTTCACATTTGTAGGTGGATCATCAGTGTTAGAGCTAAAATTAGCATGTTTAAAGTGATTTTCATGCTTCCAGGGGCTCGGGAAGTTAATTAAATACCATTTGGAGGCATTTAATGTTCGAGCAAAAACGGCTGATTTTCGACAAAAGAGATAACACCCCCCCCATTACGTCATGCTTCAGAAATGTGGAAAATGGTCCGTTTTCAAATGTTTTATTTTTGAACGTCAGTTCACATTTGTAGGTGGATCATCAGTGTTAGAGCTAAAATTAGCATGTTTAAAGTGATTTTCATGCTTCCAGGAGCCCAAAACACAAGATTTATGGAATGGTTAAAAGTGCATGAAAATGGCCAATTTACTCACTCTGAGTTCTCAAAAAGGGTTTCTTCACCCCGGGAAGTTAATTAAATACCATTTGGAGGCATTTAATGTTCGAGCAAAAACGGCTGATTTTCGACAAAAGAGATAACACCCCCCCATTACGTCATGCTTCAGAAATGTGGAAAATGGTCCGTTTTCAAATGTTTTATTTTTGAACGTCAGTTCACATTTGTAGGTGGATCATCAGTGTTAGAGCTAAAATTAGCATGTTTAAAGTGATTTTCATGCTTCCAGGGGCTCGGGAAGTTAATTAAATACCATTTGGAGGCATTTAATGTTCGAGCAAAAACGGCTGATTTTCGACAAAAGAGATAACACCCCCCCATTACGTCATGCTTCAGAAATGTGGAAAATGGTCCATTTTCAAATGTTTTATTTTTGAACGTCAGTTCACATTTGTAGGTGGATCATCAGTGTTAGAGCTAAAATTAGCATGTTTAAAGTGATTTTCATGCTTCCAGGGGCTCGGGAAGTGAAATAAATACCATTTGGAGGCATTTAATGTTCGAGCAAAAACGGCTGATTTTCGACAAAAGAGATAACACCCCCCCATTACGTCATGCTTCAGAAATGTGGAAAATGGTCCGTTTTCAAATGTTTTATTTTTGAACGTCAGTTCACATTTGTAGGTGGCTCATCAGTGTTAGAGCTAAAATTAGCATGTTTAAAGTGATTTTCATGCTTCCAGGGGCTCGGGAAGTGAAATAAATACCATTTGGAGGCATTTAATGTTCGAGCAAAAACGGCTGATTTTCGACAAAAGAGATAACACCCCCCCATTACGTCATGCTTCAGAAATGTGGAAAATGGTCCGTTTTCAAATGTTTTATTTTTGAACGTCAGTTCACATTTGTAGGTGGATCATCAGTGTTAGAGCTAAAATTAGCATGTTTAAAGTGATTTTCATGCTTCCAGGGGCTCGGGAAGTTAATTAAATACCATTTGGAGGCATTTAATGTTCGAGCAAAAACGGCTGATTTTCGACAAAAGAGATAACACCCCCCCATTACGTCATGCTTCAGAAATGTGGAAAATGGTCCGTTTTCAAATGTTTTATTTTTGAACGTCAGTTCACATTTGTAGGTGGATCATCAGTGTTAGAGCTAAAATTAGCATGTTTAAAATGATTTTCATGCTTCCAGGGGCCCAAAACACAAGATTAATGGAATGGTTAAAAGTTCATGAAAATGGCCAATTTACTCACTCTGAGTTCTCAAAAAGGGTTTCTTCACCCCGGGAAGTGAAATAAATACCATTTGGAGGCATTTAATGTTCGAGCAAAAACGGCTGATTTTCGACAAAAGAGATAACACCCCCCCATTACGTCATGCTTCAGAAATGTGGAAAATGGTCCGTTTTCAAATGTTTTATTTTTGAACGTCAGTTCACATTTGTAGGTGGATCATCAGTGTTAGAGCTAAAATTAGCATGTTTAAAGTGATTTTCATGCTTCCAGGGGCTCGGGAAGTTAATTAAATACCATTTGGAGGCATTTAATGTTCGAGCAAAAACGGCTGATTTTCGACAAAAGAGATAACACCCCCCCATTACGTCATGCTTCAGAAATGTGGAAAATGGTCCGTTTTCAAATGTTTTATTTTTGAACGTCAGTTCACATTTGTAGGTGGATCATCAGTGTTAGAGCTAAAATTAGCATGTTTAAAGTGATTTTCATGCTTCCAGGGGCCCAAAACACAAGATTAATGGAATGGTTAAAAGTGCATGAAAATGGCCAATTTACTCACTCTGAGTTCTCAAAAAGGGTTTCTTCACCCCGGGAAGTGAAATAAATACCATTTGGAGGCATTTAATGTTCGAGCAAAAACGGCTGATTTTCGACAAAAGAGATAACACACCCCCCATTACGTCATGCTTCAGAAATGTGGAAAATGGTCCGTTTTCAAATGTTTTATTTTTGAACGTCAGTTCACATTTGTAGGTGGATCATCAGTGTTAGAGCTAAAATTAGCATGTTTAAAGTGATTTTCATGCTTCCAGGGGCTCGGGAAGTTAATTAAATACCATTTGGAGGCATTTAATGTTCGAGCAAAAACGGCTGATTTTTGACAAAAGAGATAACACCCCCCCATTACGTCATGCTTCAGAAATGTGGAAAATGGTCCGTTTTCAAATGTTTTATTTTTGAACGTCAGTTCACATTTGTAGGTGGATCATCAGTGTTAGAGCTAAAATTAGCATGTTTAAAGTGATTTTCATGCTTCCAGGGGCCCAAAACACAAGATTAATGGAATGGTTAAAAGTGCATGAAAATGGCCAATTTACTCACTCTGAGTTCTCAAAAAGGGTTTCTTCACCCCGGGAAGTGAAATAAATACCATTTGGAGGCATTTAATGTTCGAGCAAAATCGGCTGATTTTCGACAAAAGAGATAACACCCCCCCATTACGTCATGCTTCAGAAATGTGGAAAATGGTCCGTTTTCCAATGTTTTATTTTTGAACGTCAGTTCACATTTGTAGGTGGATCATCAGTGTTAGAGCTAAAATTAGCATGTTTAAAGTGATTTTCATGCTTCCAGGGGCTCGGGAAGTTAATTAAATACCATTTGGAGGCATTTAGTGTTCGAGCAAAAACGGCTGATTTTCGACAAAAGAGATAACACCCCCCCATTACGTCATGCTTCAGAAATGTGGAAAATGGTCCATTTTCAAATGTTTTATTTTTGAACGTCAGTTCACATTTGTAGGTGGATCATCAGTGTTAGAGCTAAAATTAGCATGTTTAAAGTGATTTTCATGCTTCCAGGGGCTCGGGAAGTGAAATAAATACCATTTGGAGGCATTTAATGTTCGAGCAAAAACGGCTGATTTTCGACAAAAGAGATAACACCCCCCCATTACGTCATGCTTCAGAAATGTGGAAAATGGTCCGTTTTCAAATGTTTTATTTTTGAACGTCAGTTCACATTTGTAGGTGGATCATCAGTGTTAGAGCTAAAATTAGCATGTTTAAAGTGATTTTCATGCTTCCAGGGGCTCAGGAAGTGAAATAAATACCATTTGGAGGCATTTAATGTTCGAGCAAAAACGGCTGATTTTCGACAAAAGAGATAACACCCCCCCATTACGTCATGCTTCAGAAATGTGGAAAATGGTCCGTTTTCAAATGTTTTATTTTTGAACGTCAGTTCACATTTGTAGGTGGATCATCAGTGTTAGAGCTAAAATTAGCATGTTTAAAGTGATTTTCATGCTTCCAGGGGCCCAAAACACAAGATTTATGGAATGGTTAAAAGTGCATGAAAATGGCCAATTTACTCACTCTGAGTTCTCAAAAAGGGTTTCTTCACCCCGGGAAGTTAATTAAATACCATTTGGAGGCATTTAATGTTCGAGCAAAAACGGCTGATTTTCGACAAAAGAGATAACACCCCCCCATTACGTCATGCTTCAGAAATGTGGAAAATGGTCCGTTTTCAAATGTTTTATTTTTGAACGTCAGTTCACATTTGTAGGTGGATCATCAGTGTTAGAGCTAAAATTAGCATGTTTAAAGTGATTTTCATGCTTCCAGGTGCTCGGGAAGTTAATTAAATACCATTTGGAGGCATTTAATGTTCGAGCAAAAACGGCTGATTTTCGACAAAAGAGATAACACCCCCCCCATTACGTCATGCTTCAGAAATGTGGAAAATGGTCCGTTTTCAAATGTTTTATTTTTGAACGTCAGTTCACATTTGTAGGTGGATCATCAGTGTTAGAGCTAAAATTAGCATGTTTAAAGTGATTTTCATGCTTCCAGGGGCCCAAAACACAAGATTTATGGAATGGTTAAAAGTGCATGAAAATGGCCAATTTACTCACTCTGAGTTCTCAAAAAGGGTTTCTTCACCCCGGGAAGTTAATTAAATACCATTTGGAGGCATTTAATGTTCGAGCAAAAACGGCTGATTTTCGACAAAAGAGATAACACCCCCCCATTACGTCATGCTTCAGAAATGTGGAAAATGGTCCGTTTTCAAATGTTTTATTTTTGAACGTCAGTTCACATTTGTAGGTGGATCATCAGTGTTAGAGCTAAAATTAGCATGTTTAAAGTGATTTTCATGCTTCCAGGGGCTCGGGAAGTTAATTAAATACCATTTGGAGGCATTTAATGTTCGAGCAAAAACGGCTGATTTTCGACAAAAGAGATAACACCCCCCCATTACGTCATGCTTCAGAAATGTGGAAAATGGTCCATTTTCAAATGTTTTATTTTTGAACGTCAGTTCACATTTGTAGGTGGATCATCAGTGTTAGAGCTAAAATTAGCATGTTTAAAGTGATTTTCATGCTTCCAGGGGCTCGGGAAGTGAAAAAAATACCATTTGGAGGCATTTAATGTTCGAGCAAAAACGGCTGATTTTCGACAAAAGAGATAACACCCCCCCATTACGTCATGCTTCAGAAATGTGGAAAATGGTCCGTTTTCAAATGTTTTATTTTTGAACGTCAGTTCACATTTGTAGGTGGATCATCAGTGTTAGAGCTAAAATTAGCATGTTTAAAGTGATTTTCATGCTTCCAGGGGCCGAAAACACAAGATTTATGGAATGGTTAAAAGTGCATGAAAATGGCCAATTTACTCACTCTGAGTTCTCAAAAAGGGTTTCTTCACCCCGGGAAGTTAATTAAATACCATTTGGAGGCATTTAATGTTCGAGCAAAAACGGCTGATTTTCGACAAAAGAGATAACACCCCCCCATTACGTCATGCTTCAGAAATGTGGAAAATGGTCCGTTTTCAAATGTTTTATTTTTGAACGTCAGTTCACATTTGTAGGTGGATCATCAGTGTTAGAGCTAAAATTAGCATGTTTAAAGTGATTTTCATGCTTCCAGGGGTGCGGGAAGTTAATTAAATACCATTTGGAGGCATTTAATGTTCGAGCCAAAAACGGCTGATTTTCGACAAAAGAGATAACACCCCCCATTACGTCATGCTTCAGAAATGTGGAAAATGGTCCGTTTTCAAATGTTTTATTTTTGAACGTCAGTTCACATTTGTAGGTGGATCATCAGTGTTAGAGCTAAAATTAGCATGTTTAAAGTGATTTTCATGCTTCCAGGGGCTCGGGAAGTTAATTAAATACCATTTGGAGGCATTTAATGTTCGAGCAAAAACGGCTGATTTTCGACAAAAGAGATAACACCCCCCCATTACGTCATGCTTCAGAAATGTGGAAAATGGTCCGTTTTCAAATGTTTTATTTTTGAACGTCAGTTCACATTTGTAGGTGGATCATCAGTGTTAGAGCTAAAATTAGCATGTTTAAAGTGATTTTCATGCTTCCTGGGGCTCGGGAAGTGAAATAAATACCATTTGGAGGCATTTAATGTTCGAGCAAAAACGGCTGATTTTCGACAAAAGAGATAACACCCCTCCATTACGTCATGCTTCAGAAATGTGGAAAATGGTCCGTTTTCAAATGTTTTATTTTTGAACGTCAGTTCACATTTGTAGGTGGATCATCAGTGTTAGAGCTAAAATTAGCATGTTTAAAGTGATTTTCATGCTTCCAGGGGCTCGGGAAGTTAATTAAATACCATTTGGAGGCATTTAATGTTCGAGCAAAAACGGCTGATTTTCGACAAAAGAGATAACACCCCCCCATTACGTCATGCTTCAGAAATGTGGAAAATGGTCCGTTTTCAAATGTTTTATTTTTGAACGTCAGTTCACATTTGTAGGTGGATCATCAGTGTTAGAGCTAAAATTAGCATGTTTAAAGTGATTTTCATGCTTCCAGGGGCCCAAAACACAAGATTTATGGAATGGTTAAAAGTGCATGAAAATGCCCAATTTACTCACTCTGAGTTCTCAAAAAGGGTTTCTTCACCCCGGGAAGTGAAATAAATACCATTTGGAGGCATTTAATGTTCGAGCAAAAACTGCTGATTTTCGACAAAAGAGATAACACCCCCCCATTACGTCATGCTTCAGAAATGTGGAAAATGGTCCGTTTTCAAATGTTTTATTTTTGAACGTCAGTTCACATTTGTAGGTGGATCATCAGTGTTAGAGCTAAAATTAGCATGTTTAAAGTGATTTTCATGCTTCCAGGGGCTCGGGAAGTTAATTAAATACCATTTGGAGGTATTTAATGTTCGAGCAAAAACGGCTGATTTTCGACAAAAGAGATAACACCCCCCCATTACGTCATGCTTCAGAAATGTGGAAAATGGTCCGTTTTCAAATGTTTTATTTTTGAACGTCAGTTCACATTTGTAGGTGGATCATCAGTGTTAGAGCTAAAATTAGCATGTTTAAAGTGATTTTCATGCTTCCAGGGGCCCAAAACACAAGATTTATGGAATGGTTAAAAGTGCATGAAAATGGCCAATTTACTCACTCTGAGTTCTCAAAAAGGGTTTCTTCACCCCGGGAAGTTAATCAAATACCATTTGGAGGCATTTAATGTTCGAGCAAAAACGGCTGATTTTCGACAAAAGAGATAACACCCCCCCATTACGTCATGCTTCAGAAATGTGGAAAATGGTCCGTTTTCAAATGTTTTATTTTTAACGTCAGTTCACATTTGTAGGTGGATCATCAGTGTTAGAGCTAAAATTAGCATGTTTAAAGTGATTTTCATGCTTCCAGGGGCCCAAAACACAAGATTTGTGGAATGGTTAAAAGTGCATGAAAATGGCCAATTTACTCACTCTGAGTTCTCAAAAAGGGTTTCTTCACCCCGGGAAGTTAATTAAATACCATTTGGAGGCATTTAATGTTCGAGCAAAAACGGCTGATTTTCGACAAAAGAGATAACACCCCCCCATTACGTCATGCTTCAGAAATGTGGAAAATGGTCCGTTTTCAAATGTTTTATTTTTGAACGTCAGTTCACATTTGTAGGTGGATCATCAGTGTTAGAGCTAAAATTAGCATGTTTAAAGTGATTTTCATGCTTCCAGGGGCCCAAAACACAAGATTAATGGAATGGTTAAAAGTGCATGAAAATGGCCAATTTACTCACTCTGAGTTCTCAAAAAGGGTTTCTTCACCCCGGGAAGTGAAATAAATACCATTTGGAGGCATTTAATGTTCGAGCAAAAACGGCTGATTTTCGACAAAAGAGATAACACCCCCCCATTACGTCATGCTTCAGAAATGTGGAAAATGGTCCGTTTTCAAATGTTTTATTTTTGAACGTCAGTTCACATTTGTAGGTGGATCATCAGTGTTAGAGCTAAAATTAGCATGTTTAAAGTGATTTTCATGCTTCCAGGGGCCCAAAACACAAGATTAATGGAATGGTTAAAAGTGCATGAAAATGGCCAATTTACTCACTCTGAGTTCTCAAAAAGGGTTTCTTCACCCCGGGAAGTTAATTAAATACCATTTGGAGGCATTTAATGTTCGAGCAAAAACGGCTGATTTTCGACAAAAGAGATAACACCCCCCCATTACGTCATGCTTCAGAAATGTGGAAAATGGTCCGTTTTCAAATGTTTTATTTTTGAACGTCAGTTCACATTTGTAGGTGGATCATCAGTGTTAGAGCTAAAATTAGCATGTTTAAAGTGATTTTCATGCTTCCAGGGGCTCGGGAAGTTAATTAAATACCATTTGGAAGCATTTAATGTTCAAGCAAAAACGGCTGATTTTCGACAAAAGAGATAACACCCCCCCATTACGTCATGCTTCAGAAATGTGGAAAATGGTCCGTTTTCAAATGTTTTATTTTTGAACGTCAGTTCACATTTGTAGGTGGATCATCAGTGTTAGAGCTAAAATTAGCATGTTTAAAGTGATTTTCATGCTTCCAGGGGCTCGGGAAGTTAATTAAATACCATTTGGAGGCATTTAATGTTCGAGCAAAAACGGCTGATTTTCGACAAAAGAGATAACACCCCCCCATTACGTCATGCTTCAGAAATGTGGAAAATGGTCCGTTTTCAAATGTTTTATTTTTGAACGTCAGTTCACATTTGTAGGTGGATCATCAGTGTTAGAGCTAAAATTAGCATGTTTAAAATGATTTTCATGCTTCCAGGGGCCCAAAACACAAGATTAATGGAATGGTTAAAAGTTCATGAAAATGGCCAATTTACTCACTCTGAGTTCTCAAAAAGGGTTTCTTCACCCCGGGAAGTGAAATAAATACCATTTGGAGGCATTTAATGTTCGAGCAAAAACGGCTGATTTTTGACAAAAGAGATAACACCCCCCCATTACGTCATGCTTCAGAAATGTGGAAAATGGTCCGTTTTCAAATGTTTTATTTTTGAACGTCAGTTCACATTTGTAGGTGGATCATCAGTGTTAGAGCTAAAATTAGCATGTTTAAAGTGATTTTCATGCTTCCAGGGGCTCGGGAAGTTAATTAAATACCATTTGGAGGCATTTAATGTTCGAGCAAAAACGGCTGATTTTCGACAAAAGAGATAACACCCCCCCATTACGTCATGCTTCAGAAATGTGGAAAATGGTCCGTTTTCAAATGTTTTATTTTTGAACGTCAGTTCACATTTGTAGGTGGATCATCAGTGTTAGAGCTAAAATTAGCATGTTTAAAGTGATTTTCATGCTTCCAGGGGCCCAAAACACAAGATTAATGGAATGGTTAAAAGTGCATGAAAATGGCCAATTTACTCACTCTGAGTTCTCAAAAAGGGTTTCTTCACCCCGGGAAGTGAAATAAATACCATTTGGAGGCATTTAATGTTCGAGCAAAAACGGCTGATTTTCGACAAAAGAGATAACACCCCCCCCATTACGTCATGCTTCAGAAATGTGGAAAATGGTCCGTTTTCAAATGTTTTATTTTTGAACGTCAGTTCACATTTGTAGGTGGATCATCAGTGTTAGAGCTAAAATTAGCATGTTTAAAGTGATTTTCATGCTTCCAGGGGCTCGGGAAGTTAATTAAATACCATTTGGAGGCATTTAATGTTCGAGCAAAAACGGCTGATTTTTGACAAAAGAGATAACACCCCCCCATTACGTCATGCTTCAGAAATGTGGAAAATGGTCCGTTTTCAAATGTTTTATTTTTGAACGTCAGTTCACATTTGTAGGTGGATCATCAGTGTTAGAGCTAAAATTAGCATGTTTAAAGTGATTTTCATGCTTCCAGGGGCTCGGGAAGTTAATTAAATACCATTTGGAGGCATTTAATGTTCGAGCAAAAACGGCTGATTTTCGACAAAAGAGGTAACACCCCCCCATTACGTCATGCTTCAGAAATGTGGAAAATAGTCCGTTTTCAAATGTTTTATTTTTGAACGTCAGTTCACATTTGTAGGTGGATCATCAGTGTTAGAGCTAAAATTAGCATGTTTAAAGTGATTTTCATGCTTCCAGGGGCCCAAAACACAAGAATAATGGAATGGTTAAAAGTTCATGAAAATGGCCAATTTACTCACTCTGAGTTCTCAAAAAGGGTTTCTTCAACCCGGGAAGTGAAATAAATACCATTTGGAGGCATTTAATGTTCGAGCAAAAACGGCTGATTTTCGACAAAAGAGATAACACCCCCCCATTACGTCATGCTTCAGAAATGTGGAAAATGGTCCGTTTTCAAATGTTTTATTTTTGAACGTCAGTTCACATTTGTAGGTGGATCATCAGTGTTAGAGCTAAAATTAGCATGTTTAAAGTGATTTTCATGCTTCCAGGGGCTCGGGAAGTTAATTAAATACCATTTGGAGGCATTTAATGTTCGAGCAAAAACGGCTGATTTTCGACAAAAGAGATAACACCCCCCCCATTACGTCATGCTTCAGAAATGTGGAAAATGGTCCGTTTTCAAATGTTTTATTTTTGAACGTCAGTTCACATTTGTAGGTGGATCATCAGTGTTAGAGCTAAAATTAGCATGTTTAAAGTGATTTTCATGCTTCCAGGAGCCCAAAACACAAGATTTATGGAATGGTTAAAAGTGCATGAAAATGGCCAATTTACTCACTCTGAGTTCTCAAAAAGGGTTTCTTCACCCCGGGAAGTTAATTAAATACCATTTGGAGGCATTTAATGTTCGAGCAAAAACGGCTGATTTTCGACAAAAGAGATAACACCCCCCCATTACGTCATGCTTCAGAAATGTGGAAAATGGTCCGTTTTCAAATGTTTTATTTTTGAACGTCAGTTCACATTTGTAGGTGGATCATCAGTGTTAGAGCTAAAATTAGCATGTTTAAAGTGATTTTCATGCTTCCAGGGGCTCGGGAAGTTAATTAAATACCATTTGGAGGCATTTAATGTTCGAGCAAAAACGGCTGATTTTCGACAAAAGAGATAACACTCCCCCATTACGTCATGCTTCAGAAATGTGGAAAATGGTCCATTTTCAAATGTTTTATTTTTGAACGTCAGTTCACATTTGTAGGTGGATCATCAGTGTTAGAGCTAAAATTAGCATGTTTAAAGTGATTTTCATGCTTCCAGGGGCTCGGGAAGTGAAATAAATACCATTTGGAGGCATTTAATGTTCGAGCAAAAACGGCTGATTTTCGACAAAAGAGATAACACCCCCCCATTACGTCATGCTTCAGAAATGTGGAAAATGGTCCGTTTTCAAATGTTTTATTTTTGAACGTCAGTTCACATTTGTAGGTGGATCATCAGTGTTAGAGCTAAAATTAGCATGTTTAAAGTGATTTTCATGCTTCCAGTGGCTCGGGAAGTGAAATAAATACCATTTGGAGGCATTTAATGTTCGAGCAAAAACGGCTGATTTTCGACAAAAGAGATAACACCCCCCCATTACGTCATGCTTCAGAAATGTGGAAAATGGTCCGTTTTCAAATGTTTTATTTTTGAACGTCAGTTCACATTTGTAGGTGGATCATCAGTGTTAGAGCTAAAATTAGCATGTTTAAAGTGATTTTCATGCTTCCAGGGGCCCAAAACACAAGATTTATGGAATGGTTAAAAGTGCATGAAAATGGCCAATTTACTCACTCTGAGTTCTCAAAAAGGGTTTCTTCACCCCGGGAAGTTAATTAAATACCATTTGGAGGCATTTAATGTTCGAGCAAAAACGGCTGATTTTCGACAAAAGAGATAACACCCCCCCCATTACGTCATGCTTCAGAAATGTGGAAAATGGTCCGTTTTCAAATGTTTTATTTTTGAACGTCAGTTCACATTTGTAGGTGGATCATCAGTGTTAGAGCTAAAATTAGCATGTTTAAAGTGATTTTCATGCTTCCAGGGGTGCGGGAAGTTAATTAAATACCATTTGGAGGCATTTAATGTTCGAGCCAAAAACGGCTGATTTTCGACAAAAGAGATAACACCCCCCATTACGTCATGCTTCAGAAATGTGGAAAATGGTCCGTTTTCAAATGTTTTATTTTTGAACGTCAGTTCACATTTGTAGGTGGATCATCAGTGTTAGAGCTAAAATTAGCATGTTTAAAGTGATTTTCATGCTTCCAGGGGATCGGGAAGTTAATTAAATACCATTTGGAGGCATTTAATGTTCGAGCAAAAACGGCTGATTTTCGACAAAAGAGATAACACCCCCCCATTACGTCATGCTTCAGAAATGTGGAAAATGGTCCGTTTTCAAATGTTTTATTTTTGAACGTCAGTTCACATTTGTAGGTGGATCATCAGTGTTAGAGCTAAAATTAGCATGTTTAAAGTGATTTTCATGCTTCCAGGGGCTCGGGAAGTGAAATAAATACCATTTGGAGGCATTTAATGTTCGAGCAAAAACGGCTGATTTTCGACAAAAGAGATAACACCCCCCCATTACGTCATGCTTCAGAAATGTGGAAAATGGTCCGTTTTCAAATGTTTTATTTTTGAACGTCAGTTCACATTTGTAGGTGGATCATCAGTGTTAGAGCTAAAATTAGCATGTTTAAAGTGATTTTCATGCTTCCAGGGGCTCGGGAAGTTAATTAAATACCATTTGGAGGCATTTAATGTTCGAGCAAAAACGGCTGATTTTCGACAAAAGAGATAACACCCCCCCATTACGTCATGCTTCAGAAATGTGGAAAATGGTCCGTTTTCAAATGTTTTATTTTTGAACGTCTGTTCACATTTGTAGGTGGATCATCAGTGTTAGAGCTAAAATTAGCATGTTTAAAGTGATTTTCATGCTTCCAGGGGCCCAAAACACAAGATTTATGGAATGGTTAAAAGTGCATGAAAATGCCCAATTTACTCACTCTGAGTTCTCAAAAAGGGTTTCTTCACCCCGGGAAGTGAAATAAATACCATTTGGAGGCATTTAATGTTCGAGCAAAAACGGCTGATTTTCGACAAAAGAGATAACACCCCCCCATTACGTCATGCTTCAGAAATGTGGAAAATGGTCCGTTTTCAAATGTTTTATTTTTGAACGTCAGTTCACATTTGTAGGTGGATCATCAGTGTTAGAGCTAAAATTAGCATGTTTAAAGTGATTTTCATGCTTCCAGGGGCCCAAAACACAAGATTTGTGGAATGGTTAAAAGTGCATGAAAATGGCCAATTTACTCACTCTGAGTTCTCAAAAAGGGTTTCTTCACCCCGGGAAGTTAATTAAATACCATTTGGAGGCATTTAATGTTCGAGCAAAAACGGCTGATTTTCGACAAAAGAGATAACACCCCCCCATTACGTCATGCTTCAGAAATGTGGAAAATGGTCCGTTTTCAAATGTTTTATTTTTGAACGTCAGTTCACATTTGTAGGTGGATCATCAGTGTTAGAGCTAAAATTAGCATGTTTAAAGTGATTTTCATGCTTCCAGGGGCCCAAAACACAAGATTAATGGAATGGTTAAAAGTGCATGAAAATGGCCAATTTACTCACTCTGAGTTCTCAAAAAGGGTTTCTTCACCCCGGGAAGTGAAATAAATACCATTTGGAGGCATTTAATGTTCGAGCAAAAACGGCTGATTTTCGACAAAAGAGATAACACCCCCCCATTACGTCATGCTTCAGAAATGTGGAAAATGGTCCGTTTTCAAATGTTTTATTTTTGAACGTCAGTTCACATTTGTAGGTGGATCATCAGTGTTAGAGCTAAAATTAGCATGTTTAAAGTGATTTTCATGCTTCCAGGGGCCCAAAACACAAGATTATTGGAATGGTTAAAAGTGCATGAAAATGGCCAATTTACTCACTCTGAGTTCTCAAAAAGGGTTTCTTCACCCCGGGAAGTTAATTAAATACCATTTGGAGGCATTTAATGTTCGAGCAAAAACGGCTGATTTTCGACAAAAGAGATAACACCCCCCCATTACGTCATGCTTCAGAAATGTGGAAAATGGTCCGTTTTCAAATGTTTTATTTTTGAACGTCAGTTCACATTTGTAGGTGGATCATCAGTGTTAGAGCTAAAATTAGCATGTTTAAAGTGATTTTCATGCTTCCAGGGGCTCGGGAAGTTAATTAAATACCATTTGGAGGCATTTAATGTTCAAGCAAAAACGGCTGATTTTCGACAAAAGAGATAACACCCCCCCATTACGTCATGCTTCAGAAATGTGGAAAATGGTCCGTTTTCAAATGTTTTATTTTTGAACGTCAGTTCACATTTGTAGGTGGATCATCAGTGTTAGAGCTAAAATTAGCATGTTTAAAGTGATTTTCATGCTTCCAGGGGCTCGGGAAGTTAATTAAATACCATTTGGAGGCATTTAATGTTCGAGCAAAAACGGCTGATTTTCGACAAAAGAGATAACACCCCCCCATTACGTCATGCTTCAGAAATGTGGAAAATAGTCCGTTTTCAAATGTTTTATTTTTGAACGTCAGTTCACATTTGTAGGTGGATCATCAGTGTTAGAGCTAAAATTAGCATGTTTAAAGTGATTTTCATGCTTCCAGGGGCCCAAAACACAAGATTAATGGAATGGTTAAAAGTTCATGAAAATGGCCAATTTACTCACTCTGAGTTCTCAAAAAGGGTTTCTTCACCCCGGGAAGTGAAATAAATACCATTTGGAGGCATTTAATGTTCGAGCAAAAACGGCTGATTTTCGACAAAAGAGATAACACCCCCCCATTACGTCATGCTTCAGAAATGTGGAAAATGGTCCGTTTTCAAATGTTTTATTTTTGAACGTCAGTTCACATTTGTAGGTGGATCATCAGTGTTAGAGCTAAAATTAGCATGTTTAAAGTGATTTTCATGCTTCCAGGGGCTCGGGAAGTTAATTAAATACCATTTGGAGGCATTTAATGTTCGAGCAAAAACGGCTGATTTTCGACAAAAGAGATAACACCCCCCCATTACGTCATGCTTCAGAAATGTGGAAAATGGTCCGTTTTCAAATGTTTTATTTTTAAACGTCAGTTCACATTTGTAGGTGGATCATCAGTGTTAGAGCTAAAATTAGCATGTTTAAAGTGATTTTCATGCTTCCAGGGGCCCAAAACACAAGATTAATGGAATGGTTAAAAGTGCATGAAAATGGCCAATTTACTCACTCTGAGTTCTCAAAAAGGGTTTCTTCACCCCGGGAAGTGAAATAAATACCATTTGGAGGCATTTAATGTTCGAGCAAAAACGGCTGATTTTCGACAAAAGAGATAACACCCCCCCCATTACGTCATGCTTCAGAAATGTGGAAAATGGTCCGTTTTCAAATGTTTTATTTTTGAACGTCAGTTCACATTTGTAGGTGGATCATCAGTGTTAGAGCTAAAATTAGCATGTTTAAAGTGATTGTCATGCTTCCAGGGGCTCGGGAAGTTAATTAAATACCATTTGGAGGCATTTAATGTTCGAGCAAAAACGGCTGATTTTTGACAAAAGAGATAACACCCCCCCATTACGTCATGCTTCAGAAATGTGGAAAATGGTCCGTTTTCAAATGTTTTATTTTTGAACGTCAGTTCACATTTGTAGGTGGATCATCAGTGTTAGAGCTAAAATTAGCATGTTTAAAGTGATTTTCATGCTTCCAGGGGCCCAAAACACAAGATTAATGGAATGGTTAAAAGTGCATGAAAATGGCCAATTTACTCACTCTGAGTTCTCAAAAAGGGTTTCTTCACCCCGGGAAGTGAAATAAATACCATTTGGAGGCATTTAATGTTCGAGCAAAAACGGCTGATTTTCGACAAAAGAGATAACACCCCCCCCATTACGTCATGCTTCAGAAATGTGGAAAATGGTCCGTTTTCAAATGTTTTATTTTTGAACGTCAGTTCACATTTGTAGGTGGATCATCAGTGTTAGAGCTAAAATTAGCATGTTTAAAGTGATTTTCATGCTTCCAGGGGCCCAAAACACAAGATTAATGGAATGGTTAAAAGTGCATGAAAATGGCCAATTTACTCACTCTGAGTTCTCAAAAAGGGTTTCTTCACCCCGGGAAGTTAATTAAATACCATTTGGAGGCATTTAATGTTCGAGCAAAAACGGCTGATTTTCGACAAAAGAGATAACACCCCCCCATTACGTCATGCTTCAGAAATGTGGAAAATGGTCCGTTTTCAAATGTTTTATTTTTGAACGTCAGTTCACATTTGTAGGTGGATCATCAGTGTTAGAGCTAAAATTAGCATGTTTAAAGTGATTAAGGGGCTCGGGAAGTTAATTAAATACCATTTGGAGGCATTTAATGTTCAAGCAAAAACGGCTGATTTTCGACAAAAGAGATAACACCCCCCCATTACGTCATGCTTCAGAAATGTGGAAAATGGTCCGTTTTCAAATGTTTTATTTTTGAACGTCAGTTCACATTTGTAGGTGGATCATCAGTGTTAGAGCTAAAATTAGCATGTTTAAAGTGATTTTCATGCTTCCAGGGGCTCGGGAAGTTAATTAAATACCATTTGGAGGCATTTAATGTTCGAGCAAAAACGGCTGATTTTCGACAAAAGAGATAACACCCCCCCATTACGTCATGCTTCAGAAATGTGGAAAATAGTCCGTTTTCAAATGTTTTATTTTTGAACGTCAGTTCACATTTGTAGGTGGATCATCAGTGTTAGAGCTAAAATTAGCATGTTTAAAGTGATTTTCATGCTTCCAGGGGCCCAAAACACAAGATTAATGGAATGGTTAAAAGTTCATGAAAATGGCCAATTTACTCACTCTGAGTTCTCAAAAAGGGTTTCTTCACCCCGGGAAGTGAAATAAATACCATTTGGAGGCATTTAATGTTCGAGCAAAAACGGCTGATTTTCGACAAAAGAGATAACACCCCCCCATTACGTCATGCTTCAGAAATGTGGAAAATGGTCCGTTTTCAAATGTTTTATTTTTGAACGTCAGTTCACATTTGTAGGTGGATCATCAGTGTTAGAGCTAAAATTAGCATGTTTAAAGTGATTTTCATGCTTCCAGGGGCTCGGGAAGTTAATTAAATACCATTTGGAGGCATTTAATGTTCGAGCAAAAACGGCTGATTTTCGACAAAAGAGATAACACCCCCCCCATTACGTCATGCTTCAGAAATGTGGAAAATGGTCCGTTTTCAAATGTTTTATTTTTGAACGTCAGTTCACATTTGTAGGTGGATCATCAGTGTTAGAGCTAAAATTAGCATGTTTAAAGTGATTTTCATGCTTCCAGGGGCCCAAAACACAAGATTTATGGAATGGTTAAAAGTGCATGAAAATGGCCAATTTACTCACTCTGAGTTCTCAAAAAGGGTTTCTTCACCCCGGGAAGTTAATTAAATACCATTTGGAGGCATTTAATGTTCGAGCAAAAACGGCTGATTTTCGACAAAAGAGATAACACCCCCCCATTACGTCATGCTTCAGAAATGTGGAAAATGGTCCGTTTTCAAATGTTTTATTTTTGAACGTCAGTTCACATTTGTAGGTGGATCATCAGTGTTAGAGCTAAAATTAGCATGTTTAAAGTGATTTTCATGCTTCCAGGGGCTCGGGAAGTTAATTAAATACCATTTGGAGGCATTTAATGTTCGAGCAAAAACGGCTGATTTTCGACAAAAGAGATAACACCCCCCCATTACGTCATGCTTCAGAAATGTGGAAAATGGTCCGTTTTCAAATGTTTTATTTTTGAACGTCAGTTCACATTTGTAGGTGGATCATCAGTGTTAGAGCTAAAATTAGCATGTTTAAAGTGATTTTCATGCTTCCAGGGGCCCAAAACACAAGATTTATGGAATGGTTAAAAGTGCATGAAAATGGCCAATTTACTCACTCTGAGTTCTCAAAAAGGGTTTCTTCACCCCGGGAAGTTAATTAAATACCATTTGGAGGCATTTAATGTTCGAGCAAAAACGGCTGATTTTCGACAAAAGAGATAACACCCCCCAATTACGTCATGCTTCCGAAATGTGGAAAATGGTCCGTTTTCAAATGTTTTATTTTTGAACGTCAGTTCACATTTGTAGGTGGATCATCAGTGTTAGAGCTAAAATTAGCATGTTTAAAGTGATTTTCATGCTTCCAGGGGCTCGGGAAGTTAATTAAATACCATTTGGAGGCATTTAATGTTCGAGCAAAAACGGCTGATTTTCGACAAAAGAGATAACACCCCCCCATTACGTCATGCTTCAGAAATGTGGAAAATGGTCCGTTTTCAAATGTTTTATTTTTGAACGTCAGTTCACATTTGTAGGTGGATCATCAGTGTTAGAGCTAAAATTAGCATGTTTAAAGTGATTTTCATGTTTCCAGGGGCCCAAAACGCAAGATTTATGGAATGGTTAAAAGTGCATGAAAATGGCCAATTTACTCACTCTGAGTTTTCAAAAAGGGTTTCTTCACCCCGGGAAGTTAATTAAATACCATTTGGAGGCATTTAATGTTCGAGCAAAAACGGCTGATTTTCGACAAAAGAGATAACACCCCCCCATTACGTCATGCTTCAGAAATGTGGAAAATGGTCCGTTTTCAAATGTTTTATTTTTGAACGTCAGTTCACATTTGTAGGTGGATCATCAGTGTTAGAGCTAAAATTAGCATGTTTAAAGTGATTTTCATGCTTCCAGGGGCTCGGGAAGTTAATTAAATACCATTTGGAGGCATTTAATGTTCGAGCAAAAACGGCTGATTTTCGACAAAAGAGATAACACCCCCCCATTACGTCATGCTTCAGAAATGTGGAAAATGGTCCGTTTTCAAATGTTTTATTTTTAAACGTCAGTTCACATTTGTAGGTGGATCATCAGTGTTAGAGCTAAAATTAGCATGTTTAAAGTGATTTTCATGCTTCCAGGGGCCCAAAACACAAGATTAATGGAATGGTTAAAAGTGCATGAAAATGGCCAATTTACTCACTCTGAGTTCTCAAAAAGGGTTTCTTCACCCCGGGAAGTGAAATAAATACCATTTGGAGGCATTTAATGTTCGAGCAAAAACGGCTGATTTTCGACAAAAGAGATAACACCCCCCCCATTACGTCATGCTTCAGAAATGTGGAAAATGGTCCGTTTTCAAATGTTTTATTTTTGAACGTCAGTTCACATTTGTAGGTGGATCATCAGTGTTAGAGCTAAAATTAGCATGTTTAAAGTGATTGTCATGCTTCCAGGGGCTCGGGAAGTTAATTAAATACCATTTGGAGGCATTTAATGTTCGAGCAAAAACGGCTGATTTTTGACAAAAGAGATAACACCCCCCCATTACGTCATGCTTCAGAAATGTGGAAAATGGTCCGTTTTCAAATGTTTTATTTTTGAACGTCAGTTCACATTTGTAGGTGGATCATCAGTGTTAGAGCTAAAATTAGCATGTTTAAAGTGATTTTCATGCTTCCAGGGGCCCAAAACACAAGATTAATGGAATGGTTAAAAGTGCATGAAAATGGCCAATTTACTCACTCTGAGTTCTCAAAAAGGGTTTCTTCACCCCGGGAAGTGAAATAAATACCATTTGGAGGCATTTAATGTTCGAGCAAAAACGGCTGATTTTCGACAAAAGAGATAACACCCCCCCCATTACGTCATGCTTCAGAAATGTGGAAAATGGTCCGTTTTCAAATGTTTTATTTTTGAACGTCAGTTCACATTTGTAGGTGGATCATCAGTGTTAGAGCTAAAATTAGCATGTTTAAAGTGATTTTCATGCTTCCAGGGGCCCAAAACACAAGATTAATGGAATGGTTAAAAGTGCATGAAAATGGCCAATTTACTCACTCTGAGTTCTCAAAAAGGGTTTCTTCACCCCGGGAAGTTAATTAAATACCATTTGGAGGCATTTAATGTTCGAGCAAAAACGGCTGATTTTCGACAAAAGAGATAACACCCCCCCATTACGTCATGCTTCAGAAATGTGGAAAATGGTCCGTTTTCAAATGTTTTATTTTTGAACGTCAGTTCACATTTGTAGGTGGATCATCAGTGTTAGAGCTAAAATTAGCATGTTTAAAGTGATTTTCATGCTTCCAGGGGCTCGGGAAGTTAATTAAATACCATTTGGAGGCATTTAATGTTCAAGCAAAAACGGCTGATTTTCGACAAAAGAGATAACACCCCCCCATTACGTCATGCTTCAGAAATGTGGAAAATGGTCCGTTTTCAAATGTTTTATTTTTGAACGTCAGTTCACATTTGTAGGTGGATCATCAGTGTTAGAGCTAAAATTAGCATGTTTAAAGTGATTTTCATGCTTCCAGGGGCTCGGGAAGTTAATTAAATACCATTTGGAGGCATTTAATGTTCGAGCAAAAACGGCTGATTTTCGACAAAAGAGATAACACCCCCCCATTACGTCATGCTTCAGAAATGTGGAAAATAGTCCGTTTTCAAATGTTTTATTTTTGAACGTCAGTTCACATTTGTAGGTGGATCATCAGTGTTAGAGCTAAAATTAGCATGTTTAAAGTGATTTTCATGCTTCCAGGGGCCCAAAACACAAGATTAATGGAATGGTTAAAAGTTCATGAAAATGGCCAATTTACTCACTCTGAGTTCTCAAAAAGGGTTTCTTCACCCCGGGAAGTGAAATAAATACCATTTGGAGGCATTTAATGTTCGAGCAAAAACGGCTGATTTTCGACAAAAGAGATAACACCCCCCCATTACGTCATGCTTCAGAAATGTGGAAAATGGTCCGTTTTCAAATGTTTTATTTTTGAACGTCAGTTCACATTTGTAGGTGGATCATCAGTGTTAGAGCTAAAATTAGCATGTTTAAAGTGATTTTCATGCTTCCAGGGGCTCGGGAAGTTAATTAAATACCATTTGGAGGCATTTAATGTTCGAGCAAAAACGGCTGATTTTCGACAAAAGAGATAACACCCCCCCCATTACGTCATGCTTCAGAAATGTGGAAAATGGTCCGTTTTCAAATGTTTTATTTTTGAACGTCAGTTCACATTTGTAGGTGGATCATCAGTGTTAGAGCTAAAATTAGCATGTTTAAAGTGATTTTCATGCTTCCAGGGGCCCAAAACACAAGATTTATGGAATGGTTAAAAGTGCATGAAAATGGCCAATTTACTCACTCTGAGTTCTCAAAAAGGGTTTCTTCACCCCGGGAAGTTAATTAAATACCATTTGGAGGCATTTAATGTTCGAGCAAAAACGGCTGATTTTCGACAAAAGAGATAACACCCCCCCATTACGTCATGCTTCAGAAATGTGGAAAATGGTCCGTTTTCAAATGTTTTATTTTTGAACGTCAGTTCACATTTGTAGGTGGATCATCAGTGTTAGAGCTAAAATTAGCATGTTTAAAGTGATTTTCATGCTTCCAGGGGCTCGGGAAGTTAATTAAATACCATTTGGAGGCATTTAATGTTCGAGCAAAAACGGCTGATTTTCGACAAAAGAGATAACACCCCCCCATTACGTCATGCTTCAGAAATGTGGAAAATGGTCCGTTTTCAAATGTTTTATTTTTGAACGTCAGTTCACATTTGTAGGTGGATCATCAGTGTTAGAGCTAAAATTAGCATGTTTAAAGTGATTTTCATGCTTCCAGGGGCCCAAAACACAAGATTTATGGAATGGTTAAAAGTGCATGAAAATGGCCAATTTACTCACTCTGAGTTCTCAAAAAGGGTTTCTTCACCCCGGGAAGTTAATTAAATACCATTTGGAGGCATTTAATGTTCGAGCAAAAACGGCTGATTTTCGACAAAAGAGATAACACCCCCCAATTACGTCATGCTTCCGAAATGTGGAAAATGGTCCGTTTTCAAATGTTTTATTTTTGAACGTCAGTTCACATTTGTAGGTGGATCATCAGTGTTAGAGCTAAAATTAGCATGTTTAAAGTGATTTTCATGCTTCCAGGGGCTCGGGAAGTTAATTAAATACCATTTGGAGGCATTTAATGTTCGAGCAAAAACGGCTGATTTTCGACAAAAGAGATAACACCCCCCCATTACGTCATGCTTCAGAAATGTGGAAAATGGTCCGTTTTCAAATGTTTTATTTTTGAACGTCAGTTCACATTTGTAGGTGGATCATCAGTGTTAGAGCTAAAATTAGCATGTTTAAAGTGATTTTCATGTTTCCAGGGGCCCAAAACGCAAGATTTATGGAATGGTTAAAAGTGCATGAAAATGGCCAATTTACTCACTCTGAGTTTTCAAAAAGGGTTTCTTCACCCCGGGAAGTTAATTAAATACCATTTGGAGGCATTTAATGTTCGAGCAAAAACGGCTGATTTTCGACAAAAGAGATAACACCCCCCCATTACGTCATGCTTCAGAAATGTGGAAAATGGTCCGTTTTCAAATGTTTTATTTTTGAACGTCAGTTCACATTTGTAGGTGGATCATCAGTGTTAGAGCTAAAATTAGCATGTTTAAAGTGATTTTCATGCTTCCAGGGGCTCGGGAAGTTAATTAAATACCATTTGGAGGCATTTAATGTTCGAGCAAAAACGGCTGATTTTCGACAAAAGAGATAACACCCCCCCCATTACGTCATGCTTCAGAAATGTGGAAAATGGTCCGTTTTCAAATGTTTTATTTTTGAACGTCAGTTCACATTTGTAGGTGGATCATCAGTGTTAGAGCTAAAATTAGCATGTTTAAAGTGATTTTCATGCTTCCAGGGGCCCAAAACACAAGATTTATGGAATGGTTAAAAGTGCATGAAAATGGCCAATTTACTCACTCTGAGTTCTCAAAAAGGGTTTCTTCACCCCGGGAAGTTAATTAAATACCATTTGGAGGCATTTAATGTTCGAGCAAAAACGGCTGATTTTCGACAAAAGAGATAACACCCCCCCATTACGTCATGCTTCAGAAATGTGGAAAATGGTCCGTTTTCAAATGTTTTATTTTTGAACGTCAGTTCACATTTGTAGGTGGATCATCAGTGTTAGAGCTAAAATTAGCATGTTTAAAGTGATTTTCATGCTTCCAGGGGCTCGGGAAGTTAATTAAATACCATTTGGAGGCATTTAATGTTCGAGCAAAAACGGCTGATTTTCGACAAAAGAGATAACACCCCCCCATTACGTCATGCTTCAGAAATGTGGAAAATGGTCCATTTTCAAATGTTTTATTTTTGAACGTCAGTTCACATTTGTAGGTGGATCATCAGTGTTAGAGCTAAAATTAGCATGTTTAAAGTGATTTTCATGCTTCCAGGGGCTCGGGAAGTGAAAAAAATACCATTTGGAGGCATTTAATGTTCGAGCAAAAACGGCTCATTTTCGACAAAAGAGATAACACCCCCCCATTACGTCATGCTTCAGAAATGTGGAAAATGGTCCGTTTTCAAATGTTTTATTTTTGAACGTCAGTTCACATTTGAAGGTGGATCATCAGTGTTAGAGCTAAAATTAGCATGTTTAAAGTGATTTTCATGCTTCCAGGGGCTCGGGAAGTGAAATAAATACCATTTGGAGGCATTTAATGTTCGAGCAAAAACGGCTGATTTTCGACAAAAGAGATAACACCCCCCCATTACGTCATGCTTCAGAAATGTGGAAAATGGTCCGTTTTCAAATGTTTTATTTTTGAACGTCAGTTCACATTTGTAGGTGGATCATCAGTGTTAGAGCTAAAATTAGCATGTTTAAAGTGATTTTCATGCTTCCAGGGGCCCAAAACACAAGATTTATGGAATGGTTAAAAGTGCATGAAAATGGCCAATTTACTCACTCTGAGTTCTCAAAAAGGGTTTCTTCACCCCGGGAAGTTAATTAAATACCATTTGGAGGCATTTAATGTTCGAGCAAAAACGGCTGATTTTCGACAAAAGAGATAACACCCCTCCATTACGTCATGCTTCAGAAATGTGGAAAATGGTCCGTTTTCAAATGTTTTATTTTTGAACGTCAGTTCACATTTGTAGGTGGATCATCAGTGTTAGAGCTAAAATTAGCATGTTTAAAGTGATTTTCATGCTTCCAGGGGTGCGGGAAGTTAATTAAATACCATTTGGAGGCATTTAATGTTCGAGCCAAAAACGGCTGATTTTCGACAAAAGAGATAACACCTCCCATTACGTCATGCTTCAGAAATGTGGAAAATGGTCCGTTTTCAAATGTTTTATTTTTGAACGTCAGTTCACATTTGTAGGTGGATCATCAGTGTTAGAGCTAAAATTAGCATGTTTAAAGTGATTTTCATGCTTCCAGGGGCTCGGGAAGTGAAATAAATACCATTTGGAGGCATTTAATGTTCGAGCAAAAACGGCTGATTTTCGACAAAAGAGATAACACCCCCCCATTACGTCATGCTTCAGAAATGTGGAAAATGGTCCGTTTTCAAATGTTTTATTTTTGAACGTCAGTTCACATTTGTAGGTGGATCATCAGTGTTAGAGCTAAAATTAGCATGTTTAAAGTGATTTTCATGCTTCCAGGGGCTCGGGAAGTGAAATAAATACCATTTGGAGGCATTTAATGTTCGAGCAAAAACGGCTGATTTTCGACAAAAGAGATAACACCCCCCCATTACGTCATGCTTCAGAAATGTGGAAAATGGTCCGTTTTCAAATGTTTTATTTTTGAACGTCAGTTCACATTTGTAGGTGGATCATCAGTGTTAGAGCTAAAATTAGCATGTTTAAAGTGATTTTCATGCTTCCAGGGGCCCAAAACACAAGATTTATGGAATGGTTAAAAGTGCATGAAAATGGCCAATTTACTCACTCTGAGTTCTCAAAAAGGGTTTCTTCACCCCGGGAAGTTAATTAAATACCATTTGGAGGCATTTAATGTTCGAGCAAAAACGGCTGATTTTCGACAAAAGAGATAACACCCCTCCATTACGTCATGCTTCAGAAATGTGGAAAATGGTCCGTTTTCAAATGTTTTATTTTTGAACGTCAGTTCACATTTGTAGGTGGATCATCAGTGTTAGAGCTAAAATTAGCATGTTTAAAGTGATTTTCATGCTTCCAGGGGTGCGGGAAGTTAATTAAATACCATTTGGAGGCATTTAATGTTCGAGCCAAAAACGGCTGATTTTCGACAAAAGAGATAACACCTCCCATTACGTCATGCTTCAGAAATGTGGAAAATGGTCCGTTTTCAAATGTTTTATTTTTGAACGTCAGTTCACATTTGTAGGTGGATCATCAGTGTTAGAGCTAAAATTAGCATGTTTAAAGTGATTTTCATGCTTCCAGGGGCTCAGGAAGTTAATTAAATACCATTTGGAGGCATTTAATGTTCGAGCAAAAACGGCTGATTTTCGACAAAAGAGATAACACCCCCCCATTACGTCATGCTTCAGAAATGTGAAAAATGGTCCGTTTTCAAATGTTTTATTTTTGAACGTCAGTTCACATTTGTAGGTGGATCATCAGTGTTAGAGCTAAAATTAGCATGTTTAAAGTGATTTTCATGCTTCCAGGGGCTCGGGAAGTGAAATAAATACCATTTGGAGGCATTTAATGTTCGAGCAAAAACGGCTGATTTTCGACAAAAGAGATAACACCCCCCCATTACGTCATGCTTCAGAAATGTGGAAAATGGTCCGTTTTCAAATGTTTTATTTTTGAACGTCAGTTCACATTTGTAGGTGGATCATCAGTGTTAGAGCTAAAATTAGCATGTTTAAAGTGATTTTCATGCTTCCAGGGGCTCGGGAAGTTAATTAAATACCATTTGGAGGCATTTAATGTTCGAGCAAAAACTGCTGATTTTCGACAAAAGAGATAACACCCCCCCATTACGTCATGCTTCAGAAATGTGGAAAATGGTCCGTTTTCAAATGTTTTATTTTTGAACGTCAGTTCACATTTGTAGGTGGATCATCAGTGTTAGAGCTAAAATTAGCATGTTTAAAGTGATTTTCATGCTTCCAGGGGCCCAAAACACAAGATTTATGGAATGGTTAAAAGTGCATGAAAATGGCCAATTTACTCACTCTGAGTTCTCAAAAAGGGTTTCTTCACCCCGGGAAGTTAATTAAATACCATTTGGAGGCATTTAATGTTCGAGCAAAAACGGCTGATTTTCGACAAAAGAGATAACACCCCCCCATTACGTCATGCTTCAGAAATGTGGAAAATGGTCCGTTTTCAAATGTTTTATTTTTAACGTCAGTTCACATTTGTAGGTGGATCATCAGTGTTAGAGCTAAAATTAGCATGTTTAAAGTGATTTTCATGCTTCCAGGGGCCCAAAACACAAGATTTATGGAATGGTTAAAAGTGCATGAAAATGGCCAATTTACTCACTCTGAGTTCTCAAAAAGGGTTTCTTCACCCCGGGAAGTTAATTAAATACCATTTGGAGGCATTTAATGTTCGAGCAAAAACGGCTGATTTTCGACAAAAGAGATAACACCCCCCCATTACGTCATGCTTCAGAAATGTGGAAAATGGTCCGTTTTCAAATGTTTTATTTTTGAACGTCAGTTCACATTTGTAGGTGGATCATCAGTGTTAGAGCTAAAATTAGCATGTTTAAAGTGATTTTCATGCTTCCAGGGGCCCAAAACACAAGATTAATGGAATGGTTAAAAGTGCATGAAAATGGCCAATTTACTCACTCTGAGTTCTCAAAAAGGGTTTCTTCACCCCGGGAAGTGAAATAAATACCATTTGGAGGCATTTAATGTTCGAGCAAAAACGGCTGATTTTCGACAAAAGAGATAACACCCCCCCATTACGTCATGCTTCAGAAATGTGGAAAATGGTCCGTTTTCAAATGTTTTATTTTTGTACGTCAGTTCACATTTGTAGGTGGATCATCAGTGTTAGAGCTAAAATTAGCATGTTTAAAGTGATTTTCATGCTTCCAGGGGCCCAAAACACAAGATTAATGGAATGGTTAAAAGTGCATGAAAATGGCCAATTTACTCACTCTGAGTTCTCAAAAAGGGTTTCTTCACCCCGGGAAGTTAATTAAATACCATTTGGAGGCATTTAATGTTCGAGCAAAAACGGCTGATTTTCGACAAAAGAGATAACACCCCCCCATTACGTCATGCTTCAGAAATGTGGAAAATGGTCCGTTTTCAAATGTTTTATTTTTGAATGTCAGTTCACATTTGTAGGTGGATCATCAGTGTTAGAGCTAAAATTAGCATGTTTAAAGTGATTTTCATGCTTCCAGGGGCTCGGGAAGTTAATTAAATACCATTTGGAGGCATTTAATGTTCAAGCAAAAACGGCTGATTTTCGACAAAAGAGATAACACCCCCCCATTACGTCATGCTTCAGAAATGTGGAAAATGGTCCGTTTTCAAATGTTTTATTTTTGAACGTCAGTTCACATTTGTAGGTGGATCATCAGTGTTAGAGCTAAAATTAGCATGTTTAAAGTGATTTTCATGCTTCCAGGGGCTCGGGAAGTTAATTAAATACCATTTGGAGGCATTTAATGTTCGAGCAAAAACGGCTGATTTTCGACAAAAGAGATAACACCCCCCCATTAAGTCATGCTTCAGAAATGTGGAAAATGGTCCGTTTTCAAATGTTTTATTTTTGAACGTCAGTTCACATTTGTAGGTGGATCATCAGTGTTAGAGCTAAAATTAGCATGTTTAAAGTGATTTTCATGCTTCCAGGGGCCCAAAACACAAGATTAATGGAATGGTTAAAAGTTCATGAAAATGGCCAATTTACTCACTCTGAGTTCTCAAAAAGGGTTTCTTCACCCCGGGAAGTGAAATAAATACCATTTGGAGGCATTTAATGTTCGAGCAAAAACGGCTGATTTTCGACAAAAGAGATATCACCCCCCCATTACGTCATGCTTCAGAAATGTGGAAAATGGTCCGTTTTCAAATGTTTTATTTTTGAACGTCAGTTCACATTTGTAGGTGGATCATCAGTGTTAGAGCTAAAATTAGCATGTTTAAAGTGATTTTCATGCTTCCAGGGGCTCGGGAAGTTAATTAAATACCATTTGGAGGCATTTAATGTTCGAGCAAAAACGGCTGATTTTCGACAAAAGAGATAACACCCCCCCATTACGTCATGCTTCAGAAATGTGGAAAATGGTCCGTTTTCAAATGTTTTATTTTTGAACGTCAGTTCACATTTGTAGGTGGATCATCAGTGTTAGAGCTAAAATTAGCATGTTTAAAGTGATTTTCATGCTTCCAGGGGCCCAAAACACAAGATTAATGGAATGGTTAAAAGTGCATGAAAATGGCCAATTTACTCACTCTGAGTTCTCAAAAAGGGTTTCTTCACCCCGGGAAGTGAAATAAATACCATTTGGAGGCATTTAATGTTCGAGCAAAAACGGCTGATTTTCGACAAAAGAGATAACACCCCCCCCATTACGTCATGCTTCAGAAATGTGGAAAATGGTCCGTTTTCAAATGTTTTATTTTTGAACGTCAGTTCACATTTGTAGGTGGATCATCAGTGTTAGAGCTAAAATTAGCATGTTTAAAGTGATTTTCATGCTTCCAGGGGCTCGGGAAGTTAATTAAATACCATTTGGAGGCATTTAATGTTCGAGCAAAAACGGCTGATTTTCGACAAAAGAGATAACACCCCCCAATTACGTCATGCTTCAGAAATGTGGAAAATGGTCCGTTTTCAAATGTTTTATTTTTGAACGTCAGTTCACATTTGTAGGTGGATCATCAGTGTTAGAGCTAAAATTAGCATGTTTAAAGTGATTTTCATGCTTCCAGGGGCCCAAAACACAAGATTTATGGAATGGTTAAAAGTGCATGAAAATGGCCAATTTACTCACTCTGAGTTCTCAAAAAGGGTTTCTTCACCCCGGGAAGTTAATTAAATACCATTTGGAGGCATTTAATGTTCGAGCAAAAACGGCTGATTTTCGACAAAAGAGATAACACCCCCCCATTACATCATGCTTCAGAAATGTGGAAAATGGTCCGTTTTCAAATGTTTTATTTTTGAACGTCAGTTCACATTTGTAGGTGGATCATCAGTGTTAGAGCTAAAATTAGCATGTTTAAAGTGATTTTCATGCTTCCAGGGGCTCGGGAAGTTAATTAAATACCATTTGGAGGCATTTAATGTTCGAGCAAAAACGGCTGATTTTCGACAAAAGAGATAACACCCCCCCATTACGTCATGCTTCAGAAATGTGGAAAATGGTCCGTTTTCAAATGTTTTATTTTTGAACGTCAGTTCACATTTGTAGGTGGATCATCAGTGTTAGAGCTAAAATTAGCATGTTTAAAGTGATTTTCATGCTTCCAGGGGCCCAAAACACAAGATTTATGGAATGGTTAAAAGTGCATGAAAATGGCCAATTTACTCACTCTGAGTTCTCAAAAAGGGTTTCTTCACCCCGGGAAGTTAATTAAATACCATTTGGAGGCATTTAATGTTCGAGCAAAAACGGCTGATTTTCAACAAAAGAGATAACACCCCCCCATTACGTCATGCTTCAGAAATGTGGAAAATGGTCCGTTTTCAAATGTTTTATTTTTAACGTCAGTTCACATTTGTAGGTGGATCATCAGTGTTAGAGCTAAAATTAGCATGTTTAAAGTGATTTTCATGCTTCCAGGGGCCCAAAACACAAGATTTATGGAATGGTTAAAAGTGCATGAAAATGGCCAATTTACTCACTCTGAGTTCTCAAAAAGGGTTTCTTCACCCCGGGAAGTTAATTAAATACCATTTGGAGGCATTTAATGTTCGAGCAAAAACGGCTGATTTTCGACAAAAGAGATAACACCCCCCCATTACGTCATGCTTCAGAAATGTGGAAAATGGTCCGTTTTCAAATGTTTTATTTTTGAACGTCAGTTCACATTTGTAGGTGGATCATCAGTGTTAGAGCTAAAATTAGCATGTTTAAAGTGATTTTCATGCTTCCAGGGGCCCAAAACACAAGATTAATGGAATGGTTAAAAGTGCATGAAAATGGCCAATTTACTCACTCTGAGTTCTCAAAAAGGGTTTCTTCACCCCGGGAAGTGAAATAAATACCATTTGGAGGCATTTAATGTTCGAGCAAAAACGGCTGATTTTCGACAAAAGAGATAACACCCCCCCATTACGTCATGCTTCAGAAATGTGGAAAATGGTCCGTTTTCAAATGTTTTATTTTTGAACGTCAGTTCACATTTGTAGGTGGATCATCAGTGTTAGAGCTAAAATTAGCATGTTTAAAGTGATTTTCATGCTTCCAGGGGCCCAAAACACAAGATTAATGGAATGGTTAAAAGTGCATGAAAATGGCCAATTTACTCACTCTGAGTTCTCAAAAAGGGTTTCTTCACCCCGGGAAGTTAATTAAATACCATTTGGAGGCATTTAATGTTCGAGCAAAAACGGCTGATTTTCGACAAAAGAGATAACACCCCCCCATTACGTCATGCTTCAGAAATGTGGAAAATGGTCCGTTTTCAAATGTTTTATTTTTGAACGTCAGTTCACATTTGTAGGTGGATCATCAGTGTTAGAGCTAAAATTAGCATGTTTAAAGTGATTTTCATGCTTCCAGGGGCTCGGGAAGTTAATTAAATACCATTTGGAGGCATTTAATGTTCAAGCAAAAACGGCTGATTTTTGACAAAAGAGATAACACCCCCCCATTACGTCATGCTTCAGAAATGTGGAAAATGGTCAGTTTTCAAATGTTTTATTTTTGAACGTCAGTTCACATTTGTAGGTGGATCATCAGTGTTAGAGCTAAAATTAGCATGTTTAAAGTGATTTTCATGCTTCCAGGGGCTCGGGAAGTTAATTAAATACCATTTGGAGGCATTTAATGTTCGAGCAAAAACGGCTGATTTTCGACAAAAGAGATAACACCCCCCCATTACGTCATGCTTCAGAAATGTGGAAAATGGTCCGTTTTCAAATGTTTTATTTTTGAACGTCAGTTCACATTTGTAGGTGGATCATCAGTGTTAGAGCTAAAATTAGCATGTTTAAAGTGATTTTCATGCTTCCAGGGGCCCAAAACACAAGATTAATGGAATGGTTAAAAGTTCATGAAAATGGCCAATTTACTCACTCTGAGTTCTCAAAAAGGGTTTCTTCACCCCGGGAAGTGAAATAAATACCATTTGGAGGCATTTAATGTTCGAGCAAAAACGGCTGATTTTCGACAAAAGAGATAACACCCCCCCATTACGTCATGCTTCAGAAATGTGGAAAATGGTCCGTTTTCAAATGTTTTATTTTTGAACGTCAGTTCACATTTGTAGGTGGATCATCAGTGTTAGAGCTAAAATTAGCATGTTTAAAGTGATTTTCATGCTTCCAGGGGCTCGGGAAGTTAATTAAATACCATTTGGAGGCATTTAATGTTCGAGCAAAAACGGCTGATTTTCGACAAAAGAGATAACACCCCCCCATTACGTCATGCTTCAGAAATGTGGAAAATGGTCCGTTTTCAAATGTTTTATTTTTGAACGTCAGTTCACATTTGTAGGTGGATCATCAGTGTTAGAGCTAAAATTAGCATGTTTAAAGTGATTTTCATGCTTCCAGGGGCCCAAAACACAAGATTAATGGAATGGTTAAAAGTGCATGAAAATGGCCAATTTACTCACTCTGAGTTCTCAAAAAGGGTTTCTTCATCCCGGGAAGTGAAATAAATACCATTTGGAGGCATTTAATGTTCGAGCAAAAACGGCTGATTTTCGACAAAAGAGATAACACCCCCCCATTACGTCATGCTTCAGAAATGTGGAAAATGGTCCGTTTTCAAATGTTTTATTTTTGAACGTCAGTTCACATTTGTAGGTGGATCATCAGTGTTAGAGCTAAAATTAGCATGTTTAAAGTGATTTTCATGCTTCCAGGGGCTCGGGAAGTTAATTAATACCATTTGGAGGCACTTAATGTTCGAGCAAAAACGGCTGATTTTCGACAAAAGAGATAACACCCCCCCATTACGTCATGCTTCAGAAATGTGGAAAATGGTCCGTTTTCAAATGTTTTATTTTTGAACGTCAGTTCACATTTGTAGGTGGATCATCAGTGTTAGAGCTAAAATTAGCATGTTTAAAGTGATTTTCATGCTTCCAGGGGCCCAAAACACAAGATTTATGGAATGGTTAAAAGTGCATGAAAATGGCCAATTTACTCACTCTGAGTTCTCAAAAAGGGTTTCTTCACCCCGGGAAGTTAATTAAATACCATTTGGAGGCATTTAATGTTCGAGCAAAAACGGCTGATTTTCGACAAAAGAGATAACACCCCCCCATTACGTCATGCTTCAGAAATGTGGAAAATGGTCCGTTTTCAAATGTTTTATTTTTGAACGTAAGTTCACATTTGTAGGTGGATCATCAGTGTTAGAGCTAAAATTAGCATGTTTAAAGTGATTTTCATGCTTCCAGGGGCTCGGGAAGTTAATTAAATACCATTTGGAGGCATTTAATGTTCTAGCAAAAACGGCTGATTTTCGACAAAAGAGATAACACCCCCCCATTACGTCATGCTTCAGAAATGTGGAAAATTGTCCGTTTTCAAATGTTTTATTTTTGAACGTCAGTTCACATTTGTAGGTGGATCATCAGTGTTAGAGCTAAAATTAGCATGTTTAAAGTGATTTTCATGCTTCCAGG
This sequence comes from Lissotriton vulgaris, assembly GCF_964263255.1. Taxonomy (NCBI): domain Eukaryota; kingdom Metazoa; phylum Chordata; class Amphibia; order Caudata; family Salamandridae; genus Lissotriton; species Lissotriton vulgaris. The sequence continues at coordinate 137,065 of NW_028248904.1, forward strand.
GGCCCAAAACACAAGATTAATGGAATGGTTAAAAGTTCATGAAAATGGCCAATTTACTCACTCTGAGTTCTCAAAAAGGGTTTCTTCACCCCGGGAAGTGAAATAAATACCATTTGGAGGCATTTAATGTTCGAGCAAAAACGGCTGATTTTCGACAAAAGAGATAACACCCCCCCATTACGTCATGCTTCAGAAATGTGGAAAATGGTCCGTTTTCAAATGTTTTATTTTTGAACGTCAGTTCACATTTGTAGGTGGATCATCAGTGTTAGAGCTAAAATTAGCATGTTTAAAGTGATTTTCATGCTTCCAGGGGCTCGGGAAGTTAATTAAATACCATTTGGAGGCATTTAATGTTCGAGCAAAAACGGCTGATTTTCGACAAAAGAGATAACACCCCCCCCATTACGTCATGCTTCAGAAATGTGGAAAATGGTCCGTTTTCAAATGTTTTATTTTTGAACGTCAGTTCACATTTGTAGGTGGATCATCAGTGTTAGAGCTAAAATTAGCATGTTTAAAGTGATTTTCATGCTTCCAGGGGCCCAAAACACAAGATTTATGGAATGGTTAAAAGTGCATGAAAATGGCCAATTTACTCACTCTGAGTTCTCAAAAAGGGTTTCTTCACCCCGGGAAGTTAATTAAATACCATTTGGAGGCATTTAATGTTCGAGCAAAAACGGCTGATTTTCGACAAAAGAGATAACACCCCCCCATTACGTCATGCTTCAGAAATGTGGAAAATGGTCCGTTTTCAAATGTTTTATTTTTGAACGTCAGTTCACATTTGTAGGTGGATCATCAGTGTTAGAGCTAAAATTAGCATGTTTAAAGTGATTTTCATGCTTCCAGGGGCTCGGGAAGTTAATTAAATACCATTTGGAGGCATTTAATGTTCGAGCAAAAACGGCTGATTTTCGACAAAAGAGATAACACCCCCCCATTACGTCATGCTTCAGAAATGTGGAAAATGGTCCATTTTCAAATGTTTTATTTTTGAACGTCAGTTCACATTTGTAGGTGGATCATCAGTGTTAGAGCTAAAATTAGCATGTTTAAAGTGATTTTCATGCTTCCAGGGGCTCGGGAAGTGAAATAAATACCATTTGGAGGCATTTAATGTTCGAGCAAAAACGGCTGATTTTCGACAAAAGAGATAACACCCCCCCATTACGTCATGCTTCAGAAATGTGGAAAATGGTCCGTTTTCAAATGTTTTATTTTTGAACGTCAGTTCACATTTGTAGGTGGATCATCAGTGTTAGAGCTAAAATTAGCATGTTTAAAGTGATTTTCATGCTTCCAGGGGCTCGGGAAGTGAAATAAATACCATTTGGAGGCATTTAATGTTCGAGCAAAAACGGCTGATTTTCGACAAAAGAGATAACACCCCCCCATTACGTCATGCTTCAGAAATGTGGAAAATGGTCCGTTTTCAAATGTTTTATTTTTGAACGTCAGTTCACATTTGTAGGTGGATCATCAGTGTTAGAGCTAAAATTAGCATGTTTAAAGTGATTTTCATGCTTCCAGGGGCCCAAAACACAAGATTTATGGAATGGTTAAAAGTGCATGAAAATGGCCAATTTACTCACTCTGAGTTCTCAAAAAGGGTTTCTTCACCCCGGGAAGTTAATTAAATACCATTTGGAGGCATTTAATGTTCGAGCAAAAACGGCTGATTTTCGACAAAAGAGATAACACCCCCCCATTACGTCATGCTTCCGAAATGTGGAAAATGGTCCGTTTTCAAATGTTTTATTTTTGAACGTCAGTTCACATTTGTAGGTGGATCATCAGTGTTAGAGCTAAAATTAGCATGTTTAAAGTGATTTTCATGCTTCCAGGGGCTCGGGAAGTTAATTAAATACCATTTGGAGGCATTTAATGTTCAAGCAAAAACGGCTGATTTTCGACAAAAGAGATAACACCCCCCCATTACGTCATGCTTCAGAAATGTGGAAAATGGTCCGTTTTCAAATGTTTTATTTTTGAACGTCAGTTCACATTTGTAGGTGGATCATCAGTGTTAGAGCTAAAATTAGCATGTTTAAAGTGATTTTAATGTTTCCAGGGGCCCAAAACGCAAGATTTATGGAATGGTTAAAAGTGCATGAAAATGGCCAATTTACTCACTCTGAGTTTTCAAAAAGGGTTTCTTCACCCCGGGAAGTTAATTAAATACCATTTGGAGGCATTTAATGTTCGAGCAAAAACGGCTGATTTTCGACAAAAGAGATAACACCCCCCCATTACGTCATGCTTCAGAAATGTGGAAAATGGTCCGTTTTCAAATGTTTTATTTTTGAACGTCAGTTCACATTTGTAGGTGGATCATCAGTGTTAGAGCTAAAATTAGCATGTTTAAAGTGATTTTCATGCTTCCAGGGGCTCGGGAAGTTAATTAAATACCATTTGGAGGCATTTAATGTTCGAGCAAAAACGGCTGATTTTCGACAAAAGAGATAACACCCCCCCCCATTACGTCATGCTTCAGAAATGTGGAAAATGGTCCGTTTTCAAATGTTTTATTTTTGAACGTCAGTTCACATTTGTAGGTGGATCATCAGTGTTAGAGCTAAAATTAGCATGTTTAAAGTGATTTTCATGCTTCCAGGGGCCCAAAACACAAGATTTATGGAATGGTTAAAAGTGCATGAAAATGGCCAATTTACTCACTCTGAGTTCTCAAAAAGGGTTTCTTCACCCCGGGAAGTTAATTAAATACCATTTGGAGGCATTTAATGTTCGAGCAAAAACGGCTGATTTTCGACAAAAGAGATAACACCCCCCCATTACGTCATGCTTCAGAAATGTGGAAAATGGTCCGTTTTCAAATGTTTTATTTTTGAACGTCAGTTCACATTTGTAGGTGGATCATCAGTGTTGGGCTAAAATTAGCATGTTTAAAGTGATTTTCATGCTTCCAGGGGCTCGGGAAGTTAATTAAATACCATTTGGAGGCATTTAATGTTCGAGCAAAAACGGCTGATTTTCGACAAAAGAGATAACACCCCCCCATTACGTCATGCTTCAGAAATGTGGAAAATGGTCCATTTTCAAATGTTTTATTTTTGAACGTCAGTTCACATTTGTAGGTGGATCATCAGTGTTAGAGCTAAAATTAGCATGTTTAAAGTGATTTTCATGCTTCCAGGGGCTCGGGAAGTGAAAAAAATACCATTTGGAGGCATTTAATGTTCGAGCAAAAACGGCTGATTTTCGACAAAAGAGATAACACCCCCCCATTACGTCATGCTTCAGAAATGTGGAAAATGGTCCGTTTTCAAATGTTTTATTTTTGAACGTCAGTTCACATTTGAAGGTGGATCATCAGTGTTAGAGCTAAAATTAGCATGTTTAAAGTGATTTTCATGCTTCCAGGGGCTCGGGAAGTGAAATAAATACCATTTGGAGGCATTTAATGTTCGAGCAAAAACGGCTGATTTTCGACAAAAGAGATAACACCCCCCCATTACGTCATGCTTCAGAAATGTGGAAAATGGTCCGTTTTCAAATGTTTTATTTTTGAACGTCAGTTCACATTTGTAGGTGGATCATCAGTGTTAGAGCTAAAATTAGCATGTTTAAAGTGATTTTCATGCTTCCAGGGGCCCAAAACACAAGATTTATGGAATGGTTAAAAGTGCATGAAAATGGCCAATTTACTCACTCTGAGTTCTCAAAAAGGGTTTCTTCACCCCGGGAAGTTAATTAAATACCATTTGGAGGCATTTAATGTTCGAGCAAAAACGGCTGATTTTCGACAAAAGAGATAACACCCCTCCATTACGTCATGCTTCAGAAATGTGGAAAATGGTCCGTTTTCAAATGTTTTATTTTTGAACGTCAGTTCACATTTGTAGGTGGATCATCAGTGTTAGAGCTAAAATTAGCATGTTTAAAGTGATTTTCATGCTTCCAGGGGCTCGGGAAGTTAATTAAATACCATTTGGAGGCATTTAATGTTCGAGCAAAAACGGCTGATTTTCGACAAAAGAGATAACACCCCCCCATTACGTCATGCTTCAGAAATGTGGAAAATGGTCCGTTTTCAAATGTTTTATTTTTGAACGTCAGTTCACATTTGTAGGTGGATCATCAGTGTTAGAGCTAAAATTAGCATGTTTAAAGTGATTTTCATGCTTCCAGGGGCTCGGGAAGTTAATTAAATACCATTTGGAGGCATTTAATGTTCGAGCAAAAACGGCTGATTTTCGACAAAAGAGATAACACCCCCCCCATTACGTCATGCTTCAGAAATGTGGAAAATGGTCCGTTTTCAAATGTTTTATTTTTGAACGTCAGTTCACATTTGTAGGTGGATCATCAGTGTTAGAGCTAAAATTAGCATGTTTAAAGTGATTTTCATGCTTCCAGGGGCCCAAAACACAAGATTTATGGAATGGTTAAAAGTGCATGAAAATGGCCAATTTACTCACTCTGAGTTCTCAAAAAGGGTTTCTTCACCCCGGGAAGTTAATTAAATACCATTTGGAGGCATTTAATGTTCGAGCAAAAACGGCTGATTTTCGACAAAAGAGATAACACCCCCCCATTACGTCATGCTTCAGAAATGTGGAAAATGGTCCGTTTTCAAATGTTTTATTTTTGAACGTCAGTTCACATTTGTAGGTGGATCATCAGTGTTAGAGCTAAAATTAGCATGTTTAAAGTGATTTTCATGCTTCCAGGGGCTCGGGAAGTTAATTAAATACCATTTGGAGGCATTTAATGTTCGAGCAAAAACGGCTGATTTTCGACAAAAGAGATAACACCCCCCCATTACGTCATGCTTCAGAAATGTGGAAAATGGTCCATTTTCAAATGTTTTATTTTTGAACGTCAGTTCACATTTGTAGGTGGATCATCAGTGTTAGAGCTAAAATTAGCATGTTTAAAGTGATTTTCATGCTTCCAGGGGCTCGGGAAGTGAAAAAAATACCATTTGGAGGCATTTAATGTTCGAGCAAAAACGGCTGATTTTCGACAAAAGAGATAACACCCCCCCATTACGTCATGCTTCAGAAATGTGGAAAATGGTCCGTTTTCAAATGTTTTATTTTTGAACGTCAGTTCACATTTGAAGGTGGATCATCAGTGTTAGAGCTAAAATTAGCATGTTTAAAGTGATTTTCATGCTTCCAGGGGCTCGGGAAGTGAAATAAATACCATTTGGAGGCATTTAATGTTCGAGCAAAAACGGCTGATTTTCGACAAAAGAGATAACACCCCCCCATTACGTCATGCTTCAGAAATGTGGAAAATGGTCCGTTTTCAAATGTTTTATTTTTGAACGTCAGTTCACATTTGTAGGTGGATCATCAGTGTTAGAGCTAAAATTAGCATGTTTAAAGTGATTTTCATGCTTCCAGGGGCCCAAAACACAAGATTTATGGAATGGTTAAAAGTGCATGAAAATGGCCAATTTACTCACTCTGAGTTCTCAAAAAGGGTTTCTTCACCCCGGGAAGTTAATTAAATACCATTTGGAGGCATTTAATGTTCGAGCAAAAACGGCTGATTTTCGACAAAAGAGATAACACCCCTCCATTACGTCATGCTTCAGAAATGTGGAAAATGGTCCGTTTTCAAATGTTTTATTTTTGAACGTCAGTTCACATTTGTAGGTGGATCATCAGTGTTAGAGCTAAAATTAGCATGTTTAAAGTGATTTTCATGCTTCCAGGGGTGCGGGAAGTTAATTAAATACCATTTGGAGGCATTTAATGTTCGAGCCAAAAACGGCTGATTTTCGACAAAAGAGATAACACCTCCCATTACGTCATGCTTCAGAAATGTGGAAAATGGTCCGTTTTCAAATGTTTTATTTTTGAACGTCAGTTCACATTTGTAGGTGGATCATCAGTGTTAGAGCTAAAATTAGCATGTTTAAAGTGATTTTCATGCTTCCAGGGGCTCAGGAAGTTAATTAAATACCATTTGGAGGCATTTAATGTTCGAGCAAAAACGGCTGATTTTCGACAAAAGAGATAACACCCCCCCATTACGTCATGCTTCAGAAATGTGAAAAATGGTCCGTTTTCAAATGTTTTATTTTTGAACGTCAGTTCACATTTGTAGGTGGATCATCAGTGTTAGAGCTAAAATTAGCATGTTTAAAGTGATTTTCATGCTTCCAGGGGCTCGGGAAGTGAAATAAATACCATTTGGAGGCATTTAATGTTCGAGCAAAAACGGCTGATTTTCGACAAAAGAGATAACACCCCCCCATTACGTCATGCTTCAGAAATGTGGAAAATGGTCCGTTTTCAAATGTTTTATTTTTGAACGTCAGTTCACATTTGTAGGTGGATCATCAGTGTTAGAGCTAAAATTAGCATGTTTAAAGTGATTTTCATGCTTCCAGGGGCTCGGGAAGTGAAATAAATACCATTTGGAGGCATTTAATGTTCGAGCAAAAACGGCTGATTTTCGACAAAAGAGATAACACCCCCCCATTACGTCATGCTTCAGAAATGTGGAAAATGGTCCGTTTTCAAATGTTTTATTTTTGAACGTCAGTTCACATTTGTAGGTGGATCATCAGTGTTAGAGCTAAAATTAGCATGTTTAAAGTGATTTTCATGCTTCCAGGGGCCCAAAACACAAGATTTATGGAATGGTTAAAAGTGCATGAAAATGGCCAATTTACTCACTCTGAGTTCTCAAAAAGGGTTTCTTCACCCCGGGAAGTTAATTAAATACCATTTGGAGGCATTTAATGTTCGAGCAAAAACGGCTGATTTTCGACAAAAGAGATAACACCCCTCCATTACGTCATGCTTCAGAAATGTGGAAAATGGTCCGTTTTCAAATGTTTTATTTTTGAACGTCAGTTCACATTTGTAGGTGGATCATCAGTGTTAGAGCTAAAATTAGCATGTTTAAAGTGATTTTCATGCTTCCAGGGGTGCGGGAAGTTAATTAAATACCATTTGGAGGCATTTAATGTTCGAGCCAAAAACGGCTGATTTTCGACAAAAGAGATAACACCTCCCATTACGTCATGCTTCAGAAATGTGGAAAATGGTCCGTTTTCAAATGTTTTATTTTTGAACGTCAGTTCACATTTGTAGGTGGATCATCAGTGTTAGAGCTAAAATTAGCATGTTTAAAGTGATTTTCATGCTTTCAGGGGCTCAGGAAGTTAATTAAATACCATTTGGAGGCATTTAATGTTCGAGCAAAAACGGCTGATTTTCGACAAAAGAGATAACACCCCCCCATTACGTCATGCTTCAGAAATGTGAAAAATGGTCCGTTTTCAAATGTTTTATTTTTGAACGTCAGTTCACATTTGTAGGTGGATCATCAGTGTTAGAGCTAAAATTAGCATGTTTAAAGTGATTTTCATGCTTCCAGGGGCTCGGGAAGTGAAATAAATACCATTTGGAGGCATTTAATGTTCGAGCAAAAACGGCTGATTTTCGACAAAAGAGATAACACCCTCCCATTACGTCATGCTTCAGAAATGTGGAAAATGGTCCGTTTTCAAATGTTTTATTTTTGAACGTCAGTTCACATTTGTAGGTGGATCATCAGTGTTAGAGCTAAAATTAGCATGTTTAAAGTGATTTTCATGCTTCCAGGGGCTCGGGAAGTTAATTAAATACCATTTGGAGGCATTTAATGTTCGAGCAAAAACTGCTGATTTTCGACAAAAGAGATAACACCCCCCCATTACGTCATGCTTCAGAAATGTGGAAAATGGTCCGTTTTGAAATGTTTTATTTTTGAACGTCAGTTCACATTTGTAGGTGGATCATCAGTGTTAGAGCTAAAATTAGCATGTTTAAAGTGATTTTCATGCTTCCAGGGGCCCAAAACACAAGATTTATGGAATGGTTAAAAGTGCATGAAAATGGCCAATTTACTCACTCTGAGTTCTCAAAAAGGGTTTCTTCACCCCGGGAAGTTAATTAAATACCATTTGGAGGCATTTAATGTTCGAGCAAAAACGGCTGATTTTCGACAAAAGAGATAACACCCCCCCATTACGTCATGCTTCAGAAATGTGGAAAATGGTCCGTTTTCAAATGTTTTATTTTTAACGTCAGTTCACATTTGTAGGTGGATCATCAGTGTTAGAGCTAAAATTAGCATGTTTAAAGTGATTTTCATGCTTCCAGGGGCCCAAAACACAAGATTTATGGAATGGTTAAAAGTGCATGAAAATGGCCAATTTACTCACTCTGAGTTCTCAAAAAGGGTTTCTTCACCCCGGGAAGTTAATTAAATACCATTTGGAGGCATTTAATGTTCGAGCAAAAACGGCTGATTTTCGACAAAAGAGATAACACCCCCCCATTACGTCATGCTTCAGAAATGTGGAAAATGGTCCGTTTTCAAATGTTTTATTTTTGAACGTCAGTTCACATTTGTAGGTGGATCATCAGTGTTAGAGCTAAAATTAGCATGTTTAAAGTGATTTTCATGCTTCCAGGGGCCCAAAACACAAGATTAATGGAATGGTTAAAAGTGCATGAAAATGGCCAATTTACTCACTCTGAGTTCTCAAAAAGGGTTTCTTCACCCCGGGAAGTGAAATAAATACCATTTGGAGGCATTTAATGTTCGAGCAAAAACGGCTGATTTTCGACAAAAGAGATAACACCCCCCCATTACGTCATGCTTCAGAAATGTGAAAAATGGTCCGTTTTCAAATGTTTTATTTTTGTACGTCAGTTCACATTTGTAGGTGGATCATCAGTGTTAGAGCTAAAATTAGCATGTTTAAAGTGATTTTCATGCTTCCAGGGGCCCAAAACACAAGATTAATGGAATGGTTAAAAGTGCATGAAAATGGCCAATTTACTCACTCTGAGTTCTCAAAAAGGGTTTCTTCACCCCGGGAAGTTAATTAAATACCATTTGGAGGCATTTAATGTTCGAGCAAAAACGGCTGATTTTTGACAAAAGAGATAACACCCCCCCATTACGTCATGCTTCAGAAATGTGGAAAATGGTCCGTTTTCAAATGTTTTATTTTTGAATGTCAGTTCACATTTGTAGGTGGATCATCAGTGTTAGAGCTAAAATTAGCATGTTTAAAGTGATTTTCATGCTTCCAGGGGCTCGGGAAGTTAATTAAATACCATTTGGAGGCATTTAATGTTCAAGCAAAAACGGCTGATTTTCGACAAAAGAGATAACACCCCCCCATTACGTCATGCTTCAGAAATGTGGAAAATGGTCCGTTTTCAAATGTTTTATTTTTGAACGTCAGTTCACATTTGTAGGTGGATCATCAGTGTTAGAGCTAAAATTAGCATGTTTAAAGTGATTTTCATGCTTCCAGGGGCCCAAAACACAAGATTAATGGAATGGTTAAAAGTTCATGAAAATGGCCAATTTACTCACTCTGAGTTCTCAAAAAGGGTTTCTTCACCCCGGGAAGTGAAATAAATACCATTTGGAGGCATTTAATGTTCGAGCAAAAACGGCTGATTTTCGACAAAAGAGATATCACCCCCCCATTACGTCATGCTTCAGAAATGTGGAAAATGGTCCGTTTTCAAATGTTTTATTTTTGAACGTCAGTTCACATTTGTAGGTGGATCATCAGTGTTAGAGCTAAAATTAGCATGTTTAAAGTGATTTTCATGCTTCCAGGGGCTCGGGAAGTTAATTAAATACCATTTGGAGGCATTTAATGTTCGAGCAAAAACGGCTGATTTTCGACAAAAGAGATAACACCCCCCCATTACGTCATGCTTCAGAAATGTGGAAAATGGTCCGTTTTCAAATGTTTTATTTTTGAACGTCAGTTCACATTTGTAGGTGGATCATCAGTGTTAGAGCTAAAATTAGCATGTTTAAAGTGATTTTCATGCTTCCAGGGGCCCAAAACACAAGATTAATGGAATGGTTAAAAGTGCATGAAAATGGCCAATTTACTCACTCTGAGTTCTCAAAAAGGGTTTCTTCACCCCGGGAAGTGAAATAAATACCATTTGGAGGCATTTAATGTTCGAGCAAAAACGGCTGATTTTCGACAAAAGAGATAACACCCCCCCCATTACGTCATGCTTCAGAAATGTGGAAAATGGTCCGTTTTCAAATGTTTTATTTTTGAACGTCAGTTCACATTTGTAGGTGGATCATCAGTGTTAGAGCTAAAATTAGCATGTTTAAAGTGATTTTCATGCTTCCAGGGGCTCGGGAAGTTAATTAAATACCATTTGGAGGCATTTAATGTTCGAGCAAAAACGGCTGATTTTCGACAAAAGAGATAACACCCCCCCATTACGTCATGCTTCAGAAATGTGGAAAATGGTCCGTTTTCAAATGTTTTATTTTTGAACGTCAGTTCACATTTGTAGGTGGATCATCAGTGTTAGAGCTAAAATTAGCATGTTTAAAGTGATTTTCATGCTTCCAGGGGCCCAAAACACAAGATTTATGGAATGGTTAAAAGTGCATGAAAATGGCCAATTTACTCACTCTGAGTTCTCAAAAAGGGTTTCTTCACCCCGGGAAGTTAATTAAATACCATTTGGAGGCATTTAATGTTCGAGCAAAAACGGCTGATTTTCGACAAAAGAGATAACACCCCCCCATTACATCATGCTTCAGAAATGTGGAAAATGGTCCGTTTTCAAATGTTTTATTTTTGAACGTCAGTTCACATTTGTAGGTGGATCATCAGTGTTAGAGCTAAAATTAGCATGTTTAAAGTGATTTTCATGCTTCCAGGGGCTCGGGAAGTTAATTAAATACCATTTGGAGGCATTTAATGTTCGAGCAAAAACGGCTGATTTTCGACAAAAGAGATAACACCCCCCCATTACGTCATGCTTCAGAAATGTGGAAAATGGTCCGTTTTCAAATGTTTTATTATTGAACGTCAGTTCACATTTGTAGGTGGATCATCAGTGTTAGAGCTAAAATTAGCATGTTTAAAGTGATTTTCATGCTTCCAGGGGCCCAAAACACAAGACTTATGGAATGGTTAAAAGTGCATGAAAATGGCCAATTTACTCACTCTGAGTTCTCAAAAAGGGTTTCTTCACCCCGGGAAGTTAATTAAATACCATTTGGAGGCATTTAATGTTCGAGCAAAAACGGCTGATTTTCGACAAAAGAGATAACACCCCCCCATTACGTCATGCTTCAGAAATGTGGAAAATGGTCCGTTTTCAAATGTTTTATTTTTAACGTCAGTTCACATTTGTAGGTGGATCATCAGTGTTAGAGCTAAAATTAGCATGTTTAAAGTGATTTTCATGCTTCCAGGGGCCCAAAACACAAGATTTATGGAATGGTTAAAAGTGCATGAAAATGGCCAATTTACTCACTCTGAGTTCTCAAAAAGGGTTTCTTCACCCCGGGAAGTTAATTAAATACCATTTGGAGGCATTTAATGTTCGAGCAAAAACGGCTGATTTTCGACAAAAGAGATAACACCCCCCCATTAAGTCATGCTTCAGAAATGTGGAAAATGGTCCGTTTTCAAATGTTTTATTTTTGAACGTCAGTTCACATTTGTAGGTGGATCATCAGTGTTAGAGCTAAAATTAGCATGTTTAAAGTGATTTTCATGCTTCCAGGGGCCCAAAACACAAGATTAATGGAATGGTTAAAAGTGCATGAAAATGGCCAATTTACTCACTCTGAGTTCTCAAAAAGGGTTTCTTCACCCCGGGAAGTGAAATAAATACCATTTGGAGGCATTTAATGTTCGAGCAAAAACGGCTGATTTTCGACAAAAGAGATAACACCCCCCCATTACGTCATGCTTCAGAAATGTGGAAAATGGTCCGTTTTCAAATGTTTTATTTTTGAACGTCAGTTCACATTTGTAGGTGGATCATCAGTGTTAGAGCTAAAATTAGCATGTTTAAAGTGATTTTCATGCTTCCAGGGGCCCAAAACACAAGATTAATGGAATGGTTAAAAGTGCATGAAAATGGCCAATTTACTCACTCTGAGTTCTCAAAAAGGGTTTCTTCACCCCGGGAAGTTAATTAAATACCATTTGGAGGCATTTAATGTTCGAGCAAAAACGGCTGATTTTCGACAAAAGAGATAACACCCCCCCATTACGTCATGCTTCAGAAATGTGGAAAATGGTCCGTTTTCAAATGTTTTATTTTTGAACGTCAGTTCACATTTGTAGGTGGATCATCAGTGTTAGAGCTAAAATTAGCATGTTTAAAGTGATTTTCATGCTTCCAGGGGCTCGGGAAGTTAATTAAATACCATTTGGAGGCATTTAATGTTCAAGCAAAAACGGCTGATTTTTGACAAAAGAGATAACACCCCCCCATTACGTCATGCTTCAGAAATGTGGAAAATGGTCAGTTTTCAAATGTTTTATTTTTGAACGTCAGTTCACATTTGTAGGTGGATCATCAGTGTTAGAGCTAAAATTAGCATGTTTAAAGTGATTTTCATGCTTCCAGGGGCTCGGGAAGTTAATTAAATACCATTTGGAGGCATTTAATGTTCGAGCAAAAACGGCTGATTTTCGACAAAAGAGATAACACCCCCCCATTACGTCATGCTTCAGAAATGTGGAAAATGGTCCGTTTTCAAATGTTTTATTTTTGAACGTCAGTTCACATTTGTAGGTGGATCATCAGTGTTAGAGCTAAAATTAGCATGTTTAAAGTGATTTTCATGCTTCCAGGGGCCCAAAACACAAGATTAATGGAATGGTTAAAAGTTCATGAAAATGGCCAATTTACTCACTCTGAGTTCTCAAAAAGGGTTTCTTCACCCCGGGAAGTGAAATAAATACCATTTGGAGGCATTTAATGTTCGAGCAAAAACGGCTGATTTTCGACAAAAGAGATAACACCCCCCCATTACGTCATGCTTCAGAAATGTGGAAAATGGTCCGTTTTCAAATGTTTTATTTTTGAACGTCAGTTCACATTTGTAGGTGGATCATCAGTGTTAGAGCTAAAATTAGCATGTTTAAAGTGATTTTCATGCTTCCAGGGGCTCGGGAAGTTAATTAAATACCATTTGGAGGCATTTAATGTTCGAGCAAAAACGGCTGATTTTCGACAAAAGAGATAACACCCCCCCATTACGTCATGCTTCAGAAATGTGGAAAATGGTCCGTTTTCAAATGTTTTATTTTTGAATGTCAGTTCACATTTGTAGGTGGATCATCAGTGTTAGAGCTAAAATTAGCATGTTTAAAGTGATTTTCATGCTTCCAGGGGCCCAAAACACAAGATTTATGGAATGGTTAAAAGTGCATGAAAATGGCCAATTTACTCACTCTGAGTTCTCAAAAAGGGTTTCTTCACCCCGGGAAGTTAATTAAATACCATTTGGAGGCATTTAATGTTCGAGCAAAAACGGCTGATTTTCGACAAAAGAGATAACACCCCCCCATTACGTCATGCTTCAGAAATGTGGAAAATGGTCCGTTTTCAAATGTTTTATTTTTGAACGTAAGTTCACATTTGTAGGTGGATCATCAGTGTTAGAGCTAAAATTAGCATGTTTAAAGTGATTTTCATGCTTCCAGGGGCTCGGGAAGTTAATTAAATACCATTTGGAGGCATTTAATGTTCTAGCAAAAACGGCTGATTTTCGACAAAAGAGATAACACCCCCCCATTACGTCATGCTTCAGAAATGTGGAAAATTGTCCGTTTTCAAATGTTTTATTTTTGAACGTCAGTTCACATTTGTAGGTGGATCATCAGTGTTAGAGCTAAAATTAGCATGTTTAAAGTGATTTTCATGCTTCCAGGGGCTCGGGAAGTGAAATAAATACCATTTGGAGGCATTTAATGTTCGAGCAAAAACGGCTGATTTTCGACAAAAGAGATAACACCCCCCCATTACGTCATGCTTCAGAAATGTGGAAAATGGTCCGTTTTCAAATGTTTTATTTTTGAACGTCAGTTCACATTTGTAGGTGGATCATCAGTGTTAGAGCTAAAATTAGCATGTTTAAAGTGATTTTCATGCTTCCAGGGGCTCGGGAAGTTAATTAAATACCATTTGGAGGCATTTAATGTTCGAGCAAAAACGGCTGATTTTCGACAAAAGAGATAACACCCCCCCCATTACGTCATGCTTCAGAAATGTGGGAAATGGTCCGTTTTCAAATGTTTTATTTTTGAAGTCAGTTCACATTTGTAGGTGGATCATCAGTGTTAGAGCTAAAATTAGCATGTTTAAAGTGATTTTCATGCTTCCAGGGGCCCAAAACACAAGATTTATGGAATGGTTAAAAGTGCATGAAAATGGCCAATTTACTCACTCTGAGTTCTCAAAAGGGGTTTCTTCACCCCGGGAAGTTAATTAAATACCATTTGGAGGCATTTAATGTTCGAGCAAAAACGGCTGATTTTCGACAAAAGAGATAACACCCCCCCATTACGTCATGCTTCAGAAATGTGGAAAATGGTCCGTTTTCAAATGTTTTATTTTTGAACGTCAGTTCACATTTGTAGGTGGATCATCAGTGTTAGAGCTAAAATTAGCATGTTTAAAGTGATTTTCATGCTTCCAGGGGCTCGGGAAGTTAATTAAATACCATTTGGAGGCATTTAATGTTCGAGCAAAAACGGCTGATTTTCGACAAAAGAGATAACACCCCCCCCCATTACGTCATGCTTCAGAAATGTGGAAAATGGTCCGTTTTCAAATGTTTTATTTTTGAACGTCAGTTCACATTTGTAGGTGGATCATCAGTGTTAGAGCTAAAATTAGCATGTTTAAAGTGATTTTCATGCTTCCAGGGGCTCGGGAAGTTAATTAAATACCATTTGGAGGCATTTAATGTTCTAGCAAAAACGGCTGATTTTCGACAAAAGAGATAACACCCCCCCATTACGTCATGCTTCAGAAATGTGGAAAATTGTCCGTTTTCAAATGTTTTATTTTTGAACGTCAGTTCACATTTGTAGGTGGATCATCAGTGTTAGAGCTAAAATTAGCATGTTTAAAGTGATTTTCATGCTTCCAGGGGCTCGGGAAGTGAAATAAATACCATTTGGAGGCATTTAATGTTCGAGCAAAAACGGCTGATTTTCGACAAAAGAGATAACACCCCCCCATTACGTCATGCTTCAGAAATGTGGAAAATGGTCCGTTTTCAAATGTTTTATTTTTGAACGTCAGTTCACATTTGTAGGTGGATCATCAGTGTTAGAGCTAAAATTAGCATGTTTAAAGTGATTTTCATGCTTCCAGGGGCCCAAAACACAAGATTAATGGAATGGTTAAAAGTTCATGAAAATGGCCAATTTACTCACTCTGAGTTCTCAAAAAGGGTTTCTTCACCCCGGGAAGTGAAATAAATACCATTTGGAGGCATTTAATGTTCGAGCAAAAACGGCTGATTTTCGACAAAAGAGATAACACCCCCCCATTACGTCATGCTTCAGAAATGTGGAAAATGGTCCGTTTTCAAATGTTTTATTTTTGAACGTCAGTTCACATTTGTAGGTGGATCATCAGTGTTAGAGCTAAAATTAGCATGTTTAAAGTGATTTTCATGCTTCCAGGGGCTCGGGAAGTTAATTAAATACCATTTGGAGGCATTTAATGTTCGAGCAAAAACGGCTGATTTTCGACAAAAGAGATAACACCCCCCCATTACGTCATGCTTCAGAAATGTGGAAAATGGTCCGTTTTCAAATGTTTTATTTTTGAACGTCAGTTCACATTTGTAGGTGGATCATCAGTGTTAGAGCTAAAATTAGCATGTTTAAAGTGATTTTCATGCTTCCAGGGGCCCAAAACACAAGATTATTGGAATGGTTAAAAGTGCATGAAAATGGCCAATTTACTCACTCTGAGTTCTCAAAAAGGGTTTCTTCATCCCGGGAAGTGAAATAAATACCATTTGGAGGCATTTAATGTTCGAGCAAAAACGGCTGATTTTCGACAAAAGAGATAACACCCCCCCCATTACGTCATGCTTCAGAAATGTGGAAAATGGTCCGTTTTCAAATGTTTTATTTTTGAACGTCAGTTCACATTTGTAGGTGGATCATCAGTGTTAGAGCTAAAATTAGCATGTTTAAAGTGATTTTCATGCTTCCAGGGGCTCGGGAAGTTAATTAATACCATTTGGAGGCACTTAATGTTCGAGCAAAAACGGCTGATTTTCGACAAAAGAGATAACACCCCCCCATTACGTCATGCTTCAGAAATGTGGAAAATGGTCCGTTTTCAAATGTTTTATTTTTGAATGTCAGTTCACATTTGTAGGTGGATCATCAGTGTTAGAGCTAAAATTAGCATGTTTAAAGTGATTTTCATGCTTCCAGGGGCCCAAAACACAAGATTTATGGAATGGTTAAAAGTGCATGAAAATGGCCAATTTACTCACTCTGAGTTCTCAAAAAGGGTTTCTTCACCCCGGGAAGTTAATTAAATACCATTTGGAGGCATTTAATGTTCGAGCAAAAACGGCTGATTTTCGACAAAAGAGATAACACCCCCCCATTACGTCATGCTTCAGAAATGTGGAAAATGGTCCGTTTTCAAATGTTTTATTTTTGAACGTAAGTTCACATTTGTAGGTGGATCATCAGTGTTAGAGCTAAAATTAGCATGTTTAAAGTGATTTTCATGCTTCCAGGGGCTCGGGAAGTTAATTAAATACCATTTGGAGGCATTTAATGTTCTAGCAAAAACGGCTGATTTTCGACAAAAGAGATAACACCCCCCCATTACGTCATGCTTCAGAAATGTGGAAAATTGTCCGTTTTCAAATGTTTTATTTTTGAACGTCAGTTCACATTTGTAGGTGGATCATCAGTGTTAGAGCTAAAATTAGCATGTTTAAAGTGATTTTCATGCTTCCAGGGGCTCGGGAAGTGAAATAAATACCATTTGGAGGCATTTAATGTTCGAGCAAAAACGGCTGATTTTCGACAAAAGAGATAACACCCCCCCATTACGTCATGCTTCAGAAATGTGGAAAATGGTCCGTTTTCAAATGTTTTATTTTTGAACGTCAGTTCACATTTGTAGGTGGATCATCAGTGTTAGAGCTAAAATTAGCATGTTTAAAGTGATTTTCATGCTTCCAGGGGCTCGGGAAGTTAATTAAATACCATTTGGAGGCATTTAATGTTCGAGCAAAAACGGCTGATTTTCGACAAAAGAGATAACACCCCCCCCATTACGTCATGCTTCAGAAATGTGGGAAATGGTCCGTTTTCAAATGTTTTATTTTTGAAGTCAGTTCACATTTGTAGGTGGATCATCAGTGTTAGAGCTAAAATTAGCATGTTTAAAGTGATTTTCATGCTTCCAGGGGCCCAAAACACAAGATTTATGGAATGGTTAAAAGTGCATGAAAATGGCCAATTTACTCACTCTGAGTTCTCAAAAGGGGTTTCTTCACCCCGGGAAGTTAATTAAATACCATTTGGAGGCATTTAATGTTCGAGCAAAAACGGCTGATTTTCGACAAAAGAGATAACACCCCCCCATTACGTCATGCTTCAGAAATGTGGAAAATGGTCCGTTTTCAAATGTTTTATTTTTGAACGTCAGTTCACATTTGTAGGTGGATCATCAGTGTTAGAGCTAAAATTAGCATGTTTAAAGTGATTTTCATGCTTCCAGGGGCTCGGGAAGTTAATTAAATACCATTTGGAGGCATTTAATGTTCGAGCAAAAACGGCTGATTTTCGACAAAAGAGATAACACCCCCCCCATTACGTCATGCTTCAGAAATGTGGAAAATGGTCCGTTTTCAAATGTTTTATTTTTGAACGTCAGTTCACATTTGTAGGTGGATCATCAGTGTTAGAGCTAAAATTAGCATGTTTAAAGTGATTTTCATGCTTCCAGGGGCTCGGGAAGTTAATTAAATACCATTTGGAGGCATTTAATGTTCTAGCAAAAACGGCTGATTTTCGACAAAAGAGATAACACCCCCCCATTACGTCATGCTTCAGAAATGTGGAAAATTGTCCGTTTTCAAATGTTTTATTTTTGAACGTCAGTTCACATTTGTAGGTGGATCATCAGTGTTAGAGCTAAAATTAGCATGTTTAAAGTGATTTTCATGCTTCCAGGGGCTCGGGAAGTGAAATAAATACCATTTGGAGGCATTTAATGTTCGAGCAAAAACGGCTGATTTTCGACAAAAGAGATAACACCCCCCCATTACGTCATGCTTCAGAAATGTGGAAAATGGTCCGTTTTCAAATGTTTTATTTTTGAACGTCAGTTCACATTTGTAGGTGGATCATCAGTGTTAGAGCTAAAATTAGCATGTTTAAAGTGATTTTCATGCTTCCAGGGGCTCGGGAAGTTAATTAAATACCATTTGGAGGCATTTAATGTTCGAGCAAAAACGGCTGATTTTCGACAAAAGAGATAACACCCCCCCCATTACGTCATGCTTCAGAAATGTGGAAAATGGTCCGTTTTCAAATGTTTTATTTTTGAAGTCAGTTCACATTTGTAGGTGGATCATCAGTGTTAGAGCTAAAATTAGCATGTTTAAAGTGATTTTCATGCTTCCAGGGGCCCAAAACACAAGATTAATGGAATGGTTAAAAGTGCATGAAAATGGCCAATTTACTCACTCTGAGTTCTCAAAAAGGGTTTCTTCACCCCGGGAAGTGAAATAAATACCATTTGGAGGCATTTAATGTTCGAGCAAAAACGGCTGATTTTCGACAAAAGAGATAACACCCCCCCATTACGTCATGCTTCAGAAATGTGGAAAATGGTCCGTTTTCAAATGTTTTATTTTTGAATGTCAGTTCACATTTGTAGGTGGATCATCAGTGTTAGAGCTAAAATTAGCATGTTTAAAGTGATTTTCATGCTTCCAGGGGCTCGGGAAGTTAATTAAATACCATTTGGAGGCATTTAATGTTCGAGCAAAAACGGCTGATTTTCGACAAAAGAGATAACACCCCCCCATTACGTCATGCTTCAGAAATGTGGAAAATGGTCCGTTTTCAAATGTTTTATTTTTGAACGTCAGTTCACATTTGTAGGTGGATCATCAGTGTTAGAGCTAAAATTAGCATGTTTAAAGTGATTTTCATGCTTCCAGGGGCCCAAAACACAAGATTTATGGAATGGTTAAAAGTGCATGAAAATGGCCAATTTACTCACTCTGAGTTCTCAAAAAGGGTTTCTTCACCCCGGGAAGTTAATTAAATACCATTTGGAGGCATTTAATGTTCGAGCAAAAACGGCTGATTTTCGACAAAAGAGATAACACCCCCCCATTACGTCATGCTTCAGAAATGTGGAAAATGGTCCGTTTTCAAATGTTTTATTTTTGAACGTCAGTTCACATTTGTAGGTGGATCATCAGTGTTAGAGCTAAAATTAGCATGTTTAAAGTGATTTTCATGCTTCCAGGGGCTCGGGAAGTTAATTAAATACCATTTGGAGGCATTTAATGTTCGAGCAAAAACGGCTGATTTTCGACAAAAGAGATAACACCCCCCCCATTACGTCATGCTTCAGAAATGTGGAAAATGGTCCGTTTTCAAATGTTTTATTTTTGAACGTCAGTTCACATTTGTAGGTGGATCATCAGTGTTAGAGCTAAAATTAGCATGTTTAAAGTGATTTTCATGCTTCCAGGGGCCCAAAACACAAGATTTATGGAATGGTTAAAAGTGCATGAAAATGTCCAATTTACTCACTCTGAGTTCTCAAAAAGGGTTTCTTCACCCCGGGAAGTTAATTAAATACCATTTGGAGGCATTTAATGTTCGAGCAAAAATGGCTGATTTTCGACAAAAGAGATAACACCCCCCCATTACGTCATGCTTCAGAAATGTGGAAAATGGTCCGTTTTCAAATGTTTTATTTTTGAACGTCAGTTCACATTTGTAGGTGTATCATCAGTGTTAGAGCTAAAATTAGCATGTTTAAAGTGATTTTCATGCTTCCAGGGGCTCGGGAAGTTAATTAAATACCATTTGGAGGCATTTAATGTTCAAGCAAAAACGGCTGATTTTCGACAAAAGAGATAACACCCCCCCATTACGTCATGCTTCAGAAATGTGGAAAATGGTCCGTTTTCAAATGTTTTATTTTTGAACGTCAGTTCACATTTGTAGGTGGATCATCAATGTTAGAGCTAAAATTAGCATGTTTAAAGTGATTTTCATGCTTCCAGGGGCCCAAAACACAAGATTAATGGAACTGTTAAAAGTGCATGAAAATGGCCAATTTACTCACTCTGAGTTCTCAAAAAGGGTTTCTTCACCCCGGGAAGTGAAATAAATACCATTTGGAGGCATTTAATGTTCGAGCAAAAACGGCTGATTTTCGACAAAAGAGATAACACCCCCCATTACGTCATGCTTCAGAAATGTGGAAAATGGTCCATTTTCAAATGTTTTATTTTTGAACGTCAGTTCACATTTGTAGGTGGATCATCAGTGTTAGAGCTAAAATTAACATGTTTAAAGTGATTTTCATGCTTCCAGGGGCTCGGGAAGTTAATTAAATACCATTTGGAGGCATTTAAAGTTCGAGCAAAAACGGCTGATTTTCGACAAAAGAGATAACACCCCCCCATTACGTCATGCTTCAGAAATGTGGAAAATGGTCCGTTTTCAAATGTTTTATTTTTGAACGTCAGTTCACATTTGTAGGTGGATCATCAGTGTTAGAGCTAAAATTAGCATGTTTAAAGTGATTTTCATGCTTCCAGGGGCTCGGGAAGTTAATTAAATACCATTTGGAGGCATTTAATGTTCTAGCAAAAACGGCTGATTTTCGACAAAAGAGATAACACCCCCCCATTACGTCATGCTTCAGAAATGTGGAAAATGGTCCGTTTTCAAATGTTTTATTTTTGAACGTCAGTTCACATTTGTAGGTGGATCATCAGTGTTAGAGCTAAAATTAGCATGTTTAAAGTGATTTTCATGCTTCCAGGGGCCCAAAACACAAGATTTATGGAATGGTTAAAAGTGCATGAAAATGGCCAATTTACTCACTCTGAGTTCTCAAAAAGGGTTTCTTCACCCCGGGAAGTTAATTAAATACCATTTGGAGGCATTTAATGTTCGAGCAAAAACGGCTGATTTTCGACAAAAGAGATAACACCCCCCCATTACGTCATGCTTCAGAAATGTGGAAAATGGTCCGTTTTCAAATGTTTTATTTTTGAACGTCAGTTCACATTTAGGTGGATCATCAGTGTTAGAGCTAAAATTAGCATGTTTAAAGTGATTTTCATGCTTCCAGGGGCTCGGGAAGTTAATTAAATACCATTTGGAGGCATTTAATGTTCGAGCAAAAACGGCTGATTTTCGACAAAAGAGATAACACCCCCCCATTACGTCATGCTTCAGAAATGTGGAAAATGGTCCGTTTTCAAATGTTTTATTTTTAAACGTCAGTTCACATTTGTAGGTGGATCATCAGTGTTAGAGCTAAAATTAGCATGTTTAAAGTGATTTTCATGCTTCCAGGGGCTCGGGAAGTGAAATAAATACCATTTGGAGGCATTTAATGTTCGAGCAAAAACGGCTGATTTTCGACAAAAGAGATAACACCCCCCCATTACGTCATGCTTCAGAAATGTGGAAAATGGTCCGTTTTCAAATGTTTTATTTTTGAACGTCAGTTCACATTTGTAGGTGGATCATCAGTGTTAGAGCTAAAATTAGCATGTTTAAAGTGATTTTCATGCTTCCAGGGGCTCGGGAAGTGAAATAAATACCATTTGGAGGCATTTAATGTTCGAGCAAAAACGGCTGATTTTCGACAAAAGAGATAACACCCCCCCATTACGTCATGCTTCAGAAATGTGGAAAATGGTCCGTTTTCAAATGTTTTATTTTTGAACATCAGTTCACATTTGTAGGTGGATCATCAGTGTTAGAGCTAAAATTAGCATGTTTAAAGTGATTTTCATGCTTCCAGGGGCCCAAAACACAAGATTAATGGAATGGTTAAAAGTGCATGAAAATGGCCAATTTACTCACTCTGAGTTCTCAAAAAGGGTTTCTTCACCCCGGGAAGTGAAATAAATACCATTTGGAGGCATTTAATGTTCGAGCAAAAACGGCTGATTTTCGACAAAAGAGATAACACCCCCCCATTACGTCATGCTTCAGAAATGTGGAAAATGGTCCGTTTTCAAATGTTTTATTTTTGAACGTCAGTTCACATTTGTACGTGGATCATCAGTGTTAGAGCTAAAATTAGCATGTTTAAAGTGATTTTCATGCTTCCAGGGGCCCAAAACACAAGATTAATGGAATGGTTAAAAGTGCATGAAAATGGCCAATTTACTCACTCTGAGTTCTCAAAAAGGGTTTCTTCACCCCGGGAAGTTAATTAAATACCATTTGGAGGCATTTAATGTTCGAGCAAAAACGGCTGATTTTCGACAAAAGAGATAACACCCCCCCATTACGTCATGCTTCAGAAATGTGGAAAATGGTCCGTTTTCAAATGTTTTATTTTTGAACGTCAGTTCACATTTGTAGGTGGATCATCAGTGTTAGAGCTAAAATTAGCATGTTTAAAGTGATTTTCATGCTTCCAGGGGCTCGGGAAGTTAATTAAATACCATTTGGAGGCATTTAATGTTCAAGCAAAAACGGCTGATTTTCGACAAAAGAGATAACACCCCCCCATTACGTCATGCTTCAGAAATGTGGAAAATGGTCCGTTTTCAAATGTTTTATTTTTGAACGTCAGTTCACATTTGTAGGTGGATCATCAGTGTTAGAGCTAAAATTAGCATGTTTAAAGTGATTTTCATGCTTCCAGGGGCTCGGGAAGTGAAATAAATACCATTTGGAGGCATTTAATGTTCGAGCAAAAACGGCTGATTTTCGACAAAAGAGATAACACCCCCCCATTACGTCATGCTTCAGAAATGTGGAAAATGGTCCGTTTTCAAATGTTTTATTTTTGAACGTCAGTTCACATTTGTAGGTGGATCATCAGTGTTAGAGCTAAAATTAGCATGTTTAAAGTGATTTTCATGCTTCCAGGGGCCCAAAACACAAGATTTATGGAATGGTTAAAAGTGCATGAAAATGGCCAATTTACTCACTCTGAGTTCTCAAAAAGGGTTTCTTCACCCCGGTAAGTTAATTAAATACCATTTGGAGGCATTTAATGTTCGAGCAAAAACGGCTGATTTTCGACAAAAGAGATAACACCCCCCCATTACGTCATGCTTCAGAAATGTGGAAAATGGTCCGTTTTCAAATGTTTTATTTTTGAACGTCAGTTCACATTTGTAGGTGGATCATCAGTGTTAGAGCTAAAATTAGCATGTTTAAAGTGATTTTCATGCTTCCAGGGGCCCAAAACACAAGATTAATGGAATGGTTAAAAGTGCATGAAAATGGCCAATTTACTCACTCTGAGTTCTCAAAAAGGGTTTCTTCACCCCGGGAAGTGAAATAAATACCATTTGGAGGCATTTAATGTTCGAGCAAAAACGGCTGATTTTCGACAAAAGAGATAACACCCCCCCATTACGTCATGCTTCAGAAATGTGGAAAATGGTCCGTTTTCAAATGTTTTATTTTTGAACGTCAGTTCACATTTGTAGGTGGATCATCAGTGTTAGAGCTAAAATTAGCATGTTTAAAGTGATTTTCATGCTTCCAGGGGCCCAAAACACAAGATTAATGGAATGGTTAAAAGTGCATGAAAATGGCCAATTTACTCACTCTGAGTTCTCAAAAAGGGTTTCTTCACCCCGGGAAGTTAATTAAATACCATTTGGAGGCATTTAATGTTCGAGCAAAAACGGCTGATTTTCGACAAAAGAGATAACACCCCCCCATTACGTCATGCTTCAGAAATGTGGAAAATGGTCCGTTTTCAAATGTTTTATTTTTGAACGTCAGTTCACATTTGTAGGTGGATCATCAGTGTTAGAGCTAAAATTAGCATGTTTAAAGTGATTTTCATGCTTCCAGGGGCTCGGGAAGTTAATTAAATACCATTTGGAGGCATTTAATGTTCAAGCAAAAACGGCTGATTTTCGACAAAAGAGATAACACCCCCCCATTACGTCATGCTTCAGAAATGTGGAAAATGGTCCGTTTTCAAATGTTTTATTTTTGAACGTCAGTTCACATTTGTAGGTGGATCATCAGTGTTAGAGCTAAAATTAGCATGTTTAAAGTGATTTTCATGCTTCCAGGGGCTCGGGAAGTTAATTAAATACCATTTGGAGGCATTTAATGTTCGAGCAAAAACGGCTGATTTTCGACACAAGAGATAACACCCCCCCATTACGTCATGTTTCAGAAATGTGGAAAATGGTCCGTTTTCAAATGTTTTATTTTTGAACGTCAGTTCACATTTGTAGGTGGATCATCAGTGTTAGAGCTAAAATTAGCATGTTTAAAGTGATTTTCATGCTTCCAGGGGCCCAAAACACAAGATTAATGGAATGGTTAAAAGTGCATGAAAATGGCCAATTTACTCACTCTGAGTTCTCAAAAAGGGTTTCTTCACCCCGGGAAGTGAAATAAATACCATTTGGAGGCATTTAATGTTCGAGCAAAAACGGCTGATTTTCGACAAAAGAGATAACACCCCCCCATTACGTCATGCTTCAGAAATGTGGAAAATGGTCCGTTTTCAAATGTTTTATTTTTGAACGTCAGTTCACATTTGTAGGTGGATCATCAGTGTTAGAGCTAAAATTAGCATGTTTAAAGTGATTTTCATGCTTCCAGGGGCTCGGGAAGTTAATTAAATACCATTTGGAGGCATTTAATGTTCGAGCAAAAACGGCTGATTTTCGACAAAAGAGATAACACCCCCCCATTACGTCATGCTTCAGAAATGTGGAAAATGGTCCGTTTTCAAATGTTTTATTTTTGAACGTCAGTTCACATTTGTAGGTGGATCATCAGTGTTAGAGCTAAAATTAGCATGTTTAAAGTGATTTTCATGCTTCCAGGGGCTCAGGAAGTGAAATAAATACCATTTGGAGGCATTTAATGTTCGAGCAAAAACGGCTGATTTTCGACAAAAGAGATAACACCCCCCCATTACGTCATGCTTCAGAAATGTGGAAAATGGTCCGTTTTCAAATGTTTTATTTTTGAACGTCAGTTCACATTTGTAGGTGGATCATCAGTGTTAGCGCTAAAATTAGCATGTTTAAAGTGATTTTCATGCTTCCAGGGGCTCGGGAAGTTAATTAAATACCATTTGGAGGCATTTAATGTTCGAGCAAAAATGGCTGATTTTCGACAAAAGAGATAACACCCCCCCATTACGTCATGCTTCAGAAATGTGGAAAATGGTCCGTTTTCAAATGTTTTATTTTTGAACATCGGTTCACATTTGTAGGTGGATCATCAGTGTTAGAGCTAAAATTAGCATGTTTAAAGTGATTTTCATGCTTCCAGGGGCCCAAAACACAAGATTAATGGAATGGTTAAAAGTGCATGAAAATGGCCAATTTACTCACTCTGAGTTCTCAAAAAGGGTTTCTTCACCCCGGGAAGTGAAATAAATACCATTTGGAGGCATTTAATGTTCGAGCAAAAACGGCTGATTTTCGACAAAAGAGATAACACCCCCCCCATTACGTCATGCTTCAGAAATGTGGAAAATGGTCCGTTTTCAAATGTTTTATTTTTGAACGTCAGTTCACATTTGTAGGTGGATCATCAGTGTTAGAGCTAAAATTAGCATGTTTAAAGTGATTTTCATGCTTCCAGGGGCTCGGGAAGTTAATTAAATACCATTTGGAGGCATTTAATGTTCGAGCAAAAACGGCTGATTTTCGACAAAAGAGATAACACCCCCCCATTACGTCATGCTTCAGAAATGTGGAAAATGGTCCGTTTTCAAATGTTTTATTTTTGAACGTCAGTTCACATTTGTAGGTGGATCATCAGTGTTAGAGCTAAAATTAGCATGTTTAAAGTGATTTTCATGCTTCCAGGGGCCCAAAACACAAGATTTATGGAATGGTTAAAAGTGCATGAAAATGGCCAATTTACTCACTCTGAGTTCTCAAAAAGGGTTTCTTCACCCCGGGAAGTGAAATAAATACCATTTGGAGGCATTTAATGTTCGAGCAAAAACGGCTGATTTTCGACAAAAGAGATAACACCCCCCCCATTACGTCATGCTTCAGAAATGTGGAAAATGGTCCGTTTTCAAATGTTTTATTTTTGAACGTCAGTTCACATTTGTAGGTGGATCATCAGTGTTAGAGCTAAAATTAGCATGTTTAAAGTGATTTTCATGCTTCCAGGGGCTCGGGAAGTTAATTAAATACCATTTGGAGGCATTTAATGTTCGAGCAAAAACGGCTGATTTTCGACAAAAGAGATAACACCCCCCCATTACGTCATGCTTCAGAAATGTGGAAAATGGTCCGTTTTCAAATGTTTTATTTTTGAACGTCAGTTCACATTTGTAGGTGGATCATCAGTGTTAGAGCTAAAATTAGCATGTTTAAAGTGATTTTCATGCTTCCAGGGGCCCAAAACACAAGATTTATGGAATGGTTAAAAGTGCATGAAAATGGCCAATTTACTCACTCTGAGTTCTCAAAAAGGGTTTCTTCACCCCGGGAAGTTAATTAAATACCATTTGGAGGCATTTAATGTTCGAGCAAAAACGGCTGATTTTCGACAAAAGAGATAACACCCCCCCATTACGTCATGCTTCAGAAATGTGGAAAATGGTCCGTTTTCAAATGTTTTATTTTTGAACGTCAGTTCACATTTGTAGGTGGATCATCAGTGTTAGAGCTAAAATTAGCATGTTTAAAGTGATTTTCATGCTTCCAGGGGCCCAAAACACAAGATTAATGGAATGGTTAAAAGTGCATGAAAATGGCCAATTTACTCACTCTGAGTTCTCAAAAAGGGTTTCTTCACCCCGGGAAGTGAAATAAATACCATTTGGAGGCATTTAATGTTCGAGCAAAAACGGCTGATTTTCGACAAAAGAGATAACACCCCCCCATTACTTCATGCTTCAGAAATGTGGAAAATGGTCCGTTTTCAAATGTTTTATTTTTGAACGTCAGTTCACATTTGTAGGTGGATCATCAGTGTTAGAGCTAAAATTAGCATGTTTAAAGTGATTTTCATGCTTCCAGGGGCTCGGGAAGTTAATTAAATACCATTTGGAGGCATTTAATGTTCGAGCAAAAACGGCTGATTTTCGACAAAAGAGATAACACCCCCCCATTACGTCATGCTTCAGAAATGTGGAAAATGGTCCGTTTTCAAATGTTTTATTTTTGAACGTCAGTTCACATTTGTAGGTGGATCATCAGTGTTAGAGCTAAAATTAGCATGTTTAAAGTGATTTTCATGCTTCCAGGGGCCCAAAACACAAGATTTATGGAATGGTTAAAAGTGCATGAAAATGGCCAATTTACTCACTCTGAGTTCTCAAAAAGGGTTTCTTCAGCCCGGGAAGTTAATTAAATACCATTTGGAGGCATTTAATGTTCGAGCAAAAACGGCTGATTTTCGACAAAAGAGATAACACCCCCCCATTACGTCATGCTTCAGAAATGTGGAAAATGGTCCGTTTTCAAATGTTTTATTTTTGAACGTCAGTTCACATTTGTAGGTGGATCATCAGTGTTAGAGCTAAAATTAGCATGTTTAAAGTGATTTTCATGCTTCCAGGGGCTCGGGAAGTTAATTAAATACCATTTGGAGGCATTTAATGTTCGAGCAAAAACGGCTGATTTTCGACAAAAGAGATAACACCCCCCCATTACGTCATGCTTCAGAAATGTGGAAAATGGTCCGTTTTCAAATGTTTTATTTTTGAACGTCAGTTCACATTTGTAGGTGGATCATCAGTGTTAGAGCTAAAATTAGCATGTTTAAAGTGATTTTCATGCTTCCAGGGGCTCGGGAAGTGAAATAAATACCATTTGGAGGCATTTAATGTTCGAGCAAAAACGGCTGATTTTCGATAAAAGAGATAACACCCCCCCATTACGTCATGCTTCAGAAATGTGGAAAATGGTCCGTTTTCAAATGTTTTATTTTTGAATGTCAGTTCACATTTGTAGGTGGATCATCAGTGTTAGAGCTAAAATTAGCATGTTTAAAGTGATTTTCATGCTTCCAGGGGCTCGGGAAGTTAATTAAATACCATTTGGAGGCATTTAATGTTCGAGCAAAAACGGCTGATTTTCGACAAAAGAGATAACACCCCCCCCATTACGTCATGCTTCAGAAATGTGGAAAATGGTCCGTTTTCAAATGTTTTATTTTTTAACGTCAGTTCACATTTGTAGGTGGATCATCAGTGTTAGAGCTAAAATTAGCATGTTTAAAGTGATTTTCATGCTTCCAGGGGCCCAAAACACAAGATTTATGGAATGGTTAAAAGTGCATGAAAATGGCCAATTTACTCACTCTGAGTTCTCAAAAAGGGTTTCTTCACCCCGGGAAGTTAATTAAATACCATTTGGAGGCATTTAATGTTCGAGCAAAAACGGCTGATTTTCGACAAAAGAGATAACACCCCCCCATTACGTCATGCTTCAGAAATGTGGAAAATGGTCCGTTTTCAAATGTTTTATTTTTGAACGTCAGTTCACATTTGTAGGTGGATCATCAGTGTTAGAGCTAAAATTAGCATGTTTAAAGTGATTTTCATGCTTCCAGGGGCTCGGGAAGTGAAATAAATACCATTTGGAGGCATTTAATGTTCGAGCAAAAACGGCTGATTTTCGACAAAAGAGATAACACCCCCCCATTACGTCATGCTTCAGAAATGTGGAAAATGGTCCGTTTTCAAATGTTTTATTTTTGAACGTCAGTTCACATTTGTAGGTGGATCATCAGTGTTAGAGCTAAAATTAGCATGTTTAAAGTGATTTTCATGCTTCCAGGGGCTCGGGAAGTGAAATAAATACCATTTGGAGGCATTTAATGTTCGAGCAAAAACGGCTGATTTTCGACAAAAGAGATAACACCCCCCCATTACGTCATGCTTCAGAAATGTGGAAAATGGTCCGTTTTCAAATGTTTTATTTTTGAACGTCAGTTCACATTTGTAGGTGGATCATCAGTGTTAGAGCTAAAATTAGCATGTTTAAAGTGATTTTCATGCTTCCAGGGGCCCAAAACACAAGATTTATGGAATGGTTAAAAGTGCATGAAAATGGCCAATTTACTCACTCTGAGTTCTCAAAAAGGGTTTCTTCACCCCGGGAAGTTAATTAAATACCATTTGGAGGCATTTAATGTTCGAGCAAAAACGGCTGATTTTCGACAAAAGAGATAACACCCCCCCATTACGTCATGCTTCAGAAATGTGGAAAATGGTCCGTTTTCAAATGTTTTATTTTTGAACGTCAGTTCACATTTGTAGGTGGATCATCAGTGTTAGAGCTAAAATTAGCATGTTTAAAGTGATTTGCATGCTTCCAGGGGCCCAAAACACAAGATTAATGGAATGGTTAAAAGTGCATGAAAATGGCCAATTTACTCACTCTGAGTTCTCAAAAAGGGTTTCTTCACCCCGGGAAGTGAAATAAATACCATTTGGAGGCATTTAATGTTCGAGCAAAAACGGCTGATTTTCGACAAAAGAGATAACACCCCCCCATTACGTCATGCTTCAGAAATGTGGAAAATGGTCCGTTTTCAAATGTTTTATTTTTGAACGTCAGTTCACATTTGTAGGTGGATCATCAGTGTTAGAGCTAAAATTAGCATGTTTAAAGTGATTTTCATGCTTCCAGGGGCCCAAAACACAAGATTAATGGAATGGTTAAAAGTGCATGAAAATGGCCAATTTACTCACTCTGAGTTCTCAAAAAGGGTTTCTTCACCCCGGGAAGTTAATTAAATACCATTTGGAGGCATTTAATGTTCGAGCAAAAACGGCTGATTTTCGACAAAAGAGATAACACCCCCCCATTACGTCATGCTTCAGAAATGTGGAAAATGGTCCGTTTTCAAATGTTTTATTTTTGAACGTCAGTTCACATTTGTAGGTGGATCATCAGTGTTAGAGCTAAAATTAGCATGTTTAAAGTGATTTTCATGCTTCCAGGGGCTCGGGAAGTTAATTAAATACCATTTGGAGGCATTTAATGTTCAAGCAAAAACGGCTGATTTTCGACAAAAGAGATAACACCCCCCCATTACGTCATGCTTCAGAAATGTGGAAAATGGTCCGTTTTCAAATGTTTTATTTTTGAACGTCAGTTCACATTTGTAGGTGGATCATCAGTGTTAGAGCTAAAATTAGCATGTTTAAAGTGATTTTCATGCTTCCAGGGGCTCAGGAAGTGAAATAAATACCATTTGGAGGCATTTAATGTTCGAGCAAAAACGGCTGATTTTCGACAAAAGAGATAACACCCCCCCCCCATTACGTCATGCTTCAGAAATGTGGAAAATGGTCCGTTTTCAAATGTTTTATTTTTGAACGTCAGTTCACATTTGTAGGTGGATCATCAGTGTTAGAGCTAAAATTAGCATGTTTAAAGTGATTTTCATGCTTCCAGGGGCCCAAAACACAAGATTTATGGAATGGTTAAAAGTGCATGAAAATGGCCAATTTACTCACTCTGAGTTCTCAAAAAGGGTTTCTTCACCCCGGTAAGTTAATTAAATACCATTTGGAGGCATTTAATGTTCGAGCAAAAACGGCTGATTGTCGACAAAAGAGATAACACCCCCCCATTACGTCATGCTTCAGAAATGTGGAAAATGGTCCGTTTTCAAATGTTTTATTTTTGAACGTCAGTTCACATTTGTAGGTGGATCATCAGTGTTAGAGCTAAAATTAGCATGTTTAAAGTGATTTTCATGCTTCCAGGGGCCCAAAACACAAGATTAATGGAATGGTTAAAAGTGCATGAAAATGGCCAATTTACTCACTCTGAGTTCTCAAAAAGGGTTTCTTCACCCCGGGAAGTGAAATAAATACCATTTGGAGGCATTTAATGTTCGAGCAAAAACGGCTGATTTTCGACAAAAGAGATAACACCCCCCCATTACGTCATGCTTCAGAAATGTGGAAAATGGTCCGTTTTCAAATGTTTTATTTTTGAACGTCAGTTCACATTTGTAGGTGGATCATCAGTGTTAGAGCTAAAATTAGCATGTTTAAAGTGATTTTCATGCTTCCAGGGGCCCAAAACACAAGATTAATGGAATGGTTAAAAGTGCATGAAAATGGCCAATTTACTCACTCTGAGTTCTCAAAAAGGGTTTCTTCACCCCGGGAAGTTAATTAAATACCATTTGGAGGCATTTAATGTTCGAGCAAAAACGGCTGATTTTCGACAAAAGAGATAACAACCCCCCATTACGTCATGCTTCAGAAATGTGGAAAATGGTCCGTTTTCAAATGTTTTATTTTTGAACGTCAGTTCACATTTGTAGGTGGATCATCAGTGTTAGAGCTAAAATTAGCATGTTTAAAGTGATTTTCATGCTTCCAGGGGCTCGGGAAGTTAATTAAATACCATTTGGAGGCATTTAATGTTCAAGCAAAAACGGCTGATTTTCGACAAAAGAGATAACACCCCCCCATTACGTCATGCTTCAGAAATGTGGAAAATGGTCCGTTTTCAAATGTTTTATTTTTGAACGTCAGTTCACATTTGTAGGTGGATCATCAGTGTTAGAGCTAAAATTAGCATGTTTAAAGTGATTTTCATGCTTCCAGGGGCTCGGGAAGTTAATTAAATACCATTTGGAGGCATTTAATGTTCGAGCAAAAACGGCTGATTTTCGACAAAAGAGATAACACCCCCCCATTACGTCATGCTTCAGAAATGTGAAAAATGGTCCTTTTTCAAATGTTTTATTTTTGAACGTCAGTTCACATTTGTAGGTGGATCATCAGTGTTAGAGCTAAAATTAGCATGTTTAAAGTGATTTTCATGCTTCCAGGGGCTCGGGAAGTTAATTAAATACCATTTGGAGGCATTTAATGTTCGAGCAAAAATGGCTGATTTTCGACAAAAGAGATAACACCCCCCCATTACGTCATGCTTCAGAAATGTGGAAAATGGTCCGTTTTCAAATGTTTTATTTTTGAACGTCAGTTCACATTTGTAGGTGGATCATCAGTGTTAGAGCTAAAATTAGCATGTTTAAAGTGATTTTCATGCTTCCAGGGGCCCAAAACACAAGATTAATGGAATGGTTAAAAGTGCATGAAAATGGCCAATTTACTCACTCTGAGTTCTCAAAAAGGGTTTCTTCACCCCGGGAAGTTAATTAAATACCATTTGGAGGCATTTAATGTTCGAGCAAAAACGGCTGATTTTCGACAAAAGAGATAACAACCCCCCATTACGTCATGCTTCAGAAATGTGGAAAATGGTCCGTTTTCAAATGTTTTATTTTTGAACGTCAGTTCACATTTGTAGGTGGATCATCAGTGTTAGAGCTAAAATTAGCATGTTTAAAGTGATTTTCATGCTTCCAGGGGCTCGGGAAGTTAATTAAATACCATTTGGAGGCATTTAATGTTCAAGCAAAAACGGCTGATTTTCGACAAAAGAGATAACACCCCCCCATTACGTCATGCTTCAGAAATGTGGAAAATGGTCCGTTTTCAAATGTTTTATTTTTGAACGTCAGTTCACATTTGTAGGTGGATCATCAGTGTTAGAGCTAAAATTAGCATGTTTAAAGTGATTTTCATGCTTCCAGGGGCTCGGGAAGTTAATTAAATACCATTTGGAGGCATTTAATGTTCGAGCAAAAACGGCTGATTTTCGACAAAAGAGATAACACCCCCCCATTACGTCATGCTTCAGAAATGTGAAAAATGGTCCTTTTTCAAATGTTTTATTTTTGAACGTCAGTTCACATTTGTAGGTGGATCATCAGTGTTAGAGCTAAAATTAGCATGTTTAAAGTGATTTTCATGCTTCCAGGGGCTCGGGAAGTTAATTAAATACCATTTGGAGGCATTTAATGTTCGAGCAAAAATGGCTGATTTTCGACAAAAGAGATAACACCCCCCCATTACGTCATGCTTCAGAAATGTGGAAAATGGTCCGTTTTCAAATGTTTTATTTTTGAACGTCAGTTCACATTTGTAGGTGGATCATCAGTGTTAGAGCTAAAATTAGCATGTTTAAAGTGATTTTCATGCTTCCAGGGGCCCAAAACACAAGATTAATGGAATGGTTAAAAGTGCATGAAAATGGCCAATTTACTCACTCTGAGTTCTCAAAAAGGGTTTCTTCACCCTGGGAAGTGAAATAAATACCATTTGGAGGCATTTAATGTTCGAGCAAAAACGGCTGATTTTCGACAAAAGAGATAACACCCCCCCCATTACGTCATGCTTCAGAAATGTGGAAAATGGTCCGTTTTCAAATGTTTTATTTTTGAACGTTAGTTCACATTTGTAGGTGGATCATCAGTGTTAGAGCTAAAATTAGCATGTTTAAAGTGATTTTCATGCTTCCAGGGGCTCGGGAAGTTAATTAAATACCATTTGGAGGCATTTAATGTTCGAGCAAAAACGGCTGATTTTCGACAAAAGAGATAACACCCCCCCATTACGTCATGCTTCAGAAATGTGGAAAATGGTCCGTTTTCAAATGTTTTATTTTTGAACGTCAGTTCACATTTGTAGGTGGATCATCAGTGTTAGAGCTAAAATTAGCATGTTTAAAGTGATTTTCATGCTTCCAGGGGCCCAAAACACAAGATTTATGGAATGGTTAAAAGTGCATGAAAATGGCCAATTTACTCACTCTGAGTTCTCAAAAAGGGTTTCTTCACCCCGGGAAGTTAATTAAATACCATTTGGAGGCATTTAATGTTCGAGCAAAAACGGCTGATTTTCGATAAAAGAGATAACACCCCCCCATTACGTCATGCTTCAGAAATGTGGAAAATGGTCCGTTTTCAAATGTTTTATTTTTGAACGTCAGTTCACATTTGTAGGTGGATCATCAGTGTTAGAGCTAAAATTAGCATGTTTAAAGTGATTTTCATGCTTCCAGGGGCTCGGGAAGTTAATTAAATACCATTTGGAGGCATTTAATGTTCGAGCAAAAACGGCTGATTTTCGACAAAAGAGATAACACCCCCCCATTACGTCATGCTTCAGAAATGTGGAAAATGGTCCGTTTTCAAATGTTTTATTTTTGAACGTCAGTTCACATTTGTAGGTGGATCATCAGTGTTAGAGCTAAAATTAGCATGTTTAAAGTGATTTTCATGCTTCCAGGGGCTCGGGAAGTGAAATAAATACCATTTGGAGGCATTTAATGTTCGAGCAAAAACGGCTGATTTTCGACAAAAGAGATAACACCCCCCTATTACGTCATGCTTCAGAAATGTGGAAAATGGTCAGTTTTCAAATGTTTTATTTTTGAACGTCAGTTCACATTTGTAGGTGGATCATCAGTGTTAGAGCTAAAATTAGCATGTTTAAAGTGATTTTCATGCTTCCAGGGGCCCAAAACACAAGATTTATGGAATGGTTAAAAGTGCATGAAAATGGCCAATTTACTCACTCTGAGTTCTCAAAAAGGGTTTCTTCACCCCGGGAAGTTAATTAAATACCATTTGGAGGCATTTAATGTTCGAGCAAAAACGGCTGATTTTCGACAAAAGAGATAACACCCCCCCATTACGTCATGCTTCAGAAATGTGGAAAATGGTCCGTTTTCAAATGTTTTATTTTTGAACGTCAGTTCACATTTGTAGGTGGATCATCAGTGTTAGAGCTAAAATTAGCATGTTTAAAGTGATTTTCATGCTTCCAGGGGACCAAAACACAAGATTAATGGAATGGTTAAAAGTGCATGAAAATGGCCAATTTACTCACTCTGAGTTCTCAAAAAGGGTTTCTTCACCCCGGGAAGTGAAATAAATACCATTTGGAGGCATTTAATGTTCGAGCAAAAACGGCTGATTTTCGACAAAAGAGATAACACCCCCCCATTACGTCATGCTTCAGAAATGTGGAAAATGGTCCGTTTTCAAATGTTTTATTTTTGAACGTCAGTTCACATTTCTAGGTGGATCATCAGTGTTAGAGCTAAAATTAGCATGTTTAAAGTGATTTTCATGCTTCCAGGGGCTCGGGAAGTTAATTAAATACCATTTGGAGGCATTTAATGTTCGAGCAAAAACGGCTGATTTTCGACAAAAGAGATAACACCCCCCCATTACGTCATGCTTCAGAAATGTGGAAAATGGTCCGTTTTCAAATGTTTTATTTTTGAACGTCAGTTCACATTTGTAGGTGGATCATCAGTGTTAGAGCTAAAATTAGCATGTTTAAAGTGATTTTCATGCTTCCAGGGGCTCGGGAAGTGAAATAAATACCATTTGGAGGCATTTAATGTTCGAGCAAAAACGGCTGATTTTCGATAAAAGAGATAACACCCCCCCATTACGTCATGCTTCAGAAATGTGGAAAATGGTCCGTTTTCAAATGTTTTATTTTTGAACGTCAGTTCACATTTGTAGGTGGATCATCAGTGTTAGAGCTAAAATTAGCATGTTTAAAGTGATTTTCATGCTTCCAGGGGCTCGGGAAGTTAATTAAATACCATTTGGAGGCATTTAATGTTCGAGCAAAAACGGCTGATTTTCGACAAAAGAGATAACACCCCCCCCATTACGTCATGCTTCAGAAATGTGGAAAATGGTCCGTTTTCAAATGTTTTATTTTTGAACGTCAGTTCACATTTGTAGGTGGATCATCAGTGTTAGAGCTAAAATTAGCATGTTTAAAGTGATTTTCATGCTTCCAGGGGCCCAAAACACAAGATTTATGGAATGGTTAAAAGTGCATGAAAATGGCCAATTTACTCACTCTGAGTTCTCAAAAAGGGTTTCTTCACCCCGGGAAGTTAATTAAATACCATTTGGAGGCATTTAATGTTCGAGCAAAAACGGCTGATTTTCGACAAAAGAGATAACACCCCCCCATTACGTCATGCTTCAGAAATGTGGAAAATGGTCCGTTTTCAAATGTTTTATTTTTGAACGTCAGTTCACATTTGTAGGTGGATCATCAGTGTTAGA
Organism: Lissotriton vulgaris; assembly: GCF_964263255.1. NCBI lineage: Eukaryota > Metazoa > Chordata > Amphibia > Caudata > Salamandridae > Lissotriton > Lissotriton vulgaris. Next base: position 173,006 of record NW_028248904.1, read on the forward strand.
GCTAAAATTAGCATGTTTAAAGTGATTTTCATGCTTCCAGGGGCTCGGGAAGTTAATTAAATACCATTTGGAGGCATTTAATGTTCGAGCAAAAACGGCTGATTTTCGACAAAAGAGATAACACCCCCCCATTACGTCATGCTTCAGAAATGTGGAAAATGGTCCGTTTTCAAATGTTTTATTTTTGAACGTCAGTTCACATTTGTAGGTGGATCATCAGTGTTAGAGCTAAAATTAGCATGTTTAAAGTGATTTTCATGCTTCCAGGGGCCCAAAACACAAGATTTATGGAATGGTTAAAAGTGCATGAAAATGGCCCATTTACTCACTCTGAGTTCTCAAAAAGGGTTTCTTCACCCCGGGAAGTTAATTAAATACCATTTGGAGGCATTTAATGTTCGAGCGAAAACGGCTGATTTTCGACAAAAGAGATAACACCCCCCCATTACGTCATGCTTCAGAAATGTGGAAAATGGTCCGTTTTCAAATGTTTTATTTTTGAACGTCAGTTCACATTTGTAGGTGGATCAGTGTTAGAGCTAAAATTAGCATGTTTAAAGCGATTTTCATGCTTCCAGGGGCTCGGGAAGTTAATTAAATACCATTTGGAGGCATTTAATGTTTGAGCAAAAACGGCTGACTTTCGACAAAAGAGATAACACCCCCCCATTACGTCATGCTTCAGAAATGTGGAAAATGGTCCGTTTTCAAATGTTTTATATTTGAACGTCAGTTCACATTTGTAGGTGGATCATCAGTGTTAGAGCTAAAATTAGCATGTTTAAAGTGATTTTCATGCTTCCAGGGGCCCAAAACACAAGATTTATGGAATGGTTAAAAGTGCATGAAAATGGCCAATTTACTCACTCTGAGTTCTCAAAAAGGGTTTCTTCACCCCAGGAAGTGAAATAAATACCATTTGGAGGCATTTAATGTTCGAGCAAAAACGGCTGATTTTCGACAAAAGAGATAACACCCCCCCATTACGTCATGCTTCAGAAATGTGGAAAATGGTCCGTTTTCAAATGTTTTATTTTTGAACGTCAGTTCACATTTGTAGGTGGATCATCAGTGTTAGAGCTAAAATTAGCATGTTTAAAGTGATTTTCATGCTTCCAGGGGCTCGGGAAGGTAATTAAATACCATTTGGAGGCATTTAATGTTCGAGCAAAAACGGCTGATTTTCGACAAAAGAGATAACACCCCCCCCATTACGTCATGCTTCAGAAATGTGGAAAATGGTCCGTTTTCAAATGTTTTATTTTTGAACGTCAGTTCACATTTGTAGGTGGATCATCAGTGTTAGAGCTAAAATTAGCATGTTTAAAGTGATTTTCATGCTTCCAGGGGCCCAAAACACAAGATTAATGGAATGGTTAAAAGTGCATGAAAATGACCAATTTACTCACTCTGAGTTCTCAAAAAGGGTTTCTTCACCCCGGGAAGTGAAATAAATACCATTTGGAGGCATTTAATGTTCGAGCAAAAACGGCTGATTTTCGACAAAAGAGATAACACCCCCCCATTACGTCATGCTTCAGAAATGTGGAAAATGGTCCGTTTTCAAATGTTTTATTTTTGAACGTCAGTTCACATTTGTAGGTGGATCATCAGTGTTAGAGCTAAAATTAGCATGTTTAAAGTGATTGTCATGCTTCCAGGGGCTCGGGAAGTTAATTAAATACCATTTGGAGGCATTTAATGTTCGAGCAAAAACGGCTGATTTTCGACAAAAGAGATAACACCCCCCCATTACGTCATGCTTCAGAAATGTGGAAAATGGCCCGTTTTCAAATGTTTTATTTTTGAACGTCAGTTCACATTTGTAGGTGGATCATCAGTGTTAGAGCTAAAATTAGCATGTTTAAAGTGATTTTCATGCTTCCAGGGGCCCAAAACACAAGATTTATGGAATGGTTAAAAGTGCATGAAAATGGCCAATTTACTCACTCTGAGTTCTCAAAAAGGGTTTCTTCACCCCGGGAAGTTAATTAAATACCATTTGGAGGCATTTAATGTTCGAGCAAAAACGGCTGATTTTCGACAAAAGAGATAACACCCCCCCATTACGTCATGCTTCAGAAATGTGGAAAATGGTCCGTTTTCAAATGTTTTATTTTTGAACGTCAGTTCACATTTGTAGGTGGATCATCAGTGTTAGAGCTAAAATTAGCATGTTTAAAGTGATTTTCATGCTTCCAGGGGCTCAGGAAGTTAATTAAATACCATTTGGAGGCATTTAATGTTCGAGCAAAAACGGCTGATTTTCGACAAAAGAGATAACACCCCCCCATTACGTCATGCTTCAGAAATGTGGAAAATGGTCCGTTTTCAAATGTTTTATTTTTGAGCGTCAGTTCACATTTGTAGGTGGATCATCAGTGTTAGAGCTAAAATTAGCATGTTTAAAGTGATTTTCATGCTTCCAGGGGCTCGGGAAGTGAAATAAATACCATTTGGAGGCATTTAATGTTCGAGCAAAAACGGCTGATTTTCGACAAAAGAGATAACACCCCCCCATTACGTCATGCTTCAGAAATGTGGAAAATGGTCCGTTTTCAAATGTTTTATTTTTGAACGTCAGTTCACATTTGTAGGTGGATCATCAGTGTTAGAGCTAAAATTAGCATGTTTAAAGTGATTTTCATGCTTCCAGGGGCTCGGGAAGTGAAATAAAGACCATTTGGAGGCATTTAATGTTCGAGCAAAAACGGCTGATTTTCGACAAAAGAGATAACACCCCCCCATTACGTCATGCTTCAGAAATGTGGAAAATGGTCCGTTTTCAAATGTTTTATTTTTGAACGTCAGTTCACATTTGTAGGTGGATCATCAGTGTTAGAGCTAAAATTAGCATGTTTAAAGTGATTTTCATGCTTCCAGGGGCCCAAAACACAAGATTTATGGAATGGTTAAAAGTGCATGAAAATGGCCAATTTACTCACTCTGAGTTCTCAAAAAGGGTTTCTTCACCCCGGGAAGTTAATTAAATACCATTTGGAGGCATTTAATGTTCGAGCAAAAACGGCTGATTTTCGACAAAAGAGATAAAAGCCCCCCATTACGTCATGCTTCAGAAATGTGGAAAATGGTCCGTTTTCAAATGTTTTATTTTTGAACGTCAGTTCACATTTGTAGGTGGATCATCAGTGTTAGAGCTAAAATTAGCATGTTTAAAGTGATTTTCATGCTTCCAGGGGCTCGGGAAGTTAATTAAATACCATTTGGAGGCATTTAATGTTCGAGCAAAAACGGCTGATTTTCGACAAAAGAGATAACACCCCCCATTACGTCATGCTTCAGAAATGTGGAAAATGGTCCGTTTTCAAATGTTTTATTTTTGAACGTCAGTTCACATTTGTAGGTGGATCATCAGTGTTAGAGCTAAAATTAGCATGTTTAAAGTGATTTTCATGCTTCCAGGGGCCCAAAACACAAGATTTATGGAATGGTTAAAAGTGCATGAAAATGGCCAATTTACTCACTCTGAGTTCTCAAAAAGGGTTTCTTCACCCCGGGAAGTTAATTAAATACCATTTGGAGGCATTTAATGTTCGAGCAAAAACGGCTGATTTTCGACAAAAGAGATAACACCCCCCCATTACGTCATGCTTCAGAAATGTGGAAAATGGTCCGTTTTCAAATGTTTTATTTTTGAACGTCAGTTCACATTTGTAGGTGGATCATCAGTGTTAGAGCTAAAATTAGCATGTTTAAAGTGATTTTCATGCTTCCAGGGGCTCGGGAAGTGAAATAAATACCATTTGGAGGCATTTAATGTTCGAGCAAAAACGGCTGATTTTCGACAAAAGAGATAACACCCCCCCATTACGTCATGCTTCAGAAATGTGGAAAATGGTCCGTTTTCAAATGTTTTATTTTTGAACGTCAGTTCACATTTGTAGGTGGATCATCAGTGTTAGAGCTAAAATTAGCATGTTTAAAGTGATTTTCATGTTTCCAGGGGCCCAAAACACAAGATTTATGGAATGGTTAAAAGTGCGTGAAAATGGCCAATTTACTCACTCTGAGTTCTCAAAAAGGGTTTCTTCACCCCGGGAAGTTAATTAAATACCATTAGGAGGCATTTAATGTTCGAGCAAAAACGGCTGATTTTCGACAAAAGAGATAACACCCCCCCATTACGTCATGCTTCAGAAATGTGGAAAATGGTCCGTTTTCAAATGTTTTATTTTTGAACGTCAGTTCACATTTGTAGGTGGATCATCAGTGTTAGAGCTAAAATTAGCATGTTTAAAGTGATTTTCATGCTTCCAGGGGCTCGGGAAGTTAATTAAATACCATTTGGAGGCATTTAATGTTCGAGCAAAAACGGCTGATTTTCGACAAAAGAGATAACATCCCCCCCATTACGTCATGCTTCAGAAATGTGGAAAATGGTCCGTTTTCAAATGTTTTATTTTTGAACGTCAGTTCACATTTGTAGGTGGATCATCAGTGTTAGAGCTAAAATTAGCATGTTTAAAGTGATTTTCATGCTTCCAGGGGCTCGGGAAGTGAAATAAATACCATTTGGAGGCATTTAATGTTCGAGCAAAAACGGCTGATTTTCGACAAAAGAGATAACACCCCCCCATTACGTCATACTTCAGAAATGTGGAAAATGGTCCGTTTTCAAATGTTTTATTTTTGAACGTCAGTTCACATTTGTAGGTGGATCATCAGTGTTAGAGCTAAAATTAACATGTTTAAAGTGATTTTCATGCTTCCAGGGGCTCGGGAAGTGAAATAAAGACCATTTGGAGGCATTTAATGTTCGAGCAAAAACGGCTGATTTTCGACAAAAGAGATAACACCCCCCCATTACGTCATGCTTCAGAAATGTGGAAAATGGTCCGTTTTCACTTGTTTTATTTTTGAACGTCAGTTCAAATTTGTAGGTGGATCATCAGTGTTAGAGCTAAAATTAGCATGTTTAAAGTGATTTTCATGCTTCCAGGGGCTCGGGAAGTTAATTAAATACCATTTGGAGGCATTTAATGTTCGAGCAAAAACGGCTGATTTTCGACAAAAGAGATAACACCCCCCATTACGTCATGCTTCAGAAATGTGGAAAATGGTCCGTTTTCAAATGTTTTATTTTTGAACGTCAGTTCACATTTGTAGGTGGATCATCAGTGTTAGAGCTAAAATTAGCATGTTTAAAGTGATTTTCATGCTTCCAGGGGCCCAAAACACAAGATTTATGGAATGGTTAAAAGTGCATGAAAATGGCCAATTTACTCACTCTGAGTTCTCAAAAAGGGTTTCTTCACCCCGGGAAGTTAATTAAATACCATTTGGAGGCATTTAATGTTCGAGCAAAAACGGCTGATTTTCGACAAAAGAGATAACACCCCCCCATTACGTCATGCTTCAGAAATGTGGAAAATGGTCCGTTTTCAAATGTTTTATTTTTGAACGTCAGTTCACATTTGTAGGTGGATCATCAGTGTTAGAGCTAAAATTAGCATGTTTAAAGTGATTTTCATGCTTCCAGGGGCTCGGGAAGTGAAATAAATACCATTTGGAGGCATTTAATGTTCGAGCAAAAACGGCTGATTTTCGACAAAAGAGATAACACCCCCCCATTACGTCATGCTTCAGAAATGTGGAAAATGGTCCGTTTTCAAATGTTTTATTTTTGAACGTCAGTTCACATTTGTAGGTGGATCATCAGTGTTAGAGCTAAAATTAGCATGTTTAAAGTGATTTTCATGTTTCCAGGGGCCCAAAACACAAGATTTATGGAATGGTTAAAAGTGCGTGAAAATGGCCAATTTACTCACTCTGAGTTCTCAAAAAGGGTTTCTTCACCCCGGGAAGTTAATTAAATACCATTTGGAGGCATTTAATGTTCGAGCAAAAACGGCTGATTTTCGACAAAAGAGATAACACCCCCCCATTACGTCATGCTTCAGAAATGTGGAAAATGGTCCGTTTTCAAATGTTTTATTTTTGAACGTCAGTTCACATTTGTAGGTGGATCATCAGTGTTAGAGCTAAAATTAGCATGTTTAAAGTGATTTTCATGCTTCCAGGGGCTCGGGAAGTTAATTAAATACCATTTGGAGGCATTTAATGTTCGAGCAAAAACGGCTGATTTTCGACAAAAGAGATAACATCCCCCCCATTACGTCATGCTTCAGAAATGTGGAAAATGGTCCGTTTTCAAATGTTTTATTTTTGAACGTCAGTTCACATTTGTAGGTGGATCATCAGTGTTAGAGCTAAAATTAGCATGTTTAAAGTGATTTTCATGCTTCCAGGGGCTCGGGAAGTGAAATAAATACCATTTGGAGGCATTTAATGTTCGAGCAAAAACGGCTGATTTTCGACAAAAGAGATAACACCCCCCCATTACGTCATACTTCAGAAATGTGGAAAATGGTCCGTTTTCAAATGTTTTATTTTTGAACGTCAGTTCACATTTGTAGGTGGATCATCAGTGTTAGAGCTAAAATTAACATGTTTAAAGTGATTTTCATGCTTCCAGGGGCTCGGGAAGTGAAATAAAGACCATTTGGAGGCATTTAATGTTCGAGCAAAAACGGCTGATTTTCGACAAAAGAGATAACACCCCCCCATTACGTCATGCTTCAGAAATGTGGAAAATGGTCCGTTTTCACTTGTTTTATTTTTGAACGTCAGTTCACATTTGTAGGTGGATCATCAGTGTTAGAGCTAAAATGAGCAAGTTTAAAGTGATTTTCATGCTTCCAGGGGCCCAAAACACAAGATTTATGGAATGGTTAAAAGTGCATGAAAATGGCCAATTTACTCACTCTGAGTTCTCAAAAAGGGTTTCTTCACCCCGGGAAGTTAATTAAATACCATTTGGAGGCATTTAATGTTCGAGCAAAAACGGCTGATTTTCGACAAAAGAGATAAAAGCCCCCCATTACGTCATGCTTCAGAAATGTGGAAAATGGTCCGTTTTCAAATGTTTTATTTTTGAACGTCAGTTCACATTTGTAGGTGGATCATCAGTGTTAGAGCTAAAATTAGCATGTTTAAAGTGATTTTCATGCTTCCAGGGGCTCGGGAAGTTAATTAAATACCATTTGGAGGCATTTAATGTTCGAGCAAAAACGGCTGATTTTCGACAAAAGAGATAACACCCCCCATTACGTCATGCTTCAGAAATGTGGAAAATGGTCCGTTTTCAAATGTTTTATTTTTGAACGTCAGTTCACATTTGTAGGTGGATCATCAGTGTTAGAGCTAAAATTAGCATGTTTAAAGTGATTTTCATGCTTCCAGGGGCCCAAAACACAAGATTTATGGAATGGTTAAAAGTGCATGAAAATGGCCAATTTACTCACTCTGAGTTCTCAAAAAGGGTTTCTTCACCCCGGGAAGTTAATTAAATACCATTTGGAGGCATTTAATGTTCGAGCAAAAACGGCTGATTTTCGACAAAAGAGATAACACCCCCCCATTACGTCATGCTTCAGAAATGTGGAAAATGGTCCGTTTTCAAATGTTTTATTTTTGAACGTCAGTTCACATTTGTAGGTGGATCATCAGTGTTAGAGCTAAAATTAGCATGTTTAAAGTGATTTTCATGCTTCCAGGGGACCAAAACACAAGATTAATGGAATGGTTAAAAGTGCATGAAAATGGCCAATTTACTCACTCTGAGTTCTCAAAAAGGGTTTCTTCACCCCGGGAAGTGAAATAAATACCATTTGGAGGCATTTAATGTTCGAGCAAAAACGGCTGATTTTCGACAAAAGAGATAACACCCCCCCATTACGTCATGCTTCAGAAATGTGGAAAATGGTCCGTTTTCAAATGTTTCATTTTTGAACGTCAGTTCACATTTGTAGGTGGATCATCAGTGTTAGAGCTAAAATTAGCATGTTTAAAGTGATTTTCATGCTTCCAGGGGCTCGGGAAGTTAATTAAATACCATTTGGAGGCATTTAATGTTCGAGCAAAAACGGCTGATTTTCGACAAAAGAGATAACACCCCCCCATTACGTCATGCTTCAGAAATGTGGAAAATGGTCCGTTTTCAAATGTTTTATTTTTGAACGTCAGTTCACATTTGTAGGTGGATCATCAGTGTTAGAGCTAAAATTAGCATGTTTAAAGTGATTTTCATGCTTCCAGGGGCCCAAAACACAAGATTTATGGAATGGTTAAAAGTGCATGAAAATGGCCAATTTACTCACTCTGAGTTCTCAAAAAGGGTTTCTTCACCCCGGGAAGTTAATTAAATACCATTTGGAGGCATTTAATGTTCGAGCAAAAACGGCTGATTTTCGACAAAAGAGATAACACCCCCCCATTACGTCATGCTTCAGAAATGTGGAAAATGGTCCGTTTTCAAATGTTTTATTTTTGAACGTCAGTTCACATTTGTAGGTGGATCATCAGTGTTAGAGCTAAAATTAGCATGTTTAAAGTGATTTTCATGCTTCCAGGGGCTCGGGAAGTTAATTAAATACCATTTGGAGGCATTTAATGTTCGAGCAAAAACGGCTGATTTTCGACAAAAGAGATAACACCCCCCCATTACGTCATGCTTCAGAAATGTGGAAAATGGTCCGTTTTCAAATGTTTTATTTTTGAACGTCAGTTCACATTTGTAGGTGGATCATCAGTGTTAGAGCTAAAATTAGCATGTTTAAAGTGATTTTCATGCTTCCAGGGGCTCGGGAAGTGAAATAAATACCATTTGGAGGCATTTAATGTTCGAGCAAAAACGGCTGATTTTCGATAAAAGAGATAACACCCCCCCATTACGTCATGCTTCAGAAATGTGGAAAATGGTCCGTTTTCAAATGTTTTATTTTTGAACGTCAGTTCACATTTGTAGGTGGATCATCAGTGTTAGAGCTAAAATTAGCATGTTTAAAGTGATTTTCATGCTTCCAGGGGCTCGGGAAGTTAATTAAATACCATTTGGAGGCATTTAATGTTCGAGCAAAAACGGCTGATTTTCGACAAAAGAGATAACACCCCCCCCATTACGTCATGCTTCAGAAATGTGGAAAATGGTCCGTTTTCAAATGTTTTATTTTTGAACGTCAGTTCACATTTGTAGGTGGATCATCAGTGTTAGAGCTAAAATTAGCATGTTTAAAGTGATTTTCATGCTTCCAGGGGCCCAAAACACAAGATTTATGGAATGGTTAAAAGTGCATGAAAATGGCCAATTTACTCACTCTGAGTTCTCAAAAAGGGTTTCTTCACCCCGGGAAGTTAATTAAATACCATTTGGAGGCATTTAATGTTCGAGCAAAAACGGCTGATTTTCGACAAAAGAGATAACACCCCCCCCATTACGTCATGCTTCAGAAATGTGGAAAATGGTCCGTTTTCAAATGTTTTATTTTTGAACGTCAGTTCACATTTGTAGGTGGATCATCAGTGTTAGAGCTAAAATTAGCATGTTTAAAGTGATTTTCATGCTTCCAGGGGCTCGGGAAGTTAATTAAATACCATTTGGAGGCATTTAATGTTCGAGCAAAAACGGCTGATTTTCGACAAAAGAGATAACACCCCCCCATTACGTCATGCTTCAGAAATGTGGAAAATGGTCCGTTTTCAAATGTTTTATTTTTGAACGTCAGTTCACATTTGTAGGTGGATCATCAGTGTTAGAGCTAAAATTAGCATGTTTAAAGTGATTTTCATGCTTCCAGGGGCCCAAAACACAAGATTTATGGAATGGTTAAAAGTGCATGAAAATGGCCCATTTACTCACTCTGAGTTCTCAAAAAGGGTTTCTTCACCCCGGGAAGTTAATTAAATACCATTTGGAGGCATTTAATGTTCGAGCGAAAACGGCTGATTTTCGACAAAAGAGATAACACCCCCCCATTACGTCATGCTTCAGAAATGTGGAAAATGGTCCGTTTTCAAATGTTTTATTTTTGAACGTCAGTTCACATTTGTAGGTGGATCAGTGTTAGAGCTAAAATTAGCATGTTTAAAGTGATTTTCATGCTTCCAGGGGCTCGGGAAGTTAATTAAATACCATTTGGAGGCATTTAATGTTCGAGCAAAAACGGCTGATTTTCGACAAAAGAGATAACACCCCCCCATTACGTCATGCTTCAGAAATGTGGAAAATGGTCCGTTTTCAAATGTTTTATTTTTGAACGTCAGTTCACATTTGTAGGTGGATCATCAGTGTTAGAGCTAAAATTAGCATGTTTAAAGTGATTTTCATGCTTCCAGGGGCCCAAAACACAAGATTTATGGAATGGTTAAAAGTGCATGAAAATGGCCAATTTACTCACTCTGAGTTCTCAAAAAGGGTTTCTTCACCCCAGGAAGTGAAATAAATACCATTAGGAGGCATTTAATGTTCGAGCAAAAACGGCTGATTTTCGACAAAAGAGATAACACCCCCCCATTACGTCATGCTTCAGAAATGTGGAAAATGGTCCGTTTTCAAATGTTTTATTTTTGAACGTCAGTTCACATTTGTAGGTGGATCATCAGTGTTAGAGCTAAAATTAGCATGTTTAAAGTGATTTTCATGCTTCCAGGGGCTCGGGAAGGTAATTAAATACCATTTGGAGGCATTTAATGTTCGAGCAAAAACGGCTGATTTTCGACAAAAGAGATAACACCCCCCCATTACGTCATGCTTCAGAAATGTGGAAAATGGTCCGTTTTCAAATGTTTTATTTTTGAACGTCAGTTCACATTTGTAGGTGGATCATCAGTGTTAGAGCTAAAATTAGCATGTTTAAAGTGATTTTCATGCTTCCAGGGGCCCAAAACACAAGATTAATGGAATGGTTAAAAGTGCATGAAAATGACCAATTTACTCACTCTGAGTTCTCAAAAAGGGTTTCTTCACCCCGGGAAGTGAAATAAATACCATTTGGAGGCATTTAATGTTCGAGCAAAAACGGCTGATTTTCGACAAAAGAGATAACACCCCCCCATTACGTCATGCTTCAGAAATGTGGAAAATGGTCCGTTTTCAAATGTTTTATTTTTGAACGTCAGTTCACATTTGTAGGTGGATCATCAGTGTTAGAGCTAAAATTAGCATGTTTAAAGTGATTGTCATGCTTCCAGGGGCTCGGGAAGTTAATTAAATACCATTTGGAGGCATTTAATGTTCGAGCAAAAACGGCTGATTTTCGACAAAAGAGATAACACCCCCCCATTACGTCATGCTTCAGAAATGTGGAAAATGGCCCGTTTTCAAATGTTTTATTTTTGAACGTCAGTTCACATTTGTAGGTGGATCATCAGTGTTAGAGCTAAAATTAGCATGTTTAAAGTGATTTTCATGCTTCCAGGGGCCCAAAACACAAGATTTATGGAATGGTTAAAAGTGCATGAAAATGGCCAATTTACTCACTCTGAGTTCTCAAAAAGGGTTTCTTCACCCCGGGAAGTTAATTAAATACCATTTGGAGGCATTTAATGTTCGAGCAAAAACGGCTGATTTTCGACAAAAGAGATAACACCCCCCCATTACGTCATGCTTCAGAAATGTGGAAAATGGTCCGTTTTCAAATGTTTTATTTTTGAACGTCAGTTCACATTTGTAGGTGGATCATCAGTGTTAGAGCTAAAATTAGCATGTTTAAAGTGATTTTCATGCTTCCAGGGGCTCAGGAAGTTAATTAAATACCATTTGGAGGCATTTAATGTTCGAGCAAAAACGGCTGATTTTCGACAAAAGAGATAACACCCCCCCATTACGTCATGCTTCAGAAATGTGGAAAATGGTCCGTTTTCAAATGTTTTTTTTTTGAGCGTCAGTTCACATTTGTAGGTGGATCATCAGTGTTAGAGCTAAAATTAGCATGTTTAAAGTGATTTTCATGCTTCCAGGGGCTCGGGAAGTGAAATAAATACCATTTGGAGGCATTTAATGTTCGAGCAAAAACGGCTGATTTTCGACAAAAGAGATAACACCCCCCCATTACGTCATGCTTCAGAAATGTGGAAAATGGTCCGTTTTCAAATGTTTTATTTTTGAACGTCAGTTCACATTTGTAGGTGGATCATCAGTGTTAGAGCTAAAATTAGCATGTTTAAAGTGATTTTCATGCTTCCAGGGGCTATGGAAGTGAAATAAAGACCATTTGGAGGCATTTAATGTTCGAGCAAAAACGGCTGATTTTCGACAAAAGAGATAACACCCCCCCATTACGTCATGCTTCAGAAATGTGGAAAATGGTCCGTTTTCAAATGTTTTATTTTTGAACGTCAGTTCACATTTGTAGGTGGATCATCAGTGTTAGAGCTAAAATTAGCATGTTTAAAGTGATTTTCATGCTTCCAGGGGCCCAAAACACAAGATTTATGGAATGGTTAAAAGTGCATGAAAATGGCCAATTTACTCACTCTGAGTTCTCAAAAAGGGTTTCTTCACCCCGGGAAGTTAATTAAATACCATTTGGAGGCATTTAATGTTCGAGCAAAAACGGCTGATTTTCGACAAAAGAGATAAAAGCCCCCCATTACGTCATGCTTCAGAAATGTGGAAAATGGTCCGTTTTCAAATGTTTTATTTTTGAACGTCAGTTCACATTTGTAGGTGGATCATCAGTGTTAGAGCTAAAATTAGCATGTTTAAAGTGATTTTCATGCTTCCAGGGGCTCGGGAAGTTAATTAAATACCATTTGGAGGCATTTAATGTTCGAGCAAAAACGGCTGATTTTCGACAAAAGAGATAACACCCCCCATTACGTCATGCTTCAGAAATGTGGAAAATGGTCCGTTTTCAAATGTTTTATTTTTGAACGTCAGTTCACATTTGTAGGTGGATCATCAGTGTTAGAGCTAAAATTAGCATGTTTAAAGTGATTTTCATGCTTCCAGGGGCCCAAAACACAAGATTTATGGAATGGTTAAAAGTGCATGAAAATGGCCAATTTACTCACTCTGAGTTCTCAAAAAGGGTTTCTTCACCCCGGGAAGTTAATTAAATACCATTTGGAGGCATTTAATGTTCGAGCAAAAACGGCTGATTTTCGACAAAAGAGATAACACCCCCCCATTACGTCATGCTTCAGAAATGTGGAAAATGGTCCGTTTTCAAATGTTTTATTTTTGAACGTCAGTTCACATTTGTAGGTGGATCATCAGTGTTAGAGCTAAAATTAGCATGTTTAAAGTGATTTTCATGCTTCCAGGGGCTCGGGAAGTGAAATAAATACCATTTGGAGGCATTTAATGTTCGAGCAAAAACGGCTGATTTTCGACAAAAGAGATAACACCCCCCCATTACGTCATGCTTCAGAAATGTGGAAAATGGTCCGTTTTCAAATGTTTTATTTTTGAACGTCAGTTCACATTTGTAGGTGGATCATCAGTGTTAGAGCTAAAATTAGCATGTTTAAAGTGATTTTCATGTTTCCAGGGGCCCAAAACACAAGATTTATGGAATGGTTAAAAGTGCGTGAAAATGGCCAATTTACTCACTCTGAGTTCTCAAAAAGGGTTTCTTCACCCCGGGAAGTTAATTAAATACCATTTGGAGGCATTTAATGTTCGAGCAAAAACGGCTGATTTTCGACAAAAGAGATAACACCCCCCCATTACGTCATGCTTCAGAAATGTGGAAAATGGTCCGTTTTCAAATGTTTTATTTTTGAACGTCAGTTCACATTTGTAGGTGGATCATCAGTGTTAGAGCTAAAATTAGCATGTTTAAAGTGATTTTCATGCTTCCAGGGGCTCGGGAAGTTAATTAAATACCATTTGGAGGCATTTAATGTTCGAGCAAAAACGGCTGATTTTCGACAAAAGAGATAACACCCCCCCCATTACGTCATGCTTCAGAAATGTGGAAAATGGTCCGTTTTCAAATGTTTTATTTTTGAACGTCAGTTCACATTTGTAGGTGGATCATCAGTGTTAGAGCTAAAATTAGCATGTTTAAAGTGATTTTCATGCTTCCAGGGGCTCGGGAAGTGAAATAAATACCATTTGGAGGCATTTAATGTTCGAGCAAAAACGGCTGATTTTCGACAAAAGAGATAACACCCCCCCATTACGTCATACTTCAGAAATGTGGAAAATGGTCCGTTTTCAAATGTTTTATTTTTGAACGTCAGTTCACATTTGTAGGTGGATCATCAGTGTTAGAGCTAAAATTAACATGTTTAAAGTGATTTTCATGCTTCCAGGGGCTCGGGAAGTGAAATAAAGACCATTTGGAGGCATTTAATGTTCGAGCAAAAACGGCTGATTTTCGACAAAAGAGATAACACCCCCCCATTACGTCATGCTTCAGAAATGTGGAAAATGGTCCGTTTTCACTTGTTTTATTTTTGAACGTCAGTTCACATTTGTAGGTGGATCATCAGTGTTAGAGCTAAAATGAGCAAGTTTAAAGTGATTTTCATGCTTCCAGGGGCCCAAAACACAAGATTTATGGAATGGTTAAAAGTGCATGAAAATGGCCAATTTACTCACTCTGAGTTCTCAAAAAGGGTTTCTTCACCCCGGGAAGTTAATTAAATACCATTTGGAGGCATTTAATGTTCGAGCAAAAACGGCTGATTTTCCACAAAAGAGATAAAAGCCCCCCATTACGTCATGCTTCAGAAATGTGGAAAATGGTCCGTTTTCAAATGTTTTATTTTTGAACGTCAGTTCACATTTGTAGGTGGATCATCAGTGTTAGAGCTAAAATTAGCATGTTTAAAGTGATTTTCATGCTTCCAGGGGCTCGGGAAGTGAAATAAATACCATTTGGAGGCATTTAATGTTCGAGCGAAAACGGCTGATTTTCGACAAAAGAGATAACACCCCCCCATTACGTCATGCTTCAGAAATGTGGAAAATGGTCCGTTTTCAAATGTTTTATTTTTGAACGTCAGTTCACATTTGTAGGTGGATCATAGTGTTAGAGCTAAAATTAGCATGTTTAAAGTGATTTTCATGCTTCCAGGGGCCCAAAACACAAGATTTATGGAATGGTTAAAAGTGCATGAAAATGGCCAATTTACTCACTCTGAGTTCTCAAAAAGGGTTTCTTCACCCCGGGAAGTTAATTAAATACCATTTGGAGGCATTTAATGTTCGAGCAAAAACGGCTGATTTTCAACAAAAGAGATAACACCCCCCCATTACGTCATGCTTCAGAAATGTGGAAAATGGTCCGTTTTCAAATGTTTTATTTTTGAACGTCAGTTCACATTTGTAGGTGGATCATCAGTGTTAGAGCTAAAATTAGCATGTTTAAAGTGATTTTCATGCTTCCAGGGGCCCAAAACACAAGATTTATGGAATGGTTAAAAGTGCATGAAAATGGCCAATTTACTCACTCTGAGTTCTCAAAAAGGGTTTCTTCACCCCGGGAAGTTAATTAAATACCATTTGGAGGCATTTAATGTTCGAGCAAAAACGGCTGATTTTCGACAAAAGAGATAACACCCCCCCATTACGTCATGCTTCAGAAATGTGGAAAATGGTCCGTTTTCAAATGTTTTATTTTTGAACGTCAGTTCACATTTGTAGGTGGATCATCAGTGTTAGAGCTAAAATTAGCATGTTTAAAGTGATTTTCATGCTTCCAGGGGCTCGGGAAGTTAATTAAATACCATTTGGAGGCATTTAATGTTCGAGCAAAAACGGCTGATTTTCGACAAAAGAGATAACACCCCCCCATTACGTCATGCTTCAGAAATGTGGAAAATGGTCCGTTTTCAAATGTTTTATTTTTGAACGTCAGTTCACATTTGTAGGTGGATCATCAGTGTTAGAGCTAAAATTAGCATGTTTAAAGTGATTTTCATGCTTCCAGGGGCTCGGGAAGTTAATTAAATACCATTTGGAGGCATTTAATGTTCGAGCAAAAACGGCTGATTTTCGACAAAAGAGATAACACCCCCCCATTACGTCATGCTTCAGAAATGTGGAAAATGGTCCGTTTTCAAATGTTTTATTTTTGAACGTCAGTTCACATTTGTAGGTGGATCATCAGTGTTAGAGCTAAAATTAGCATGTTTAAAGTGATTTTCATGCTTCCAGGGGCTCGGGAAGTTAATTAAATACCATTTGGAGGCATTTAATGTTCGAGCAAAAACGGCTGATTTTCGACAAAAGAGATAACACCCCCCCATTACGTCATGCTTCAGAAATGTGGAAAATGGTCCGTTTTCAAATGTTTTATTTTTGAACGTCAGTTCACATTTGTAGGTGGATCATCAGTGTTAGAGCTAAAATTAGCATGTTTAAAGTGATTTTCATGCTTCCAGGGGCTCGGGAAGTGAAATAAATACCATTTGGAGGCATTTAATGTTCGAGCAAAAACGGCTGATTTTCGACAAAAGAGATAACACCCCCCCATTACGTCATGCTTCAGAAATGTGGAAAATGGTCCGTTTTCAAATGTTTTATTTTTGAACGTCAGTTCACATTTGTAGGTGGATCATCAGTGTTAGAGCTAAAATTAGCATGTTTAAAGTGATTTTCATGCTTCCAGGGGCTCGGGAAGTGAAATAAAGACCATTTGGAGGCATTTAATGTTCGAGCAAAAACGGCTGATTTTCGACAAAAGAGATAACACCCCCCCATTACGTCATGCTTCAGAAATGTGGAAAATGGTCCGTTTTCAAATGTTTTATTTTTGAACGTCAGTTCACATTTGTAGGTGGATCATCAGTGTTAGAGCTAAAATTAGCATGTTTAAAGTGATTTTCATGCTTCCAGGGGCCCAAAACACAAGATTTATGGAATGGTTAAAAGTGCATGAAAATGGCCAATTTACTCACTCTGAGTTCTCAAAAAGGGTTTCTTCACCCCGGGAAGTTAATTAAATACCATTTGGAGGCATTTAATGTTCGAGCAAAAACGGCTGATTTTCGACAAAAGAGATAAAAGCCCCCCATTACGTCATGCTTCAGAAATGTGGAAAATGGTCCGTTTTCAAATGTTTTATTTTTGAACGTCAGTTCACATTTGTAGGTGGATCATCAGTGTTAGAGCTAAAATTAGCATGTTTAAAGTGATTTTCATGCTTCCAGGGGCTCGGGAAGTTAATTAAATACCATTTGGAGGCATTTAATGTTCGAGCAAAAACGGCTGATTTTCGACAAAAGAGATAACACCCCCCATTACGTCATGCTTCAGAAATGTGGAAAATGGTCCGTTTTCAAATGTTTTATTTTTGAACGTCAGTTCACATTTGTAGGTGGATCATCAGTGTTAGAGCTAAAATTAGCATGTTTAAAGTGATTTTCATGCTTCCAGGGGCCCAAAACACAAGATTTATGGAATGGTTAAAAGTGCATGAAAATGGCCAATTTACTCACTCTGAGTTCTCAAAAAGGGTTTCTTCACCCCGGGAAGTTAATTAAATACCATTTGGAGGCATTTAATGTTCGAGCAAAAACGGCTGATTTTCGACAAAAGAGATAACACCCCCCCATTACGTCATGCTTCAGAAATGTGGAAAATGGTCCGTTTTCAAATGTTTTATTTTTGAACGTCAGTTCACATTTGTAGGTGGATCATCAGTGTTAGAGCTAAAATTAGCATGTTTAAAGTGATTTTCATGCTTCCAGGGGCTCGGGAAGTGAAATAAATACCATTTGGAGGCATTTAATGTTCGAGCAAAAACGGCTGATTTTCGACAAAAGAGATACCACCCCCCCATTACGTCATGCTTCAGAAATGTGGAAAATGGTCCGTTTTCAAATGTTTTATTTTTGAACATCAGTTCACATTTGTAGGTGGATCATCAGTGTTAGAGCTAAAATTAGCATGTTTAAAGTGATTTTCATGTTTCCAGGGGCCCAAAACACAAGATTTATGGAATGGTTAAAAGTGCGTGAAAATGGCCAATTTACTCACTCTGAGTTCTCAAAAAGGGTTTCTTCACCCCGGGAAGTTAATTAAATACCATTTGGAGGCATTTAATGTTCGAGCAAAAACGGCTGATTTTCGACAAAAGAGATAACACCCCCCCATTACGTCATGCTTCAGAAATGTGGAAAATGGTCCGTTTTCAAATGTTTTATTTTTGAACGTCAGTTCACATTTGTAGGTGGATCATCAGTGTTAGAGCTAAAATTAGCATGTTTAAAGTGATTTTCATGCTTCCAGGGGCTCGGGAAGTTAATTAAATACCATTTGGAGGCATTTAATGTTCGAGCAAAAACGGCTGATTTTCGACAAAAGAGATAACACCCCCCCCATTACGTCATGCTTCAGAAATGTGGAAAATGGTCCGTTTTCAAATGTTTTATTTTTGAACGTCAGTTCACATTTGTAGGTGGATCATCAGTGTTAGAGCTAAAATTAGCATGTTTAAAGTGATTTTCATGCTTCCAGGGGCTCGGGAAGTGAAATAAATACCATTTGGAGGCATTTAATGTTCGAGCAAAAACGGCTGATTTTCGACAAAAGAGATAACACCCCCCCATTACGTCATACTTCAGAAATGTGGAAAATGGTCCGTTTTCAAATGTTTTATTTTTGAACGTCAGTTCACATTTGTAGGTGGATCATCAGTGTTAGAGCTAAAATTAACATGTTTAAAGTGATTTTCATGCTTCCAGGGGCTCGGGAAGTGAAATAAAGACCATTTGGAGGCATTTAATGTTCGAGCAAAAACGGCTGATTTTCGACAAAAGAGATAACACCCCCCCATTACGTCATGCTTCAGAAATGTGGAAAATGGTCCGTTTTCACTTGTTTTATTTTTGAACGTCAGTTCACATTTGTAGGTGGATCATCAGTGTTAGAGCTAAAATGAGCAAGTTTAAAGTGATTTTCATGCTTCCAGGGGCCCAAAACACAAGATTTATGGAATGGTTAAAAGTGCATGAAAATGGCCAATTTACTCACTCTGAGTTCTCAAAAAGGGTTTCTTCACCCCGGGAAGTTAATTAAATACCATTTGGAGGCATTTAATGTTCGAGCAAAAACGGCTGATTTTCCACAAAAGAGATAAAAGCCCCCCATTACGTCATGCTTCAGAAATGTGGAAAATGGTCCGTTTTCAAATGTTTTATTTTTGAACGTCAGTTCACATTTGTAGGTGGATCATCAGTGTTAGAGCTAAAATTAGCATGTTTAAAGTGATTTTCATGCTTCCAGGGGCTCGGGAAGTGAAATAAATACCATTTGGAGGCATTTAATGTTCGAGCGAAAACGGCTGATTTTCGACAAAAGAGATAACACCCCCCCATTACGTCATGCTTCAGAAATGTGGAAAATGGTCCGTTTTCAAATGTTTTATTTTTGAACGTCAGTTCACATTTGTAGGTGGATCATAGTGTTAGAGCTAAAATTAGCATGTTTAAAGTGATTTTCATGCTTCCAGGGGCCCAAAACACAAGATTTATGGAATGGTTAAAAGTGCATGAAAATGGCCAATTTACTCACTCTGAGTTCTCAAAAAGGGTTTCTTCACCCCGGGAAGTTAATTAAATACCATTTGGAGGCATTTAATGTTCGAGCAAAAACGGCTGATTTTCAACAAAAGAGATAACACCCCCCCATTACGTCATGCTTCAGAAATGTGGAAAATGGTCCGTTTTCAAATGTTTTATTTTTGAACGTCAGTTCACATTTGTAGGTGGATCATCAGTGTTAGAGCTAAAATTAGCATGTTTAAAGTGATTTTCATGCTTCCAGGGGCCCAAAACACAAGATTTATGGAATGGTTAAAAGTGCATGAAAATGGCCAATTTACTCACTCTGAGTTCTCAAAAAGGGTTTCTTCACCCCGGGAAGTTAATTAAATACCATTTGGAGGCATTTAATGTTCGAGCAAAAACGGCTGATTTTCGACAAAAGAGATAACACCCCCCCATTACGTCATGCTTCAGAAATGTGGAAAATGGTCCGTTTTCAAATGTTTTATTTTTGAACGTCAGTTCACATTTGTAGGTGGATCATCAGTGTTAGAGCTAAAATTAGCATGTTTAAAGTGATTTTCATGCTTCCAGGGGCTCGGGAAGTTAATTAAATACCATTTGGAGGCATTTAATGTTCGAGCAAAAACGGCTGATTTTCGACAAAAGAGATAACACCCCCCCATTACGTCATGCTTCAGAAATGTGGAAAATGGTCCGTTTTCAAATGTTTTATTTTTGAACGTCAGTTCACATTTGTAGGTGGATCATCAGTGTTAGAGCTAAAATTAGCATGTTTAAAGTGATTTTCATGCTTCCAGGGGCTCGGGAAGTTAATTAAATACCATTTGGAGGCATTTAATGTTCGAGCAAAAACGGCTGATTTTCGACAAAAGAGATAACACCCCCCCATTACGTCATGCTTCAGAAATGTGGAAAATGGTCCGTTTTCAAATGTTTTATTTTTGAACGTCAGTTCACATTTGTAGGTGGATCATCAGTGTTAGAGCTAAAATTAGCATGTTTAAAGTGATTTTCATGCTTCCAGGGGCTCGGGAAGTTAATTAAATACCATTTGGAGGCATTTAATGTTCGAGCAAAAACGGCTGATTTTCGACAAAAGAGATAACACCCCCCCATTACGTCATGCTTCAGAAATGTGGAAAATGGTCCGTTTTCAAATGTTTTATTTTTGAACGTCAGTTCACATTTGTAGGTGGATCATCAGTGTTAGAGCTAAAATTAGCATGTTTAAAGTGATTTTCATGCTTCCAGGGGCTCGGGAAGTGAAATAAATACCATTTGGAGGCATTTAATGTTCGAGCAAAAACGGCTGATTTTCGACAAAAGAGATAACACCCCCCCATTACGTCATGCTTCAGAAATGTGGAAAATGGTCCGTTTTCAAATGTTTTATTTTTGAACGTCAGTTCACATTTGTAGGTGGATCATCAGTGTTAGAGCTAAAATTAGCATGTTTAAAGTGATTTTCATGCTTCCAGGGGCTCGGGAAGTGAAATAAAGACCATTTGGAGGCATTTAATGTTCGAGCAAAAACGGCTGATTTTCGACAAAAGAGATAACACCCCCCCATTACGTCATGCTTCAGAAATGTGGAAAATGGTCCGTTTTCAAATGTTTTATTTTTGAACGTCAGTTCACATTTGTAGGTGGATCATCAGTGTTAGAGCTAAAATTAGCATGTTTAAAGTGATTTTCATGCTTCCAGGGGCCCAAAACACAAGATTTATGGAATGGTTAAAAGTGCATGAAAATGGCCAATTTACTCACTCTGAGTTCTCAAAAAGGGTTTCTTCACCCCGGGAAGTTAATTAAATACCATTTGGAGGCATTTAATGTTCGAGCAAAAACGGCTGATTTTCGACAAAAGAGATAAAAGCCCCCCATTACGTCATGCTTCAGAAATGTGGAAAATGGTCCGTTTTCAAATGTTTTATTTTTGAACGTCAGTTCACATTTGTAGGTGGATCATCAGTGTTAGAGCTAAAATTAGCATGTTTAAAGTGATTTTCATGCTTCCAGGGGCTCGGGAAGTTAATTAAATACCATTTGGAGGCATTTAATGTTCGAGCAAAAACGGCTGATTTTCGACAAAAGAGATAACACCCCCCATTACGTCATGCTTCAGAAATGTGGAAAATGGTCCGTTTTCAAATGTTTTATTTTTGAACGTCAGTTCACATTTGTAGGTGGATCATCAGTGTTAGAGCTAAAATTAGCATGTTTAAAGTGATTTTCATGCTTCCAGGGGCCCAAAACACAAGATTTATGGAATGGTTAAAAGTGCATGAAAATGGCCAATTTACTCACTCTGAGTTCTCAAAAAGGGTTTCTTCACCCCGGGAAGTTAATTAAATACCATTTGGAGGCATTTAATGTTCGAGCAAAAACGGCTGATTTTCGACAAAAGAGATAACACCCCCCCATTACGTCATGCTTCAGAAATGTGGAAAATGGTCCGTTTTCAAATGTTTTATTTTTGAACGTCAGTTCACATTTGTAGGTGGATCATCAGTGTTAGAGCTAAAATTAGCATGTTTAAAGTGATTTTCATGCTTCCAGGGGCTCGGGAAGTGAAATAAATACCATTTGGAGGCATTTAATGTTCGAGCAAAAACGGCTGATTTTCGACAAAAGAGATACCACCCCCCCATTACGTCATGCTTCAGAAATGTGGAAAATGGTCCGTTTTCAAATGTTTTATTTTTGAACATCAGTTCACATTTGTAGGTGGATCATCAGTGTTAGAGCTAAAATTAGCATGTTTAAAGTGATTTTCATGTTTCCAGGGGCCCAAAACACAAGATTTATGGAATGGTTAAAAGTGCGTGAAAATGGCCAATTTACTCACTCTGAGTTCTCAAAAAGGGTTTCTTCACCCCGGGAAGTTAATTAAATACCATTTGGAGGCATTTAATGTTCGAGCAAAAACGGCTGATTTTCGACAAAAGAGATAACACCCCCCCATTACGTCATGCTTCAGAAATGTGGAAAATGGTCCGTTTTCAAATGTTTTATTTTTGAACGTCAGTTCACATTTGTAGGTGGATCATCAGTGTTAGAGCTAAAATTAGCATGTTTAAAGTGATTTTCATGCTTCCAGGGGCTCGGGAAGTTAATTAAATACCATTTGGAGGCATTTAATGTTCGAGCAAAAAGGCTGATTTTCGACAAAAGAGATAACACCCCCCCCATTACGTCATGCTTCAGAAATGTGGAAAATGGTCCGTTTTCAAATGTTTTATTTTTGAACGTCAGTTCACATTTGTAGGTGGATCATCAGTGTTAGAGCTAAAATTAGCATGTTTAAAGTGATTTTCATGCTTCCAGGGGCTCGGGAAGTGAAATAAATACCATTTGGAGGCATTTAATGTTCGAGCAAAAACGGCTGATTTTCGACAAAAGAGATAACACCCCCCCATTACGTCATGCTTCAGAAATGTGGAAAATGGTCCGTTTTCAAATGTTTTATTTTTGAACGTCAGTTCACATTTGTAGGTGGATCATCAGTGTTAGAGCTAAAATTAACATGTTTAAAGTGATTTTCATGCTTCCAGGGGCTCGGGAAGTGAAATAAAGACCATTTGGAGGCATTTAATGTTCGAGCAAAAACGGCTGATTTTCGACAAAAGAGATAACACCCCCCCATTACGTCATGCTTCAGAAATGTGGAAAATGGTCCGTTTTCACTTGTTTTATTTTTGAACGTCAGTTCACATTTGTAGGTGGATCATCAGTGTTAGAGCTAAAATGAGCAAGTTTAAAGTGATTTTCATGCTTCCAGGGGCCCAAAACACAAGATTTATGGAATGGTTAAAAGTGCATGAAAATGGCCAATTTACTCACTCTGAGTTCTCAAAAAGGGTTTCTTCACCCCGGGAAGTTAATTAAATACCATTTGGAGGCATTTAATGTTCGAGCAAAAACGGCTGATTTTCGACAAAAGAGATAAAAGCCCCCCATTACGTCATGCTTCAGAAATGTGGAAAATGGTCCGTTTTCAAATGTTTTATTTTTGAACGTCAGTTCACATTTGTAGGTGGATCATCAGTGTTAGAGCTAAAATTAGCATGTTTAAAGTGATTTTCATGCTTCCAGGGGCTCGGGAAGTTAATTAAATACCATTTGGAGGCATTTAATGTTCGAGCAAAAACGGCTGATTTTCGACAAAAGAGATAACACCCCCCCATTACGTCATGCTTCAGAAATGTGGAAAATGGTCCGTTCTCAAATGTTTTATTTTTGAACGTCAGTTCACATTTGTAGGTGGATCATCAGTGTTAGAGCTAAAATTAGCATGTTTAAAGTGATTTTCATGCTTCCAGGGGCCCAAAACACAAGATTTATGGAATGGTTAAAAGTGCATGAAAATGGCCAATTTACTCACTCTGAGTTCTCATAAAGGGTTTCTTCACCCCGGGAAGTTAATTAAATACCATTTGGAGGCATTTAATGTTCGAGCAAAAACGGCTGATTTTCGACAAAAGAGATAACACCCCCCCATTACGTCATGCTTCAGAAATGTGGAAAATGGTCCGTTTTCAAATGTTTTATTTTTGAACGTCAGTTCACATTTGTAGGTGGATCATCAGTGTTAGAGCTAAAATTAGCATGTTTAAAGTGATTTTCATGCTTCCAGGGGCTCGGGAAGTGAAATAAATACCATTTGGAGGCATTTAATGTTCGAGCAAAAACGGCTGATTTTCGACAAAAGAGATAACACCCCCCCATTACGTCATGCTTCAGAAATGTGGAAAATGGTCCGTTTTCAAATGTTTTATTTTTGAACGTCAGTTCACATTTGTAGGTGGATCATCAGTGTTAGAGCTAAAATTAGCATGTTTAAAGTGATTTTCATGTTTCCAGGGGCCCAAAACACAAGATTTATGGAATGGTTAAAAGTGCGTGAAAATGGCCAATTTACTCACTCTGAGTTCTCAAAAAGGGTTTCTTCACCCCGGGAAGTTAATTAAA
This sequence comes from Lissotriton vulgaris, assembly GCF_964263255.1. Lineage (NCBI taxonomy): Eukaryota > Metazoa > Chordata > Amphibia > Caudata > Salamandridae > Lissotriton > Lissotriton vulgaris. The sequence goes on from NW_028248904.1 coordinate 197,303, forward strand.
TACCATTTGGAGGCATTTAATGTTCGAGCAAAAACGGCTGATTTTCGACAAAAGAGATAACACCCCCCCATTACGTCATGCTTCAGAAATGTGGAAAATGGTCCGTTTTCAAATGTTTTATTTTTGAACGTCAGTTCACATTTGTAGGTGGATCATCAGTGTTAGAGCTAAAATTAGCATGTTTAAAGTGATTTTCATGCTTCCAGGGGCTCGGGAAGTTAATTAAATACCATTTGGAGGCATTTAATGTTCGAGCAAAAACGGCTGATTTTCGACAAAAGAGATAACACCCCCCCCATTACGTCATGCTTCAGAAATGTGGAAAATGGTCCGTTTTCAAATGTTTTATTTTTGAACGTCAGTTCACATTTGTAGGTGGATCATCAGTGTTAGAGCTAAAATTAGCATGTTTAAAGTGATTTTCATGCTTCCAGGGGCTCGGGAAGTGAAATAAATACCATTTGGAGGCATTTAATGTTCGAGCAAAAACGGCTGATTTTCGACAAAAGAGATAACACCCCCCCATTACGTCATACTTCAGAAATGTGGAAAATGGTCCGTTTTCAAATGTTTTATTTTTGAACGTCAGTTCACATTTGTAGGTGGATCATCAGTGTTAGAGCTAAAATTAACATGTTTAAAGTGATTTTCATGCTTCCAGGGGCTCGGGAAGTGAAATAAAGACCATTTGGAGGCATTTAATGTTCGAGCAAAAACGGCTGATTTTCGACAAAAGAGATAACACCCCCCCATTACGTCATGCTTCAGAAATGTGGAAAATGGTCCGTTTTCACTTGTTTTATTTTTGAACGTCAGTTCACATTTGTAGGTGGATCATCAGTGTTAGAGCTAAAATGAGCAAGTTTAAAGTGATTTTCATGCTTCCAGGGGCCCAAAACACAAGATTTATGGAATGGTTAAAAGTGCATGAAAATGGCCAATTTACTCACTCTGAGTTCTCAAAAAGGGTTTCTTCACCCCGGGAAGTTAATTAAATACCATTTGGAGGCATTTAATGTTCGAGCAAAAACGGCTGATTTTCGACAAAAGAGATAAAAGCCCCCCATTACGTCATGCTTCAGAAATGTGGAAAATGGTCCGTTTTCAAATGTTTTATTTTTGAACGTCAGTTCACATTTGTAGGTGGATCATCAGTGTTAGAGCTAAAATTAGCATGTTTAAAGTGATTTTCATGCTTCCAGGGGCTCGGGAAGTTAATTAAATACCATTTGGAGGCATTTAATGTTCGAGCAAAAACGGCTGATTTTCGACAAAAGAGATAACACCCCCCCATTACGTCATGCTTCAGAAATGTGGAAAATGGTCCGTTCTCAAATGTTTTATTTTTGAACGTCAGTTCACATTTGTAGGTGGATCATCAGTGTTAGAGCTAAAATTAGCATGTTTAAAGTGATTTTCATGCTTCCAGGGGCCCAAAACACAAGATTTATGGAATGGTTAAAAGTGCATGAAAATGGCCAATTTACTCACTCTGAGTTCTCAAAAAGGGTTTCATCACCCCGGGAAGTTAATTAAATACCATTTGGAGGCATTTAATGTTCGAGCAAAAACGGCTGATTTTCGACAAAAGAGATAACACCCCCCCATTACGTCATGCTTCAGAAATGTGGAAAATGGTCCGTTTTCAAATGTTTTATTTTTGAACGTCAGTTCACATTTGTAGGTGGATCATCAGTGTTAGAGCTAAAATTAGTATGTTTAAAGTGATTTTCATGCTTCCAGGGGCTCGGGAAGTTAATTAAATACCATTTGGAGGCATTTAATGTTCGAGCAAAAACGGCTGATTTTCGACAAAAGAGATAACACCCCCCCATTACGTCATGCTTCAGAAATGTGGAAAATGGTCCGTTTTCAAATGTTTTATTTTTGAACGTCAGTTCACATTTGTAGGTGGATCATCAGTGTTAGAGCTAAAATTAGCATGTTTAAAGTGATTTTCATGCTTCCAGGGGCTCGGGAAGTGAAATAAATACCATTTGGAGGCATTTAATGTTCGAGCAAAAACGGCTGATTTTCGACAAAAGAGATAACACCCCCCCATTACGTCATGCTTCAGAAATGTGGAAAATGGTCCGTTTTCAAATGTTTTATTTTTGAACGTCAGTTCACATTTGTAGGTGGATCATAGTGTTAGAGCTAAAATTAGCATGTTTAAAGTGATTTTCATGCTTCCAGGGGCCCAAAACACAAGATTTATGGAATGGTTAAAAGTGCATGAAAATGGCCAATTTACTCACTCTGAGTTCTCAAAAAGGGTTTCTTCACCCCGGGAAGTTAATTAAATACCATTTGGAGGCATTTAATGTTCGAGCAAAAACGGCTGATTTTCAACAAAAGAGATAACACCCCCCCATTACGTCATGCTTCAGAAATGTGGAAAATGGTCCGTTTTCAAATGTTTTATTTTTGAACGTCAGTTCACATTTGTAGGTGGATCATCAGTGTTAGAGCTAAAATTAGCATGTTTAAAGTGATTTTCATGCTTCCAGGGGCCCAAAACACAAGATTTATGGAATGGTTAAAAGTGCATGAAAATGGCCAATTTACTCACTCTGAGTTCTCAAAAAGGGTTTCTTCACCCCGGGAAGTTAATTAAATACCATTTGGAGGCATTTAATGTTCGAGCAAAAACGGCTGATTTTCGACAAAAGAGATAACACCCCCCCATTACGTCATGCTTCAGAAATGTGGAAAATGGTCCGTTTTCAAATGTTTTATTTTTGAACGTCAGTTCACATTTGTAGGTGGATCATCAGTGTTAGAGCTAAAATTAGCATGTTTAAAGTGATTTTCATGCTTCCAGGGGCTCGGGAAGTTAATTAAATACCATTTGGAGGCATTTAATGTTCGAGCAAAAACGGCTGATTTTCGACAAAAGAGATAACACCCCCCCATTACGTCATGCTTCAGAAATGTGGAAAATGGTCCGTTTTCAAATGTTTTATTTTTGAACGTCAGTTCACATTTGTAGGTGGATCATCAGTGTTAGAGCTAAAATTAGCATGTTTAAAGTGATTTTCATGCTTCCAGGGGCTCGGGAAGTTAATTAAATACCATTTGGAGGCATTTAATGTTCGAGCAAAAACGGCTGATTTTCGACAAAAGAGATAACACCCCCCCATTACGTCATGCTTCAGAAATGTGGAAAATGGTCCGTTTTCAAATGTTTTATTTTTGAACGTCAGTTCACATTTGTAGGTGGATCATCAGTGTTAGAGCTAAAATTAGCATGTTTAAAGTGATTTTCATGCTTCCAGGGGCTCGGGAAGTTAATTAAATACCATTTGGAGGCATTTAATGTTCGAGCAAAAACGGCTGATTTTCGACAAAAGAGATAACACCCCCCCATTACGTCATGCTTCAGAAATGTGGAAAATGGTCCGTTTTCAAATGTTTTATTTTTGAACGTCAGTTCACATTTGTAGGTGGATCATCAGTGTTAGAGCTAAAATTAGCATGTTTAAAGTGATTTTCATGCTTCCAGGGGCTCGGGAAGTGAAATAAATACCATTTGGAGGCATTTAATGTTCGAGCAAAAACGGCTGATTTTCGACAAAAGAGATAACACCCCCCCATTACGTCATGCTTCAGAAATGTGGAAAATGGTCCGTTTTCAAATGTTTTATTTTTGAACGTCAGTTCACATTTGTAGGTGGATCATCAGTGTTAGAGCTAAAATTAGCATGTTTAAAGTGATTTTCATGCTTCCAGGGGCTCGGGAAGTGAAATAAAGACCATTTGGAGGCATTTAATGTTCGAGCAAAAACGGCTGATTTTCGACAAAAGAGATAACACCCCCCCATTACGTCATGCTTCAGAAATGTGGAAAATGGTCCGTTTTCAAATGTTTTATTTTTGAACGTCAGTTCACATTTGTAGGTGGATCATCAGTGTTAGAGCTAAAATTAGCATGTTTAAAGTGATTTTCATGCTTCCAGGGGCCCAAAACACAAGATTTATGGAATGGTTAAAAGTGCATGAAAATGGCCAATTTACTCACTCTGAGTTCTCAAAAAGGGTTTCTTCACCCCGGGAAGTTAATTAAATACCATTTGGAGGCATTTAATGTTCGATCAAAAACGGCTGATTTTCGACAAAAGAGATAAAAGCCCCCCATTACGTCATGCTTCAGAAATGTGGAAAATGGTCCGTTTTCAAATGTTTTATTTTTGAACGTCAGTTCACATTTGTAGGTGGATCATCAGTGTTAGAGCTAAAATTAGCATGTTTAAAGTGATTTTCATGCTTCCAGGGGCTCGGGAAGTTAATTAAATACCATTTGGAGGCATTTAATGTTCGAGCAAAAACGGCTGATTTTCGACAAAAGAGATAACACCCCCCATTACGTCATGCTTCAGAAATGTGGAAAATGGTCCGTTTTCAAATGTTTTATTTTTGAACGTCAGTTCACATTTGTAGGTGGATCATCAGTGTTAGAGCTAAAATTAGCATGTTTAAAGTGATTTTCATGCTTCCAGGGGCCCAAAACACAAGATTTATGGAATGGTTAAAAGTGCATGAAAATGGCCAATTTACTCACTCTGAGTTCTCAAAAAGGGTTTCTTCACCCCGGGAAGTTAATTAAATACCATTTGGAGGCATTTAATGTTCGAGCAAAAACGGCTGATTTTCGACAAAAGAGATAACACCCCCCCATTACGTCATGCTTCAGAAATGTGGAAAATGGTCCGTTTTCAAATGTTTTATTTTTGAACGTCAGTTCACATTTGTAGGTGGATCATCAGTGTTAGAGCTAAAATTAGTATGTTTAAAGTGATTTTCATGCTTCCAGGGGCTCGGGAAGTTAATTAAATACCATTTGGAGGCATTTAATGTTCGAGCAAAAACGGCTGATTTTCGACAAAAGAGATAACACCCCCCCATTACGTCATGCTTCAGAAATGTGGAAAATGGTCCGTTTTCAAATGTTTTATTTTTGAACGTCAGTTCACATTTGTAGGTGGATCATCAGTGTTAGAGCTAAAATTAGCATGTTTAAAGTGATTTTCATGCTTCCAGGGGCTCGGGAAGTGAAATAAATACCATTTGGAGGCATTTAATGTTCGAGCAAAAACGGCTGATTTTCGACAAAAGAGATAACACCCCCCCATTACGTCATGCTTCAGAAATGTGGAAAATGGTCCGTTTTCAAATGTTTTATTTTTGAACGTCAGTTCACATTTGTAGGTGGATCATAGTGTTAGAGCTAAAATTAGCATGTTTAAAGTGATTTTCATGCTTCCAGGGGCCCAAAACACAAGATTTATGGAATGGTTAAAAGTGCATGAAAATGGCCAATTTACTCACTCTGAGTTCTCAAAAAGGGTTTCTTCACCCCGGGAAGTTAATTAAATACCATTTGGAGGCATTTAATGTTCGAGCAAAAACGGCTGATTTTCAACAAAAGAGATAACACCCCCCCATTACGTCATGCTTCAGAAATGTGGAAAATGGTCCGTTTTCAAATGTTTTATTTTTGAACGTCAGTTCACATTTGTAGGTGGATCATCAGTGTTAGAGCTAAAATTAGCATGTTTAAAGTGATTTTCATGCTTCCAGGGGCCCAAAACACAAGATTTATGGAATGGTTAAAAGTGCATGAAAATGGCCAATTTACTCACTCTGAGTTCTCAAAAAGGGTTTCTTCACCCCGGGAAGTTAATTAAATACCATTTGGAGGCATTTAATGTTCGAGCAAAAACGGCTGATTTTCGACAAAAGAGATAACACCCCCCCATTACGTCATGCTTCAGAAATGTGGAAAATGGTCCGTTTTCAAATGTTTTATTTTTGAACGTCAGTTCACATTTGTAGGTGGATCATCAGTGTTAGAGCTAAAATTAGCATGTTTAAAGTGATTTTCATGCTTCCAGGGGCTCGGGAAGTTAATTAAATACCATTTGGAGGCATTTAATGTTCGAGCAAAAACGGCTGATTTTCGACAAAAGAGATAACACCCCCCCATTACGTCATGCTTCAGAAATGTGGAAAATGGTCCGTTTTCAAATGTTTTATTTTTGAACGTCAGTTCACATTTGTAGGTGGATCATCAGTGTTAGAGCTAAAATTAGCATGTTTAAAGTGATTTTCATGCTTCCAGGGGCTCGGGAAGTTAATTAAATACCATTTGGAGGCATTTAATGTTCGAGCAAAAACGGCTGATTTTCGACAAAAGAGATAACACCCCCCCATTACGTCATGCTTCAGAAATGTGGAAAATGGTCCGTTTTCAAATGTTTTATTTTTGAACGTCAGTTCACATTTGTAGGTGGATCATCAGTGTTAGAGCTAAAATTAGCATGTTTAAAGTGATTTTCATGCTTCCAGGGGCTCGGGAAGTTAATTAAATACCATTTGGAGGCATTTAATGTTCGAGCAAAAACGGCTGATTTTCGACAAAAGAGATAACACCCCCCCATTACGTCATGCTTCAGAAATGTGGAAAATGGTCCGTTTTCAAATGTTTTATTTTTGAACGTCAGTTCACATTTGTAGGTGGATCATCAGTGTTAGAGCTAAAATTAACATGTTTAAAGTGATTTTCATGCTTCCAGGGGCTCGGGAAGTGAAATAAATACCATTTGGAGGCATTTAATGTTCGAGCAAAAACGGCTGATTTTCGACAAAAGAGATAACACCCCCCCATTACGTCATGCTTCAGAAATGTGGAAAATGGTCTGTTTTCAAATGTTTTATTTTTGAAAGTCAGTTCACATTTGTAGGTGGATCATCAGTGTTAGAGCTAAAATTAGCATGTTTAAAGTGATTTTCATGTTTCCAGGGGCCCAAAACACAAGATTTATGGAATGGTTAAAAGTGCATGAAAATGGCCAATTTACTCACTCTGAGTTCTCAAAAAGGGTTTCTTCACCCCGGGAAGTTAATTAAATACCATTTGGAGGCATTTAATGTTCGAGCAAAAACGGCTGATTTTCGACAAAAGAGATAACACCCCCCCATTACGTCATGCTTCAGAAATGTGGAAAATGGTCCGTTTTCAAATGTTTTATTTTTGAACGTCAGTTCACATTTGTAGGTGGATCATCAGTGTTAGAGCTAAAATTAGCATGTTTAAAGTGATTTTCATGCTTCCAGGGGCTCGGGAAGTTAATTAAATACCATTTGGAGGCATTTAATGTTCGAGCAAAAACGGCTGATTTTCGACAAAAGAGATAACACCCCCCTATTACGTCATGCTTCAGAAATGTGGAAAATGGTCCGTTTTCAAATGTTTTATTTTTGAACGTCAGTTCACATTTGTAGGTGGATCATCAGTGTTAGAGCTAAAATTAGCATGTTTAAAGTGATTTTCATGCTTCCAGGGGCCCAAAACACAAGATTTATGGAATGGTTAAAAGTGCATGAAAATGGCCAATTTACTCACTCTGAGTTCTCAAAAAGGGTTTCTTCACCCCGGGAAGTTAATTAAATACCATTTGGAGGCATTTAATGTTCGAGCAAAAACGGCTGATTTTCGACAAAAGAGATAACACCCCCCCATTACGTCATGCTTCAGAAATGTGGAAAATGGTCCGTTTTCAAATGTTTTATTTTTGAACGTCAGTTCACATTTGTAGGTGGATCATCAGTGTTAGAGCTAAAAATAGCATGTTTAAAGTGATTTTCATGCTTCCAGGGGCCCAAAACACAAGATTTATGGAATGGTTAAAAGTGCATGAAAATGGCCAATTTACTCACTCTGAGTTCTCAAAAAGGGTTTCTTCACCCCGGGAAGTTAATTAAATACCATTTGGAGGCATTTAATGTTCGAGCAAAAACGGCTGATTTTCGAAAAAAGAGATAACACCCCCCCATTACGTCATGCTTCAGAAATGTGGAAAATGGTCCGTTTTCAAATGTTTTATTTTTGAACGTCAGTTCACATTTGTAGGTGGATCATCAGTGTTAGAGCTAAAATTAGCATGTTTAAAGTGATTTTCATGCTTCCAGGGGCTCGGGAAGGTAATTAAATACCATTTGGAGGCATTTAATGTTCGAGCAAAAACGGCTGATTTTCGACAAAAGAGATAACACCCCCCCATTACGTCATGCTTCAGAAATGTGGAAAATGGTCCGTTTTCAAATGTTTTATTTTTGAACGTCAGTTCACATTTGTAGGTGGATCATCAGTGTTAGAGCTAAAATTAGCATGTTTAAAGTGATTTTCATGCTTCCAGGGGCTCGGGAAGTTAATTAAATACCATTTGGAGGCATTTAATGTTCGAGCAAAAACGGCTGATTTTCGACAAAAGAGATAACACCCCCCCATTACGTCATGCTTCAGAAATGTGGAAAATGGTCCGTTTTCAAATGTTTTATTTTTGAACGTCAGTTCACATTTGTAGGTGGATCATCAGTGTTAGAGCTAAAATTAGCATGTTTAAAGTGATTTTCATGCTTCCAGGGGCTCGGGAAGTTAATTAAATACCATTTGGAGGCATTTAATGTTCGAGCAAAAACGGCTGATTTTCGACAAAAGAGATAACACCCCCCCATTACGTCATGCTTCAGAAATGTGGAAAATGGTCCGTTTTCAAATGTTTTATTTTTGAACGTCAGTTCACATTTGTAGGTGGATCATCAGTGTTAGAGCTAAAATTAGCATGTTTAAAGTGATTTTCATGCTTCCAGGGGCTCGGGAAGTTAATTAAATACCATTTGGAGGCATTTAATGTTCGAGCAAAAACGGCTGATTTTCGACAAAAGAGATAACACCCCCCCATTACGTCATGCTTCAGAAATGTGGAAAATGGTCCGTTTTCAAATGTTTTATTTTTGAACGTCAGTTCACATTTGTAGGTGGATCATCAGTGTTAGAGCTAAAATTAGCATGTTTAAAGTGATTTTCATGCTTCCAGGGGCTCGGGAAGTGAAATAAATACCATTTGGAGGCATTTAATGTTCGAGCAAAAACGGCTGATTTTCGACAAAAGAGATAACACCCCCCCATTACGTCATGCTTCAGAAATGTGGAAAATGGTCTGTTTTCAAATGTTTTATTTTTGAACGTCAGTTCACATTTGTAGGTGGATCATCAGTGTTAGAGCTAAAATTAGCATGTTTAAAGTGATTTTCATGTTTCCAGGGGCCCAAAACACAAGATTTATGGAATGGTTAAAAGTGCATGAAAATGGCCAATTTACTCACTCTGAGTTCTCAAAAAGGGTTTCTTCACCCCGGGAAGTTAATTAAATACCATTTGGAGGCATTTAATGTTCGAGCAAAAACGGCTGATTTTCGACAAAAGAGATAACACCCCCCCATTACGTCATGCTTCAGAAATGTGGAAAATGGTCCGTTTTCAAATGTTTTATTTTTGAACGTCAGTTCACATTTGTAGGTGGATCATCAGTGTTAGAGCTAAAATTAGCATGTTTAAAGTGATTTTCATGCTTCCAGGGGCTCGGGAAGTTAATTAAATACCATTTGGAGGCATTTAATGTTCGAGCAAAAACGGCTGATTTTCGACAAAAGAGATAACACCCCCCCATTACGTCATGCTTCAGAAATGTGGAAAATGGTCCGTTTTCAAATGTTTTATTTTTGAACGTCAGTTCACATTTGTAGGTGGATCATCAGTGTTAGAGCTAAAATTAGCATGTTTAAAGTGATTTTCATGCTTCTAGGGGCCCAAAACACAAGATTTATGGAATGGTTAAAAGTGCATGAAAATGGCCAATTTACTCACTCTGAGTTCTCAAAAAGGGTTTCTTCACCCCGGGAAGTTAATTAAATACCATTTGGAGGCATTTAATGTTCGAGCAAAAACGGCTGATTTTCGACAAAAGAGATAACACCCCCCATTACGTCATGCTTCAGAAATGTGGAAAATGGTCCGTTTTCAAATGTTTTATTTTTGAACGTCAGTTCACATTTGTAGGTGGATCATCAGTGTTAGAGCTAAAATTAGCATGTTTAAAGTGATTTTCATGCTTCCAGGGGCTCGGGAAGTTAATTAAATACCATTTGGAGGCATTTAATGTTCGAGCAAAAACGGCTGATTTTCGACAAAAGAGATAACACCCCCCCATTACGTCATGCTTCAGAAATGTGGAAAATGGTCCGTTTTCAAATGTTTTATTTTTGAACGTCAGTTCACATTTGTAGGTGGATCATCAGTGTTAGAGCTAAAATTAGCATGTTTAAAGTGATTTTCATGCTTCCAGGGGCCCAAAACACAAGATTTATGGAATGGTTAAAAGTGCATGAAAATGGCCAATTTACTCACTCTGAGTTCTCAAACAGGGTTTCTTCACCCCGGGAAGTTAATTAAATACCATTTGGAGGCATTTAATGTTCGAGCAAAAACGGCTGATTTTCGACAAAAGAGATAACACCCCCCCATTACGTCATGCTTCAGAAATGTGGAAAATGGTCCGTTTTCAAATGTTTTATTTTTGAACGTCAGTTCACATTTGTAGGTGGATCATCAGTGTTAGAGCTAAAATTAGCATGTTTAAAGTGATTTTCATGCTTCCAGGGGCTCGGGAAGTTAATTAAATACCATTTGGAGGCATTTAATGTTCGAGCAAAAACGGCTGATTTTCGACAAAAGAGATAACACCCCCCCATTAAGTCATGCTTCAGAAATGTGGAAAATGGTCCGTTTTCAAATGTTTTATTTTTGAACGTCAGTTCACATTTGTAGGTGGATCATCAGTGTTAGAGCTAAAATTAGCATGTTTAAAGTGATTTTCATGCTTCCAGGGGCTCGGGAAGTTAATTAAATACCATTTGGAGGCATTTAATGTTCGAGCAAAAACGGCAGATTTTCGACAAAAGAGATAACACCCCCCCATTACGTCATGCTTCAGAAATGTGGAAAATGGTCCGTTTTCAAATGTTTTATTTTTGAACGTCAGTTCACATTTGTAGGTGGATCATCAGTGTTAGAGCTAAAATTAGCATGTTTAAAGTGATTTTCATGCTTCCAGGGGCTCGGGAAGTGAAATAAATACCATTTGGAGGCATTTAATGTTCGAGCAAAAACAGCTGATTTTCGACAAAAGAGATAACACCCCCCCCATTACGTCATGCTTCAGAAATGTGGAAAATGGTCCGTTTTCAAATGTTTTATTTTTGAACGTCAGTTCATATTTGTAGGTGGATCATCAGTGTTAGAGCTAAAATTAGCATGTTTAAAGTGATTTTCATGCTTCCAGGGGCTCGGGAAGTGAAATAAAGACCATTTGGAGGCATTTAATGTTCGAGCAAAAACGGCTGATTTTCGACAAAAGAGATAACACCCCCCCATTACGTCATGCTTCAGAAATGTGGAAAATGGTCCGTTTTCAAATGTTTTATTTTTGAACGTCAGTTCACATTTGTAGGTGGATCATCAGTGTTAGAGCTAAAATTAGCATGTTTAAAGTGATTTTCATGCTTCCAGGGGCCCAAAACACAAGATTTATGGAATGGTTAAAAGTGCATGAAAATGGCCAATTTACTCACTCTGAGTTCTCAAAAAGGGTTTCTTCACCCCGGGAAGTTAATTAAATACCATTTGGAGGCATTTAATGTTCGAGCAAAAACGGCTGATTTTCGACAAAAGAGATAACACCCCCCCCATTACGTCATGCTTCAGAAATGTGGAAAATGGTCCGTTTTCAAATGTTTTATTTTTGAACGTCAGTTCACATTTGTAGGTGGATCATCAGTGTTAGAGCTAAAATTAGCATGTTTAAAGTGATTTTCATGCTTCCAGGGGCTCGGGAAGTTAATTAAATACCATTTGGAGGCATTTAATGTTCGAGCAAAAACGGCTGATTTTCGACAAAAGAGATAACACCCCCCCATTACGTCATGCTTCAGAAATGTGGAAAATGGTCCGTTTTCAAATGTTTTATTTTTGAACGTCAGTTCACATTTGTAGGTGGATCATCAGTGTTAGAGCTAAAATTAGCATATTTAAAGTGATTTTCATGCTTCCAGGGGCCCAAAACACAAGATTTATGGAATGGTTAAAAGTGCATGAAAATGGCCAATTTACTCACTCTGAGTTCTCAAAAAGGGTTTCTTCACCCCGGGAAGTTAATTAAATACCATTTGGAGGCATTTAATGTTCGAGCAAAAACGGCTGATTTTCGACAAAAGAGATAACACCCCCCCATTACGTCATGCTTCAGAAATGTGGAAAATGGTCCGTTTTCAAATGTTTTATTTTTGAACGTCAGTTCACATTTGTAGGTGGATCATCAGTGTTAGAGCTAAAATTAGCATGTTTAAAGTGATTTTCATGCTTCCAGGGGCTCGGGAAGTTAATTAAATACCATTTGGAGGCATTTAATGTTCGAGCAAAAACGGCTGATTTTCGACAAAAGAGATAACACCCCCCTATTACGTCATGCTTCAAAAATGTGGAAAATGGTCCGTTTTCAAATGTTTTATTTTTGAACGTCAGTTCACATTTGTAGGTGGATCATCAGTGTTAGAGCTAAAATTAGCATGTTTAAAGTGATTTTCATGCTTCCAGGGGCTCGGGAAGTTAATTAAATACCATTTGGAGGCATTTAATGTTCGAGCAAAAACGGCAGATTTTCGACAAAAGAGATAACACCCCCCCATTACGTCATGCTTCAGAAATGTGGAAAATGGTCCGTTTTCAAATGTTTTATTTTTGAACGTCAGTTCACATTTGTAGGTGGATCATCAGTGTTAGAGCTAAAATTAGCATGTTTAAAGTGATTTTCATGCTTCCAGGGGCTCGGGAAGTTAATTAAATACCATTTGGAGGCATTTAATGTTCGAGCAAAAACGGCTGATTTTCGACAAAAGAGATAACACCCCCCCATTACGTCATGCTTCAGAAATGTGGAAAATGGTCCGTTTTCAAATGTTTTATTTTTGAACGTCAGTTCACATTTGTAGGTGGATCATCAGTGTTAGAGCTAAAATTAGCATGTTTAAAGTGATTTTCATGCTTCCAGGGGCTCGGGAAGTTAATTAAATACCATTTGGAGGCATTTAATGTTCGAGCAAAAACGGCAGATTTTCGACAAAAGAGATAACACCCCCCCATTACGTCATGCTTCAGAAATGTGGAAAATGGTCCGTTTTCAAATGTTTTATTTTTGAACGTCAGTTCACATTTGTAGGTGGATCATCAGTGTTAGAGCTAAAATTAGCATGTTTAAAGTGATTTTCATGCTTCCAGGGGCTCGGGAAGTGAAATAAATACCATTTGGAGGCATTTAATGTTCGAGCAAAAACGGCTGATTTTCGACAAAAGAGATAACACCCCCCCCCATTACGTCATGCTTCAGAAATGTGGAAAATGGTCCGTTTTCAAATGTTTTATTTTTGAACGTCAGTTCATATTTGTAGGTGGATCATCAGTGTTAGAGCTAAAATTAGCATGTTTAAAGTGATTTTCATGCTTCCAGGGGCTCGGGAAGTGAAATAAAGACCATTTGGAGGCATTTAATGTTCGAGCAAAAACGGCTGATTTTCGACAAAAGAGATAACACCCCCCCCATTACGTCATGCTTCAGAAATGTGGAAAATGGTCCGTTTTCAAATGTTTTATTTTTGAACGTCAGTTCACATTTGTAGGTGGATCATCAGTGTTAGAGCTAAAATTAGCATGTTTAAAGTGATTTTCATGCTTCCAGGGGCCCAAAACACAAGATTTATGGAATGGTTAAAAGTGCATGAAAATGGCCAATTTACTCACTCTGAGTTCTCAAAAAGGGTTTCTTCACCCCGGGAAGTTAATTAAATACCATTTGGAGGCATTTAATGTTCGAGCAAAAACGGCTGATTTTCGACAAAAGAGATAACACCCCCCCATTACGTCATGCTTCAGAAATGTGGAAAATGGTCCGTTTTCAAATGTTTTATTTTTGAACGTCAGTTCACATTTGTAGGTGGATCATCAGTGTTAGAGCTAAAATTAGCATGTTTAAAGTGATTTTCATGCTTCCAGGGGCTCGGGAAGTTAATTAAATACCATTTGGAGGCATTTAATGTTCGAGCAAAAACGGCTGATTTTCGACAAAAGAGATAACACCCCCCCATTACGTCATGCTTCAGAAATGTGGAAAATGGTCCGTTTTCAAATGTTTTATTTTTGAACGTCAGTTCACATTTGTAGGTGGATCATCAGTGTTAGAGCTAAAATTAGCATATTTAAAGTGATTTTCATGCTTCCAGGGGCCCAAAACACAAGATTTATGGAATGGTTAAAAGTGCATGAAAATGGCCAATTTACTCACTCTGAGTTCTCAAAAAGGGTTTCTTCACCCCGGGAAGTTAATTAAATACCATTTGGAGGCATTTAATGTTCGAGCAAAAACGGCTGATTTTCGACAAAAGAGATAACACCCCCCCATTACGTCATGCTTCAGAAATGTGGAAAATGGTCCGTTTTCAAATGTTTTATTTTTGAACGTCAGTTCACATTTGTAGGTGGATCATCAGTGTTAGAGCTAAAATTAGCATGTTTAAAGTGATTTTCATGCTTCCAGGGGCTCGGGAAGTTAATTAAATACCATTTGGAGGCATTTAATGTTCGAGCAAAAACGGCTGATTTTCGACAAAAGAGATAACACCCCCCCATTACGTCATGCTTCAGAAATGTGGAAAATGGTCCGTTTTCAAATGTTTTATTTTTGAACGTCAGTTCACATTTGTAGGTGGATCATCAGTGTTAGAGCTAAAATTAGCATGTTTAAAGTGATTTTCATGCTTCCAGGGGCTCGGGGAGTTAATTAAATACCATTTGGAGGCATTTAATGTTCGAGCAAAAACGGCTGATTTTCGACAAAAGAGATAACACCCCCCCATTACGTCATGCTTCAGAAATGTGGAAAATGGTCCGTTTTCAAATGTTTTATTTTTGAACGTCAGTTCACATTTGTAGGTGGATCATCAGTGTTAGAGCTAAAATTAGCATGTTTAAAGTGATTTTCATGCTTCCAGGGGCTCGGGAAGTTAATTAAATACCATTTGGAGGCATTTAATGTTCGAGCAAAAACGGCTGATTTTCGACAAAAGAGATAACAACACCCCCCCATTACGTCATGCTTCAGAAATGTGGAAAATGGTCCGTTTTCAAATGTTTTATTTTTGAACGTCAGTTCACATTTGTAGGTGGATCATCAGTGTTAGAGCTAAAATTAGCATGTTTAAAGTGATTTTCATGCTTCCAGGGGCCCAAAACACAAGATTTATGGAATGGTTAAAAGTGCATGAAAATGGCCAATTTACTCACTCTGAGTTCTCAAAAAGGGTTTCTTCACCCCGGGAAGTTAATTAAATACCATTTGGAGGCATTTAATGTTCGAGCAAAAACGGCTGATTTTCGAAAAAAGAGATAACACCCCCCCATTACGTCATGCTTCAGAAATGTGGAAAATGGTCCGTTTTCAAATGTTTTATTTTTGAACGTCAGTTCACATTTGTAGGTGGATCATCAGTGTTAGAGCTAAAATTAGCATGTTTAAAGTGATTTTCATGCTTCCAGGGGCTCGGGAAGGTAATTAAATACCATTTGGAGGCATTTAATGTTCGAGCAAAAACGGCTGATTTTCGACAAAAGAGATAACACCCCCCCATTACGTCATGCTTCAGAAATGTGGAAAATGGTCCGTTTTCAAATGTTTTATTTTTGAACGTCAGTTCACATTTGTAGGTGGATCATCAGTGTTAGAGCTAAAATTAGCATGTTTAAAGTGATTTTCATGCTTCCAGGGGCTCGGGAAGTTAATTAAATACCATTTGGAGGCATTTAATGTTCGAGCAAAAACGGCTGATTTTCGACAAAAGAGATAACACCCCCCCATTACGTCATGCTTCAGAAATGTGGAAAATGGTCCGTTTTCAAATGTTTTATTTTTGAACGTCAGTTCACATTTGTAGGTGGATCATCAGTGTTAGAGCTAAAATTAGCATGTTTAAAGTGATTTTCATGCTTCCAGGGGCTCGGGAAGTTAATTAAATACCATTTGGAGGCATTTAATGTTCGAGCAAAAACGGCTGATTTTCGACAAAAGAGATAACACCCCCCCATTACGTCATGCTTCAGAAATGTGGAAAATGGTCCGTTTTCAAATGTTTTATTTTTGAACGTCAGTTCACATTTGTAGGTGGATCATCAGTGTTAGAGCTAAAATTAGCATGTTTAAAGTGATTTTCATGCTTCCAGGGGCTCGGGAAGTTAATTAAATACCATTTGGAGGCATTTAATGTTCGAGCAAAAACGGCTGATTTTCGACAAAAGAGATAACACCCCCCCATTACGTCATGCTTCAGAAATGTGGAAAATGGTCCGTTTTCAAATGTTTTATTTTTGAACGTCAGTTCACATTTGTAGGTGGATCATCAGTGTTAGAGCTAAAATTAGCATGTTTAAAGTGATTTTCATGCTTCCAGGGGCTCGGGAAGTGAAATAAATACCATTTGGAGGCATTTAATGTTCGAGCAAAAACGGCTGATTTTCGACAAAAGAGATAACACCCCCCCATTACGTCATGCTTCAGAAATGTGGAAAATGGTCTGTTTTCAAATGTTTTATTTTTGAACGTCAGTTCACATTTGTAGGTGGATCATCAGTGTTAGAGCTAAAATTAGCATGTTTAAAGTGATTTTCATGTTTCCAGGGGCCCAAAACACAAGATTTATGGAATGGTTAAAAGTGCATGAAAATGGCCAATTTACTCACTCTGAGTTCTCAAAAAGGGTTTCTTCACCCCGGGAAGTTAATTAAATACCATTTGGAGGCATTTAATGTTCGAGCAAAAACGGCTGATTTTCGACAAAAGAGATAACACCCCCCCATTACGTCATGCTTCAGAAATGTGGAAAATGGTCCGTTTTCAAATGTTTTATTTTTGAACGTCAGTTCACATTTGTAGGTGGATCATCAGTGTTAGAGCTAAAATTAGCATGTTTAAAGTGATTTTCATGCTTCCAGGGGCTCGGGAAGTTAATTAAATACCATTTGGAGGCATTTAATGTTCGAGCAAAAACGGCTGATTTTCGACAAAAGAGATAACACCCCCCCATTACGTCATGCTTCAGAAATGTGGAAAATGGTCCGTTTTCAAATGTTTTATTTTTGAACGTCAGTTCACATTTGTAGGTGGATCATCAGTGTTAGAGCTAAAATTAGCATGTTTAAAGTGATTTTCATGCTTCTAGGGGCCCAAAACACAAGATTTATGGAATGGTTAAAAGTGCATGAAAATGGCCAATTTACTCACTCTGAGTTCTCAAAAAGGGTTTCTTCACCCCGGGAAGTTAATTAAATACCATTTGGAGGCATTTAATGTTCGAGCAAAAACGGCTGATTTTCGACAAAAGAGATAACACCCCCCATTACGTCATGCTTCAGAAATGTGGAAAATGGTCCGTTTTCAAATGTTTTATTTTTGAACGTCAGTTCACATTTGTAGGTGGATCATCAGTGTTAGAGCTAAAATTAGCATGTTTAAAGTGATTTTCATGCTTCCAGGGGCTCGGGAAGTTAATTAAATACCATTTGGAGGCATTTAATGTTCGAGCAAAAACGGCTGATTTTCGACAAAAGAGATAACACCCCCCCATTACGTCATGCTTCAGAAATGTGGAAAATGGTCCGTTTTCAAATGTTTTATTTTTGAACGTCAGTTCACATTTGTAGGTGGATCATCAGTGTTAGAGCTAAAATTAGCATGTTTAAAGTGATTTTCATGCTTCCAGGGGCCCAAAACACAAGATTTATGGAATGGTTAAAAGTGCATGAAAATGGCCAATTTACTCACTCTGAGTTCTCAAACAGGGTTTCTTCACCCCGGGAAGTTAATTAAATACCATTTGGAGGCATTTAATGTTCGAGCAAAAACGGCTGATTTTCGACAAAAGAGATAACACCCCCCCATTACGTCATGCTTCAGAAATGTGGAAAATGGTCCGTTTTCAAATGTTTTATTTTTGAACGTCAGTTCACATTTGTAGGTGGATCATCAGTGTTAGAGCTAAAATTAGCATGTTTAAAGTGATTTTCATGCTTCCAGGGGCTCGGGAAGTTAATTAAATACCATTTGGAGGCATTTAATGTTCGAGCAAAAACGGCTGATTTTCGACAAAAGAGATAACACCCCCCCATTACGTCATGCTTCAGAAATGTGGAAAATGGTCCGTTTTCAAATGTTTTATTTTTGAACGTCAGTTCACATTTGTAGGTGGATCATCAGTGTTAGAGCTAAAATTAGCATGTTTAAAGTGATTTTCATGCTTCCAGGGGCTCGGGAAGTTAATTAAATACCATTTGGAGGCATTTAATGTTCGAGCAAAAACGGCAGATTTTCGACAAAAGAGATAACACCCCCCCATTACGTCATGCTTCAGAAATGTGGAAAATGGTCCGTTTTCAAATGTTTTATTTTTGAACGTCAGTTCACATTTGTAGGTGGATCATCAGTGTTAGAGCTAAAATTAGCATGTTTAAAGTGATTTTCATGCTTCCAGGGGCTCGGGAAGTGAAATAAATACCATTTGGAGGCATTTAATGTTCGAGCAAAAACGGCTGATTTTCGACAAAAGAGATAACACCCCCCCCATTACGTCATGCTTCAGAAATGTGGAAAATGGTCCGTTTTCAAATGTTTTATTTTTGAACGTCAGTTCATATTTGTAGGTGGATCATCAGTGTTAGAGCTAAAATTAGCATGTTTAAAGTGATTTTCATGCTTCCAGGGGCTCGGGAAGTGAAATAAAGACCATTTGGAGGCATTTAATGTTCGAGCAAAAACGGCTGATTTTCGACAAAAGAGATAACACCCCCCCATTACGTCATGCTTCAGAAATGTGGAAAATGGTCCGTTTTCAAATGTTTTATTTTTGAACGTCAGTTCACATTTGTAGGTGGATCATCAGTGTTAGAGCTAAAATTAGCATGTTTAAAGTGATTTTCATGCTTCCAGGGGCCCAAAACACAAGATTTATGGAATGGTTAAAAGTGCATGAAAATGGCCAATTTACTCACTCTGAGTTCTCAAAAAGGGTTTCTTCACCCCGGGAAGTTAATTAAATACCATTTGGAGGCATTTAATGTTCGAGCAAAAACGGCTGATTTTCGACAAAAGAGATAACACCCCCCCCATTACGTCATGCTTCAGAAATGTGGAAAATGGTCCGTTTTCAAATGTTTTATTTTTGAACGTCAGTTCACATTTGTAGGTGGATCATCAGTGTTAGAGCTAAAATTAGCATGTTTAAAGTGATTTTCATGCTTCCAGGGGCTCGGGAAGTTAATTAAATACCATTTGGAGGCATTTAATGTTCGAGCAAAAACGGCTGATTTTCGACAAAAGAGATAACACCCCCCCATTACGTCATGCTTCAGAAATGTGGAAAATGGTCCGTTTTCAAATGTTTTATTTTTGAACGTCAGTTCACATTTGTAGGTGGATCATCAGTGTTAGAGCTAAAATTAGCATATTTAAAGTGATTTTCATGCTTCCAGGGGCCCAAAACACAAGATTTATGGAATGGTTAAAAGTGCATGAAAATGGCCAATTTACTCACTCTGAGTTCTCAAAAAGGGTTTCTTCACCCCGGGAAGTTAATTAAATACCATTTGGAGGCATTTAATGTTCGAGCAAAAACGGCTGATTTTCGACAAAAGAGATAACACCCCCCCATTACGTCATGCTTCAGAAATGTGGAAAATGGTCCGTTTTCAAATGTTTTATTTTTGAACGTCAGTTCACATTTGTAGGTGGATCATCAGTGTTAGAGCTAAAATTAGCATGTTTAAAGTGATTTTCATGCTTCCAGGGGCTCGGGAAGTTAATTAAATACCATTTGGAGGCATTTAATGTTCGAGCAAAAACGGCTGATTTTCGACAAAAGAGATAACACCCCCCTATTACGTCATGCTTCAGAAATGTGGAAAATGGTCCGTTTTCAAATGTTTTATTTTTGAACGTCAGTTCACATTTGTAGGTGGATCATCAGTGTTAGAGCTAAAATTAGCATGTTTAAAGTGATTTTCATGCTTCCAGGGGCTCGGGAAGTTAATTAAATACCATTTGGAGGCATTTAATGTTCGAGCAAAAACGGCAGATTTTCGACAAAAGAGATAACACCCCCCCATTACGTCATGCTTCAGAAATGTGGAAAATGGTCCGTTTTCAAATGTTTTATTTTTGAACGTCAGTTCACATTTGTAGGTGGATCATCAGTGTTAGAGCTAAAATTAGCATGTTTAAAGTGATTTTCATGCTTCCAGGGGCTCGGGAAGTTAATTAAATACCATTTGGAGGCATTTAATGTTCGAGCAAAAACGGCTGATTTTCGACAAAAGAGATAACACCCCCCCATTACGTCATGCTTCAGAAATGTGGAAAATGGTCCGTTTTCAAATGTTTTATTTTTGAACGTCAGTTCACATTTGTAGGTGGATCATCAGTGTTAGAGCTAAAATTAGCATGTTTAAAGTGATTTTCATGCTTCCAGGGGCTCGGGAAGTTAATTAAATACCATTTGGAGGCATTTAATGTTCGAGCAAAAACGGCAGATTTTCGACAAAAGAGATAACACCCCCCCATTACGTCATGCTTCAGAAATGTGGAAAATGGTCCGTTTTCAAATGTTTTATTTTTGAACGTCAGTTCACATTTGTAGGTGGATCATCAGTGTTAGAGCTAAAATTAGCATGTTTAAAGTGATTTTCATGCTTCCAGGGGCTCGGGAAGTGAAATAAATACCATTTGGAGGCATTTAATGTTCGAGCAAAAACGGCTGATTTTCGACAAAAGAGATAACACCCCCCCCCATTACGTCATGCTTCAGAAATGTGGAAAATGGTCCGTTTTCAAATGTTTTATTTTTGAACGTCAGTTCATATTTGTAGGTGGATCATCAGTGTTAGAGCTAAAATTAGCATGTTTAAAGTGATTTTCATGCTTCCAGGGGCTCGGGAAGTGAAATAAAGACCATTTGGAGGCATTTAATGTTCGAGCAAAAACGGCTGATTTTCGACAAAAGAGATAACACCCCCCCATTACGTCATGCTTCAGAAATGTGGAAAATGGTCCGTTTTCAAATGTTTTATTTTTGAATGTCAGTTCACATTTGTAGGTGGATCATCAGTGTTAGAGCTAAAATTAGCATGTTTAAAGTGATTTTCATGCTTCCAGGGGCCCAAAACACAAGATTTATGGAATGGTTAAAAGTGCATGAAAATGGCCAATTTACTCACTCTGAGTTCTCAAAAACGGTTTCTTCACCCCGGGAAGTTAATTAAATACCATTTGGAGGCATTTAATGTTCGAGCAAAAACGGCTGATTTTCGACAAAAGAGATAACACCCCCCCATTACGTCATGCTTCAGAAATGTGGAAAATGGTCCGTTTTCAAATGTTTTATTTTTGAACGTCAGTTCACATTTGTAGGTGGATCATCAGTGTTAGAGCTAAAATTAGCATGTTTAAAGTGATTTTCATGCTTCCAGGGGCTCGGGAAGTTAATTAAATACCATTTGGAGGCATTTAATGTTCGAGCAAAAACGGCTGATTTTCGACAAAAGAGATAACACCCCCCCATTACGTCATGCTTCAGAAATGTGGAAAATGGTCCGTTTTCAAATGATTTATTTTTGAACGTCAGTTCACATTTGTAGGTGGATCATCAGTGTTAGAGCTAAAATTAGCATATTTAAAGTGATTTTCATGCTTCCAGGGGCCCAAAACACAAGATTTATGGAATGGTTAAAAGTGCATGAAAATGGCCAATTTACTCACTCTGAGTTCTCAAAAAGGGTTTCTTCACCCCGGGAAGTTAATTAAATACCATTTGGAGGCATTTAATGTTCGAGCAAAAACGGCTGATTTTCGACAAAAGAGATAACACCCCCCCATTACGTCATGCTTCAGAAATGTGGAAAATGGTCCGTTTTCAAATGTTTTATTTTTGAACGTCAGTTCACATTTGTAGGTGGATCATCAGTGTTAGAGCTAAAATTAGCATGTTTAAAGTGATTTTCATGCTTCCAGGGGCTCGGGAAGTTAATTAAATACCATTTGGAGGCATTTAATGTTCGAGCAAAAACGGCTGATTTTCGACAAAAGAGATAACACCCCCCCATTACGTCATGCTTCAGAAATGTGGAAAATGGTCCGTTTTCAAATGTTTTATTTTTGAACGTCAGTTCACATTTGTAGGTGGATCATCAGTGTTAGAGCTAAAATTAGCATGTTTAAAGTGATTTTCATGCTTCCAGGGGCTCGGGGAGTTAATTAAATACCATTTGGAGGCATTTAATGTTCGAGCAAAAACGGCTGATTTTCGACAAAAGAGATAACACCCCCCCATTACGTCATGCTTCAGAAATGTGGAAAATGGTCCGTTTTCAAATGTTTTATTTTTGAACGTCAGTTCACATTTGTAGGTGGATCATCAGTGTTAGAGCTAAAATTAGCATGTTTAAAGTGATTTTCATGCTTCCAGGGGCTCGGGAAGTGAAATAAATACCATTTGGAGGCATTTAATGTTCGAGCAAAAACGGCTGATTTTCGACAAAAGAGATAACACCCCCCCATTACGTCATGCTTCAGAAATGTGGAAAATGGTCTGTTTTCAAATGTTTTATTTTTGAACGTCAGTTCACATTTGTAGGTGGATCATCAGTGTTAGAGCTAAAATTAGCATGTTTAAAGTGATTTTCATGTTTCCAGGGGCCCAAAACACAAGATTTATGGAATGGTTAAAAGTGCATGAAAATGGCCAATTTACTCACTCTGAGTTCTCAAAAAGGGTTTCTTCACCCCGGGAAGTTAATTAAATACCATTTGGAGGCATTTAATGTTCGAGCAAAAACGGCTGATTTTCGACAAAAGAGATAACACCCCCCCATTACGTCATGCTTCAGAAATGTGGAAAATGGTCCGTTTTCAAATGTTTTATTTTTGAACGTCAGTTCACATTTGTAGGTGGATCATCAGTGTTAGAGCTAAAATTAGCATGTTTAAAGTGATTTTCATGCTTCCAGGGGCTCGGGAAGTTAATTAAATACCATTTGGAGGCATTTAATGTTCGAGCAAAAACGGCTGATTTTCGACAAAAGAGATAACACCCCCCCATTACGTCATGCTTCAGAAATGTGGAAAATGGTCCGTTTTCAAATGTTTTATTTTTGAACGTCAGTTCACATTTGTAGGTGGATCATCAGTGTTAGAGCTAAAATTAGCATGTTTAAAGTGATTTTCATGCTTCTAGGGGCCCAAAACACAAGATTTATGGAATGGTTAAAAGTGCATGAAAATGGCCAATTTACTCACTCTGAGTTCTCAAAAAGGGTTTCTTCACCCCGGGAAGTTAATTAAATACCATTTGGAGGCATTTAATGTTCGAGCAAAAACGGCTGATTTTCGACAAAAGAGATAACACCCCCCATTACGTCATGCTTCAGAAATGTGGAAAATGGTCCGTTTTCAAATGTTTTATTTTTGAACGTCAGTTCACATTTGTAGGTGGATCATCAGTGTTAGAGCTAAAATTAGCATGTTTAAAGTGATTTTCATGCTTCCAGGGGCTCGGGAAGTTAATTAAATACCATTTGGAGGCATTTAATGTTCGAGCAAAAACGGCTGATTTTCGACAAAAGAGATAACACCCCCCCATTACGTCATGCTTCAGAAATGTGGAAAATGGTCCGTTTTCAAATGTTTTATTTTTGAACGTCAGTTCACATTTGTAGGTGGATCATCAGTGTTAGAGCTAAAATTAGCATGTTTAAAGTGATTTTCATGCTTCCAGGGGCCCAAAACACAAGATTTATGGAATGGTTAAAAGTGCATGAAAATGGCCAATTTACTCACTCTGAGTTCTCAAACAGGGTTTCTTCACCCCGGGAAGTTAATTAAATACCATTTGGAGGCATTTAATGTTCGAGCAAAAACGGCTGATTTTCGACAAAAGAGATAACACCCCCCCATTACGTCATGCTTCAGAAATGTGGAAAATGGTCCGTTTTCAAATGTTTTATTTTTGAACGTCAGTTCACATTTGTAGGTGGATCATCAGTGTTAGAGCTAAAATTAGCATGTTTAAAGTGATTTTCATGCTTCCAGGGGCTCGGGAAGTTAATTAAATACCATTTGGAGGCATTTAATGTTCGAGCAAAAACGGCTGATTTTCGACAAAAGAGATAACACCCCCCCATTACGTCATGCTTCAGAAATGTGGAAAATGGTCCGTTTTCAAATGTTTTATTTTTGAACGTCAGTTCACATTTGTAGGTGGATCATCAGTGTTAGAGCTAAAATTAGCATGTTTAAAGTGATTTTCATGCTTCCAGGGGCTCGGGAAGTTAATTAAATACCATTTGGAGGCATTTAATGTTCGAGCAAAAACGGCAGATTTTCGACAAAAGAGATAACACCCCCCCATTACGTCATGCTTCAGAAATGTGGAAAATGGTCCGTTTTCAAATGTTTTATTTTTGAACGTTAGTTCACATTTGTAGGTGGATCATCAGTGTTAGAGCTAAAATTAGCATGTTTAAAGTGATTTTCATGCTTCCAGGGGCTCGGGAAGTGAAATAAATACCATTTGGAGGCATTTAATGTTCGAGCAAAAACGGCTGATTTTCGACAAAAGAGATAACACCCCCCCCATTACGTCATGCTTCAGAAATGTGGAAAATGGTCCGTTTTCAAATGTTTTATTTTTGAACGTCAGTTCATATTTGTAGGTGGATCATCAGTGTTAGAGCTAAAATTAGCATGTTTAAAGTGATTTTCATGCTTCCAGGGGCTCGGGAAGTGAAATAAAGACCATTTGGAGGCATTTAATGTTCGAGCAAAAACGGCTGATTTTCGACAAAAGAGATAACACCCCCCCATTACGTCATGCTTCAGAAATGTGGAAAATGGTCCGTTTTCAAATGTTTTATTTTTGAACGTCAGTTCACATTTGTAGGTGGATCATCAGTGTTAGAGCTAAAATTAGCATGTTTAAAGTGATTTTCATGCTTCCAGGGGCCCAAAACACAAGATTTATGGAATGGTTAAAAGTGCATGAAAATGGCCAATTTACTCACTCTGAGTTCTCAAAAAGGGTTTCTTCACCCCGGGAAGTTAATTAAATACCATTTGGAGGCATTTAATGTTCGAGCAAAAACGGCTGATTTTCGACAAAAGAGATAACACCCCCCCCATTACGTCATGCTTCAGAAATGTGGAAAATGGTCCGTTTTCAAATGTTTTATTTTTGAACGTCAGTTCACATTTGTAGGTGGATCATCAGTGTTAGAGCTAAAATTAGCATGTTTAAAGTGATTTTCATGCTTCCAGGGGCTCGGGAAGTTAATTAAATACCATTTGGAGGCATTTAATGTTCGAGCAAAAACGGCTGATTTTCGACAAAAGAGATAACACCCCCCCATTACGTCATGCTTCAGAAATGTGGAAAATGGTCCGTTTTCAAATGTTTTATTTTTGAACGTCAGTTCACATTTGTAGGTGGATCATCAGTGTTAGAGCTAAAATTAGCATATTTAAAGTGATTTTCATGCTTCCAGGGGCCCAAAACACAAGATTTATGGAATGGTTAAAAGTGCATGAAAATGGCCAATTTACTCACTCTGAGTTCTCAAAAAGGGTTTCTTCACCCCGGGAAGTTAATTAAATACCATTTGGAGGCATTTAATGTTCGAGCAAAAACGGCTGATTTTCGACAAAAGAGATAACACCCCCCCATTACGTCATGCTTCAGAAATGTGGAAAATGGTCCGTTTTCAAATGTTTTATTTTTGAACGTCAGTTCACATTTGTAGGTGGATCATCAGTGTTAGAGCTAAAATTAGCATGTTTAAAGTGATTTTCATGCTTCCAGGGGCTCGGGAAGTTAATTAAATACCATTTGGAGGCATTTAATGTTCGAGCAAAAACGGCTGATTTTCGACAAAAGAGATAACACCCCCCTATTACGTCATGCTTCAGAAATGTGGAAAATGGTCCGTTTTCAAATGTTTTATTTTTGAACGTCAGTTCACATTTGTAGGTGGATCATCAGTGTTAGAGCTAAAATTAGCATGTTTAAAGTGATTTTCATGCTTCCAGGGGCTCGGGAAGTTAATTAAATACCATTTGGAGGCATTTAATGTTCGAGCAAAAACGGCAGATTTTCGACAAAAGAGATAACACCCCCCCATTACGTCATGCTTCAGAAATGTGGAAAATGGTCCGTTTTCAAATGTTTTATTTTTGAACGTCAGTTCACATTTGTAGGTGGATCATCAGTGTTAGAGCTAAAATTAGCATGTTTAAAGTGATTTTCATGCTTCCAGGGGCTCGGGAAGTTAATTAAATACCATTTGGAGGCATTTAATGTTCGAGCAAAAACGGCTGATTTTCGACAAAAGAGATAACACCCCCCCATTACGTCATGCTTCAGAAATGTGGAAAATGGTCCGTTTTCAAATGTTTTATTTTTGAACGTCAGTTCACATTTGTAGGTGGATCATCAGTGTTAGAGCTAAAATTAGCATGTTTAAAGTGATTTTCATGCTTCCAGGGGCTCGGGAAGTTAATTAAATACCATTTGGAGGCATTTAATGTTCGAGCAAAAACGGCAGATTTTCGACAAAAGAGATAACACCCCCCCATTACGTCATGCTTCAGAAATGTGGAAAATGGTCCGTTTTCAAATGTTTTATTTTTGAACGTCAGTTCACATTTGTAGGTGGATCATCAGTGTTAGAGCTAAAATTAGCATGTTTAAAGTGATTTTCATGCTTCCAGGGGCTCGGGAAGTGAAATAAATACCATTTGGAGGCATTTAATGTTCGAGCAAAAACGGCTGATTTTCGACAAAAGAGATAACACCCCCCCCCCATTACGTCATGCTTCAGAAATGTGGAAAATGGTCCGTTTTCAAATGTTTTATTTTTGAACGTCAGTTCATATTTGTAGGTGGATCATCAGTGTTAGAGCTAAAATTAGCATGTTTAAAGTGATTTTCATGCTTCCAGGGGCTCGGGAAGTGAAATAAAGACCATTTGGAGGCATTTAATGTTCGAGCAAAAACGGCTGATTTTCGACAAAAGAGATAACACCCCCCCATTACGTCATGCTTCAGAAATGTGGAAAATGGTCCGTTTTCAAATGTTTTATTTTTGAACGTCAGTTCACATTTGTAGGTGGATCATCAGTGTTAGAGCTAAAATTAGCATGTTTAAAGTGATTTTCATGCTTCCAGGGGCCCAAAACACAAGATTTATGGAATGGTTAAAAGTGCATGAAAATGGCCAATTTACTCACTCTGAGTTCTCAAAAAGGGTTTCTTCACCCCGGGAAGTTAATTAAATACCATTTGGAGGCATTTAATGTTCGAGCAAAAACGGCTGATTTTCGACAAAAGAGATAACACCCCCCCATTACGTCATGCTTCAGAAATGTGGAAAATGGTCCGTTTTCAAATGTTTTATTTTTGAACGTCAGTTCACATTTGTAGGTGGATCATCAGTGTTAGAGCTAAAATTAGCATGTTTAAAGTGATTTTCATGCTTCCAGGGGCTCGGGAAGTTAATTAAATACCATTTGGAGGCATTTAATGTTCGAGCAAAAACGGCTGATTTTCGACAAAAGAGATAACACCCCCCCATTACGTCATGCTTCAGAAATGTGGAAAATGGTCCGTTTTCAAATGTTTTATTTTTGAACGTCAGTTCACATTTGTAGGTGGATCATCAGTGTTAGAGCTAAAATTAGCATATTTAAAGTGATTTTCATGCTTCCAGGGGCCCAAAACACAAGATTTATGGAATGGTTAAAAGTGCATGAAAATGGCCAATTTACTCACTCTGAGTTCTCAAAAAGGGTTTCTTCACCCCGGGAAGTTAATTAAATACCATTTGGAGGCATTTAATGTTCGAGCAAAAACGGCTGATTTTCGACAAAAGAGATAACACCCCCCCATTACGTCATGCTTCAGAAATGTGGAAAATGGTCCGTTTTCAAATGTTTTATTTTTGAACGTCAGTTCACATTTGTAGGTGGATCATCAGTGTTAGAGCTAAAATTAGCATGTTTAAAGTGATTTTCATGCTTCCAGGGGCTCGGGAAGTTAATTAAATACCATTTGGAGGCATTTAATGTTCGAGCAAAAACGGCTGATTTTCGACAAAAGAGATAACACCCCCCCATTACGTCATGCTTCAGAAATGTGGAAAATGGTCCGTTTTCAAATGTTTTATTTTTGAACGTCAGTTCACATTTGTAGGTGGATCATCAGTGTTAGAGCTAAAATTAGCATGTTTAAAGTGATTTTCATGCTTCCAGGGGCTCGGGAAGTTAATTAAATACCATTTGGAGGCATTTAATGTTCGAGCAAAAACGGCTGATTTTCGACAAAAGAGATAACAACACCCCCCCATTACGTCATGCTTCAGAAATGTGGAAAATGGTCCGTTTTCAAATGTTTTATTTTTGAACGTCAGTTCACATTTGTAGGTGGATCATCAGTGTTAGAGCTAAAATTAGCATGTTTAAAGTGATTTTCATGCTTCCAGGGGCCCAAAACACAAGATTAATGGAATGGTTAAAAGTGCATGAAAATGGCCAATTTACTCACTCTGAGTTCTCAAAAAGGGTTTCTTCACCCCGGGAAGTGAAATAAATACCATTTGGAGGCATTTATTGTTCGAGCAAAAACGGCTGATTTTCGACAAAAGAGATAACACCCCCCCATTACGTCATGCTTCAGAAATGTGGAAAATGGTCCGTTTTCAAATGTTTTATTTTTGAACGTCAGTTCACATTTGTAGGTGGATCATCAGTGTTAGAGCTAAAATTAGCATGTTTAAAGTGATTTTCATGCTTCCAGGGGCCCAAAACACAAGATTTATGGAATGGTTAAAAGTGCATGAAAATGGCCAATTTACTCACTCTGAGTTCTCAAAAAGGGTTTCTTCACCCCGGGAAGTTAATTAAATACCATTTGGAGGCATTTAATGTTCGAGCAAAAACGGCTGATTTTCGACAAAAGAGATAACACCCCCCCATTACGTCATGCTTCAGAAATGTGGAAAATGGTCCTTTTTCAAATGTTTTATTTTTGAACGTCAGTTCACATTTGTAGGTGGATCATCAGTGTTAGAGCTAAAATTAGCATGTTTAAAGTGATTTTCATGCTTCCAGGGGCTCGGGAAGTTAATTAAATACCATTTGGAGGCATTTAATGTTTGAGCAAAAACGGCTGATTTTCGACAAAAGAGATAACACCCCCCCATTACGTCATGCTTCAAAATTGTGGAAAATGGTCCGTTTTCAAATGTTTTATTTTTGAACGTCAGTTCACATTTGTAGGTGGATCATCAGTGTTGGAGCTAAAATTAGCATGTTTAAAGTGATTTTCATCCTTCCAGGGGCTCGGGAAGTGAAATAAATACCATTTGGAGGCATTTAATGTTCGAGCAAAAACGGCTGATTTTCGACAAAAGAGATAACACCCCCCCATTACGTCATGCTTCAGAAATGTGGAAAATGGTCCGTTTTCAAATGTTTTATTTTTGAACGTCAGTTCACATTTGTAGGTGGATCATCAGTGTTAGAGCTAAAATTAGCATGTTTAAAGTGATTTTCATGCTTCCAGGGGCCCAAAACACAAGATTTATGGAATGGTTAAAAGTGCATGAAAATGGCCAATTTACTCACTCTGAGTTCTCAAAAAGGGTTTCTTCACCCCGGGAAGTTAATTAAATACCATTTGGAGGCATTTAATGTTCGAGCAAAAACGGCTGATTTTCGACAAAAGAGATAACACCCCCCCATTACGTCATGCTTCAGAAATGTGGAAAATGGTCCGTTTTCAAATGTTTTATTTTTGAACGTCAGTTCACATTTGTAGGTGGATCATCAGTGTTAGAGCTAAAATTAGCATGTTTAAAGTGATTTTCATGCTTCCAGGGGCTCGGGAAGTTAATTAAATACCATTTGGAGGCATTTAATGTTCGAGCAAAAACGGCTGATTTTCGACAAAAGAGATAACACCCCCCCATTACGTCATGCTTCAGAAATGTGGAAAATGGTCCGTTTTCAAATGTTTTATTTTTGAACGTAAGTTCACATTTGTAGGTGGATCATCAGTGTTAGAGCTAAAATTAGCATGTTTAAAGTGATTTTCATGCTTCCAGGGGCTCGGGAAGTTAATTAAATACCATTTGGAGGCATTTAATGTTCGAGCAAAAACGGCTGATTTTCGACAAAAGAGATAACACCCCCCCATTACGTCATGCTTCAGAAATGTGGAAAATGGTCCGTTTTCAAATGTTTTATTTTTGAACGTCAGTTCACATTTGTAGGTGGATCATCAGTGTTAGAGCTAAAATTAGCATGTTTAAAGTGATTTTCATGCTTCCAGGGGCCCAAAACACAAGATTTATGGAATGGTTAAAAGTGCATGAAAATGGCCAATTTACTCACTCTGAGTTCTCAAAAAGGGTTTCTTCACCCCGGGAAGTTAATTAAATACCATTTGGAGGCATTTAATGTTCGAGCAAAAACGGCTGATTTTCGACAAAAGAGATAACACCCCCACATTACGTCATGCTTCAGAAATGTGGAAAATGGTCCGTTTTCAAATGTTTTATTTTTGAACGTCAGTTCACATTTGTAGGTGGATCATCAGTGTTAGAGCTAAAATTAGCATGTTTAAAGTGATTTTCATGCTTCCAGGGGCTCGGGAAGTTAATTAAATACCATTTGGAGGCATTTAATGTTCGAGCAAAAACGGCTGATTTTCGACAAAAGAGATAACACCCCCCCATTACGTCATGCTTCAGAAATGTGGAAAATGGTCCGTTTTCAAATGTTTTATTTTTGAACGTCAGTTCACATTTGTAGGTGGATCATCAGTGTTAGAGCTAAAATTAGCATGTTTAAAGTGATTTTCATGCTTCCAGGGGCTCGGGAAGTTAATTAAATACCATTTGGAGGCATTTAATGTTCGAGCAAAAACGGCTGATTTTCGACAAAAGAGATAACACCCCCCCATTACGTCATGCTTCAGAAATGTGGAAAATGGTCCGTTTTCAAATGTTTTATTTTTGAACGTCAGTTCACATTTGTAGGTGGATCATCAGTGTTAGAGCTAAAATTAGCATGTTTAAAGTGATTTTCATGCTTCCAGGGGCTCGGGAAGTTAATTAAATACCATTTGGAGGCATTTAATGTTCGAGCAAAAACGGCTGATTTTCGACAAAAGAGATAACACCCCCCCATTACGTCATGCTTCAGAAATGTGGAAAATGGTCCGTTTTCAAATGTTTTATTTTTGAACGTCAGTTCACATTTGTAGGTGGATCATCAGTGTTAGAGCTAAAATTAGCATGTTTAAAGTGCTTTTCATGCTTCCAGGGGCCCAAAACACAAGATTTATGGAATGGTTAAAAGTGCATGAAAATGGCCAATTTACTCACTCTGAGTTCTCAAAAAGGGTTTCTTCACCCCGGGAAGTTAATTAAATACCATTTGGAGGCATTTAATGTTCGAGCAAAAACGGCTGATTTTCGACAAAAGAGATAACACCCCCCCATTACGTCATGCTTCAGAAATGTGGAAAATGGTCCGTTTTCAAATGTTTTATTTTTGAACGTCAGTTCACATTTGTAGGTGGATCATCAGTGTTAGAGCTAAAATTAGCATGTTTAAAGTGATTTTCATGCTTCCAGGGGCCCAAAACACAAGATTTATGGAATGGTTAAAAGTGCATGAAAATGGCCAATTTACTCACTCTGAGTTCTCAAAAAGGGTTTCTTCACCCCGGGAAGTTAATTAAATACCATTTGGAGGCATTTAATGTTCGAGCAAAAACGGCTGATTTTCGACAAAAGAGATAACACCCCCACATTACGTCATGCTTCAGAAATGTGGAAAATGGTCCGTTTTCAAATGTTTTATTTTTGAACGTCAGTTCACATTTGTAGGTGGATCATCAGTGTTAGAGCTAAAATTAGCATGTTTAAAGTGATTTTCATGCTTCCAGGGGCTCGGGAAGTTAATTAAATACCATTTGGAGGCATTTAATGTTCGAGCAAAAACGGCTGATTTTCGACAAAAGAGATAACACCCCCCCATTACGTCATGCTTCAGAAATGTGGAAAATGGTCCGTTTTCAAATGTTTTATTTTTGAACGTCAGTTCACATTTGTAGGTGGATCATCAGTGTTAGAGCTAAAATTAGCATGTTTAA
The DNA here is from genome assembly GCF_964263255.1 of Lissotriton vulgaris. Classification (NCBI taxonomy): domain Eukaryota; kingdom Metazoa; phylum Chordata; class Amphibia; order Caudata; family Salamandridae; genus Lissotriton; species Lissotriton vulgaris. The sequence goes on from NW_028248904.1 coordinate 229,499, forward strand.
AGTGATTTTCATGCTTCCAGGGGCTCGGGAAGTTAATTAAATACCATTTGGAGGCATTTAATGTTCGAGCAAAAACGGCTGATTTTCGACAAAAGAGATAACACCCCCCCATTACGTCATGCTTCAGAAATGTGGAAAATGGTCCGTTTTCAAATGTTTTATTTTTGAACGTCAGTTCACATTTGTAGGTGGATCATCAGTGTTAGAGCTAAAATTAGCATGTTTAAAGTGATTTTCATGCTTCCAGGGGCTCGGGAAGTTAATTAAATACCATTTGGAGGCATTTAATGTTCGAGCAAAAACGGCTGATTTTCGACAAAAGAGATAACACCCCCCCATTACGTCATGCTTCAGAAATGTGGAAAATGGTCCGTTTTCAAATGTTTTATTTTTGAACGTCAGTTCACATTTGTAGGTGGATCATCAGTGTTAGAGCTAAAATTAGCATGTTTAAAGTGATTTTCATGCTTCCAGGGGCCCAAAACACAAGATTTATGGAATGGTTAAAAGTGCATGAAAATGGCCAATTTACTCACTCTGAGTTCTCAAAAAGGGTTTCTTCACCCCGGGAAGTTAATTAAATACCATTTGGAGGCATTTAATGTTCGAGCAAAAACGGCTGATTTTCGACAAAAGAGATAACACCCCCCCATTACGTCATGCTTCAGAAATGTGGAAAATGGTCCGTTTTCAAATGTTTTATTTTTGAACGTCAGTTCACATTTGTAGGTGGATCATCAGTGTTAGAGCTAAAATTAGCATGTTTAAAGTGATTTTCATGCTTCCAGGGGCCCAAAACACAAGATTTATGGAATGGTTAAAAGTGCATGAAAATGGCCAATTTACTCACTCTGAGTTCTCAAAAAGGGTTTCTTCACCCCGGGAAGTTAATTAAATACCATTTGGAGGCATTTAATGTTCGAGCAAAAACGGCTGATTTTCGACAAAAGAGATAACACCCCCCCATTACGTCATGCTTCAGAAATGTGGAAAATGGTCCGTTTTCAAATGTTTTATTTTTGAACGTCAGTTCACATTTGTAGGTGGATCATCAGTGTTAGAGCTAAAATTAGCATGTTTAAAGTGATTTTCATGCTTCCAGGGGCTCGGGAAGTTAATTAAATACCATTTGGAGGCATTTAATGTTCGAGCAAAAACGGCTGATTTTCGACAAAAGAGATAACACCCCCCCATTACGTCATGCTTCAGAAATGTGGAAAATGGTCCGTTTTCAAATGTTTTATTTTTGAACGTCAGTTCACATTTGTAGGTGGATCATCAGTGTTAGAGCTAAAATTAGCATGTTTAAAGTGATTTTCATGCTTCCAGGGGCTCGGGAAGTTAATTAAATACCATTTGGAGGCATTTAATGTTCGAGCAAAAACGGCTGATTTTCGACAAAAGAGATAACACCCCCCCATTACGTCATGCTTCAGAAATGTGGAAAATGGTCCGTTTTCAAATGTTTTATTTTTGAACGTCAGTTCACATTTGTAGGTGGATCATCAGTGTTAGAGCTAAAATTAGCATGTTTAAAGTGATTTTCATGCTTCCAGGGGCTCGGGAAGTTAATTAAATACCATTTGGAGGCATTTAATGTTCGAGCAAAAACGGCTGATTTTCGACAAAAGAGATAACACCCCCCCATTACGTCATGCTTCAGAAATGTGGAAAATGGTCCGTTTTCAAATGTTTTATTTTTGAACGTCAGTTCACATTTGTAGGTGGATCATCAGTGTTAGAGCTAAAATTAGCATGTTTAAAGTGATTTTCATGCTTCCAGGGGCCCAAAACACAAGATTTATGGAATGGTTAAAAGTGCATGAAAATGGCCAATTTACTCACTCTGAGTTCTCAAAAAGGGTTTCTTCACCCCGGGAAGTTAATTAAATACCATTTGGAGGCATTTAATGTTCGAGCAAAAACGGCTGATTTTCGACAAAAGAGATAACACCCCCCCATTACGTCATGCTTCAGAAATGTGGAAAATGGTCCGTTTTCAAATATTTTATTTCTGAACGTCAGTTCACATTTGTAGGTGGATCATCAGTGTTAGAGCTAAAATTAGCATGTTTAAAGTGATTTTCATGCTTCCAGGGGCCCAAAACACAAGATTTATGGAATGGTTAAAAGTGCATGAAAATGGCCAATTTACTCACTCTGAGTTCTCAAAAAGGGTTTCTTCACCCCGGGAAGTTAATTAAATACCATTTGGAGGCATTTAATGTTCGAGCAAAAATGGCTGATTTTCGACAAAAGAGATAACACCCCCCCCATTACGTCATGCTTCAGAAATGTGGAAAATGGTCCGTTTTCAAATGTTTTATTTTTGAACGTCAGTTCACATTTGTAGGTGGATCATCAGTGTTAGAGCTAAAATTAGCATGTTTAAAGTGATTTTCATGCTTCCAGGGGCTCGGGAAGTTAATTAAATACCATTTGGAGGCATTTAATGTTCGAGCAAAAACGGCTGATTTTCGACAAAAGAGATAACACCCCCCCATACTGTCATGCTTCAGAAATGTGGAAAATGGTCCGTTTTCAAATGTTTTATTTTTGAACGTCAGTTCACATTTGTAGGTGGATCATCAGTGTTAGAGCTAAAATTAGCATGTTTAAAGTGATTTTCATGCTTCCAGGGGCTTGGGAAGTGAAATAAATACCATTTGGAGGCATTTAATGTTCGAGCAAAAACGGCTGATTTTCGACAAAAGAGATAACACCCCCCCATTACGTCATGCTTCAGAAATGTGTAAAATGGTCCGTTTTCAAATGTTTTATTTTTGAACGTCAGTTCACATTTGTAGGTGGATCATCAGTGTTAGAGCTAAAATTAGCATGTTTAAAGTGATTTTCATGCTTCCAGGGGCCCAAAACACAAGATTTATGGAATGGTTAAAAGTGCATGAAAATGGCCAATTTAATCACTCTGAGTTCTCAAAAAGGGTTTCTTCACCCCGGGAAGTTAATTAAATACCATTTGGAGGCATTTAATGTTCGAGCAAAAACGGCTGATTTTCGACAAAAGAGATAACACCCCCCCATTACGTCATGCTTCAGAAATGTGGAAAATGGTCAGTTTTCAAATGTTTTATTTTTGAACGTCAGTTCACATTTGTAGGTGGATCATCAGTGTTAGAGCTAAAATTAGCATGTTTAAAGTGATTTTCATGCTTCCAGGGGCTCGGGAAGTTAATTAAATACCATTTGGAGGCATTTAATGTTCGAGCAAAAACGGCTGATTTTCGACAAAAGAGATAACACCCCCCCATTACGTCATGCTTCAGAAATGTGGAAAATGGTCCGTTTTCAAATGTTTTATTTTTGAACGTCAGTTCACATTTGTAGGTGGATCATCAGTGTTAGAGCAAAAATTAGCATGTTTAAAGTGATTTTCATGCTTCCAGGGGCTCGGGAAGTTAATTAAATACCATTTGGAGGCATTTAATGTTCGAGCAAAAACGGCTGATTTTCGACAAAAGAGATAACACCCCCCCATTACGTCATGCTTCAGAAATGTGGAAAATGGTCCGTTTTCAAATGTTTTATTTTTGAACGTCAGTTCACATTTGTAGGTGGATCATCAGTGTTAGAGCTAAAATTAGCATGTTTAAAGTGATTTTCATGCTTCCAGGGGCCCAAAACACAAGATTTATGGAATGGTTAAAAGTGCATGAAAATGGCCAATTTACTCACTCTGAGTTCTCAAAAAGGGTTTCTTCACCCCGGGAAGTTAATTAAATACCATTTGGAGGCATTTAATGTTCGAGCAAAAACGGCTGATTTTCGACAAAAGAGATAACACCCCCCCATTACGTCATGCTTCAGAAATGTGGAAAATGGTCCGTTTTCAAATGTTTTATTTTTGAACGTCAGTTCACATTTGTAGGTGGATCATCAGTGTTAGAGCTAAAATTAGCATGTTTAAAGTGATTTTCATGCTTCCAGGGGCTCGGGAAGTTAATTAAATACCATTTGGAGGCATTTAATGTTCGAGCAAAAACGGCTGATTTTCGACAAAAGAGATAACACCCCCCCATTACGTCATGCTTCAGAAATGTGGAAAATGGTCCGTTTTCAAATGTTTTATTTTTGAACGTCAGTTCACATTTGTAGGTGGATCATCAGTGTTAGAGCTAAAATTAGCATATTTAAAGTGATTTTCATGCTTCCAGGGGCCCAAAACACAAGATTTATGGAATGGTTAAAAGTGCATGAAAATGGCCAATTTACTCACTCTGAGTTCTCAAAAAGGGTTTCTTCACCCCGGGAAGTTAATTAAATACCATTTGGAGGCATTTAATGTTCGAGCAAAAACGGCTGATTTTCGACAAAAGAGATAACACCCCCCCATTACGTCATGCTTCAGAAATGTGGAAAATGGTCCGTTTTCAAATGTTTTATTTTTGAACGTCAGTTCACATTTGTAGGTGGATCATCAGTGTTAGAGCTAAAATTAGCATGTTTAAAGTGATTTTCATGCTTCCAGGGGCTCGGGAAGTTAATTAAATACCATTTGGAGGCATTTAATGTTCGAGCAAAAACGGCTGATTTTCGACAAAAGAGATAACACCCCCCCATTACGTCATGCTTCAGAAATGTGGAAAATGGTCCGTTTTCAAATGTTTTATTTTTGAACGTCAGTTCACATTTGTAGGTGGATCATCAGTGTTAGAGCTAAAATTAGCATGTTTAAAGTGATTTTCATGCTTCCAGGGGCTCGGGAAGTTAATTAAATACCATTTGGAGGCATTTAATGTTCGAGCAAAAACGGCTGATTTTCGACAAAAGAGATAACAACACCCCCCCATTACGTCATGCTTCAGAAATGTGGAAAATGGTCCGTTTTCAAATGTTTTATTTTTGAACGTCAGTTCACATTTGTAGGTGGATCATCAGTGTTAGAGCTAAAATTAGCATGTTTAAAGTGATTTTCATGCTTCCAGGGGCCCAAAACACAAGATTAATGGAATGGTTAAAAGTGCATGAAAATGGCCAATTTACTCACTCTGAGTTCTCAAAAAGGGTTTCTTCACCCCGGGAAGTGAAATAAATACCATTTGGAGGCATTTATTGTTCGAGCAAAAACGGCTGATTTTCGACAAAAGAGATAACACCCCCCCATTACGTCATGCTTCAGAAATGTGGAAAATGGTCCGTTTTCAAATGTTTTATTTTTGAACGTCAGTTCACATTTGTAGGTGGATCATCAGTGTTAGAGCTAAAATTAGCATGTTTAAAGTGATTTTCATGCTTCCAGGGGCCCAAAACACAAGATTTATGGAATGGTTAAAAGTGCATGAAAATGGCCAATTTACTCACTCTGAGTTCTCAAAAAGGGTTTCTTCACCCCGGGAAGTTAATTAAATACCATTTGGAGGCATTTAATGTTCGAGCAAAAACGGCTGATTTTCGACAAAAGAGATAACACCCCCCCATTACGTCATGCTTCAGAAATGTGGAAAATGGTCCTTTTTCAAATGTTTTATTTTTGAACGTCAGTTCACATTTGTAGGTGGATCATCAGTGTTAGAGCTAAAATTAGCATGTTTAAAGTGATTTTCATGCTTCCAGGGGCTCGGGAAGTTAATTAAATACCATTTGGAGGCATTTAATGTTTGAGCAAAAACGGCTGATTTTCGACAAAAGAGATAACACCCCCCCATTACGTCATGCTTCAAAATTGTGGAAAATGGTCCGTTTTCAAATGTTTTATTTTTGAACGTCAGTTCACATTTGTAGGTGGATCATCAGTGTTGGAGCTAAAATTAGCATGTTTAAAGTGATTTTCATCCTTCCAGGGGCTCGGGAAGTGAAATAAATACCATTTGGAGGCATTTAATGTTCGAGCAAAAACGGCTGATTTTCGACAAAAGAGATAACACCCCCCCATTACGTCATGCTTCAGAAATGTGGAAAATGGTCCGTTTTCAAATGTTTTATTTTTGAACGTCAGTTCACATTTGTAGGTGGATCATCAGTGTTAGAGCTAAAATTAGCATGTTTAAAGTGATTTTCATGCTTCCAGGGGCCCAAAACACAAGATTTATGGAATGGTTAAAAGTGCATGAAAATGGCCAATTTACTCACTCTGAGTTCTCAAAAAGGGTTTCTTCACCCCGGGAAGTTAATTAAATACCATTTGGAGGCATTTAATGTTCGAGCAAAAACGGCTGATTTTCGACAAAAGAGATAACACCCCCCCATTACGTCATGCTTCAGAAATGTGGAAAATGGTCCGTTTTCAAATGTTTTATTTTTGAACGTCAGTTCACATTTGTAGGTGGATCATCAGTGTTAGAGCTAAAATTAGCATGTTTAAAGTGATTTTCATGCTTCCAGGGGCTCGGGAAGTTAATTAAATACCATTTGGAGGCATTTAATGTTCGAGCAAAAACGGCTGATTTTCGACAAAAGAGATAACACCCCCCCATTACGTCATGCTTCAGAAATGTGGAAAATGGTCCGTTTTCAAATGTTTTATTTTTGAACGTAAGTTCACATTTGTAGGTGGATCATCAGTGTTAGAGCTAAAATTAGCATGTTTAAAGTGATTTTCATGCTTCCAGGGGCTCGGGAAGTTAATTAAATACCATTTGGAGGCATTTAATGTTCGAGCAAAAACGGCTGATTTTCGACAAAAGAGATAACACCCCCCCATTACGTCATGCTTCAGAAATGTGGAAAATGGTCCGTTTTCAAATGTTTTATTTTTGAACGTCAGTTCACATTTGTAGGTGGATCATCAGTGTTAGAGCTAAAATTAGCATGTTTAAAGTGATTTTCATGCTTCCAGGGGCCCAAAACACAAGATTTATGGAATGGTTAAAAGTGCATGAAAATGGCCAATTTACTCACTCTGAGTTCTCAAAAAGGGTTTCTTCACCCCGGGAAGTTAATTAAATACCATTTGGAGGCATTTAATGTTCGAGCAAAAACGGCTGATTTTCGACAAAAGAGATAACACCCCCACATTACGTCATGCTTCAGAAATGTGGAAAATGGTCCGTTTTCAAATGTTTTATTTTTGAACGTCAGTTCACATTTGTAGGTGGATCATCAGTGTTAGAGCTAAAATTAGCATGTTTAAAGTGATTTTCATGCTTCCAGGGGCTCGGGAAGTTAATTAAATACCATTTGGAGGCATTTAATGTTCGAGCAAAAACGGCTGATTTTCGACAAAAGAGATAACACCCCCCCATTACGTCATGCTTCAGAAATGTGGAAAATGGTCCGTTTTCAAATGTTTTATTTTTGAACGTCAGTTCACATTTGTAGGTGGATCATCAGTGTTAGAGCTAAAATTAGCATGTTTAAAGTGATTTTCATGCTTCCAGGGGCTCGGGAAGTTAATTAAATACCATTTGGAGGCATTTAATGTTCGAGCAAAAACGGCTGATTTTCGACAAAAGAGATAACACCCCCCCATTACGTCATGCTTCAGAAATGTGGAAAATGGTCCGTTTTCAAATGTTTTATTTTTGAACGTCAGTTCACATTTGTAGGTGGATCATCAGTGTTAGAGCTAAAATTAGCATGTTTAAAGTGATTTTCATGCTTCCAGGGGCTCGGGAAGTTAATTAAATACCATTTGGAGGCATTTAATGTTCGAGCAAAAACGGCTGATTTTCGACAAAAGAGATAACACCCCCCCATTACGTCATGCTTCAGAAATGTGGAAAATGGTCCGTTTTCAAATGTTTTATTTTTGAACGTCAGTTCACATTTGTAGGTGGATCATCAGTGTTAGAGCTAAAATTAGCATGTTTAAAGTGCTTTTCATGCTTCCAGGGGCCCAAAACACAAGATTTATGGAATGGTTAAAAGTGCATGAAAATGGCCAATTTACTCACTCTGAGTTCTCAAAAAGGGTTTCTTCACCCCGGGAAGTTAATTAAATACCATTTGGAGGCATTTAATGTTCGAGCAAAAACGGCTGATTTTCGACAAAAGAGATAACACCCCCCCATTACGTCATGCTTCAGAAATGTGGAAAATGGTCCGTTTTCAAATGTTTTATTTTTGAACGTCAGTTCACATTTGTAGGTGGATCATCAGTGTTAGAGCTAAAATTAGCATGTTTAAAGTGATTTTCATGCCTCCAGGGGCCCAAAACACAAGATTTATGGAATGGTTAAAAGTGCATGAAAATGGCCAATTTACTCACTCTGAGTTCTCAAAAAGGGTTTCTTCACCCCGGGAAGTTAATTAAATACCATTTGGAGGCATTTAATGTTCGAGCAAAAACGGCTGATTTTCGACAAAAGAGATAACACCCCCACATTACGTCATGCTTCAGAAATGTGGAAAATGGTCCGTTTTCAAATGTTTTATTTTTGAACGTCAGTTCACATTTGTAGGTGGATCATCAGTGTTAGAGCTAAAATTAGCATGTTTAAAGTGATTTTCATGCTTCCAGGGGCTCGGGAAGTTAATTAAATACCATTTGGAGGCATTTAATGTTCGAGCAAAAACGGCTGATTTTCGACAAAAGAGATAACACCCCCCCATTACGTCATGCTTCAGAAATGTGGAAAATGGTCCGTTTTCAAATGTTTTATTTTTGAACGTCAGTTCACATTTGTAGGTGGATCATCAGTGTTAGAGCTAAAATTAGCATGTTTAAAGTGATTTTCATGCTTCCAGGGGCTCGGGAAGTTAATTAAATACCATTTGGAGGCATTTAATGTTCGAGCAAAAACGGCTGATTTTCGACAAAAGAGATAACACCCCCCCATTACGTCATGCTTCAGAAATGTGGAAAATGGTCCGTTTTCAAATGTTTTATTTTTGAACGTCAGTTCACATTTGTAGGTGGATCATCAGTGTTAGAGCTAAAATTAGCATGTTTAAAGTGATTTTCATGCTTCCAGGGGCTCGGGAAGTTAATTAAATACCATTTGGAGGCATTTAATGTTCGAGCAAAAACGGCTGATTTTCGACAAAAGAGATAACACCCCCCCATTACGTCATGCTTCAGAAATGTGGAAAATGGTCCGTTTTCAAATGTTTTATTTTTGAACGTCAGTTCACATTTGTAGGTGGATCATCAGTGTTAGAGCTAAAATTAGCATGTTTAAAGTGATTTTCATGCTTCCAGGGGCCCAAAACACAAGATTTATGGAATGGTTAAAAGTGCATGAAAATGGCCAATTTACTCACTCTGAGTTCTCAAAAAGGGTTTCTTCACCCCGGGAAGTTAATTAAATACCATTTGGAGGCATTTAATGTTCGAGCAAAAACGGCTGATTTTCGACAAAAGAGATAACACCCCCCCATTACGTCATGCTTCAGAAATGTGGAAAATGGTCCGTTTTCAAATGTTTTATTTTTGAACGTCAGTTCACATTTGTAGGTGGATCATCAGTGTTAGAGCTAAAATTAGCATGTTTAAAGTGATTTTCATGCTTCCAGGGGCCCAAAACACAAGATTTATGGAATGGTTAAAAGTGCATGAAAATGGCCAATTTACTCACTCTGAGTTCTCAAAAAGGGTTTCTTCACCCCGGGAAGTTAATTAAATACCATTTGGAGGCATTTAATGTTCGAGCAAAAACGGCTGATTTTCGACAAAAGAGATAACACCCCCCCATTACGTCATGCTTCAGAAATGTGGAAAATGGTCCGTTTTCAAATGTTTTATTTTTGAACGTCAGTTCACATTTGTAGGTGGATCATCAGTGTTAGAGCTAAAATTAGCATGTTTAAAGTGATTTTCATGCCTCCAGGGGCCCAAAACACAAGATTTATGGAATGGTTAAAAGTGCATGAAAATGGCCAATTTACTCACTCTGAGTTCTCAAAAAGGGTTTCTTCACCCCGGGAAGTTAATTAAATACCATTTGGAGGCATTTAATGTTCGAGCAAAAACGGCTGATTTTCGACAAAAGAGATAACACCCCCACATTACGTCATGCTTCAGAAATGTGGAAAATGGTCCGTTTTCAAATGTTTTATTTTTGAACGTCAGTTCACATTTGTAGGTGGATCATCAGTGTTAGAGCTAAAATTAGCATGTTTAAAGTGATTTTCATGCTTCCAGGGGCTCGGGAAGTTAATTAAATACCATTTGGAGGCATTTAATGTTCGAGCAAAAACGGCTGATTTTCGACAAAAGAGATAACACCCCCCCATTACGTCATGCTTCAGAAATGTGGAAAATGGTCCGTTTTCAAATGTTTTATTTTTGAACGTCAGTTCACATTTGTAGGTGGATCATCAGTGTTAGAGCTAAAATTAGCATGTTTAAAGTGATTTTCATGCTTCCAGGGGCTCGGGAAGTTAATTAAATACCATTTGGAGGCATTTAATGTTCGAGCAAAAACGGCTGATTTTCGACAAAAGAGATAACACCCCCCCATTACGTCATGCTTCAGAAATGTGGAAAATGGTCCGTTTTCAAATGTTTTATTTTTGAACGTCAGTTCACATTTGTAGGTGGATCATCAGTGTTAGAGCTAAAATTAGCATGTTTAAAGTGATTTTCATGCTTCCAGGGGCTCGGGAAGTTAATTAAATACCATTTGGAGGCATTTAATGTTCGAGCAAAAACGGCTGATTTTCGACAAAAGAGATAACACCCCCCCATTACGTCATGCTTCAGAAATGTGGAAAATGGTCCGTTTTCAAATGTTTTATTTTTGAACGTCAGTTCACATTTGTAGGTGGATCATCAGTGTTAGAGCTAAAATTAGCATGTTTAAAGTGATTTTCATGCTTCCAGGGGCCCAAAACACAAGATTTATGGAATGGTTAAAAGTGCATGAAAATGGCCAATTTACTCACTCTGAGTTCTCAAAAAGGGTTTCTTCACCCCGGGAAGTTAATTAAATACCATTTGGAGGCATTTAATGTTCGAGCAAAAACGGCTGATTTTCGACAAAAGAGATAACACCCCCCCATTACGTCATGCTTCAGAAATGTGGAAAATGGTCCGTTTTCAAATGTTTTATTTTTGAACGTCAGTTCACATTTGTAGGTGGATCATCAGTGTTAGAGCTAAAATTAGCATGTTTAAAGTGATTTTCATGCTTCCAGGGGCCCAAAACACAAGATTTATGGAATGGTTAAAAGTGCATGAAAATGGCCAATTTACTCACTCTGAGTTCTCAAAAAGGGTTTCTTCACCCCGGGAAGTTAATTAAATACCATTTGGAGGCATTTAATGTTCGAGCAAAAACGGCTGATTTTCGACAAAAGAGATAACACCCCCCCATTACGTCATGCTTCAGAAATGTGGAAAATGGTCCGTTTTCAAATGTTTTATTTTTGAACGTCAGTTCACATCTGTAGGTGGATCATCAGTGTTAGAGCTAAAATTAGCATGTTTAAAGTGATTTTCATGCTTCCAGGGGCTCGGGAAGTTAATTAAATACCATTTGGAGGCATTTAATGTTCGAGCAAAAACGGCTGATTTTCGACAAAAGAGATAACACCCCCCCATTACGTCATGCTTCAGAAATGTGGAAAATGGTCCGTTTTCAAATGTTTTATTTTTGAACGTCAGTTCACATTTGTAGGTGGATCATCAGTGTTAGAGCTAAAATTAGCATGTTTAAAGTGATTTTCATGCTTCCAGGGGCTCGGGAAGTTAATTAAATACCATTTGGAGGCATTTAATGTTCGAGCAAAAACGGCTGATTTTCGACAAAAGAGATAACACCCCCCCATTACGTCATGCTTCAGAAATGTGGAAAATGGTCCGTTTTCAAATGTTTTATTTTTGAACGTCAGTTCACATTTGTAGGTGGATCATCAGTGTTAGAGCTAAAATTAGCATGTTTAAAGTGATTTTCATGCTTCCAGGGGCTCGGGAAGTTAATTAAATACCATTTGGAGGCATTTAATGTTCGAGCAAAAACGGCTGATTTTCGACAAAAGAGATAACACCCCCCCATTACGTCATGCTTCAGAAATGTGGAAAATGGTCCGTTTTCAAATGTTTTATTTTTGAACGTCAGTTCACATTTGTAGGTGGATCATCAGTGTTAGAGCTAAAATTAGCATGTTTAAAGTGATTTTCATGCTTCCAGGGGCCCAAAACACAAGATTTATGGAATGGTTAAAAGTGCATGAAAATGGCCAATTTACTCACTCTGAGTTCTCAAAAAGGGTTTCTTCACCCCGGGAAGTTAATTAAATACCATTTGGAGGCATTTAATGTTCGAGCAAAAACGGCTGATTTTCGACAAAAGAGATAACACCCCCCCATTACGTCATGCTTCAGAAATGTGGAAAATGGTCCGTTTTCAAATATTTTATTTCTGAACGTCAGTTCACATTTGTAGGTGGATCATCAGTGTTAGAGCTAAAATTAGCATGTTTAAAGTGATTTTCATGCTTCCAGGGGCCCAAAACACAAGATTTATGGAATGGTTAAAAGTGCATGAAAATGGCCAATTTACTCACTCTGAGTTCTCAAAAAGGGTTTCTTCACCCCGGGAAGTTAATTAAATACCATTTGGAGGCATTTAATGTTCGAGCAAAAATGGCTGATTTTCGACAAAAGAGATAACACCCCCCCCATTACGTCATGCTTCAGAAATGTGGAAAATGGTCCGTTTTCAAATGTTTTATTTTTGAACGTCAGTTCACATTTGTAGGTGGATCATCAGTGTTAGAGCTAAAATTAGCATGTTTAAAGTGATTTTCATGCTTCCAGGGGCTCGGGAAGTTAATTAAATACCATTTGGAGGCATTTAATGTTCGAGCAAAAACGGCTGATTTTCGACAAAAGAGATAACACCCCCCCATACTGTCATGCTTCAGAAATGTGGAAAATGGTCCGTTTTCAAATGTTTTATTTTTGAACGTCAGTTCACATTTGTAGGTGGATCATCAGTGTTAGAGCTAAAATTAGCATGTTTAAAGTGATTTTCATGCTTCCAGGGGCTTGGGAAGTGAAATAAATACCATTTGGAGGCATTTAATGTTCGAGCAAAAACGGCTGATTTTCGACAAAAGAGATAACACCCCCCCATTACGTCATGCTTCAGAAATGTGTAAAATGGTCCGTTTTCAAATGTTTTATTTTTGAACGTCAGTTCACATTTGTAGGTGGATCATCAGTGTTAGAGCTAAAATTAGCATGTTTAAAGTGATTTTCATGCTTCCAGGGGCCCAAAACACAAGATTTATGGAATGGTTAAAAGTGCATGAAAATGGCCAATTTAATCACTCTGAGTTCTCAAAAAGGGTTTCTTCACCCCGGGAAGTTAATTAAATACCATTTGGAGGCATTTAATGTTCGAGCAAAAACGGCTGATTTTCGACAAAAGAGATAACACCCCCCCATTACGTCATGCTTCAGAAATGTGGAAAATGGTCAGTTTTCAAATGTTTTATTTTTGAACGTCAGTTCACATTTGTAGGTGGATCATCAGTGTTAGAGCTAAAATTAGCATGTTTAAAGTGATTTTCATGCTTCCAGGGGCTCGGGAAGTTAATTAAATACCATTTGGAGGCATTTAATGTTCGAGCAAAAACGGCTGATTTTCGACAAAAGAGATAACACCCCCCCATTACGTCATGCTTCAGAAATGTGGAAAATGGTCCGTTTTCAAATGTTTTATTTTTGAACGTCAGTTCACATTTGTAGGTGGATCATCAGTGTTAGAGCAAAAATTAGCATGTTTAAAGTGATTTTCATGCTTCCAGGGGCTCGGGAAGTTAATTAAATACCATTTGGAGGCATTTAATGTTCGAGCAAAAACGGCTGATTTTCGACAAAAGAGATAACACCCCCCCATTACGTCATGCTTCAGAAATGTGGAAAATGGTCCGTTTTCAAATGTTTTATTTTTGAACGTCAGTTCACATTTGTAGGTGGATCATCAGTGTTAGAGCTAAAATTAGCATGTTTAAAGTGATTTTCATGCTTCCAGGGGCCCAAAACACAAGATTTATGGAATGGTTAAAAGTGCATGAAAATGGCCAATTTACTCACTCTGAGTTCTCAAAAAGGGTTTCTTCACCCCGGGAAGTTAATTAAATACCATTTGGAGGCATTTAATGTTCGAGCAAAAACGGCTGATTTTCGACAAAAGAGATAACACCCCCCCATTACGTCATGCTTCAGAAATGTGGAAAATGGTCCGTTTTCAAATGTTTTATTTTTGAACGTCAGTTCACATTTGTAGGTGGATCATCAGTGTTAGAGCTAAAATTAGCATGTTTAAAGTGATTTTCATGCTTCCAGGGGCTCGGGAAGTTAATTAAATACCATTTGGAGGCATTTAATGTTCGAGCAAAAACGGCTGATTTTCGACAAAAGAGATAACACCCCCCCATTACGTCATGCTTCAGAAATGTGGAAAATGGTCCGTTTTCAAATGTTTTATTTTTGAACGTCAGTTCACATTTGTAGGTGGATCATCAGTGTTAGAGCTAAAATTAGCATATTTAAAGTGATTTTCATGCTTCCAGGGGCCCAAAACACAAGATTTATGGAATGGTTAAAAGTGCATGAAAATGGCCAATTTACTCACTCTGAGTTCTCAAAAAGGGTTTCTTCACCCCGGGAAGTTAATTAAATACCATTTGGAGGCATTTAATGTTCGAGCAAAAACGGCTGATTTTCGACAAAAGAGATAACACCCCCCCATTACGTCATGCTTCAGAAATGTGGAAAATGGTCCGTTTTCAAATGTTTTATTTTTGAACGTCAGTTCACATTTGTAGGTGGATCATCAGTGTTAGAGCTAAAATTAGCATGTTTAAAGTGATTTTCATGCTTCCAGGGGCTCGGGAAGTTAATTAAATACCATTTGGAGGCATTTAATGTTCGAGCAAAAACGGCTGATTTTCGACAAAAGAGATAACACCCCCCCATTACGTCATGCTTCAGAAATGTGGAAAATGGTCCGTTTTCAAATGTTTTATTTTTGAACGTCAGTTCACATTTGTAGGTGGATCATCAGTGTTAGAGCTAAAATTAGCATGTTTAAAGTGATTTTCATGCTTCCAGGGGCTCGGGAAGTTAATTAAATACCATTTGGAGGCATTTAATGTTCGAGCAAAAACGGCTGATTTTCGACAAAAGAGATAACAACACCCCCCCATTACGTCATGCTTCAGAAATGTGGAAAATGGTCCGTTTTCAAATGTTTTATTTTTGAACGTCAGTTCACATTTGTAGGTGGATCATCAGTGTTAGAGCTAAAATTAGCATGTTTAAAGTGATTTTCATGCTTCCAGGGGCCCAAAACACAAGATTAATGGAATGGTTAAAAGTGCATGAAAATGGCCAATTTACTCACTCTGAGTTCTCAAAAAGGGTTTCTTCACCCCGGGAAGTGAAATAAATACCATTTGGAGGCATTTATTGTTCGAGCAAAAACGGCTGATTTTCGACAAAAGAGATAACACCCCCCCATTACGTCATGCTTCAGAAATGTGGAAAATGGTCCGTTTTCAAATGTTTTATTTTTGAACGTCAGTTCACATTTGTAGGTGGATCATCAGTGTTAGAGCTAAAATTAGCATGTTTAAAGTGATTTTCATGCTTCCAGGGGCCCAAAACACAAGATTTATGGAATGGTTAAAAGTGCATGAAAATGGCCAATTTACTCACTCTGAGTTCTCAAAAAGGGTTTCTTCACCCCGGGAAGTTAATTAAATACCATTTGGAGGCATTTAATGTTCGAGCAAAAACGGCTGATTTTCGACAAAAGAGATAACACCCCCCCATTACGTCATGCTTCAGAAATGTGGAAAATGGTCCTTTTTCAAATGTTTTATTTTTGAACGTCAGTTCACATTTGTAGGTGGATCATCAGTGTTAGAGCTAAAATTAGCATGTTTAAAGTGATTTTCATGCTTCCAGGGGCTCGGGAAGTTAATTAAATACCATTTGGAGGCATTTAATGTTTGAGCAAAAACGGCTGATTTTCGACAAAAGAGATAACACCCCCCCATTACGTCATGCTTCAAAATTGTGGAAAATGGTCCGTTTTCAAATGTTTTATTTTTGAACGTCAGTTCACATTTGTAGGTGGATCATCAGTGTTGGAGCTAAAATTAGCATGTTTAAAGTGATTTTCATCCTTCCAGGGGCTCGGGAAGTGAAATAAATACCATTTGGAGGCATTTAATGTTCGAGCAAAAACAGCTGATTTTCGACAAAAGAGATAACACCCCCCCATTACGTCATGCTTCAGAAATGTGGAAAATGGTCCGTTTTCAAATGTTTTATTTTTGAACGTCAGTTCACATTTGTAGGTGGATCATCAGTGTTAGAGCTAAAATTAGCATGTTTAAAGTGATTTTCATGCTTCCAGGGGCCCAAAACACAAGATTTATGGAATGGTTAAAAGTGCATGAAAATGGCCAATTTACTCACTCTGAGTTCTCAAAAAGGGTTTCTTCACCCCGGGAAGTTAATTAAATACCATTTGGAGGCATTTAATGTTCGAGCAAAAACGGCTGATTTTCGACAAAAGAGATAACACCCCCCCATTACGTCATGCTTCAGAAATGTGGAAAATGGTCCGTTTTCAAATGTTTTATTTTTGAACGTCAGTTCACATTTGTAGGTGGATCATCAGTGTTAGAGCTAAAATTAGCATGTTTAAAGTGATTTTCATGCTTCCAGGGGCTCGGGAAGTTAATTAAATACCATTTGGAGGCATTTAATGTTCGAGCAAAAACGGCTGATTTTCGACAAAAGAGATAACACCCCCCCATTACGTCATGCTTCAGAAATGTGGAAAATGGTCCGTTTTCAAATGTTTTATTTTTGAACGTAAGTTCACATTTGTAGGTGGATCATCAGTGTTAGAGCTAAAATTAGCATGTTTAAAGTGATTTTCATGCTTCCAGGGGCTCGGGAAGTTAATTAAATACCATTTGGAGGCATTTAATGTTCGAGCAAAAACGGCTGATTTTCGACAAAAGAGATAACACCCCCCCATTACGTCATGCTTCAGAAATGTGGAAAATGGTCCGTTTTCAAATGTTTTATTTTTGAACGTCAGTTCACATTTGTAGGTGGATCATCAGTGTTAGAGCTAAAATTAGCATGTTTAAAGTGATTTTCATGCTTCCAGGGGCCCAAAACACAAGATTTATGGAATGGTTAAAAGTGCATGAAAATGGCCAATTTACTCACTCTGAGTTCTCAAAAAGGGTTTCTTCACCCCGGGAAGTTAATTAAATACCATTTGGAGGCATTTAATGTTCGAGCAAAAACGGCTGATTTTCGACAAAAGAGATAACACCCCCACATTACGTCATGCTTCAGAAATGTGGAAAATGGTCCGTTTTCAAATGTTTTATTTTTGAACGTCAGTTCACATTTGTAGGTGGATCATCAGTGTTAGAGCTAAAATTAGCATGTTTAAAGTGATTTTCATGCTTCCAGGGGCTCGGGAAGTTAATTAAATACCATTTGGAGGCATTTAATGTTCGAGCAAAAACGGCTGATTTTCGACAAAAGAGATAACACCCCCCCATTACGTCATGCTTCAGAAATGTGGAAAATGGTCCGTTTTCAAATGTTTTATTTTTGAACGTCAGTTCACATTTGTAGGTGGATCATCAGTGTTAGAGCTAAAATTAGCATGTTTAAAGTGATTTTCATGCTTCCAGGGGCTCGGGAAGTTAATTAAATACCATTTGGAGGCATTTAATGTTCGAGCAAAAACGGCTGATTTTCGACAAAAGAGATAACACCCCCCCATTACGTCATGCTTCAGAAATGTGGAAAATGGTCCGTTTTCAAATGTTTTATTTTTGAACGTCAGTTCACATTTGTAGGTGGATCATCAGTGTTAGAGCTAAAATTAGCATGTTTAAAGTGATTTTCATGCTTCCAGGGGCTCGGGAAGTTAATTAAATACCATTTGGAGGCATTTAATGTTCGAGCAAAAACGGCTGATTTTCGACAAAAGAGATAACACCCCCCCATTACGTCATGCTTCAGAAATGTGGAAAATGGTCCGTTTTCAAATGTTTTATTTTTGAACGTCAGTTCACATTTGTAGGTGGATCATCAGTGTTAGAGCTAAAATTAGCATGTTTAAAGTGCTTTTCATGCTTCCAGGGGCCCAAAACACAAGATTTATGGAATGGTTAAAAGTGCATGAAAATGGCCAATTTACTCACTCTGAGTTCTCAAAAAGGGTTTCTTCACCCCGGGAAGTTAATTAAATACCATTTGGAGGCATTTAATGTTCGAGCAAAAACGGCTGATTTTCGACAAAAGAGATAACACCCCCCCATTACGTCATGCTTCAGAAATGTGGAAAATGGTCCGTTTTCAAATGTTTTATTTTTGAACGTCAGTTCACATTTGTAGGTGGATCATCAGTGTTAGAGCTAAAATTAGCATGTTTAAAGTGATTTTCATGCTTCCAGGGGCCCAAAACACAAGATTTATGGAATGGTTAAAAGTGCATGAAAATGGCCAATTTACTCACTCTGAGTTCTCAAAAAGGGTTTCTTCACCCCGGGAAGTTAATTAAATACCATTTGGAGGCATTTAATGTTCGAGCAAAAACGGCTGATTTTCGACAAAAGAGATAACACCCCCACATTACGTCATGCTTCAGAAATGTGGAAAATGGTCCGTTTTCAAATGTTTTATTTTTGAACGTCAGTTCACATTTGTAGGTGGATCATCAGTGTTAGAGCTAAAATTAGCATGTTTAAAGTGATTTTCATGCTTCCAGGGGCTCGGGAAGTTAATTAAATACCATTTGGAGGCATTTAATGTTCGAGCAAAAACGGCTGATTTTCGACAAAAGAGATAACACCCCCCCATTACGTCATGCTTCAGAAATGTGGAAAATGGTCCGTTTTCAAATGTTTTATTTTTGAACGTCAGTTCACATTTGTAGGTGGATCATCAGTGTTAGAGCTAAAATTAGCATGTTTAAAGTGATTTTCATGCTTCCAGGGGCTCGGGAAGTTAATTAAATACCATTTGGAGGCATTTAATGTTCGAGCAAAAACGGCTGATTTTCGACAAAAGAGATAACACCCCCCCATTACGTCATGCTTCAGAAATGTGGAAAATGGTCCGTTTTCAAATGTTTTATTTTTGAACGTCAGTTCACATTTGTAGGTGGATCATCAGTGTTAGAGCTAAAATTAGCATGTTTAAAGTGATTTTCATGCTTCCAGGGGCTCGGGAAGTTAATTAAATACCATTTGGAGGCATTTAATGTTCGAGCAAAAACGGCTGATTTTCGACAAAAGAGATAACACCCCCCATTACGTCATGCTTCAGAAATGTGGAAAATGGTCCGTTTTCAAATGTTTTATTTTTGAACGTCAGTTCACATTTGTAGGTGGATCATCAGTGTTAGAGCTAAAATTAGCATGTTTAAAGTGATTTTCATGCTTCCAGGGGCCCAAAACACAAGATTTATGGAATGGTTAAAAGTGCATGAAAATGGCCAATTTACTCACTCTGAGTTCTCAAAAAGGGTTTCTTCACCCCGGGAAGTTAATTAAATACCATTTGGAGGCATTTAATGTTCGAGCAAAAACGGCTGATTTTCGACAAAAGAGATAACACCCCCCCATTACGTCATGCTTCAGAAATGTGGAAAATGGTCCGTTTTCAAATGTTTTATTTTTGAACGTCAGTTCACATTTGTAGGTGGATCATCAGTGTTAGAGCTAAAATTAGCATGTTTAAAGTGATTTTCATGCTTCCAGGGGCCCAAAACACAAGATTTATGGAATGGTTAAAAGTGCATGAAAATGGCCAATTTACTCACTCTGAGTTCTCAAAAAGGGTTTCTTCACCCCGGGAAGTTAATTAAATACCATTTGGAGGCATTTAATGTTCGAGCAAAAACGGCTGATTTTCGACAAAAGAGATAACACCCCCCCATTACGTCATGCTTCAGAAATGTGGAAAATGGTCCGTTTTCAAATGTTTTATTTTTGAACGTCAGTTCACATTTGTAGGTGGATCATCAGTGTTAGAGCTAAAATTAGCATGTTTAAAGTGATTTTCATGCCTCCAGGGGCCCAAAACACAAGATTTATGGAATGGTTAAAAGTGCATGAAAATGGCCAATTTACTCACTCTGAGTTCTCAAAAAGGGTTTCTTCACCCCGGGAAGTTAATTAAATACCATTTGGAGGCATTTAATGTTCGAGCAAAAACGGCTGATTTTCGACAAAAGAGATAACACCCCCACATTACGTCATGCTTCAGAAATGTGGAAAATGGTCCGTTTTCAAATGTTTTATTTTTGAACGTCAGTTCACATTTGTAGGTGGATCATCAGTGTTAGAGCTAAAATTAGCATGTTTAAAGTGATTTTCATGCTTCCAGGGGCTCGGGAAGTTAATTAAATACCATTTGGAGGCATTTAATGTTCGAGCAAAAACGGCTGATTTTCGACAAAAGAGATAACACCCCCCCATTACGTCATGCTTCAGAAATGTGGAAAATGGTCCGTTTTCAAATGTTTTATTTTTGAACGTCAGTTCACATTTGTAGGTGGATCATCAGTGTTAGAGCTAAAATTAGCATGTTTAAAGTGATTTTCATGCTTCCAGGGGCTCGGGAAGTTAATTAAATACCATTTGGAGGCATTTAATGTTCGAGCAAAAACGGCTGATTTTCGACAAAAGAGATAACACCCCCCCATTACGTCATGCTTCAGAAATGTGGAAAATGGTCCGTTTTCAAATGTTTTATTTTTGAACGTCAGTTCACATTTGTAGGTGGATCATCAGTGTTAGAGCTAAAATTAGCATGTTTAAAGTGATTTTCATGCTTCCAGGGGCTCGGGAAGTTAATTAAATACCATTTGGAGGCATTTAATGTTCGAGCAAAAACGGCTGATTTTCGACAAAAGAGATAACACCCCCCCATTACGTCATGCTTCAGAAATGTGGAAAATGGTCCGTTTTCAAATGTTTTATTTTTGAACGTCAGTTCACATTTGTAGGTGGATCATCAGTGTTAGAGCTAAAATTAGCATGTTTAAAGTGATTTTCATGCTTCCAGGGGCCCAAAACACAAGATTTATGGAATGGTTAAAAGTGCATGAAAATGGCCAATTTACTCACTCTGAGTTCTCAAAAAGGGTTTCTTCACCCCGGGAAGTTAATTAAATACCATTTGGAGGCATTTAATGTTCGAGCAAAAACGGCTGATTTTCGACAAAAGAGATAACACCCCCCCATTACGTCATGCTTCAGAAATGTGGAAAATGGTCCGTTTTCAAATGTTTTATTTTTGAACGTCAGTTCACATTTGTAGGTGGATCATCAGTGTTAGAGCTAAAATTAGCATGTTTAAAGTGATTTTCATGCTTCCAGGGGCCCAAAACACAAGATTTATGGAATGGTTAAAAGTGCATGAAAATGGCCAATTTACTCACTCTGAGTTCTCAAAAAGGGTTTCTTCACCCCGGGAAGTTAATTAAATACCATTTGGAGGCATTTAATGTTCGAGCAAAAACGGCTGATTTTCGACAAAAGAGATAACACCCCCCCATTACGTCATGCTTCAGAAATGTGGAAAATGGTCCGTTTTCAAATGTTTTATTTTTGAACGTCAGTTCACATCTGTAGGTGGATCATCAGTGTTAGAGCTAAAATTAGCATGTTTAAAGTGATTTTCATGCTTCCAGGGGCTCGGGAAGTTAATTAAATACCATTTGGAGGCATTTAATGTTCGAGCAAAAACGGCTGATTTTCGACAAAAGAGATAACACCCCCCCATTACGTCATGCTTCAGAAATGTGGAAAATGGTCCGTTTTCAAATGTTTTATTTTTGAACGTCAGTTCACATTTGTAGGTGGATCATCAGTGTTAGAGCTAAAATTAGCATGTTTAAAGTGATTTTCATGCTTCCAGGGGCTCGGGAAGTTAATTAAATACCATTTGGAGGCATTTAATGTTCGAGCAAAAACGGCTGATTTTCGACAAAAGAGATAACACCCCCCCATTACGTCATGCTTCAGAAATGTGGAAAATGGTCCGTTTTCAAATGTTTTATTTTTGAACGTCAGTTCACATTTGTAGGTGGATCATCAGTGTTAGAGCTAAAATTAGCATGTTTAAAGTGATTTTCATGCTTCCAGGGGCTCGGGAAGTTAATTAAATACCATTTGGAGGCATTTAATGTTCGAGCAAAAACGGCTGATTTTCGACAAAAGAGATAACAACACCCCCCCATTACGTCATGCTTCAGAAATGTGGAAAATGGTCCGTTTTCAAATGTTTTATTTTTGAACGTCAGTTCACATTTGTAGGTGGATCATCAGTGTTAGAGCTAAAATTAGCATGTTTAAAGTGATTTTCATGCTTCCAGGGGCTCGGGAAGTTAATTAAATACCATTTGGAGGCATTTAATGTTCGAGCAAAAACGGCTGATTTTCGACAAAAGAGATAACACCCCCCCATTACGTCATGCTTCAGAAATGTGGAAAATGGTCCGTTTTCAAATGTTTTATTTTTGAACGTCAGTTCACATTTGTAGGTGGATCATCAGTGTTAGAGCTAAAATTAGCATGTTTAAAGTGATTTTCATGCTTCCAGGGGCCCAAAACACAAGATTTATGGAATGGTTAAAAGTGCATGAAAATGGCCAATTTACTCACTCTGAGTTCTCAAAAAGGGTTTCTTCACCCCGGGAAGTTAATTAAATACCATTTGGAGGCATTTAATGTTCGAGCAAAAACGGCTGATTTTCGACAAAAGAGATAACACCCCCCCATTACGTCATGCTTCAGAAATGTGGAAAATGGTCCGTTTTCAAATGTTTTATTTTTAACGTCAGTTCACATTTGTAGGTGGATCATCAGTGTTAGAGCTAAAATTAGCATGTTTAAAGTGATTTTCATGCTTCCAGGGGCCCAAAACACAAGATTTATGGAATGGTTAAAAGTGCATGAAAATGGCCAATTTACTCAGTCTGAGTTCTCAAAAAGGGTTTCTTCACCCCGGGAAGTTAATTAAATACCATTTGGAGGCATTTAATGTTCGAGCAAAAACGGCTGATTTTCGACAAAAGAGATAACACCCCCCCATTACGTCATGCTTCAGAAATGTGGAAAATGGTCCGTTTTCAAATGTTTTATTTTTGAACGTCAGTTCACATTTGTAGGTGGATCATCAGTGTTAGAGCTAAAATTAGCATGTTTAAAGTGCTTTTCATGCTTCCAGGGGCCCAAAACACAAGATTTATGGAATGGTTAAAAGTGCATGAAAATGGCCAATTTACTCACTCTGAGTTCTCAAAAAGGGTTTCTTCACCCCGGGAAGTTAATTAAATACCATTTGGAGGCATTTAATGTTCGAGCAAAAACGGCTGATTTTCGACAAAAGAGATAACACCCCCCCATTACGTCATGCTTCAGAAATGTGGAAAATGGTCCGTTTTCAAATGTTTTATTTTTGAACGTCAGTTCACATTTGTAGGTGGATCATCAGTGTTAGAGCTAAAATTAGCATGTTTAAAGTGATTTTCATGCCTCCAGGGGCCCAAAACACAAGATTTATGGAATGGTTAAAAGTGCATGAAAATGGCCAATTTACTCACTCTGAGTTCTCAAAAAGGGTTTCTTCACCCCGGGAAGTTAATTAAATACCATTTGGAGGCATTTAATGTTCGAGCAAAAACGGCTGATTTTCGACAAAAGAGATAACACCCCCACATTACGTCATGCTTCAGAAATGTGGAAAATGGTCCGTTTTCAAATGTTTTATTTTTGAACGTCAGTTCACATTTGTAGGTGGATCATCAGTGTTAGAGCTAAAATTAGCATGTTTAAAGTGATTTTCATGCTTCCAGGGGCTCGGGAAGTTAATTAAATACCATTTGGAGGCATTTAATGTTCGAGCAAAAACGGCTGATTTTCGACAAAAGAGATAACACCCCCCCATTACGTCATGCTTCAGAAATGTGGAAAATGGTCCGTTTTCAAATGTTTTATTTTTGAACGTCAGTTCACATTTGTAGGTGGATCATCAGTGTTAGAGCTAAAATTAGCATGTTTAAAGTGATTTTCATGCTTCCAGGGGCTCGGGAAGTTAATTAAATACCATTTGGAGGCATTTAATGTTCGAGCAAAAACCGGCTGATTTTCGACAAAAGAGATAACACCCCCCCATTACGTCATGCTTCAGAAATGTGGAAAATGGTCCGTTTTCAAATGTTTTATTTTTGAACGTCAGTTCACATTTGTAGGTGGATCATCAGTGTTAGAGCTAAAATTAGCATGTTTAAAGTGATTTTCATGCTTCCAGGGGCTCGGGAAGTTAATTAAATACCATTTGGAGGCATTTAATGTTCGAGCAAAAACGGCTGATTTTCGACAAAAGAGATAACACCCCCCCATTACGTCATGCTTCAGAAATGTGGAAAATGGTCCGTTTTCAAATGTTTTATTTTTGAACGTCAGTTCACATTTGTAGGTGGATCATCAGTGTTAGAGCTAAAATTAGCATGTTTAAAGTGATTTTCATGCTTCCAGGGGCCCAAAACACAAGATTTATGGAATGGTTAAAAGTGCATGAAAATGGCCAATTTACTCACTCTGAGTTCTCAAAAAGGGTTTCTTCACCCCGGGAAGTTAATTAAATACCATTTGGAGGCATTTAATGTTCGAGCAAAAACGGCTGATTTTCGACAAAAGAGATAACACCCCCCCATTACGTCATGCTTCAGAAATGTGGAAAATGGTCCGTTTTCAAATGTTTTATTTTTGAACGTCAGTTCACATTTGTAGGTGGATCATCAGTGTTAGAGCTAAAATTAGCATGTTTAAAGTGATTTTCATGCTTCCAGGGGCCCAAAACACAAGATTTATGGAATGGTTAAAAGTGCATGAAAATGGCCAATTTACTCACTCTGAGTTCTCAAAAAGGGTTTCTTCACCCCGGGAAGTTAATTAAATACCATTTGGAGGCATTTAATGTTCGAGCAAAAACGGCTGATTTTCGACAAAAGAGATAACACCCCCCCATTACGTCATGCTTCAGAAATGTGGAAAATGGTCCGTTTTCAAATGTTTTATTTTTGAACGTCAGTTCACATTTGTAGGTGGATCATCAGTGTTAGAGCTAAAATTAGCATGTTTAAAGTGATTTTCATGCCTCCAGGGGCCCAAAACACAAGATTTATGGAATGGTTAAAAGTGCATGAAAATGGCCAATTTACTCACTCTGAGTTCTCAAAAAGGGTTTCTTCACCCCGGGAAGTTAATTAAATACCATTTGGAGGCATTTAATGTTCGAGCAAAAACGGCTGATTTTCGACAAAAGAGATAACACCCCACATTACGTCATGCTCAGAAATGTGGAAAATGGTCCGTTTTCAAATGTTTTATTTTTGAACGTCAGTTCACATTTGTAGGTGGATCATCAGTGTTAGAGCTAAAATTAGCATGTTTAAAGTGATTTTCATGCTTCCAGGGGCTCGGGAAGTTAATTAAATACCATTTGGAGGCATTTAATGTTCGAGCAAAAACGGCTGATTTTCGACAAAAGAGATAACACCCCCCCATTACGTCATGCTTCAGAAATGTGGAAAATGGTCCGTTTTCAAATGTTTTATTTTTGAACGTCAGTTCACATTTGTAGGTGGATCATCAGTGTTAGAGCTAAAATTAGCATGTTTAAAGTGATTTTCATGCTTCCAGGGGCTCGGGAAGTTAATTAAATACCATTTGGAGGCATTTAATGTTCGAGCAAAAACGGCTGATTTTCGACAAAAGAGATAACACCCCCCCATTACGTCATGCTTCAGAAATGTGGAAAATGGTCCGTTTTCAAATGTTTTATTTTTGAACGTCAGTTCACATTTGTAGGTGGATCATCAGTGTTAGAGCTAAAATTAGCATGTTTAAAGTGATTTTCATGCTTCCAGGGGCTCGGGAAGTTAATTAAATACCATTTGGAGGCATTTAATGTTCGAGCAAAAACGGCTGATTTTCGACAAAAGAGATAACACCCCCCCATTACGTCATGCTTCAGAAATGTGGAAAATGGTCCGTTTTCAAATGTTTTATTTTTGAACGTCAGTTCACATTTGTAGGTGGATCATCAGTGTTAGAGCTAAAATTAGCATGTTTAAAGTGATTTTCATGCTTCCAGGGGCCCAAAACACAAGATTTATGGAATGGTTAAAAGTGCATGAAAATGGCCAATTTACTCACTCTGAGTTCTCAAAAAGGGTTTCTTCACCCCGGGAAGTTAATTAAATACCATTTGGAGGCATTTAATGTTCGAGCAAAAACGGCTGATTTTCGACAAAAGAGATAACACCCCCCCATTACGTCATGCTTCAGAAATGTGGAAAATGGTCCGTTTTCAAATGTTTTATTTTTGAACGTCAGTTCACATTTGTAGGTGGATCATCAGTGTTAGAGCTAAAATTAGCATGTTTAAAGTGATTTTCATGCTTCCAGGGGCCCAAAACACAAGATTTATGGAATGGTTAAAAGTGCATGAAAATGGCCAATTTACTCACTCTGAGTTCTCAAAAAGGGTTTCTTCACCCCGGGAAGTTAATTAAATACCATTTGGAGGCATTTAATGTTCGAGCAAAAACGGCTGATTTTCGACAAAAGAGATAACACCCCCCCATTACGTCATGCTTCAGAAATGTGGAAAATGGTCCGTTTTCAAATGTTTTATTTTTGAACGTCAGTTCACATCTGTAGGTGGATCATCAGTGTTAGAGCTAAAATTAGCATGTTTAAAGTGATTTTCATGCTTCCAGGGGCTCGGGAAGTTAATTAAATACCATTTGGAGGCATTTAATGTTCGAGCAAAAACGGCTGATTTTCGACAAAAGAGATAACACCCCCCCATTACGTCATGCTTCAGAAATGTGGAAAATGGTCCGTTTTCAAATGTTTTATTTTTGAACGTCAGTTCACATTTGTAGGTGGATCATCAGTGTTAGAGCTAAAATTAGCATGTTTAAAGTGATTTTCATGCTTCCAGGGGCTCGGGAAGTTAATTAAATACCATTTGGAGGCATTTAATGTTCGAGCAAAAACGGCTGATTTTCGACAAAAGAGATAACACCCCCCCATTACGTCATGCTTCAGAAATGTGGAAAATGGTCCGTTTTCAAATGTTTTATTTTTGAACGTCAGTTCACATTTGTAGGTGGATCATCAGTGTTAGAGCTAAAATTAGCATGTTTAAAGTGATTTTCATGCTTCCAGGGGCTCGGGAAGTTAATTAAATACCATTTGGAGGCATTTAATGTTCGAGCAAAAACGGCTGATTTTCGACAAAAGAGATAACAACACCCCCCCATTACGTCATGCTTCAGAAATGTGGAAAATGGTCCGTTTTCAAATGTTTTATTTTTGAACGTCAGTTCACATTTGTAGGTGGATCATCAGTGTTAGAGCTAAAATTAGCATGTTTAAAGTGATTTTCATGCTTCCAGGGGCTCGGGAAGTTAATTAAATACCATTTGGAGGCATTTAATGTTCGAGCAAAAACGGCTGATTTTCGACAAAAGAGATAACACCCCCCCATTACGTCATGCTTCAGAAATGTGGAAAATGGTCCGTTTTCAAATGTTTTATTTTTGAACGTCAGTTCACATTTGTAGGTGGATCATCAGTGTTAGAGCTAAAATTAGCATGTTTAAAGTGATTTTCATGCTTCCAGGGGCCCAAAACACAAGATTTATGGAATGGTTAAAAGTGCATGAAAATGGCCAATTTACTCACTCTGAGTTCTCAAAAAGGGTTTCTTCACCCCGGGAAGTTAATTAAATACCATTTGGAGGCATTTAATGTTCGAGCAAAAACGGCTGATTTTCGACAAAAGAGATAACACCCCCCCATTACGTCATGCTTCAGAAATGTGGAAAATGGTCCGTTTTCAAATGTTTTATTTTTGAACGTCAGTTCACATTTGTAGGTGGATCATCAGTGTTAGAGCTAAAATTAGCATGTTTAAAGTGATTTTCATGCCTCCAGGGGCCCAAAACACAAGATTTATGGAATGGTTAAAAGTGCATGAAAATGGCCAATTTACTCACTCTGAGTTCTCAAAAAGGGTTTCTTCACCCCGGGAAGTTAATTAAATACCATTTGGAGGCATTTAATGTTCGAGCAAAAACGGCTGATTTTCGACAAAAGAGATAACACCCCCACATTACGTCATGCTTCAGAAATGTGGAAAATGGTCCGTTTTCAAATGTTTTATTTTTGAACGTCAGTTCACATTTGTAGGTGGATCATCAGTGTTAGAGCTAAAATTAGCATGTTTAAAGTGATTTTCATGCTTCCAGGGGCTCGGGAAGTTAATTAAATACCATTTGGAGGCATTTAATGTTCGAGCAAAAACGGCTGATTTTCGACAAAAGAGATAACACCCCCCCATTACGTCATGCTTCAGAAATGTGGAAAATGGTCCGTTTTCAAATGTTTTATTTTTGAACGTCAGTTCACATTTGTAGGTGGATCATCAGTGTTAGAGCTAAAATTAGCATGTTTAAAGTGATTTTCATGCTTCCAGGGGCTCGGGAAGTTAATTAAATACCATTTGGAGGCATTTAATGTTCGAGCAAAAACGGCTGATTTTCGACAAAAGAGATAACACCCCCCCATTACGTCATGCTTCAGAAATGTGGAAAATGGTCCGTTTTCAAATGTTTTATTTTTGAACGTCAGTTCACATTTGTAGGTGGATCATCAGTGTTAGAGCTAAAATTAGCATGTTTAAAGTGATTTTCATGCTTCCAGGGGCTCGGGAAGTTAATTAAATACCATTTGGAGGCATTTAATGTTCGAGCAAAAACGGCTGATTTTCGACAAAAGAGATAACACCCCCCCATTACGTCATGCTTCAGAAATGTGGAAAATGGTCCGTTTTCAAATGTTTTATTTTTGAACGTCAGTTCACATTTGTAGGTGGATCATCAGTGTTAGAGCTAAAATTAGCATGTTTAAAGTGATTTTCATGCTTCCAGGGGCCCAAAACACAAGATTTATGGAATGGTTAAAAGTGCATGAAAATGGCCAATTTACTCACTCTGAGTTCTCAAAAAGGGTTTCTTCACCCCGGGAAGTTAATTAAATACCATTTGGAGGCATTTAATGTTCGAGCAAAAACGGCTGATTTTCGACAAAAGAGATAACACCCCCCCATTACGTCATGCTTCAGAAATGTGGAAAATGGTCCGTTTTCAAATGTTTTATTTTTGAACGTCAGTTCACATTTGTAGGTGGATCATCAGTGTTAGAGCTAAAATTAGCATGTTTAAAGTGATTTTCATGCTTCCAGGGGCCCAAAACACAAGATTTATGGAATGGTTAAAAGTGCATGAAAATGGCCAATTTACTCACTCTGAGTTCTCAAAAAGGGTTTCTTCACCCCGGGAAGTTAATTAAATACCATTTGGAGGCATTTAATGTTCGAGCAAAAACGGCTGATTTTCGACAAAAGAGATAACACCCCCCCATTACGTCATGCTTCAGAAATGTGGAAAATGGTCCGTTTTCAAATGTTTTATTTTTGAACGTCAGTTCACATCTGTAGGTGGATCATCAGTGTTAGAGCTAAAATTAGCATGTTTAAAGTGATTTTCATGCTTCCAGGGGCTCGGGAAGTTAATTAAATACCATTTGGAGGCATTTAATGTTCGAGCAAAAACGGCTGATTTTCGACAAAAGAGATAACACCCCCCCATTACGTCATGCTTCAGAAATGTGGAAAATGGTCCGTTTTCAAATGTTTTATTTTTGAACGTCAGTTCACATTTGTAGGTGGATCATCAGTGTTAGAGCTAAAATTAGCATGTTTAAAGTGATTTTCATGCTTCCAGGGGCTCGGGAAGTTAATTAAATACCATTTGGAGGCATTTAATGTTCGAGCAAAAACGGCTGATTTTCGACAAAAGAGATAACACCCCCCCATTACGTCATGCTTCAGAAATGTGGAAAATGGTCCGTTTTCAAATGTTTTATTTTTGAACGTCAGTTCACATTTGTAGGTGGATCATCAGTGTTAGAGCTAAAATTAGCATGTTTAAAGTGATTTTCATGCTTCCAGGGGCTCGGGAAGTTAATTAAATACCATTTGGAGGCATTTAATGTTCGAGCAAAAACGGCTGATTTTCGACAAAAGAGATAACAACACCCCCCCATTACGTCATGCTTCAGAAATGTGGAAAATGGTCCGTTTTCAAATGTTTTATTTTTGAACGTCAGTTCACATTTGTAGGTGGATCATCAGTGTTAGAGCTAAAATTAGCATGTTTAAAGTGATTTTCATGCTTCCAGGGGCCCAAAACACAAGATTAATGGAATGGTTAAAAGTGCATGAAAATGGCCAATTTACTCACTCTGAGTTCTCAAAAAGGGTTTCTTCACCCCGGGAAGTGAAATAAATACCATTTGGAGGCATTTATTGTTCGAGCAAAAACGGCTGATTTTCGACAAAAGAGATAACACCCCCCCATTACGTCATGCTTCAGAAATGTGGAAAATGGTCCGTTTTCAAATGTTTTATTTTTGAACGTCAGTTCACATTTGTAGGTGGATCATCAGTGTTAGAGCTAAAATTAGCATGTTTAAAGTGATTTTCATGCTTCCAGGGGCCCAAAACACAAGATTTATGGAATGGTTAAAAGTGCATGAAAATGGCCAATTTACTCACTCTGAGTTCTCAAAAAGGGTTTCTTCACCCCGGGAAGTTAATTAAATACCATTTGGAGGCATTTAATGTTCGAGCAAAAACGGCTGATTTTCGACAAAAGAGATAACACCCCCCCATTACGTCATGCTTCAGAAATGTGGAAAATGGTCCTTTTTCAAATGTTTTATTTTTGAACGTCAGTTCACATTTGTAGGTGGATCATCAGTGTTAGAGCTAAAATTAGCATGTTTAAAGTGATTTTCATGCTTCCAGGGGCTCGGGAAGTTAATTAAATACCATTTGGAGGCATTTAATGTTTGAGCAAAAACGGCTGATTTTCGACAAAAGAGATAACACCCCCCCATTACGTCATGCTTCAAAATTGTGGAAAATGGTCCGTTTTCAAATGTTTTATTTTTGAACTTCAGTTCACATTTGTAGGTGGATCATCAGTGTTGGAGCTAAAATTAGCATGTTTAAAGTGATTTTCATCCTTCCAGGGGCTCGGGAAGTGAAATAAATACCATTTGGAGGCATTTAATGTTCGAGCAAAAACGGCTGATTTTCGACAAAAGAGATAACACCCCCCCATTACGTCATGCTTCAGAAATGTGGAAAATGGTCCGTTTTCAAATGTTTTATTTTTGAACGTCAGTTCACATTTGTAGGTGGATCATCAGTGTTAGAGCTAAAATTAGCATGTTTAAAGTGATTTTCATGCTTCCAGGGGCCCAAAACACAAGATTTATGGAATGGTTAAAAGTGCATGAAAATGGCCAATTTACTCACTCTGAGTTCTCAAAAAGGGTTTCTTCACCCCGGGAAGTTAATTAAATACCATTTGGAGGCATTTAATGTTCGAGCAAAAACGGCTGATTTTCGACAAAAGAGATAACACCCCCCCATTACGTCATGCTTCAGAAATGTGGAAAATGGTCCGTTTTCAAATGTTTTATTTTTGAACGTCAGTTCACATTTGTAGGTGGATCATCAGTGTTAGAGCTAAAATTAGCATGTTTAAAGTGATTTTCATGCTTCCAGGGGCTCGGGAAGTTAATTAAATACCATTTGGAGGCATTTAATGTTCGAGCAAAAACGGCTGATTTTCGACAAAAGAGATAACACCCCCCCATTACGTCATGCTTCAGAAATGTGGAAAATGGTCCGTTTTCAAATGTTTTATTTTTGAACGTAAGTTCACATTTGTAGGTGGATCATCAGTGTTAGAGCTAAAATTAGCATGTTTAAAGTGATTTTCATGCTTCCAGGGGCTCGGGAAGTTAATTAAATACCATTTGGAGGCATTTAATGTTCGAGCAAAAACGGCTGATTTTCGACAAAAGAGATAACACCCCCCCATTACGTCATGCTTCAGAAATGTGGAAAATGGTCCGTTTTCAAATGTTTTATTTTTGAACGTCAGTTCACATTTGTAGGTGGATCATCAGTGTTAGAGCTAAAATTAGCATGTTTAAAGTGATTTTCATGCTTCCAGGGGCCCAAAACACAAGATTTATGGAATGGTTAAAAGTGCATGAAAATGGCCAATTTACTCACTCTGAGTTCTCAAAAAGGGTTTCTTCACCCCGGGAAGTTAATTAAATACCATTTGGAGGCATTTAATGTTCGAGCAAAAACGGCTGATTTTCGACAAAAGAGATAACACCCCCACATTACGTCATGCTTCAGAAATGTGGAAAATGGTCCGTTTTCAAATGTTTTATTTTTGAACGTCAGTTCACATTTGTAGGTGGATCATCAGTGTTAGAGCTAAAATTAGCATGTTTAAAGTGATTTTCATGCTTCCAGGGGCTCGGGAAGTTAATTAAATACCATTTGGAGGCATTTAATGTTCGAGCAAAAACGGCTGATTTTCGACAAAAGAGATAACACCCCCCCATTACGTCATGCTTCAGAAATGTGGAAAATGGTCCGTTTTCAAATGTTTTATTTTTGAACGTCAGTTCACATTTGTAGGTGGATCATCAGTGTTAGAGCTAAAATTAGCATGTTTAAAGTGATTTTCATGCTTCCAGGGGCTCGGGAAGTTAATTAAATACCATTTGGAGGCATTTAATGTTCGAGCAAAAACGGCTGATTTTCGACAAAAGAGATAACACCCCCCCATTACGTCATGCTTCAGAAATGTGGAAAATGGTCCGTTTTCAAATGTTTTATTTTTGAACGTCAGTTCACATTTGTAGGTGGATCATCAGTGTTAGAGCTAAAATTAGCATGTTTAAAGTGATTTTCATGCTTCCAGGGGCTCGGGAAGTTAATTAAATACCATTTGGAGGCATTTAATGTTCGAGCAAAAACGGCTGATTTTCGACAAAAGAGATAACACCCCCCCATTACGTCATGCTTCAGAAATGTGGAAAATGGTCCGTTTTCAAATGTTTTATTTTTGAACGTCAGTTCACATTTGTAGGTGGATCATCAGTGTTAGAGCTAAAATTAGCATGTTTAAAGTGCTTTTCATGCTTCCAGGGGCCCAAAACACAAGATTTATGGAATGGTTAAAAGTGCATGAAAATGGCCAATTTACTCACTCTGAGTTCTCAAAAAGGGTTTCTTCACCCCGGGAAGTTAATTAAATACCATTTGGAGGCATTTAATGTTCGAGCAAAAACGGCTGATTTTCGACAAAAGAGATAACACCCCCCCATTACGTCATGCTTCAGAAATGTGGAAAATGGTCCGTTTTCAAATGTTTTATTTTTGAACGTCAGTTCACATTTGTAGGTGGATCATCAGTGTTAGAGCTAAAATTAGCATGTTTAAAGTGATTTTCATGCCTCCAGGGGCCCAAAACACAAGATTTATGGAATGGTTAAAAGTGCATGAAAATGGCCAATTTACTCACTCTGAGTTCTCAAAAAGGGTTTCTTCACCCCGGGAAGTTAATTAAATACCATTTGGAGGCATTTAATGTTCGAGCAAAAACGGCTGATTTTCGACAAAAGAGATAACACCCCCACATTACGTCATGCTTCAGAAATGTGGAAAATGGTCCGTTTTCAAATGTTTTATTTTTGAACGTCAGTTCACATTTGTAGGTGGATCATCAGTGTTAGAGCTAAAATTAGCATGTTTAAAGTGATTTTCATGCTTCCAGGGGCTCGGGAAGTTAATTAAATACCATTTGGAGGCATTTAATGTTCGAGCAAAAACGGCTGATTTTCGACAAAAGAGATAACACCCCCCCATTACGTCATGCTTCAGAAATGTGGAAAATGGTCCGTTTTCAAATGTTTTATTTTTGAACGTCAGTTCACATTTGTAGGTGGATCATCAGTGTTAGAGCTAAAATTAGCATGTTTAAAGTGATTTTCATGCTTCCAGGGGCTCGGGAAGTTAATTAAATACCATTTGGAGGCATTTAATGTTCGAGCAAAAACGGCTGATTTTCGACAAAAGAGATAACACCCCCCCATTACGTCATGCTTCAGAAATGTGGAAAATGGTCCGTTTTCAAATGTTTTATTTTTGAACGTCAGTTCACATTTGTAGGTGGATCATCAGTGTTAGAGCTAAAATTAGCATGTTTAAAGTGATTTTCATGCTTCCAGGGGCTCGGGAAGTTAATTAAATACCATTTGGAGGCATTTAATGTTCGAGCAAAAACGGCTGATTTTCGACAAAAGAGATAACACCCCCCCATTACGTCATGCTTCAGAAATGTGGAAAATGGTCCGTTTTCAAATGTTTTATTTTTGAACGTCAGTTCACATTTGTAGGTGGATCATCAGTGTTAGAGCTAAAATTAGCATGTTTAAAGTGA
Organism: Lissotriton vulgaris; assembly: GCF_964263255.1. NCBI lineage: Eukaryota > Metazoa > Chordata > Amphibia > Caudata > Salamandridae > Lissotriton > Lissotriton vulgaris. The sequence continues at coordinate 263,866 of NW_028248904.1, forward strand.
TTTTCATGCTTCCAGGGGCCCAAAACACAAGATTTATGGAATGGTTAAAAGTGCATGAAAATGGCCAATTTACTCACTCTGAGTTCTCAAAAAGGGTTTCTTCACCCCGGGAAGTTAATTAAATACCATTTGGAGGCATTTAATGTTCGAGCAAAAACGGCTGATTTTCGACAAAAGAGATAACACCCCCCCATTACGTCATGCTTCAGAAATGTGGAAAATGGTCCGTTTTCAAATGTTTTATTTTTGAACGTCAGTTCACATTTGTAGGTGGATCATCAGTGTTAGAGCTAAAATTAGCATGTTTAAAGTGATTTTCATGCTTCCAGGGGCCCAAAACACAAGATTTATGGAATGGTTAAAAGTGCATGAAAATGGCCAATTTACTCACTCTGAGTTCTCAAAAAGGGTTTCTTCACCCCGGGAAGTTAATTAAATACCATTTGGAGGCATTTAATGTTCGAGCAAAAACGGCTGATTTTCGACAAAAGAGATAACACCCCCCCATTACGTCATGCTTCAGAAATGTGGAAAATGGTCCGTTTTCAAATGTTTTATTTTTGAACGTCAGTTCACATTTGTAGGTGGATCATCAGTGTTAGAGCTAAAATTAGCATGTTTAAAGTGATTTTCATGCCTCCAGGGGCCCAAAACACAAGATTTATGGAATGGTTAAAAGTGCATGAAAATGGCCAATTTACTCACTCTGAGTTCTCAAAAAGGGTTTCTTCACCCCGGGAAGTTAATTAAATACCATTTGGAGGCATTTAATGTTCGAGCAAAAACGGCTGATTTTCGACAAAAGAGATAACACCCCCACATTACGTCATGCTTCAGAAATGTGGAAAATGGTCCGTTTTCAAATGTTTTATTTTTGAACGTCAGTTCACATTTGTAGGTGGATCATCAGTGTTAGAGCTAAAATTAGCATGTTTAAAGTGATTTTCATGCTTCCAGGGGCTCGGGAAGTTAATTAAATACCATTTGGAGGCATTTAATGTTCGAGCAAAAACGGCTGATTTTCGACAAAAGAGATAACACCCCCCCATTACGTCATGCTTCAGAAATGTGGAAAATGGTCCGTTTTCAAATGTTTTATTTTTGAACGTCAGTTCACATTTGTAGGTGGATCATCAGTGTTAGAGCTAAAATTAGCATGTTTAAAGTGATTTTCATGCTTCCAGGGGCTCGGGAAGTTAATTAAATACCATTTGGAGGCATTTAATGTTCGAGCAAAAACGGCTGATTTTCGACAAAAGAGATAACACCCCCCCATTACGTCATGCTTCAGAAATGTGGAAAATGGTCCGTTTTCAAATGTTTTATTTTTGAACGTCAGTTCACATTTGTAGGTGGATCATCAGTGTTAGAGCTAAAATTAGCATGTTTAAAGTGATTTTCATGCTTCCAGGGGCTCGGGAAGTTAATTAAATACCATTTGGAGGCATTTAATGTTCGAGCAAAAACGGCTGATTTTCGACAAAAGAGATAACACCCCCCCATTACGTCATGCTTCAGAAATGTGGAAAATGGTCCGTTTTCAAATGTTTTATTTTTGAACGTCAGTTCACATTTGTAGGTGGATCATCAGTGTTAGAGCTAAAATTAGCATGTTTAAAGTGATTTTCATGCTTCCAGGGGCCCAAAACACAAGATTTATGGAATGGTTAAAAGTGCATGAAAATGGCCAATTTACTCACTCTGAGTTCTCAAAAAGGGTTTCTTCACCCCGGGAAGTTAATTAAATACCATTTGGAGGCATTTAATGTTCGAGCAAAAACGGCTGATTTTCGACAAAAGAGATAACACCCCCCCATTACGTCATGCTTCAGAAATGTGGAAAATGGTCCGTTTTCAAATGTTTTATTTTTGAACGTCAGTTCACATTTGTAGGTGGATCATCAGTGTTAGAGCTAAAATTAGCATGTTTAAAGTGATTTTCATGCTTCCAGGGGCCCAAAACACAAGATTTATGGAATGGTTAAAAGTGCATGAAAATGGCCAATTTACTCACTCTGAGTTCTCAAAAAGGGTTTCTTCACCCCGGGAAGTTAATTAAATACCATTTGGAGGCATTTAATGTTCGAGCAAAAACGGCTGATTTTCGACAAAAGAGATAACACCCCCCCATTACGTCATGCTTCAGAAATGTGGAAAATGGTCCGTTTTCAAATGTTTTATTTTTGAACGTCAGTTCACATCTGTAGGTGGATCATCAGTGTTAGAGCTAAAATTAGCATGTTTAAAGTGATTTTCATGCTTCCAGGGGCTCGGGAAGTTAATTAAATACCATTTGGAGGCATTTAATGTTCGAGCAAAAACGGCTGATTTTCGACAAAAGAGATAACACCCCCCCATTACGTCATGCTTCAGAAATGTGGAAAATGGTCCGTTTTCAAATGTTTTATTTTTGAACGTCAGTTCACATTTGTAGGTGGATCATCAGTGTTAGAGCTAAAATTAGCATGTTTAAAGTGATTTTCATGCTTCCAGGGGCTCGGGAAGTTAATTAAATACCATTTGGAGGCATTTAATGTTCGAGCAAAAACGGCTGATTTTCGACAAAAGAGATAACACCCCCCCATTACGTCATGCTTCAGAAATGTGGAAAATGGTCCGTTTTCAAATGTTTTATTTTTGAACGTCAGTTCACATTTGTAGGTGGATCATCAGTGTTAGAGCTAAAATTAGCATGTTTAAAGTGATTTTCATGCTTCCAGGGGCTCGGGAAGTTAATTAAATACCATTTGGAGGCATTTAATGTTCGAGCAAAAACGGCTGATTTTCGACAAAAGAGATAACACCCCCCCATTACGTCATGCTTCAGAAATGTGGAAAATGGTCCGTTTTCAAATGTTTTATTTTTGAACGTCAGTTCACATTTGTAGGTGGATCATCAGTGTTAGAGCTAAAATTAGCATGTTTAAAGTGATTTTCATGCTTCCAGGGGCCCAAAACACAAGATTTATGGAATGGTTAAAAGTGCATGAAAATGGCCAATTTACTCACTCTGAGTTCTCAAAAAGGGTTTCTTCACCCCGGGAAGTTAATTAAATACCATTTGGAGGCATTTAATGTTCGAGCAAAAACGGCTGATTTTCGACAAAAGAGATAACACCCCCCCATTACGTCATGCTTCAGAAATGTGGAAAATGGTCCGTTTTCAAATATTTTATTTCTGAACGTCAGTTCACATTTGTAGGTGGATCATCAGTGTTAGAGCTAAAATTAGCATGTTTAAAGTGATTTTCATGCTTCCAGGGGCCCAAAACACAAGATTTATGGAATGGTTAAAAGTGCATGAAAATGGCCAATTTACTCACTCTGAGTTCTCAAAAAGGGTTTCTTCACCCCGGGAAGTTAATTAAATACCATTTGGAGGCATTTAATGTTCGAGCAAAAATGGCTGATTTTCGACAAAAGAGATAACACCCCCCCCATTACGTCATGCTTCAGAAATGTGGAAAATGGTCCGTTTTCAAATGTTTTATTTTTGAACGTCAGTTCACATTTGTAGGTGGATCATCAGTGTTAGAGCTAAAATTAGCATGTTTAAAGTGATTTTCATGCTTCCAGGGGCTCGGGAAGTTAATTAAATACCATTTGGAGGCATTTAATGTTCGAGCAAAAACGGCTGATTTTCGACAAAAGAGATAACACCCCCCCATACTGTCATGCTTCAGAAATGTGGAAAATGGTCCGTTTTCAAATGTTTTATTTTTGAACGTCAGTTCACATTTGTAGGTGGATCATCAGTGTTAGAGCTAAAATTAGCATGTTTAAAGTGATTTTCATGCTTCCAGGGGCTTGGGAAGTGAAATAAATACCATTTGGAGGCATTTAATGTTCGAGCAAAAACGGCTGATTTTCGACAAAAGAGATAACACCCCCCCATTACGTCATGCTTCAGAAATGTGTAAAATGGTCCGTTTTCAAATGTTTTATTTTTGAACGTCAGTTCACATTTGTAGGTGGATCATCAGTGTTAGAGCTAAAATTAGCATGTTTAAAGTGATTTTCATGCTTCCAGGGGCCCAAAACACAAGATTTATGGAATGGTTAAAAGTGCATGAAAATGGCCAATTTAATCACTCTGAGTTCTCAAAAAGGGTTTCTTCACCCCGGGAAGTTAATTAAATACCATTTGGAGGCATTTAATGTTCGAGCAAAAACGGCTGATTTTCGACAAAAGAGATAACACCCCCCCATTACGTCATGCTTCAGAAATGTGGAAAATGGTCCGTTTTCAAATGTTTTATTTTTGAACGTCAGTTCACATTTGTAGGTGGATCATCAGTGTTAGAGCAAAAATTAGCATGTTTAAAGTGATTTTCATGCTTCCAGGGGCTCGGGAAGTTAATTAAATACCATTTGGAGGCATTTAATGTTCGAGCAAAAACGGCTGATTTTCGACAAAAGAGATAACACCCCCCCATTACGTCATGCTTCAGAAATGTGGAAAATGGTCCGTTTTCAAATGTTTTATTTTTGAACGTCAGTTCACATTTGTAGGTGGATCATCAGTGTTAGAGCTAAAATTAGCATGTTTAAAGTGATTTTCATGCTTCCAGGGGCTCGGGAAGTTAATTAAATACCATTTGGAGGCATTTAATGTTCGAGCAAAAACGGCTGATTTTCGACAAAAGAGATAACACCCCCCCATTACGTCATGCTTCAGAAATGTGGAAAATGGTCCGTTTTCAAATGTTTTATTTTTGAACGTCAGTTCACATTTGTAGGTGGATCATCAGTGTTAGAGCTAAAATTAGCATGTTTAAAGTGATTTTCATGCTTCCAGGGGCTCGGGAAGTTAATTAAATACCATTTGGAGGCATTTAATGTTCGAGCAAAAACGGCTGATTTTCGACAAAAGAGATAACACCCCCCCATTACGTCATGCTTCAGAAATGTGGAAAATGGTCCGTTTTCAAATGTTTTATTTTTGAACGTCAGTTCACATTTGTAGGTGGATCATCAGTGTTAGAGCTAAAATTAGCATGTTTAAAGTGATTTTCATGCTTCCAGGGGCTCGGGAAGTTAATTAAATACCATTTGGAGGCATTTAATGTTCGAGCAAAAACGGCTGATTTTCGACAAAAGAGATAACATCCCCCCCATTACGTCATGCTTCAGAAATGTGGAAAATGGTCCGTTTTCAAATGTTTTATTTTTGAACGTCAGTTCACATTTGTAGGTGGATCATCAGTGTTAGAGCTAAAATTAGCATGTTTAAAGTGATTTTCATGCTTCCAGGGGCTCGGGAAGTGAAATAAATACCATTTGGAGGCATTTAATGTTCGAGCAAAAACGGCTGATTTTCGACAAAAGAGATAACACCCCCCCATTACGTCATACTTCAGAAATGTGGAAAATGGTCCGTTTTCAAATGTTTTATTTTTGAACGTCAGTTCACATTTGTAGGTGGATCATCAGTGTTAGAGCTAAAATTAACATGTTTAAAGTGATTTTCATGCTTCCAGGGGCTCGGGAAGTGAAATAAAGACCATTTGGAGGCATTTAATGTTCGAGCAAAAACGGCTGATTTTCGACAAAAGAGATAACACCCCCCCATTACGTCATGCTTCAGAAATGTGGAAAATGGTCCGTTTTCAAATGTTTTATTTTTGAACGTCAGTTCACATTTGTAGGTGGATCATCAGTGTTAGAGCTAAAATTAGCATGTTTAAAGTGATTTTCATGCTTCCAGGGGCTCGGGAAGTTAATTAAATACCATTTGGAGGCATTTAATGTTCGAGCAAAAACGGCTGATTTTCGACAAAAGAGATAACACCCCCCCATTACGTCATGCTTCAGAAATGTGGAAAATGGTCCGTTTTCAAATGTTTTATTTTTGAACGTCAGTTCACATTTGTAGGTGGATCATCAGTGTTAGAGCTAAAATTAGCATGTTTAAAGTGATTTTCATGCTTCCAGGGGCTCGGGAAGTTAATTAAATACCATTTGGAGGCATTTAATGTTCGAGCAAAAACGGCTGATTTTCGACAAAAGAGATAACACCCCCCCATTACGTCATGCTTCAGAAATGTGGAAAATGGTCCGTTTTCAAATGTTTTATTTTTGAACGTCAGTTCACATTTGTAGGTGGATCATCAGTGTTAGAGCTAAAATTAGCATGTTTAAAGTGATTTTCATGCTTCCAGGGGCCCAAAACACAAGATTTATGGAATGGTTAAAAGTGCATGAAAATGGCCAATTTACTCACTCTGAGTTCTCAAAAAGGGTTTCTTCACCCCGGGAAGTTAATTAAATACCATTTGGAGGCATTTAATGTTCGAGCAAAAACGGCTGATTTTCGACAAAAGAGATAACACCCCCCCATTACGTCATGCTTCAGAAATGTGGAAAATGGTCCGTTTTCAAATATTTTATTTCTGAACGTCAGTTCACATTTGTAGGTGGATCATCAGTGTTAGAGCTAAAATTAGCATGTTTAAAGTGATTTTCATGCTTCCAGGGGCCCAAAACACAAGATTTATGGAATGGTTAAAAGTGCATGAAAATGGCCAATTTACTCACTCTGAGTTCTCAAAAAGGGTTTCTTCACCCCGGGAAGTTAATTAAATACCATTTGGAGGCATTTAATGTTCGAGCAAAAATGGCTGATTTTCGACAAAAGAGATAACACCCCCCCCATTACGTCATGCTTCAGAAATGTGGAAAATGGTCCGTTTTCAAATGTTTTATTTTTGAACGTCAGTTCACATTTGTAGGTGGATCATCAGTGTTAGAGCTAAAATTAGCATGTTTAAAGTGATTTTCATGCTTCCAGGGGCTCGGGAAGTTAATTAAATACCATTTGGAGGCATTTAATGTTCGAGCAAAAACGGCTGATTTTCGACAAAAGAGATAACACCCCCCCATACTGTCATGCTTCAGAAATGTGGAAAATGGTCCGTTTTCAAATGTTTTATTTTTGAACGTCAGTTCACATTTGTAGGTGGATCATCAGTGTTAGAGCTAAAATTAGCATGTTTAAAGTGATTTTCATGCTTCCAGGGGCTTGGGAAGTGAAATAAATACCATTTGGAGGCATTTAATGTTCGAGCAAAAACGGCTGATTTTCGACAAAAGAGATAACACCCCCCCATTACGTCATGCTTCAGAAATGTGTAAAATGGTCCGTTTTCAAATGTTTTATTTTTGAACGTCAGTTCACATTTGTAGGTGGATCATCAGTGTTAGAGCTAAAATTAGCATGTTTAAAGTGATTTTCATGCTTCCAGGGGCCCAAAACACAAGATTTATGGAATGGTTAAAAGTGCATGAAAATGGCCAATTTAATCACTCTGAGTTCTCAAAAAGGGTTTCTTCACCCCGGGAAGTTAATTAAATACCATTTGGAGGCATTTAATGTTCGAGCAAAAACGGCTGATTTTCGACAAAAGAGATAACACCCCCCCATTACGTCATGCTTCAGAAATGTGGAAAATGGTCAGTTTTCAAATGTTTTATTTTTGAACGTCAGTTCACATTTGTAGGTGGATCATCAGTGTTAGAGCTAAAATTAGCATGTTTAAAGTGATTTTCATGCTTCCAGGGGCTCGGGAAGTTAATTAAATACCATTTGGAGGCATTTAATGTTCGAGCAAAAACGGCTGATTTTCGACAAAAGAGATAACACCCCCCCATTACGTCATGCTTCAGAAATGTGGAAAATGGTCCGTTTTCAAATGTTTTATTTTTGAACGTCAGTTCACATTTGTAGGTGGATCATCAGTGTTAGAGCAAAAATTAGCATGTTTAAAGTGATTTTCATGCTTCCAGGGGCTCGGGAAGTTAATTAAATACCATTTGGAGGCATTTAATGTTCGAGCAAAAACGGCTGATTTTCGACAAAAGAGATAACACCCCCCCATTACGTCATGCTTCAGAAATGTGGAAAATGGTCCGTTTTCAAATGTTTTATTTTTGAACGTCAGTTCACATTTGTAGGTGGATCATCAGTGTTAGAGCTAAAATTAGCATGTTTAAAGTGATTTTCATGCTTCCAGGGGCTCGGGAAGTTAATTAAATACCATTTGGAGGCATTTAATGTTCGAGCAAAAACGGCTGATTTTCGACAAAAGAGATAACACCCCCCCATTACGTCATGCTTCAGAAATGTGGAAAATGGTCCGTTTTCAAATGTTTTATTTTTGAACGTCAGTTCACATTTGTAGGTGGATCATCAGTGTTAGAGCTAAAATTAGCATGTTTAAAGTGATTTTCATGCTTCCAGGGGCTCGGGAAGTTAATTAAATACCATTTGGAGGCATTTAATGTTCGAGCAAAAACGGCTGATTTTCGACAAAAGAGATAACACCCCCCCATTACGTCATGCTTCAGAAATGTGGAAAATGGTCCGTTTTCAAATGTTTTATTTTTGAACGTCAGTTCACATTTGTAGGTGGATCATCAGTGTTAGAGCTAAAATTAGCATATTTAAAGTGATTTTCATGCTTCCAGGGGCCCAAAACACAAGATTTATGGAATGGTTAAAAGTGCATGAAAATGGCCAATTTACTCACTCTGAGTTCTCAAAAAGGGTTTCTTCACCCCGGGAAGTTAATTAAATACCATTTGGAGGCATTTAATGTTCGAGCAAAAACGGCTGATTTTCGACAAAAGAGATAACACCCCCCCATTACGTCATGCTTCAGAAATGTGGAAAATGGTCCGTTTTCAAATGTTTTATTTTTGAACGTCAGTTCACATTTGTAGGTGGATCATCAGTGTTAGAGCTAAAATTAGCATGTTTAAAGTGATTTTCATGCTTCCAGGGGCTCGGGAAGTTAATTAAATACCATTTGGAGGCATTTAATGTTCGAGCAAAAACGGCTGATTTTCGACAAAAGAGATAACACCCCCCCATTACGTCATGCTTCAGAAATGTGGAAAATGGTCCGTTTTCAAATGTTTTATTTTTGAACGTCAGTTCACATTTGTAGGTGGATCATCAGTGTTAGAGCTAAAATTAGCATGTTTAAAGTGATTTTCATGCTTCCAGGGGCTCGGGAAGTTAATTAAATACCATTTGGAGGCATTTAATGTTCGAGCAAAAACGGCAGATTTTCGACAAAAGAGATAACACCCCCCCCATTACGTCATGCTTCAGAAATGTGGAAAATGGTCCGTTTTCAAATGTTTTATTTTTGAACGTCAGTTCACATTTGTAGGTGGATCATCAGTGTTAGAGCTAAAATTAGCATGTTTAAAGTGATTTTCATGCTTCCAGGGGCTCGGGAAGTTAATTAAATACCATTTGGAGGCATTTAATGTTCGAGCAAAAACGGCTGATTTTCGACAAAAGAGATAACACCCCCCCATTACGTCATGCTTCAGAAATGTGGAAAATGGTCCGTTTTCAAATGTTTTATTTTTGAACGTCAGTTCACATTTGTAGGTGGATCATCAGTGTTAGAGCTAAAATTAGCATGTTTAAAGTGATTTTCATGCTTCCAGGGGCTCGGGAAGTTAATTAAATACCATTTGGAGGCATTTAATGTTCGAGCAAAAACGGCAGATTTTCGACAAAAGAGATAACACCCCCCCATTACGTCATGCTTCAGAAATGTGGAAAATGGTCCGTTTTCAAATGTTTTATTTTTGAACGTCAGTTCACATTTGTAGGTGGATCATCAGTGTTAGAGCTAAAATTAGCATGTTTAAAGTGATTTTCATGCTTCCAGGGGCTCGGGAAGTGAAATAAATACCATTTGGAGGCATTTAATGTTCGAGCAAAAACGGCTGATTTTCGACAAAAGAGATAACACCCCCCCCATTACGTCATGCTTCAGAAATGTGGAAAATGGTCCGTTTTCAAATGTTTTATTTTTGAACGTCAGTTCATATTTGTAGGTGGATCATCAGTGTTAGAGCTAAAATTAGCATGTTTAAAGTGATTTTCATGCTTCCAGGGGCTCGGGAAGTGAAATAAAGACCATTTGGAGGCATTTAATGTTCGAGCAAAAACGGCTGATTTTCGACAAAAGAGATAACACCCCCCCATTACGTCATGCTTCAGAAATGTGGAAAATGGTCCGTTTTCAAATGTTTTATTTTTGAACGTCAGTTCACATTTGAAGGTGGATCATCAGTGTTAGAGCTAAAATTAGCATGTTTAAAGTGATTTTCATGCTTCCAGGGGCCCAAAACACAAGATTTATGGAATGGTTAAAAGTGCATGAAAATGGCCAATTTACTCACTCTGAGTTCTCAAAAAGGGTTTCTTCACCCCGGGAAGTTAATTAAATACCATTTGGAGGCATTTAATGTTCGAGCAAAAACGGCTGATTTTCGACAAAAGAGATAACAACACCCCCCCATTACGTCATGCTTCAGAAATGTGGAAAATGGTCCGTTTTCAAATGTTTTATTTTTGAACGTCAGTTCACATTTGTAGGTGGATCATCAGTGTTAGAGCTAAAATTAGCATGTTTAAAGTGATTTTCATGCTTCCAGGGGCTCGGGAAGTTAATTAAATACCATTTGGAGGCATTTAATGTTCGAGCAAAAACGGCTGATTTTCGACAAAAGAGATAACACCCCCCCATTACGTCATGCTTCAGAAATGTGGAAAATGGTCCGTTTTCAAATGTTTTATTTTTGAACGTCAGTTCACATTTGTAGGTGGATCATCAGTGTTAGAGCTAAAATTAGCATATTTAAAGTGATTTTCATGCTTCCAGGGGCCCAAAACACAAGATTTATGGAATGGTTAAAAGTGCATGAAAATGGCCAATTTACTCACTCTGAGTTCTCAAAAAGGGTTTCTTCACCCCGGGAAGTTAATTAAATACCATTTGGAGGCATTTAATGTTCGAGCAAAAACGGCTGATTTTCGACAAAAGAGATAACACCCCCCCATTACGTCATGCTTCAGAAATGTGGAAAATGGTCCGTTTTCAAATGTTTTATTTTTGAACGTCAGTTCACATTTGTAGGTGGATCATCAGTGTTAGAGCTAAAATTAGCATGTTTAAAGTGATTTTCATGCTTCCAGGGGCTCGGGAAGTTAATTAAATACCATTTGGAGGCATTTAATGTTCGAGCAAAAACGGCTGATTTTCGACAAAAGAGATAACACCCCCCCATTACGTCATGCTTCAGAAATGTGGAAAATGGTCCGTTTTCAAATGTTTTATTTTTGAACGTCAGTTCACATTTGTAGGTGGATCATCAGTGTTAGAGCTAAAATTAGCATGTTTAAAGTGATTTTCATGCTTCCAGGGGCTCGGAGAGTTAATTAAATACCATTTGGAGGCATTTAATGTTCGAGCAAAAACGGCTGATTTTCGACAAAAGAGATAACACCCCCCCATTACGTCATGCTTCAGAAATGTGGAAAATGGTCCGTTTTCAAATGTTTTATTTTTGAACGTCAGTTCACATTTGTAGGTGGATCATCAGTGTTAGAGCTAAAATTAGCATGTTTAAAGTGATTTTCATGCTTCCAGGGGCTCGGGAAGTTAATTAAATACCATTTGGAGGCATTTAATGTTCGAGCAAAAACGGCTGATTTTCGACAAAAGAGATAACAACACCCCCCCATTACGTCATGCTTCAGAAATGTGGAAAATGGTCCGTTTTCAAATGTTTTATTTTTGAACGTCAGTTCACATTTGTAGGTGGATCATCAGTGTTAGAGCTAAAATTAGCATGTTTAAAGTGATTTTCATGCTTCCAGGGGCCCAAAACACAAGATTAATGGAATGGTTAAAAGTGCATGAAAATGGCCAATTTACTCACTCTGAGTTCTCAAAAAGGGTTTCTTCACCCCGGGAAGTGAAATAAATACCATTTGGAGGCATTTATTGTTCGAGCAAAAACGGCTGATTTTCGACAAAAGAGATAACACCCCCCCATTACGTCATGCTTCAGAAATGTGGAAAATGGTCCGTTTTCAAATGTTTTATTTTTGAACGTCAGTTCACATTTGTAGGTGGATCATCAGTGTTAGAGCTAAAATTAGCATGTTTAAAGTGATTTTCATGCTTCCAGGGGCCCAAAACACAAGATTTATGGAATGGTTAAAAGTGCATGAAAATGGCCAATTTACTCACTCTGAGTTCTCAAAAAGGGTTTCTTCACCCCGGGAAGTTAATTAAATACCATTTGGAGGCATTTAATGTTCGAGCAAAAACGGCTGATTTTCGACAAAAGAGATAACACCCCCCCATTACATCATGCTTCAGAAATGTGGAAAATGGTCCTTTTTCAAATGTTTTATTTTTGAACGTCAGTTCACATTTGTAGGTGGATCATCAGTGTTAGAGCTAAAATTAGCATGTTTAAAGTGATTTTCATGCTTCCAGGGGCTCGGGAAGTTAATTAAATACCATTTGGAGGCATTTAATGTTTGAGCAAAAACGGCTGATTTTCGACAAAAGAGATAACACCCCCCCATTACGTCATGCTTCAAAATTGTGGAAAATGGTCCGTTTTCAAATGTTTTATTTTTGAACGTCAGTTCACATTTGTAGGTGGATCATCAGTGTTGGAGCTAAAATTAGCATGTTTAAAGTGATTTTCATGCTTCCAGGGGCTCGGGAAGTGAAATAAATACCATTTGGAGGCATTTAATGTTCGAGCAAAAACGGCTGATTTTCGACAAAAGAGATAACACCCCCCCATTACGTCATGCTTCAGAAATGTGGAAAATGGTCCGTTTTCAAATGTTTTATTTTTGAACGTCAGTTCACATTTGTAGGTGGATCATCAGTGTTAGAGCTAAAATTAGCATGTTTAAAGTGATTTTCATGCTTCCAGGGGCCCAAAACACAAGATTTATGGAATGGTTAAAAGTGCATGAAAATGGCCAATTTACTCACTCTGAGTTCTCAAAAAGGGTTTCTTCACCCCGGGAAGTTAATTAAATACCATTTGGAGGCATTTAATGTTCGAGCAAAAACGGCTGATTTTCGACAAAAGAGATAACACCCCCCCATTACGTCATGCTTCAGAAATGTGGAAAATGGTCCGTTTTCAAATGTTTTATTTTTGAACGTCAGTTCACATTTGTAGGTGGATCATCAGTGTTAGAGCTAAAATTAGCATGTTTAAAGTGATTTTCATGCTTCCAGGGGCCCAAAACACAAGATTTATGGAATGGTTAAAAGTGCATGAAAATGGCCAATTTACTCACTCTGAGTTCTCAAAAAGGGTTTCTTCACCCCGGGAAGTTAATTAAATACCATTTGGAGGCATTTAATGTTCGAGCAAAAACGGCTGATTTTCGACAAAAGAGATAACACCCCCACATTACGTCATGCTTCAGAAATGTGGAAAATGGTCCGTTTTCAAATGTTTTATTTTTGAACGTCAGTTCACATTTGTAGGTGGATCATCAGTGTTAGAGCTAAAATTAGCATGTTTAAAGTGATTTTCATGCTTCCAGGGGCTCGGGAAGTTAATTAAATACCATTTGGAGGCATTTAATGTTCGAGCAAAAACGGCTGATTTTCGACAAAAGAGATAACACCCCCCCATTACGTCATGCTTCAGAAATGTGGAAAATGGTCCGTTTTCAAATGTTTTATTTTTGAACGTCAGTTCACATTTGTAGGTGGATCATCAGTGTTAGAGCTAAAATTAGCATGTTTAAAGTGATTTTCATGCTTCCAGGGGCTCGGGAAGTTAATTAAATACCATTTGGAGGCATTTAATGTTCGAGCAAAAACGGCTGATTTTCGACAAAAGAGATAACACCCCCCCATTACGTCATGCTTCAGAAATGTGGAAAATGGTCCGTTTTCAAATGTTTTATTTTTGAACGTCAGTTCACATTTGTAGGTGGATCATCAGTGTTAGAGCTAAAATTAGCATGTTTAAAGTGATTTTCATGCTTCCAGGGGCTCGGGAAGTTAATTAAATACCATTTGGAGGCATTTAATGTTCGAGCAAAAACGGCTGATTTTCGACAAAAGAGATAACACCCCCCCATTACGTCATGCTTCAGAAATGTGGAAAATGGTCCGTTTTCAAATGTTTTATTTTTGAACGTCAGTTCACATTTGTAGGTGGATCATCAGTGTTAGAGCTAAAATTAGCATGTTTAAAGTGCTTTTCATGCTTCCAGGGGCCCAAAACACAAGATTTATGGAATGGTTAAAAGTGCATGAAAATGGCCAATTTACTCACTCTGAGTTCTCAAAAAGGGTTTCTTCACCCCGGGAAGTTAATTAAATACCATTTGGAGGCATTTAATGTTCGAGCAAAAACGGCTGATTTTCGACAAAAGAGATAACACCCCCCCATTACGTCATGCTTCAGAAATGTGGAAAATGGTCCGTTTTCAAATGTTTTATTTTTGAACGTCAGTTCACATTTGTAGGTGGATCATCAGTGTTAGAGCTAAAATTAGCATGTTTAAAGTGATTTTCATGCTTCCAGGGGCCCAAAACACAAGATTTATGGAATGGTTAAAAGTGCATGAAAATGGCCAATTTACTCACTCTGAGTTCTCAAAAAGGGTTTCTTCACCCCGGGAAGTTAATTAAATACCATTTGGAGGCATTTAATGTTCGAGCAAAAACGGCTGATTTCCGACAAAAGAGATAACACCCCCCCATTACGTCATGCTTCAGAAATGTGGAAAATGGTCCGTTTTCAAATGTTTTATTTTTGAACGTCAGTTCACATTTGTAGGTGGATCATCAGTGTTAGAGCTAAAATTAGCATGTTTAAAGTGATTTTCATGCTTCCAGGGGCTCGGGAAGTTAATTAAATACCATTTGGAGGCATTTAATGTTCGAGCAAAAACGGCTGATTTTCGACAAATGAGATAACACCCCCCCATTACGTCATGCTTCAGAAATGTGGAAAATGGTCCGTTTTCAAATGTTTTATTTTTGAACGTCAGTTCACATTTGTAGGTGGATCATCAGTGTTAGAGCTAAAATTAGCATGTTTAAAGTGATTTTCATGCTTCCAGGGGCTCGGGAAGTTAATTAAATACCATTTGGAGGCATTTAATGTTCGAGCAAAAACGGCTGATTTTCGACAAAAGAGATAACACCCCCCCATTACGTCATGCTTCAGAAATGTGGAAAATGGTCCGTTTTCAAATGTTTTATTTTTGAACGTCAGTTCACATTTGTAGGTGGATCATCAGTGTTAGAGCTAAAATTAGCATGTTTAAAGTGATTTTCATGCTTCCAGGGGCTCGGGAAGTGAAATAAATACCATTTGGAGGCATTTAATGTTCGAGCAAAAACGGCTGATTTTCGACAAAAGAGATAACACCCCCCCATTACGTCATGCTTCAGAAATGTGGAAAATGGTCCGTTTTCAAATGTTTTATTTTTGAACGTCAGTTCACATTTGTAGGTGGATCATCAGTGTTAGAGCTAAAATTAGCATGTTTAAAGTGATTTTCATGCGTCCAGGGGCTCGGGAAGTTAATTAAATACCATTTGGAGGCATTTAATGTTCGAGCAAAAACGGCTGATTTTCGACAAAAGAGATAACACCCCCCCATTACGTCATGCTTCAGAAATGTGGAAAATGGTCCGTTTTCAAATGTTTTATTTTTGAACGTCAGTTCACATTTGTAGGTGGATCATCAGTGTTAGAGCTAAAATTAGCATGTTTAAAGTGATTTTCATGCTTCCAGGGGCTCGGGAAGTGAATTAAATACCATTTGGAGGCATTTAATGTTTGAGCAAAAACGGCTGATTTTCGACAAAAGAGATAACACCCCCCCATTACGTCATGCTTCAGAAATGTGGAAAATGGTCCGTTTTCAAATGTTTTATTTTTGAACGTCAGTTCACATTTGTAGGTGGATCATCAGTGTTAGAGCTAAAATTAGCATGTTTAAAGTGATTTTCATGCTTCCAGGGGCTCGGGAAGTTAATTAAATACCATTTGGAGGCATTTAATGTTCGAGCAAAAACGGCTGATTTTCGACAAAAGAGATAACACCCCCCCATTACGTCATGCTTCAGAAATGTGGAAAATGGTCCGTTTTCAAATGTTTTATTTTTGAACGTCAGTTCACATTTGTAGGTGGATCATCAGTGTTAGAGCTAAAATTAGCATGTTTAAAGTGCTTTTCATGCTTCCAGGGGCCCAAAACACAAGATTTATGGAATGGTTAAAAGTGCATGAAAATGGCCAATTTACTCACTCTGAGTTCTCAAAAAGGGTTTCTTCACCCCGGGAAGTTAATTAAATACCATTTGGAGGCATTTAATGTTCGAGCAAAAACGGCTGATTTTCGACAAAAGAGATAACACCCCCCCATTACGTCATGCTTCAGAAATGTGGAAAATGGTCCGTTTTCAAATGTTTTATTTTTGAACGTCAGTTCACATTTGTAGGTGGATCATCAGTGTTAGAGCTAAAATTAGCATGTTTAAAGTGATTTTCATGCTTCCAGGGGCCCAAAACACAAGATTTATGGAATGGTTAAAAGTGCATGAAAATGGCCAATTTACTCACTCTGAGTTCTCAAAAAGGGTTTCTTCACCCCGGGAAGTTAATTAAATACCATTTGGAGGCATTTAATGTTCGAGCAAAAACGGCTGATTTCCGACAAAAGAGATAACACCCCCCCATTACGTCATGCTTCAGAAATGTGGAAAATGGTCCGTTTTCAAATGTTTTATTTTTGAACGTCAGTTCACATTTGTAGGTGGATCATCAGTGTTAGAGCTAAAATTAGCATGTTTAAAGTGATTTTCATGCTTCCAGGGGCTCGGGAAGTTAATTAAATACCATTTGGAGGCATTTAATGTTCGAGCAAAAACGGCTGATTTTCGACAAATGAGATAACACCCCCCCATTACGTCATGCTTCAGAAATGTGGAAAATGGTCCGTTTTCAAATGTTTTATTTTTGAACGTCAGTTCACATTTGTAGGTGGATCATCAGTGTTAGAGCTAAAATTAGCATGTTTAAAGTGATTTTCATGCTTCCAGGGGCTCGGGAAGTTAATTAAATACCATTTGGAGGCATTTAATGTTCGAGCAAAAACGGCTGATTTTCGACAAAAGAGATAACACCCCCCCATTACGTCATGCTTCAGAAATGTGGAAAATGGTCCGTTTTCAAATGTTTTATTTTTGAACGTCAGTTCACATTTGTAGGTGGATCATCAGTGTTAGAGCTAAAATTAGCATGTTTAAAGTGATTTTCATGCTTCCAGGGGCTCGGGAAGTTAATTAAATACCATTTGGAGGCATTTAATGTTCGAGCAAAAACGGCTGATTTTCGACAAAAGAGATAACACCCCCCCATTACGTCATGCTTCAGAAATGTGGAAAATGGTCCGTTTTCAAATGTTTTATTTTTGAACGTCAGTTCACATTTGTAGGTGGATCATCAGTGTTAGAGCTAAAATTAGCATGTTTAAAGTGATTTTCATGCTTCCAGGGGCCCAAAACACAAGATTTATGGAATGGTTAAAAGTGCATGAAAATGGCCAATTTACTCACTCTGAGTTCTCAAAAAGGGTTTCTTCACCCCGGGAAGTTAATTAAATACCATTTGGAGGCATTTAATGTTCGAGCAAAAACGGCTGATTTTCGACAAAAGAGATAACACCCCCCCATTACGTCATGCTTCAGAAATGTGGAAAATGGTCCGTTTTCAAATGTTTTATTTTTGAACGTCAGTTCACATTTGTAGGTGGATCATCAGTGTTAGAGCTAAAATTAGCATGTTTAAAGTGATTTTCATGCTTCCAGGGGCTCGGGAAGTTAATTAAATACCATTTGGAGGCATTTAATGTTCGAGCAAAAACGGCTGATTTTCGACAAAAGAGATAACACCCCCCCATACTGTCATGCTTCAGAAATGTGGAAAATGGTCCGTTTTCAAATGTTTTATTTTTGAACGTCAGTTCACATTTGTAGGTGGATCATCAGTGTTAGAGCTAAAATTAGCATGTTTAAAGTGATTTTCATGCTTCCAGGGGCTTGGGAAGTGAAATAAATACCATTTGGAGGCATTTAATGTTCGAGCAAAAACGGCTGATTTTCGACAAAAGAGATAACACCCCCCCATTACGTCATGCTTCAGAAATGTGTAAAATGGTCCGTTTTCAAATGTTTTATTTTTGAACGTCAGTTCACATTTGTAGGTGGATCATCAGTGTTAGAGCTAAAATTAGCATGTTTAAAGTGATTTTCATGCTTCCAGGGGCCCAAAACACAAGATTTATGGAATGGTTAAAAGTGCATGAAAATGGCCAATTTAATCACTCTGAGTTCTCAAAAAGGGTTTCTTCACCCCGGGAAGTTAATTAAATACCATTTGGAGGCATTTAATGTTCGAGCAAAAACGGCTGATTTTCGACAAAAGAGATAACACCCCCCCATTACGTCATGCTTCAGAAATGTGGAAAATGGTCAGTTTTCAAATGTTTTATTTTTGAACGTCAGTTCACATTTGTAGGTGGATCATCAGTGTTAGAGCTAAAATTAGCATGTTTAAAGTGATTTTCATGCTTCCAGGGGCTCGGGAAGTTAATTAAATACCATTTGGAGGCATTTAATGTTCGAGCAAAAACTGCTGATTTTCGACAAAAGAGATAACACCCCCCCATTACGTCATGCTTCAGAAATGTGGAAAATGGTCCGTTTTCAAATGTTTTATTTTTGAACGTCAGTTCACATTTGTAGGTGGATCATCAGTGTTAGAGCTAAAATTAGCATGTTTAAAGTGATTTTCATGCTTCCAGGGGCTCGGGAAGTTAATTAAATACCATTTGGAGGCATTTAATGTTCGAGCAAAAACGGCTGATTTTCGACAAAAGAGATAACACCCCCCCATTACGTCATGCTTCAGAAATGTGGAAAATGGTCCGTTTTCAAATGTTTTATTTTTGAACGTCAGTTCACATTTGTAGGTGGATCATCAGTGTTAGAGCTAAAATTAGCATGTTTAAAGTGATTTTCATGCTTCCAGGGGCTCGGGAAGTTAATTAAATACCATTTGGAGGCATTTAATGTTCGAGCAAAAACGGCTGATTTTCGACAAAAGAGATAACACCCCCCCATTACGTCATGCGTCAGAAATGTGGAAAATGGTCCGTTTTCAAATGTTTTATTTTTGAACGTCAGTTCACATTTGTAGGTGGATCATCAGTGTTAGAGCTAAAATTAGCATGTTTAAAGTGCTTTTCATGCTTCCAGGGGCCCAAAACACAAGATTTATGGAATGGTTAAAAGTGCATGAAAATGGCCAATTTACTCACTCTGAGTTCTCAAAAAGGGTTTCTTCACCCCGGGAAGTTAATTAAATACCATTTGGAGGCATTTAATGTTCGAGCAAAAACGGCTGATTTTCGACAAAAGAGATAACACCCCCCCATTACGTCATGCTTCAGAAATGTGGAAAATGGTCCGTTTTCAAATGTTTTATTTTTGAACGTCAGTTCACATTTGTAGGTGGATCATCAGTGTTAGAGCTAAAATTAGCATGTTTAAAGTGATTTTCATGCTTCCAGGGGCCCAAAACACAAGATTTTTGGAATGGTTAAAAGTGCATGAAAATGGCCAATTTACTCACTCTGAGTTCTCAAAAAGGGTTTCTTCACCCCGGGAAGTTAATTAAATACCATTTGGAGGCATTTAATGTTCGAGCAAAAATGGCTGATTTTCGACAAAAGAGATAACACCCCCCCATTACGTCATGCTTCAGAAATGTGGAAAATGGTCCGTTTTCAAATGTTTTATTTTTGAACGTCAGTTCACATTTGTAGGTGGATCATCAGTGTTAGAGCTAAAATTAGCATGTTTAAAGTGATTTTCATGCTTCCAGGGGCTCGGGAAGTTAATTAAATACCATTTGGAGGCATTTAATGTTCGAGCAAAAACGGCTGATTTTCGACAAAAGAGATAACACCCCCCCATACTGTCATGCTTCAGAAATGTGGAAAATGGTCCGTTTTCAAATGTTTTATTTTTGAACGTCAGTTCACATTTGTAGGTGGATCATCAGTGTTAGAGCTAAAATTAGCATGTTTAAAGTGATTTTCATGCTTCCAGGGGCTCGGGAAGTGAAATAAATACCATTTGGAGGCATTTAATGTTCGAGCAAAAACGGCTGATTTTCGACAAAAGAGATAACACCCCCCCATTACGTCATGCTTCAGAAATGTGTAAAATGGTCCGTTTTCAAATGTTTTATTTTTGAACGTCAGTTCACATTTGTAGGTGGATCATCAGTGTTAGAGCTAAAATTAGCATGTTTAAAGTGATTTTCATGCTTCCAGGGGCCCAAAACACAAGATTTATGGAATGGTTAAAAGTGCATGAAAATGGCCAATTTACTCACTCTGAGTTCTCAAAAAGGGTTTCTTCACCCCGGGAAGTTAATTAAATACCATTTGGAGGCATTTAATGTTCGAGCAAAAACGGCTGATTTTCGACAAAAGAGATAACACCCCCCCATTACGTCATGCTTCAGAAATGTGGAAAATGGTCCGTTTTCAAATGTTTTATTTTTGAACGTCAGTTCACATTTGTAGGTGGATCATCAGTGTTAGAGCTAAAATTAGCATGTTTAAAGTGATTTTCATGCTTCCAGGGGCTCGGGAAGTTAATTAAATACCATTTGGAGGCATTTAATGTTCGAGCAAAAACGGCTGATTTTCGACAAAAGAGATAACACCCCCCCATTACGTCATGCTTCAGAAATGTGGAAAATGGTCCGTTTTCAAATGTTTTATTTTTGAACGTCAGTTCACATTTGTAGGTGGATCATCAGTGTTAGAGCTAAAATTAGCATATTTAAAGTGATTTTCATGCTTCCAGGGGCCCAAAACACAAGATTTATGGAATGGTTAAAAGTGCATGAAAATGGCCAATTTACTCACTCTGAGTTCTCAAAAAGGGTTTCTTCACCCCGGGAAGTTAATTAAATACCATTTGGAGGCATTTAATGTTCGAGCAAAAACGGCTGATTTTCGACAAAAGAGATAACACCCCCCCATTACGTCATGCTTCAGAAATGTGGAAAATGGTCCATTTTCAAATGTTTTATTTTTGAACGTCAGTTCACATTTGTAGGTGGATCATCAGTGTTAGAGCTAAAATTAGCATGTTTAAAGTGATTTTCATGCTTCCAGGGGCTCGGGAAGTTAATTAAATACCATTTGGAGGCATTTAATGTTCGAGCAAAAACGGCTGATTTTCGACAAAAGAGATAACACCCCCCCATTACGTCATGCTTCAGAAATGTGGAAAATGGTCCGTTTTCAAATGTTTTATTTTTGAACGTCAGTTCACATTTGTAGGTGGATCATCAGTGTTAGAGCTAAAATTAGCATGTTTAAAGTGATTTTCATGCTTCCAGGGGCTCGGGAAGTTAATTAAATACCATTTGGAGGCATTTAATGTTCGAGCAAAAACGGCTGATTTTCGACAAAAGAGATAACACCCCCCATTACGTCATGCTTCAGAAATGTGGAAAATGGTCCGTTTTCAAATGTTTTATTTTTGAACGTCAGTTCACATTTGTAGGTGGAGCATCAGTGTTAGAGCTAAAATTAGCATGTTTAAAGTGATTTTCATGCTTCCAGGGGCCCAAAACACAAGATTTATGGAATGGTTAAAAGTGCATGAAAATGGCCAATTTACTCACTCTGAGTTCTCAAAAAGGGTTTCTTCACCCCGGGAAGTTAATTAAATACCATTTGGAGGCATTTAATGTTCGAGCAAAAACGGCTGATTTTCGACAAAAGAGATAACACCCCCCCATTACGTCATGCTTCAGAAATGTGGAAAATGGTCCGTTTTCAAATGTTTTATTTTTGAACGTCAGTTCACATTTGTAGGTGGATCATCAGTGTTAGAGCTAAAATTAGCATGTTTAAAGTGCTTTTCATGCTTCCAGGGGCCCAAAACACAAGATTTATGGAATGGTTAAAAGTGCATGAAAATGGCCAATTTACTCACTCTGAGTTCTCAAAAAGGGTTTCTTCACCCCGGGAAGTTAATTAAATACCATTTGGAGGCATTTAATGTTCGAGCAAAAACGGCTGATTTTCGACAAAAGAGATAACACCCCCCCATTACGTCATGCTTCAGAAATGTGGAAAATGGTCAGTTTTCAAATGTTTTATTTTTGAACGTCAGTTCACATTTGTAGGTGGATCATCAGTGTTAGAGCTAAAATTAGCATGTTTAAAGTGATTTTCATGCTTCCAGGGGCTCGGGAAGTTAATTAAATACCATTTGGAGGCATTTAATGTTCGAGCAAAAACGGCTGATTTTCGACAAAAGAGATAACACCCCCCCATGAGGCCATGCTTCAGAAATGTGGAAAATGGTCCGTTTTCAAATGTTTTATTTTTGAACGTCAGTTCACATTTGTAGGTGGATCATCAGTGTTAGAGCTAAAATGAGCATGTTTAAAGTGATTTTCATGCTTCCAGGGGCTCGGGAAGTGAAATAAATACCATTTGGAGGCATTTAATGTTCGAGCAAAAACGGCTGATTTTCGACAAAAGAGATAACACCCCCCCATTACGTCATGCTTCAGAAATGTGGAAAATGGTCCGTTTTCAAATGTTTTATTTTTGAACGTCAGTTCACATTTGTAGGTGGATCATCAGTGTTAGAGCTAAAATTAGCATGTTTAAAGTGATTTTCATGCTTTCAGGGGCTCGAGAAGTTAATTAAATACCATTTGGAGGCATTTAATGTTCGAGCAAAAACGGCTGATTTTCGACAAAAGAGATAACACCCCCCCATTACGTCATGCTTCAGAAATGTGGAAAATGGTCCGTTTTCAAATGTTTTATTTTTGAACGTCAGTTCACATTTGTAGGTGGATCATCAGTGTTAGAGCTAAAATTAGCATGTTTAAAGTGATTTTCATGCTTCCAGGGGCTCGGGAAGTTAATTAAATACCATTTGGAGGCATTTAATGTTCGAGCAAAAACGGCTGATTTTCGACAAAAGAGATAACACCCCCCCATTACGTCATGCTTCAGAAATGTGGAAAATGGTCCGTTTTCAAATGTTTTATTTTTGAACGTCAGTTCACATTTGTAGGTGGATCATCAGTGTTAGAGCTAAAATTAGCATGTTTAAAGTGATTTTCATGCTTCCAGGGGCCCAAAACACAAGATTTATGGAATGGTTAAAAGTGCATGAAAATGGCCAATTTACTCACTCTGAGTTCTCAAAAAGGGTTTCTTCACCCCGGGAAGTTAATTAAATACCATTTGGAGGCATTTAATGTTCGAGCAAAAACGGCTGATTTTCGACAAAAGAGATAACACCCCCCCATTACGTCATGCTTCAGAAATGTGGAAAATGGTCCGTTTTCAAATGTTTTATTTTTGAACGTCAGTTCACATTTGTAGGTGGATCATCAGTGTTAGAGCTAAAATTAGCATGTTTAAAGTGATTTTCATGCTTCCAGGGGCCCAAAACACAAGATTTATGGAATGGTTAAAAGTGCATGAAAATGGCCAATTTACTCACTCTGAGTTCTCAAAAAGGGTTTCTTCACCCCGGGAAGTTAATTAAATACCATTTGGAGGCATTTAATGTTCGAGCAAAAATGGCTGATTTTCGACAAAAGAGATAACACCCCCCCATTACGTCATGCTTCAGAAATGTGGAAAATGGTCCGTTTTCAAATGTTTTATTTTTGAACGTCAGTTCACATTTGTAGGTGGATCATCAGTGTTAGAGCTAAAATTAGCATGTTTAAAGTGATTTTCATGCTTCCAGGGGCTCGGGAAGTTAATTAAATACCATTTGGAGGCATTTAATGTTCGAGCAAAAACGGCTGATTTTCGACAAAAGAGATAACACCCCCCCATACTGTCATGCTTCAGAAATGTGGAAAATGGTCCGTTTTCAAATGTTTTATTTTTGAACGTCAGTTCACATTTGTAGGTGGATCATCAGTGTTAGAGCTAAAATTAGCATGTTTAAAGTGATTTTCATGCTTCCAGGGGCTCGGGAAGTGAAATAAATACCATTTGGAGGCATTTAATGTTCGAGCAAAAACGGCTGATTTTCGACAAAAGAGATAACACCCCCCCATTACGTCATGCTTCAGAAATGTGTAAAATGGTCCGTTTTCAAATGTTTTATTTTTGAACGTCAGTTCACATTTGTAGGTGGATCATCAGTGTTAGAGCTAAAATTAGCATGTTTAAAGTGATTTTCATGCTTCCAGGGGCCCAAAACACAAGATTTATGGAATGGTTAAAAGTGCATGAAAATGGCCAATTTACTCACTCTGAGTTCTCAAAAAGGGTTTCTTCACCCCGGGAAGTTAATTAAATACCATTTGGAGGCATTTAATGTTCGAGCAAAAACGGCTGATTTTCGACAAAAGAGATAACACCCCCCCATTACGTCATGCTTCAGAAATGTGGAAAATGGTCCGTTTTCAAATGTTTTATTTTTGAACGTCAGTTCACATTTGTAGGTGGATCATCAGTGTTAGAGCTAAAATTAGCATGTTTAAAGTGATTTTCATGCTTCCAGGGGCTCGGGAAGTTAATTAAATACCATTTGGAGGCATTTAATGTTCGAGCAAAAACGGCTGATTTTCGACAAAAGAGATAACACCCCCCCATTACGTCATGCTTCAGAAATGTGGAAAATGGTCCGTTTTCAAATGTTTTATTTTTGAACGTCAGTTCACATTTGTAGGTGGATCATCAGTGTTAGAGCTAAAATTAGCATATTTAAAGTGATTTTCATGCTTCCAGGGGCCCAAAACACAAGATTTATGGAATGGTTAAAAGTGCATGAAAATGGCCAATTTACTCACTCTGAGTTCTCAAAAAGGGTTTCTTCACCCCGGGAAGTTAATTAAATACCATTTGGAGGCATTTAATGTTCGAGCAAAAACGGCTGATTTTCGACAAAAGAGATAACACCCCCCCATTACGTCATGCTTCAGAAATGTGGAAAATGGTCCATTTTCAAATGTTTTATTTTTGAACGTCAGTTCACATTTGTAGGTGGATCATCAGTGTTAGAGCTAAAATTAGCATGTTTAAAGTGATTTTCATGCTTCCAGGGGCTCGGGAAGTTAATTAAATACCATTTGGAGGCATTTAATGTTCGAGCAAAAACGGCTGATTTTCGACAAAAGAGATAACACCCCCCCATTACGTCATGCTTCAGAAATGTGGAAAATGGTCCGTTTTCAAATGTTTTATTTTTGAACGTCAGTTCACATTTGTAGGTGGATCATCAGTGTTAGAGCTAAAATTAGCATGTTTAAAGTGATTTTCATGCTTCCAGGGGCTCGGGAAGTTAATTAAATACCATTTGGAGGCATTTAATGTTCGAGCAAAAACGGCTGATTTTCGACAAAAGAGATAACACCCCCCATTACGTCATGCTTCAGAAATGTGGAAAATGGTCCGTTTTCAAATGTTTTATTTTTGAACGTCAGTTCACATTTGTAGGTGGATCATCAGTGTTAGAGCTAAAATTAGCATGTTTAAAGTGATTTTCATGCTTCCAGGGGCTCGGGAAGTTAATTAAATACCACTTGGAGGCATTTAATGTTCGAGCAAAAACGGCTGATTTTCGACAAAAGAGATAACACCCCCCATTACGTCATGCTTCAGAAATGTGGAAAATGGTCCGTTTTCAAATGTTTTATTTTTGAACGTCAGTTCACATTTGTAGGTGGATCATCAGTGTTAGAGCTAAAATTAGCATGTTTAAAGTGATTTTCATGCTTCCAGGGGCTCGGGAAGTTAATTAAATACCATTTGGAGGCATTTAATGTTCGAGCAAAAACGGCTGATTTTCGACAAAAGAGATAACACCCCCCCATTACGTCATGCTTCAGAAATGTGGAAAATGGTCCGTTTTCAAATGTTTTATTTTTGAACGTCAGTTCACATTTGTAGGTGGATCATCAGTGTTAGAGCTAAAATTAGCATGTTTAAAGTGATTTTCATGCTTCCAGGGGCCCAAAACACAAGATTTATGGAATGGTTAAAAGTGCATGAAAATGGCCAATTTACTCACTCTGAGTTCTCAAAAAGGGTTTCTTCACCCCGGGAAGTTAATTAAATACCATTTGGAGGCATTTAATGTTCGAGCAAAAACGGCTGATTTTCGACAAAAGAGATAACACCCCCCCATTACGTCATGCTTCAGAAATGTGGAAAATGGTCCGTTTTCAAATGTTTTATTTTTGAACGTCAGTTCACATTTGTAGGTGGATCATCAGTGTTAGAGCTAAAATTAGCATGTTTAAAGTGCTTTTCATGCTTCCAGGGGCCCAAAACACAAGATTTATGGAATGGTTAAAAGTGCATGAAAATGGCCAATTTACTCACTCTGAGTTCTCAAAAAGGGTTTCTTCACCCCGGGAAGTTAATTAAATACCATTTGGAGGCATTTAATGTTCGAGCAAAAACGGCTGATTTTCGACAAAAGAGATAACACCCCCCCATTACGTCATGCTTCAGAAATGTGGAAAATGGTCAGTTTTCAAATGTTTTATTTTTGAACGTCAGTTCACATTTGTAGGTGGATCATCAGTGTTAGAGCTAAAATTAGCATGTTTAAAGTGATTTTCATGCTTCCAGGGGCTCGGGAAGTTAATTAAATACCATTTGGAGGCATTTAATGTTCGAGCAAAAACGGCTGATTTTCGACAAAAGAGATAACACCCCCCCATGACGCCATGCTTCAGAAATGTGGAAAATGGTCCGTTTTCAAATGTTTTATTTTTGAACGTCAGTTCACATTTGTAGGTGGATCATCAGTGTTAGAGCTAAAATGAGCATGTTTAAAGTGATTTTCATGCTTCCAGGGGCTCGGGAAGTGAAATAAATACCATTTGGAGGCATTTAATGTTCGAGCAAAAACGGCTGATTTTCGACAAAAGAGATAACACCCCCCCATTACGTCATGCTTCAGAAATGTGGAAAATGGTCCGTTTTCAAATGTTTTATTTTTGAACGTCAGTTCACATTTGTAGGTGGATCATCAGTGTTAGAGCTAAAATTAGCATGTTTAAAGTGATTTTCATGCTTCCAGGGGCTCGGGAAGTTAATTAAATACCATTTGGAGGCATTTAATGTTCGAGCAAAAACGGCTGATTTTCGACAAAAGAGATAACACCCCCCCATTACGTCATGCTTCAGAAATGTGGAAAATGGTCCGTTTTCAAATGTTTTATTTTTGAACGTCAGTTCACATTTGTAGGTGGATCATCAGTGTTAGAGCTAAAATTAGCATGTTTAAAGTGATTTTCATGCTTCCAGGGGCTCGGGAAGTTAATTAAATACCATTTGGAGGCATTTAATGTTCGAGCAAAAACGGCTGATTTTCGACAAAAGAGATAACACCCCCCCATTACGTCATGCTTCAGAAATGTGGAAAATGGTCCTTTTTCAAATGTTTTATTTTTGAACGTCAGTTCACATTTGTAGGTGGATCATCGGTGTTAGAGCTAAAATTTGCATGTTTAAAGTGATTTTCATGCTTCCAGGGGCCCAAAACACAAGATTTATGGAATGGTTAAAAGTGCATGAAAATGGCCAATTTACTCACTCTGAGTTCTCAAAAAGGGTTTCTTCACCCCGGGAAGTTAATTAAATACCATTTGGAGGCATTTAATGTTCGAGCAAAAACGGCTGATTTTCGACAAAAGAGATAACACCCCCCCATTACGTCATGCTTCAGAAATGTGGAAAATGGTCCGTTTTCAAATGTTTTATTTTTGAACGTCAGTTCACATTTGTAGGTGGATCATCAGTGTTAGAGCTAAAATTAGCATGTTTAAAGTGATTTTCATGCTTCCAGGGGCTCGGGAAGTTAATTAAATACCATTTGGAGGCATTTAATGTTCGAGCAAAAACGGCTGATTTTCGACAAAAGAGATAACACCCCCCCATGACGTCATGCTTCAGAAATGTGGAAAATGGTCCGTTTTCAAATGTTTTATTTTTGAACGTCAGTTCACATTTGTAGGTGGATCATCAGTGTTAGAGCTAAAATTAGCATGTTTAAAGTGATTTTCATGCTTCCAGGGGCTCGGGAAGTGAAATAAATACCATTTGGAGGCATTTAATGTTCGAGCAAAAATGGCAGATTTTCGACAAAAGAGATAACACCCCCCCATTACGTCATGCTTCAGAAATGTGGAAAATGGTCCGTTTTCAAATGTTTTATTTTTGAACGTCAGTTCACATTTGTAGGTGGATCATCAGTGTTAGAGCTAAAATTAGCATGTTTAAAGTGATTTTCATGCTTCCAGGGGCTCGGGAAGTTAATTAAATACCATTTGGAGGCATTTAATGTTCGAGCAAAAACGGCTGATTTTCGACAAAAGAGATAACACCCCCCCATTACGTCATGCTTCAGAAATGTGGAAAATGGTCCGTTTTCAAATGTTTTATTTTTGAACGTCAGTTCACATTTGTAGGTGGATCATCAGTGTTAGAGCTAAAATTAGCATGTTTAAAGTGATTTTCATGCTTCCAGGGGCCCAAAACACAAGATTAATGGAATGGTTAAAAGTGCATGAAAATGGCCAATTTACTCACTCTGAGTTCTCAAAAAGGGTTTCTTCACCCCGGGAAGTTAATTAAATACCATTTGGAGGCATTTAATGTTCGAGCAAAAACGGCTGATTTTCGACAAAAGAGATAACACCCCCCCATTACGTCATGCTTCAGAAATGTGGAAAATGGTCCGTTTTCAAATGTTTTATTTTTGAACGTCAGTTCACATTTGTAGGTGGATCATCAGTGTTAGAGCTAAAATTAGCATGTTTAAAGTGATTTTCATGCTTCCAGGGGCTCGGGAAGTTAATTAAATACCATTTGGAGGCATTTAATGTTCGAGCAAAAACGGCTGATTTTCGACAAAAGAGATAACACCCCCCCATTACGTCATGCTTCAGAAATGTGGAAAATGGTCCGTTTTCAAATGTTTTATTTTTGAACGTCAGTTCACATTTGTAGGTGGATCATCAGTGTTAGAGCTAAAATTAGCATGTTTAAAGTGATTTTCATGCTTCCAGGGGCCCAAAACACAAGATTTATGGAATGGTTAAAAGTGCATGAAAATGGCCAATTTACTCACTCTGAGTTCTCAAAAAGGGTTTCTTCACCCCGGGAAGTTAATTAAATACCATTTGGAGGCATTTAATGTTCGAGCAAAAACGGCTGATTTTCGACAAAAGAGATAACACCCCCCATTACGTCATGCTTCAGAAATGTGGAAAATGGTCTGTTTTCAAATGTTTTATTTTTGAACGTCAGTTCACATTTGTAGGTGGATCATCAGTGTTAGAGCTAAAATTAGCATGTTTAAAGTGATTTTCATGCTTCCAGGGGCTCGGGAAGTTAATTAAATACCATTTGGAGGCATTTAATGTTCGAGCAAAAACGGCTGATTTTCGACAAAAGAGATAACACCCCCCCCATTACGTCATGCTTCAGAAATGTGGAAAATGGTCCGTTTTCAAATGTTTTATTTTTGAACGTCAGTTCACATTTGTAGGTGGATCATCAGTGTTAGAGCTAAAATTAGCATGTTTAAAGTGATTTTCATGCTTCCAGGGGCCCAAAACACAAGATTTATGGAATGGTTAAAAGTGCATGAAAATGGCCAATTTACTCACTCTGAGTTCTCAAAAAGGGTTTCTTCACCCCGGGAAGTTAATTAAATACCATTTGGAGGCATTTAATGTTCGAGCAAAAACGGCTGATTTTCGACAAAAGAGATAACACCCCCCCATTACGTCATGCTTCAGAAATGTGGAAAATGGTCCGTTTTCAAATGTTTTATTTTTGAACGTCAGTTCACATTTGTAGGTGGATCATCAGTGTTAGAGCTAAAATTAGCATGTTTAAAGTGATTTTCATGCTTCCAGGGGCTCGGGAAGTTAATTAAATACCATTTGGAGGCATTTAATGTTCGAGCAAAAACGGCTGATTTTCGACAAAAGAGATAACACCCCCCCATTACGTCATGCTTCAGAAATGTGGAAAATGGTCCGTTTTCAAATGTTTTATTTTTGAACGTCAGTTCACATTTGTAGGTGGATCATCAGTGTTAGAGCTAAAATTAGCATGTTTAAAGTGATTTTCATGCTTCCAGGGGCCCAAAACACAAGATTTATGGAATGGTTAAAAGTGCATGAAAATGGCCAATTTACTCACTCTGAGTTCTCAAAAAGGGTTTCTTCACCCCGGGAAGTTAATTAAATACCATTTGGAGGCATTTAATGTTCGAGCAAAAACGGCTGATTTTCGACAAAAGAGATAACACCCCCACATTACGTCATGCTTCAGAAATGTGGAAAATGGTCCGTTTTCAAATGTTTTATTTTTGAACGTCAGTTCACATTTGTAGGTGGATCATCAGTGTTAGAGCTAAAATTAGCATGTTTAAAGTGATTTTCATGCTTCCAGGGGCTCGGGAAGTTAATTAAATACCATTTGGAGGCATTTAATGTTCGAGCAAAAACGGCTGATTTTCGACAAAAGAGATAACACCCCCCCATTACGTCATGCTTCAGAAATGTGGAAAATGGTCCGTTTTCAAATGTTTTATTTTTGAACGTCAGTTCACATTTGTAGGTGGATCATCAGTGTTAGAGCTAAAATTAGCATGTTTAAAGTGATTTTCATGCTTCCAGGGGCTCGGGAAGTTAATTAAATACCATTTGGAGGCATTTAATGTTCGAGCAAAAACGGCTGATTTTCGACAAAAGAGATAACACCCCCCCATTACGTCATGCTTCAGAAATGTGGAAAATGGTCCGTTTTCAAATGTTTTATTTTTGAACGTCAGTTCACATTTGTAGGTGGATCATCAGTGTTAGAGCTAAAATTAGCATGTTTAAAGTGATTTTCATGCTTCCAGGGGCTCGGGAAGTTAATTAAATACCATTTGGAGGCATTTAATGTTCGAGCAAAAACGGCTGATTTTCGACAAAAGAGATAACACCCCCCCATTACGTCATGCTTCAGAAATGTGGAAAATGGTCCGTTTTCAAATGTTTTATTTTTGAACGTCAGTTCACATTTGTAGGTGGATCATCAGTGTTAGAGCTAAAATTAGCATGTTTAAAGTGATTTTCATGCTTCCAGGGGCCCAAAACACAAGATTTATGGAATGGTTAAAAGTGCATGAAAATGGCCAATTTACTCACTCTGAGTTCTCAAAAAGGGTTTCTTCACCCCGGGAAGTTAATTAAATACCATTTGGAGGCATTTAATGTTCGAGCAAAAACGGCTGATTTTCGACAAAAGAGATAACACCCCCCCATTACGTCATGCTTCAGAAATGTGGAAAATGGTCCGTTTTCAAATGTTTTATTTTTGAACGTCAGTTCACATTTGTAGGTGGATCATCAGTGTTAGAGCTAAAATTAGCATGTTTAAAGTGATTTTCATGCTTCCAGGGGCCCAAAACACAAGATTTATGGAATGGTTAAAAGTGCATGAAAATGGCCAATTTACTCACTCTGAGTTCTCAAAAAGGGTTTCTTCACCCCGGGAAGTTAATTAAATACCATTTGGAGGCATTTAATGTTCGAGCAAAAACGGCTGATTTTCGACAAAAGAGATAACACCCCCCCATTACGTCATGCTTCAGAAATGTGGAAAATGGTCCGTTTTCAAATGTTTTATTTTTGAACGTCAGTTCACATTTGTAGGTGGATCATCAGTGTTAGAGCTAAAATTAGCATGTTTAAAGTGATTTTCATGCTTCCAGGGGCTCGGGAAGTTAATTAAATACCATTTGGAGGCATTTAATGTTCGAGCAAAAACGGCTGATTTTCGACAAAAGAGATAACACCCCCCATTACGTCATGCTTCAGAAATGTGGAAAATGGTCCGTTTTCAAATGTTTTATTTTTGAACGTCAGTTCACATTTGTAGGTGGATCATCAGTGTTAGAGCTAAAATTAGCATGTTTAAAGTGATTTTCATGCTTCCAGGGGCTCGGGAAGTTAATTAAATACCATTTGGAGGCATTTAATGTTCGAGCAAAAACAGCTGATTTTCGACAAAAGAGATAACACCCCCCCATTACGTCATGCTTCAGAAATGTGGAAAATGGTCCGTTTTCAAATGTTTTATTTTTGAACGTCAGTTCACATTTGTAGGTGGATCATCAGTGTTAGAGCTAAAATTAGCATGTTTAAAGTGATTTTCATGCTTCCAGGGGCTCGGGAAGTTAATTAAATACCATTTGGAGGCATTTAATGTTCGAGCAAAAACGGCTGATTTTCGACAAAAGAGATAACACCCCCCCATTACGTCATGCTTCAGAAATGTGGAAAATGGTCCGTTTTCAAATGTTTTATTTTTGAACGTCAGTTCACATTTGTAGGTGGATCATCAGTGTTAGAGCTAAAATTAGCATGTTTAAAGTGATTTTCATGCTTCCAGGGGCCCAAAACACAAGATTTATGGAATGGTTAAAAGTGCATGAAAATGGCCAATTTACTCACTCTGAGTTCTCAAAAAGGGTTTCTTCACCCCGGGAAGTTAATTAAATACCATTTGGAGGCATTTAATGTTCGAGCAAAAACGGCTGATTTTCGACAAAAGAGATAACACCCCCCCATTACGTCATGCTTCAGAAATGTGGAAAATGGTCCGTTTTCAAATGTTTTATTTTTGAACGTCAGTTCACATTTGTAGGTGGATCATCAGTGTTAGAGCTAAAATTAGCATGTTTAAAGTGATTTTCATGCTTCCAGGGGCCCAAAACACAAGATTTATGGAATGGTTAAAAGTGCATGAAAATGGCCAATTTACTCACTCTGAGTTCTCAAAAAGGGTTTCTTCACCCCGGGAAGTTAATTAAATACCATTTGGAGGCATTTAATGTTCGAGCAAAAATGGCTGATTTTCGACAAAAGAGATAACACCCCCCCATTACGTCATGCTTCAGAAATGTGGAAAATGGTCCGTTTTCAAATGTTTTATTTTTGAACGTCAGTTCACATTTGTAGGTGGATCATCAGTGTTAGAGCTAAAATTAGCATGTTTAAAGTGATTTTCATGCTTCCAGGGGCTCGGGAAGTTAATTAAATACCATTTGGAGGCATTTAATGTTCGAGCAAAAACGGCTGATTTTCGACAAAAGAGATAACACCCCCCCATACTGTCATGCTTCAGAAATGTGGAAAATGGTCCGTTTTCAAATGTTTTATTTTTGAACGTCAGTTCACATTTGTAGGTGGATCATCAGTGTTAGAGCTAAAATTAGCATGTTTAAAGTGATTTTCATGCTTCCAGGGGCTCGGGAAGTGAAATAAATACCATTTGGAGGCATTTAATGTTCGAGCAAAAACGGCTGATTTTCGACAAAAGAGATAACACCCCCCCATTACGTCATGCTTCAGAAATGTGTAAAATGGTCCGTTTTCAAATGTTTTATTTTTGAACGTCAGTTCACATTTGTAGGTGGATCATCAGTGTTAGAGCTAAAATTAGCATGTTTAAAGTGATTTTCATGCTTCCAGGGGCCCAAAACACAAGATTTATGGAATGGTTAAAAGTGCATGAAAATGGCCAATTTACTCACTCTGAGTTCTCAAAAAGGGTTTCTTCACCCCGGGAAGTTAATTAAATACCATTTGGAGGCATTTAATGTTCGAGCAAAAACGGCTGATTTTCGACAAAAGAGATAACACCCCCCCATTACGTCATGCTTCAGAAATGTGGAAAATGGTCCGTTTTCAAATGTTTTATTTTTGAACGTCAGTTCACATTTGTAGGTGGATCATCAGTGTTAGAGCTAAAATTAGCATGTTTAAAGTGATTTTCATGCTTCCAGGGGCTCGGGAAGTTAATTAAATACCATTTGGAGGCATTTAATGTTCGAGCAAAAACGGCTGATTTTCGACAAAAGAGATAACACCCCCCCATTACGTCATGCTTCAGAAATGTGGAAAATGGTCCGTTTTCAAATGTTTTATTTTTGAACGTCAGTTCACATTTGTAGGTGGATCATCAGTGTTAGAGCTAAAATTAGCATATTTAAAGTGATTTTCATGCTTCCAGGGGCCCAAAACACAAGATTTATGGAATGGTTAAAAGTGCATGAAAATGGCCAATTTACTCACTCTGAGTTCTCAAAAAGGGTTTCTTCACCCCGGGAAGTTAATTAAATACCATTTGGAGGCATTTAATGTTCGAGCAAAAACGGCTGATTTTCGACAAAAGAGATAACACCCCCCCATTACGTCATGCTTCAGAAATGTGGAAAATGGTCCATTTTCAAATGTTTTATTTTTGAACGTCAGTTCACATTTGTAGGTGGATCATCAGTGTTAGAGCTAAAATTAGCATGTTTAAAGTGATTTTCATGCTTCCAGGGGCTCGGGAAGTTAATTAAATACCATTTGGAGGCATTTAATGTTCGAGCAAAAACGGCTGATTTTCGACAAAAGAGATAACACCCCCCCATTACGTCATGCTTCAGAAATGTGGAAAATGGTCCGTTTTCAAATGTTTTATTTTTGAACGTCAGTTCACATTTGTAGGTGGATCATCAGTGTTAGAGCTAAAATTAGCATGTTTAAAGTGATTTTCATGCTTCCAGGGGCTCGGGAAGTTAATTAAATACCATTTGGAGGCATTTAATGTTCGAGCAAAAACGGCTGATTTTCGACAAAAGAGATAACACCCCCCATTACGTCATGCTTCAGAAATGTGGAAAATGGTCCGTTTTCAAATGTTTTATTTTTGAACGTCAGTTCACATTTGTAGGTGGATCATCAGTGTTAGAGCTAAAATTAGCATGTTTAAAGTGATTTTCATGCTTCCAGGGGCTCGGGAAGTTAATTAAATACCATTTGGAGGCATTTAATGTTCGAGCAAAAACGGCAGATTTTCGACAAAAGAGATAACACCCCCCCATTACGTCATGCTTCAGAAATGTGGAAAATGGTCCGTTTTCAAATGTTTTATTTTTGAACGTCAGTTCACATTTGTAGGTGGATCATCAGTGTTAGAGCTAAAATTAGCATGTTTAAAGTGATTTTCATGCTTCCAGGGGCCCAAAACACAAGATTTATGGAATGGTTAAAAGTGCATGAAAATGGCCAATTTACTCACTCTGAGTTCTCAAAAAGGGTTTCTTCACCCCGGGAAGTTAATTAAATACCATTTGGAGGCATTTAATGTTCGAGCAAAAACGGCTGATTTTCGACAAAAGAGATAACACCCCCCCATTACGTCATGCTTCAGAAATGTGGAAAATGGTCCGTTTTCAAATGTTTTATTTTTGAACGTCAGTTCACATTTGTAGGTGGATCATCAGTGTTAGAGCTAAAATTAGCATGTTTAAAGTGCTTTTCATGCTTCCAGGGGCCCAAAACACAAGATTTATGGAATGGTTAAAAGTGCATGAAAATGGCCAATTTACTCACTCTGAGTTCTCAAAAAGGGTTTCTTCACCCCGGGAAGTTAATTAAATACCATTTGGAGGCATTTAATGTTCGAGCAAAAACGGCTGATTTTCGACAAAAGAGATAACACCCCCCCATTACGTCATGCTTCAGAAATGTGGAAAATGGTCAGTTTTCAAATGTTTTATTTTTGAACGTCAGTTCACATTTGTAGGTGGATCATCAGTGTTAGAGCTAAAATTAGCATGTTTAAAGTGATTTTCATGCTTCCAGGGGCTCGGGAAGTTAATTAAATACCATTTGGAGGCATTTAATGTTCGAGCAAAAACGGCTGATTTTCGACAAAAGAGATAACACCCCCCCATGACGCCATGCTTCAGAAATGTGGAAAATGGTCCGTTTTCAAATGTTTTATTTTTGAACGTCAGTTCACATTTGTAGGTGGATCATCAGTGTTAGAGCTAAAATGAGCATGTTTAAAGTGATTTTCATGCTTCCAGGGGCTCGGGAAGTGAAATAAATACCATTTGGAGGCATTTAATGTTCGAGCAAAAACGGCTGATTTTCGACAAAAGAGATAACACCCCCCCATTACGTCATGCTTCAGAAATGTGGAAAATGGTCCGTTTTCAAATGTTTTATTTTTGAACGTCAGTTCACATTTGTAGGTGGATCATCAGTGTTAGAGCTAAAATTAGCATGTTTAAAGTGATTTTCATGCTTCCAGGGGCTCGGGAAGTTAATTAAATACCATTTGGAGGCATTTAATGTTCGAGCAAAAACGGCTGATTTTCGACAAAAGAGATAACACCCCCCCATTACGTCATGCTTCAGAAATGTGGAAAATGGTCCGTTTTCAAATGTTTTATTTTTGAACGTCAGTTCACATTTGTAGGTGGATCATCAGTGTTAGAGCTAAAATTAGCATGTTTAAAGTGATTTTCATGCTTCCAGGGGCCCAAAACACAAGATTAATGGAATGGTTAAAAGTGCATGAAAATGGCCAATTTACTCACTCTGAGTTCTCAAAAAGGGTTTCTTCACCCCGGGAAGTTAATTAAATACCATTTGGAGGCATTTAATGTTCGAGCAAAAACGGCTGATTTTCGACAAAAGAGATAACACCCCCCCATTACGTCATGCTTCAGAAATGTGGAAAATGGTCCTTTTTCAAATGTTTTATTTTTGAACGTCAGTTCACATTTGTAGGTGGATCATCAGTGTTAGAGCTAAAATTAGCATGTTTAAAGTGATTTTCATGCTTCCAGGGGCCCAAAACACAAGATTTATGGAATGGTTAAAAGTGCATGAAAATGGCCAATTTACTCACTCTGAGTTCTCAAAAAGGGTTTCTTCACCCCGGGAAGTTAATTAAATACCATTTGGAGGCATTTAATGTTCGAGCAAAAACGGCTGATTTTCGACAAAAGAGATAACACCCCCCCATTACGTCATGCTTCAGAAATGTGGAAAATGGTCCGTTTTCAAATGTTTTATTTTTGAACGTCAGTTCACATTTGTAGGTGGATCATCAGTGTTAGAGCTAAAATTAGCATGTTTAAAGTGATTTTCATGCTTCCAGGGGCTCGGGAAGTGAAATAAATACCATTTGGAGGCATTTAATGTTCGAGCAAAAACGGCTGATTTTCGACAAAAGAGATAACACCCCCCCATTACGTCATGCTTCAGAAATGTGGAAAATGGTCCGTTTTCAAATGTTTTATTTTTGAACGTCAGTTCACATTTGTAGGTGGATCATCAGTGTTAGAGCTAAAATTAGCATGTTTAAAGTGATTTTCATGCTTCCAGGGGCTCGGGAAGTTAATTAAATACCATTTGGAGGCATTTAATGTTCGAGCAAAAACGGCTGATTTTCGACAAAAGAGATAACACCCCCCCATTACGTCATGCTTCAGAAATGTGGAAAATGGTCCGTTTTCAAATGTTTTATTTTTGAACGTCAGTTCACATTTGTAGGTGGATCATCAGTGTTAGAGCTAAAATTAGCATGTTTAAAGTGATTTTCATGCTTCCAGGGGCCCAAAACACAAGATTAATGGAATGGTTAAAAGTGCATGAAAATGGCCAATTTACTCACTCTGAGTTCTCAAAAAGGGTTTCTTCACCCCGGGAAGTTAATTAAATACCATTTGGAGGCATTTAATGTTCGAGCAAAAACGGCTGATTTTCGACAAAAGAGATAACACCCCCCCATTACGTCATGCTTCAGAAATGTGGAAAATGGTCCTTTTTCAAATGTTTTATTTTTGAACGTCAGTTCACATTTGTAGGTGGATCATCAGTGTTAGAGCTAAAATTAGCATGTTTAAAGTGATTTTCATGCTTCCAGGGGCCCAAAACACAAGATTTATGGAATGGTTAAAAGTGCATGAAAATGGCCAATTTACTCACTCTGAGTTCTCAAAAAGGGTTTCTTCACCCCGGGAAGTTAATTAAATACCATTTGGAGGCATTTAATGTTCGAGCAAAAACGGCTGATTTTCGACAAAAGAGATAACACCCCCCCATTACGTCATGCTTCAGAAATGTGGAAAATGGTCCGTTTTCAAATGTTTTATTTTTGAACGTCAGTTCACATTTGTAGGTGGATCATCAGTGTTAGAGCTAAAATTAGCATGTTTAAAGTGATTTTCATGCTTCCAGGGGCTCGGGAAGTTAATTAAATACCATTTGGAGGCATTTAATGTTCGAGCAAAAACGGCTGATTTTCGACAAAAGAGATAACACCCCCCCATGACGTCATGCTTCAGAAATGTGGAAAATGGTCCGTTTTCAAATGTTTTATTTTTGAACGTCAGTTCACATTTGTAGGTGGATCATCAGTGTTAGAGCTAAAATTAGCATGTTTAAAGTGATTTTCATGCTTCCAGGGGCTCGGGAAGTGAAATAAATACCATTTGGAGGCATTTAATGTTCGAGCAAAAATGGCAGATTTTCGACAAAAGAGATAACACCCCCCCATTACGTCATGCTTCAGAAATGTGGAAAATGGTCCGTTTTCAAATGTTTTATTTTTGAACGTCAGTTCACATTTGTAGGTGGATCATCAGTGTTAGAGCTAAAATTAGCATGTTTAAAGTGATTTTCATGCTTCCAGGGGCTCGGGAAGTTAATTAAATACCATTTGGAGGCATTTAATGTTCGAGCAAAAACGGCTGATTTTCGACAAAAGAGATAACACCCCCCCATTACGTCATGCTTCAGAAATGTGGAAAATGGTCCGTTTTCAAATGTTTTATTTTTGAACGTCAGTTCACATTTGTAGGTGGATCATCAGTGTTAGAGCTAAAATTAGCATGTTTAAAGTGATTTTCATGCTTCCAGGGGCCCAAAACACAAGATTAATGGAATGGTTAAAAGTGCATGAAAATGGCCAATTTACTCACTCTGAGTTCTCAAAAAGGGTTTCTTCACCCCGGGAAGTTAATTAAATACCATTTGGAGGCATTTAATGTTCGAGCAAAAACGGCTGATTTTCGACAAAAGAGATAACACCCCCCCATTACGTCATGCTTCAGAAATGTGGAAAATGGTCCGTTTTCAAATGTTTTATTTTTGAACGTCAGTTCACATTTGTAGGTGGATCATCAGTGTTAGAGCTAAAATTGGCATGTTTAAAGTGATTTTCATGCTTCCAGGGGCTCGGGAAGTTAATTAAATACCATTTGGAGGCATTTAATGTTCGAGCAAAAACGGCTGATTTTCGACAAAAGAGATAACACCCCCCCATTACGTCATGCTTCAGAAATGTGGAAAATGGTCCGTTTTCAAATGTTTTATTTTTGAACGTCAGTTCACATTTGTAGGTGGATCATCAGTGTTAGAGCTAAAATTAGCATGTTTAAAGTGATTTTCATGCTTCCAGGGGCCCAAAACACAAGATTTATGGAATGGTTAAAAGTGCATGAAAATGGCCAATTTACTCACTCTGAGTTCTCAAAAAGGGTTTCTTCACCCCGGGAAGTTAATTAAATACCATTTGGAGGCATTTAATGTTCGAGCAAAAACGGCTGATTTTCGACAAAAGAGATAACACCCCCCCATTACGTCATGCTTCAGAAATGTGGAAAATGGTCCGTTTTCAAATGTTTTATTTTTGAACGTCAGTTCACATTTGTAGGTGGATCATCAGTGTTAGAGCTAAAATTAGCATGTTTAAAGTGATTTTCATGCTTCCAGGGGCTCGGGAAGTTAATTAAATACCATTTGGAGGCATTTAATGTTCGAGCAAAAACGGCTGATTTTCGACAAAAGAGATAACACCCCCCCCATTACGTCATGCTTCAGAAATGTGGAAAATGGTCCGTTTTCAAATGTTTTATTTTTGAACGTCAGTTCACATTTGTAGGTGGATCATCAGTGTTAGAGCTAAAATTAGCATGTTTAAAGTGATTTTCATGCTTCCAGGGGCCCAAAACACAAGATTTATGGAATGGTTAAAAGTGCATGAAAATGGCCAATTTACTCACTCTGAGTTCTCAAAAAGGGTTTCTTCACCCCGGGAAGTTAATTAAATACCATTTGGAGGCATTTAATGTTCGAGCAAAAACGGCTGATTTTCGACAAAAGAGATAACACCCCCACATTACGTCATGCTTCAGAAATGTGGAAAATGGTCCGTTTTCAAATGTTTTATTTTTGAACGTCAGTTCACATTTGTAGGTGGATCATCAGTGTTAGAGCTAAAATTAGCATGTTTAAAGTGATTTTCATGCTTCCAGGGGCTCGGGAAGTTAATTAAATACCATTTGGAGGCATTTAATGTTCGAGCAAAAACGGCTGATTTTCGACAAAAGAGATAACACCCCCCCATTACGTCATGCTTCAGAAATGTGGAAAATGGTCCGTTTTCAAATGTTTTATTTTTGAACGTCAGTTCACATTTGTAGGTGGATCATCAGTGTTAGAGCTAAAATTAGCATGTTTAAAGTGATTTTCATGCTTCCAGGGGCTCGGGAAGTTAATTAAATACCATTTGGAGGCATTTAATGTTCGAGCAAAAACGGCTGATTTTCGACAAAAGAGATAACACCCCCCCATTACGTCATGCTTCAGAAATGTGGAAAATGGTCCGTTTTCAAATGTTTTATTTTTGAACGTCAGTTCACATTTGTAGGTGGATCATCAGTGTTAGAGCTAAAATTAGCATGTTTAAAGTGATTTTCATGCTTCCAGGGGCTCGGGAAGTTAATTAAATACCATTTGGAGGCATTTAATGTTCGAGCAAAAACGGCTGATTTTCGACAAAAGAGATAACACCCCCCCATTACGTCATGCTTCAGAAATGTGGAAAATGGTCCGTTTTCAAATGTTTTATTTTTGAACGTCAGTTCACATTTGTAGGTGGATCATCAGTGTTAGAGCTAAAATTAGCATGTTTAAAGTGATTTTCATGCTTCCAGGGGCCCAAAACACAAGATTTATGGAATGGTTAAAAGTGCATGAAAATGGCCAATTTACTCACTCTGAGTTCTCAAAAAGGGTTTCTTCACCCCGGGAAGTTAATTAAATACCATTTGGAGGCATTTAATGTTCGAGCAAAAACGGCTGATTTTCGACAAAAGAGATAACACCCCCCCATTACGTCATGCTTCAGAAATGTGGAAAATGGTCAGTTTTCAAATGTTTTATTTTTGAACGTCAGTTCACATTTGTAGGTGGATCATCAGTGTTAGAGCTAAAATTAGCATGTTTAAAGTGATTTTCATGCTTCCAGGGGCTCAGGAAGTTAATTAAATACCATTTGGAGGCATTTAATGTTCGAGCAAAAACGGCTGATTTTCGACAAAAGAGATAACACCCCCCCATGACGCCATGCTTCAGAAATGTGGAAAATGGTCCGTTTTCAAATGTTTTATTTTTGAACATCAGTTCACATTTGTAGGTGGATCATCAGTGTTAGAGCTAAAATGAGCATGTTTAAAGTGATTTTCATGCTTCCAGGGGCTCGGGAAGTGAAATAAATACCATTTGGAGGCATTTAATGTTCGAGCAAAAACGGCTGATTTTCGACAAAAGAGATAACACCCCCCCATTACGTCATGCTTCAGAAATGTGGAAAATGGTCCGTTTTCAAATGTTTTATTTTTGAACGTCAGTTCACATTTGTAGGTGGATCATCAGTGTTAGAGCTAAAATTAGCATGTTTAAAGTGATTTTCATGCTTCCAGGGGCTCGGGAAGTTAATTAAATACCATTTGGAGGCATTTAATGTTCGAGCAAAAACGGCTGATTTTCGACAAAAGAGATAAC
Source organism: Lissotriton vulgaris (assembly GCF_964263255.1). Lineage (NCBI taxonomy): Eukaryota > Metazoa > Chordata > Amphibia > Caudata > Salamandridae > Lissotriton > Lissotriton vulgaris. Next base: position 305,476 of record NW_028248904.1, read on the forward strand.
ACCCCCCCATTACGTCATGCTTCAGAAATGTGGAAAATGGTCCGTTTTCAAATGTTTTATTTTTGAACGTCAGTTCACATTTGTAGGTGGATCATCAGTGTTAGAGCTAAAATTAGCATGTTTAAAGTGATTTTCATGCTTCCAGGGGCCCAAAACACAAGATTAATGGAATGGTTAAAAGTGCATGAAAATGGCCAATTTACTCACTCTGAGTTCTCAAAAAGGGTTTCTTCACCCCGGGAAGTTAATTAAATACCATTTGGAGGCATTTAATGTTCGAGCAAAAACGGCTGATTTTCGACAAAAGAGATAACACCCCCCCATTACGTCATGCTTCAGAAATGTGGAAAATGGTCCGTTTTCAAATGTTTTATTTTTGAACGTCAGTTCACATTTGTAGGTGGATCATCAGTGTTAGAGCTAAAATTAGCATGTTTAAAGTGATTTTCATGCTTCCAGGGGCTCGGGAAGTTAATTAAATACCATTTGGAGGCATTTAATGTTCGAGCAAAAACGGCTGATTTTCGACAAAAGAGATAACACCCCCCCATTACGTCATGCTTCAGAAATGTGGAAAATGGTCCGTTTTCAAATGTTTTATTTTTGAACGTCAGTTCACATTTGTAGGTGGATCATCAGTGTTAGAGCTAAAATTAGCATGTTTAAAGTGATTTTCATGCTTCCAGGGGCCCAAAACACAAGATTTATGGAATGGTTAAAAGTGCATGAAAATGGCCAATTTACTCACTCTGAGTTCTCAAAAAGGGTTTCTTCACCCCGGGAAGTTAATTAAATACCATTTGGAGGCATTTAATGTTCGAGCAAAAACGGCTGATTTTCGACAAAAGAGATAACACCCCCCCATTACGTCATGCTTCAGAAATGTGGAAAATGGTCAGTTTTCAAATGTTTTATTTTTGAACGTCAGTTCACATTTGTAGGTGGATCATCAGTGTTAGAGCTAAAATTAGCATGTTTAAAGTGATTTTCATGCTTCCAGGGGCTCAGGAAGTTAATTAAATACCATTTGGAGGCATTTAATGTTCGAGCAAAAACGGCTGATTTTCGACAAAAGAGATAACACCCCCCCATGACGCCATGCTTCAGAAATGTGGAAAATGGTCCGTTTTCAAATGTTTTATTTTTGAACATCAGTTCACATTTGTAGGTGGATCATCAGTGTTAGAGCTAAAATGAGCATGTTTAAAGTGATTTTCATGCTTCCAGGGGCTCGGGAAGTGAAATAAATACCATTTGGAGGCATTTAATGTTCGAGCAAAAACGGCTGATTTTCGACAAAAGAGATAACACCCCCCCATTACGTCATGCTTCAGAAATGTGGAAAATGGTCCGTTTTCAAATGTTTTATTTTTGAACGTCAGTTCACATTTGTAGGTGGATCATCAGTGTTAGAGCTAAAATTAGCATGTTTAAAGTGATTTTCATGCTTCCAGGGGCTCGGGAAGTTAATTAAATACCATTTGGAGGCATTTAATGTTCGAGCAAAAACGGCTGATTTTCGACAAAAGAGATAACACCCCCCCATTACGTCATGCTTCAGAAATGTGGAAAATGGTCCGTTTTCAAATGTTTTATTTTTGAACGTCAGTTCACATTTGTAGGTGGATCATCAGTGTTAGAGCTAAAATTAGCATGTTTAAAGTGATTTTCATGCTTCCAGGGGCCCAAAACACAAGATTAATGGAATGGTTAAAAGTGCATGAAAATGGCCAATTTACTCACTCTGAGTTCTCAAAAAGGGTTTCTTCACCCCGGGAAGTTAATTAAATACCATTTGGAGGCATTTAATGTTCGAGCAAAAACGGCTGATTTTCGACAAAAGAGATAACACCCCCCCATTACGTCATGCTTCAGAAATGTGGAAAATGGTCCGTTTTCAAATGTTTTATTTTTGAACGTCAGTTCACATTTGTAGGTGGATCATCAGTGTTAGAGCTAAAATTAGCATGTTTAAAGTGATTTTCATGCTTCCAGGGGCTCGGGAAGTTAATTAAATACCATTTGGAGGCATTTAATGTTCGAGCAAAAACGGCTGATTTTCGACAAAAGAGATAACACCCCCCCATTACGTCATGCTTCAGAAATGTGGAAAATGGTCCTTTTTCAAATGTTTTATTTTTGAACGTCAGTTCACATTTGTAGGTGGATCATCAGTGTTAGAGCTAAAATTAGCATGTTTAAAGTGATTTTCATGCTTCCAGGGGCCCAAAACACAAGATTTATGGAATGGTTAAAAGTGCATGAAAATGGCCAATTTACTCACTCTGAGTTCTCAAAAAGGGTTTCTTCACCCCGGGAAGTTAATTAAATACCATTTGGAGGCATTTAATGTTCGAGCAAAAACGGCTGATTTTCGACAAAAGAGATAACACCCCCCCATTACGTCATGCTTCAGAAATGTGGAAAATGGTCCGTTTTCAAATGTTTTATTTTTGAACGTCAGTTCACATTTGTAGGTGGATCATCAGTGTTAGAGCTAAAATTAGCATGTTTAAAGTGATTTTCATGCTTCCAGGGGCTCGGGAAGTTAATTAAATACCATTTGGAGGCATTTAATGTTCGAGCAAAAACGGCTGATTTTCGACAAAAGAGATAACACCCCCCCCATGACGTCATGCTTCAGAAATGTGGAAAATGGTCCGTTTTCAAATGTTTTATTTTTGAACGTCAGTTCACATTTGTAGGTGGATCATCAGTGTTAGAGCTAAAATTAGCATGTTTAAAGTGATTTTCATGCTTCCAGGGGCTCGGGAAGTGAAATAAATACCATTTGGAGGCATTTAATGTTCGAGCAAAAATGGCAGATTTTCGACAAAAGAGATAACACCCCCCCATTACGTCATGCTTCAGAAATGTGGAAAATGGTCCGTTTTCAAATGTTTTATTTTTGAACGTCAGTTCACATTTGTAGGTGGATCATCAGTGTTAGAGCTAAAATTAGCATGTTTAAAGTGATTTTCATGCTTCCAGGGGCTCGGGAAGTTAATTAAATACCATTTGGAGGCATTTAATGTTCGAGCAAAAACGGCTGATTTTCGACAAAAGAGATAACACCCCCCCATTACGTCATGCTTCAGAAATGTGGAAAATGGTCCGTTTTCAAATGTTTTATTTTTGAACGTCAGTTCACATTTGTAGGTGGATCATCAGTGTTAGAGCTAAAATTAGCATGTTTAAAGTGATTTTCATGCTTCCAGGGGCCCAAAACACAAGATTAATGGAATGGTTAAAAGTGCATGAAAATGGCCAATTTACTCACTCTGAGTTCTCAAAAAGGGTTTCTTCACCCCGGGAAGTTAATTAAATACCATTTGGAGGCATTTAATGTTCGAGCAAAAACGGCTGATTTTCGACAAAAGAGATAACACCCCCCCATTACGTCATGCTTCAGAAATGTGGAAAATGGTCCGTTTTCAAATGTTTTATTTTTGAACGTCAGTTCACATTTGTAGGTGGATCATCAGTGTTAGAGCTAAAATTAGCATGTTTAAAGTGATTTTCATGCTTCCAGGGGCTCGGGAAGTTAATTAAATACCATTTGGAGGCATTTAATGTCCGAGCAAAAACGGCTGATTTTCGACAAAAGAGATAACACCCCCCCATTACGTCATGCTTCAGAAATGTGGAAAATGGTCCGTTTTCAAATGTTTTATTTTTGAACGTCAGTTCACATTTGTAGGTGGATCATCAGTGTTAGAGCTAAAATTAGCATGTTTAAAGTGATTTTCATGCTTCCAGGGGCCCAAAACACAAGATTTATGGAATGGTTAAAAGTGCATGAAAATGGCCAATTTACTCACTCTGAGTTCTCAAAAAGGGTTTCTTCACCCCGGGAAGTTAATTAAATACCATTTGGAGGCATTTAATGTTCGAGCAAAATCGGCTGATTTTCGACAAAAGAGATAACACCCCCCCCATTACGTCATGCTTCAGAAATGTGGAAAATGGTCCGTTTTCAAATGTTTTATTTTTGAACGTCAGTTCACATTTGTAGGTGGATCATCAGTGTTAGAGCTAAAATTAGCATGTTTAAAGTGCTTTTCATGCTTCCAGGGGCCCAAAACACAAGATTTATGGAATGGTTAAAAGTGCATGAAAATGGCCAATTTACTCACTCTGAGTTCTCAAAAAGGGTTTCTTCACCCCGGGAAGTTAATTAAATACCATTTGGAGGCATTTAATGTTCGAGCAAAAACGGCTGATTTTCGACAAAAGAGATAACACCCCCCCATTACGTCATGCTTCAGAAATGTGGAAAATGGTCAGTTTTCAAATGTTTTATTTTTGAACGTCATTTCACATTTGTAGGTGGATCATCAGTGTTAGAGCTAAAATTAGCATGTTTAAAGTGATTTTCATGCTTCCAGGGGCTCGGGAAGTTAATTAAATACCATTTGGAGGCATTTAATGTTCGAGCAAAAACGGCTGATTTTCGACAAAAGAGATAACACCCCCCCATGACGCCATGCTTCAGAAATGTGGAAAATGGTCCGTTTTCAAATGTTTTTTTTTTGAACGTCAGTTCACATTTGTAGGTGGATCATCAGTGTTAGAGCTAAAATGAGCATGTTTAAAGTGATTTTCATGCTTCCAGGGGCTCGGGAAGTGAAATAAATACCATTTGGAGGCATTTAATGTTCGAGCAAAAACGGCTGATTTTCGACAAAAGAGATAACACCCCCCCATTACGTCATGCTTCAGAAATGTGGAAAATGGTCCGTTTTCAAATGTTTTATTTTTGAACGTCAGTTCACATTTGTAGGTGGATCATCAGTGTTAGAGCTAAAATTAGCATGTTTAAAGTGATTTTCATGCTTCCAGGGGCTCGGGAAGTTAATTAAATACCATTTGGAGGCATTTAATGTTCGAGCAAAAACGGCTGATTTTCGACAAAAGAGATAACACCCCCCCATTACGTCATGCTTCAGAAATGTGGAAAATGGTCCGTTTTCAAATGTTTTATTTTTGAACGTCAGTTCACATTTGTAGGTGGATCATCAGTGTTAGAGCTAAAATTAGCATGTTTAAAGTGATTTTCATGCTTCCAGGGGCCCAAAACACAAGATTAATGGAATGGTTAAAAGTGCATGAAAATGGCCAATTTACTCACTCTGAGTTCTCAAAAAGGGTTTCTTCACCCCGGGAAGTTAATTAAATACCATTTGGAGGCATTTAATGTTCGAGCAAAAACGGCTGATTTTCGACAAAAGAGATAACACCCCCCCATTACGTCATGCTTCAGAAATGTGGAAAATGGTCCGTTTTCAAATGTTTTATTTTTGAACGTCAGTTCACATTTGTAGGTGGATCATCAGTGTTAGAGCTAAAATTAGCATGTTTAAAGTGATTTTCATGCTTCCAGGGGCTCGGGAAGTTAATTAAATACCATTTGGAGGCATTTAATGTTCGAGCAAAAACGGCTGATTTTCGACAAAAGAGATAACACCCCCCCATTACGTCATGCTTCAGAAATGTGGAAAATGGTCCTTTTTCAAATGTTTTATTTTTGAACGTCAGTTCACATTTGTAGGTGGATCATCAGTGTTAGAGCTAAAATTAGCATGTTTAAAGTGATTTTCATGCTTCCAGGGGCCCAAAACACAAGATTTATGGAATGGTTAAAAGTGCATGAAAATGGCCAATTTACTCACTCTGAGTTCTCAAAAAGGGTTTCTTCACCCCGGGAAGTTAATTAAATACCATTTGGAGGCATTTAATGTTCGAGCAAAAACGGCTGATTTTCGACAAAAGAGATAACACCCCCCCATTACGTCATGCTTCAGAAATGTGGAAAATGGTCCGTTTTCAAATGTTTTATTTTTGAACGTCAGTTCACATTTGTAGGTGGATCATCAGTGTTAGAGCTAAAATTAGCATGTTTAAAGTGATTTTCATGCTTCCAGGGGCTCGGGAAGTTAATTAAATACCATTTGGAGGCATTTAATGTTCGAGCAAAAACGGCTGATTTTCGACAAAAGAGATAACACCCCCCCATGACGTCATGCTTCAGAAATGTGGAAAATGGTCCGTTTTCAAATGTTTTATTTTTGAACGTCAGTTCACATTTGTAGGTGGATCATCAGTGTTAGAGCTAAAATTAGCATGTTTAAAGTGATTTTCATGCTTCCAGGGGCTCGGGAAGTGAAATAAATACCATTTGGAGGCATTTAATGTTCGAGCAAAAATGGCAGATTTTCGACAAAAGAGATAACACCCCCCCATTACGTCATGCTTCAGAAATGTGGAAAATGGTCCGTTTTCAAATGTTTTATTTTTGAACGTCAGTTCACATTTGTAGGTGGATCATCAGTGTTAGAGCTAAAATTAGCATGTTTAAAGTGATTTTCATGCTTCCAGGGGCTCGGGAAGTTAATTAAATACCATTTGGAGGCATTTAATGTTCGAGCAAAAACGGCTGATTTTCGACAAAAGAGATAACACCCCCCCATTACGTCATGCTTCAGAAATGTGGAAAATGGTCCGTTTTCAAATGTTTTATTTTTGAACGTCAGTTCACATTTGTAGGTGGATCATCAGTGTTAGAGCTAAAATTAGCATGTTTAAAGTGATTTTCATGCTTCCAGGGGCCCAAAACACAAGATTAATGGAATGGTTAAAAGTGCATGAAAATGGCCAATTTACTCACTCTGAGTTCTCAAAAAGGGTTTCTTCACCCCGGGAAGTTAATTAAATACCATTTGGAGGCATTTAATGTTCGAGCAAAAACGGCTGATTTTCGACAAAAGAGATAACACCCCCCCATTACGTCATGCTTCAGAAATGTGGAAAATGGTCCGTTTTCAAATGTTTTATTTTTGAACGTCAGTTCACATTTGTAGGTGGATCATCAGTGTTAGAGCTAAAATTAGCATGTTTAAAGTGATTTTCATGCTTCCAGGGGCTCGGGAAGTTAATTAAATACCATTTGGAGGCATTTAATGTTCGAGCAAAAACGGCTGATTTTCGACAAAAGAGATAACACCCCCCCATTACGTCATGCTTCAGAAATGTGGAAAATGGTCCGTTTTCAAATGTTTTATTTTTGAACGTCAGTTCACATTTGTAGGTGGATCATCAGTGTTAGAGCTAAAATTAGCATGTTTAAAGTGATTTTCATGCTTCCAGGGGCCCAAAACACAAGATTTATGGAATGGTTAAAAGTGCATGAAAATGGCCAATTTACTCACTCTGAGTTCTCAAAAAGGGTTTCTTCACCCCGGGAAGTTAATTAAATACCATTTGGAGGCATTTAATGTTCGAGCAAAAACGGCTGATTTTCGACAAAAGAGATAACACCCCCCCATTACGTCATGCTTCAGAAATGTGGAAAATGGTCCGTTTTCAAATGTTTTATTTTTGAACGTCAGTTCACATTTGTAGGTGGATCATCAGTGTTAGAGCTAAAATTAGCATGTTTAAAGTGCTTTTCATGCTTCCAGGGGCCCAAAACACAAGATTTATGGAATGGTTAAAAGTGCATGAAAATGGCCAATTTACTCACTCTGAGTTCTCAAAAAGGGTTTCTTCACCCCGGGAAGTTAATTAAATACCATTTGGAGGCATTTAATGTTCGAGCAAAAACGGCTGATTTTCGACAAAAGAGATAACACCCCCCCATTACGTCATGCTTCAGAAATGTGGAAAATGGTCAGTTTTCAAATGTTTTATTTTTGAACGTCAGTTCACATTTGTAGGTGGATCATCAGTGTTAGAGCTAAAATTAGCATGTTTAAAGTGATTTTCATGCTTCCAGGGGCTCGGGAAGTTAATTAAATACCATTTGGAGGCATTTAATGTTCGAGCAAAAACGGCTGATTTTCGACAAAAGAGATAACACCCCCCCATGACGCCATGCTTCAGAAATGTGGAAAATGGTCCGTTTTCAAATGTTTTATTTTTGAACGTCAGTTCACATTTGTAGGTGGATCATCAGTGTTAGAGCTAAAATGAGCATGTTTAAAGTGATTTTCATGCTTCCAGGGGCTCGGGAAGTGAAATAAATACCATTTGGAGGCATTTAATGTTCGAGCAAAAACGGCTGATTTTCGACAAAAGAGATAACACCCCCCCATTACGTCATGCTTCAGAAATGTGGAAAATGGTCCGTTTTCAAATGTTTTATTTTTGAACGTCAGTTCACATTTGTAGGTGGATCATCAGTGTTAGAGCTAAAATTAGCATGTTTAAAGTGATTTTCATGCTTCCAGGGGCTCGGGAAGTTAATTAAATACCATTTGGAGGCATTTAATGTTCGAGCAAAAACGGCTGATTTTCGACAAAAGAGATAACACCCCCCCATTACGTCATGCTTCAGAAATGTGGAAAATGGTCCGTTTTCAAATGTTTTATTTTTGAACGTCAGTTCACATTTGTAGGTGGATCATCAGTGTTAGAGCTAAAATTAGCATGTTTAAAGTGATTTTCATGCTTCCAGGGGCCCAAAACACAAGATTAATGGAATGGTTAAAAGTGCATGAAAATGGCCAATTTACTCACTCTGAGTTCTCAAAAAGGGTTTCTTCACCCCGGGAAGTTAATTAAATACCATTTGGAGGCATTTAATGTTCGAGCAAAAACGGCTGATTTTCGACAAAAGAGATAACACCCCCCCATTACGTCATGCTTCAGAAATGTGGAAAATGGTCCGTTTTCAAATGTTTTATTTTTGAACGTCAGTTCACATTTGTAGGTGGATCATCAGTGTTAGAGCTAAAATTAGCATGTTTAAAGTGATTTTCATGCTTCCAGGGGCTCGGGAAGTTAATTAAATACCATTTGGAGGCATTTAATGTTCGAGCAAAAACGGCTGATTTTCGACAAAAGAGATAACACCCCCCCATTACGTCATGCTTCAGAAATGTGGAAAATGGTCCTTTTTCAAATGTTTTATTTTTGAACGTCAGTTCACATTTGTAGGTGGATCATCAGTGTTAGAGCTAAAATTAGCATGTTTAAAGTGATTTTCATGCTTCCAGGGGCCCAAAACACAAGATTTATGGAATGGTTAAAAGTGCATGAAAATGGCCAATTTACTCACTCTGAGTTCTCAAAAAGGGTTTCTTCACCCCGGGAAGTTAATTAAATACCATTTGGAGGCATTTAATGTTCGAGCAAAAACGGCTGATTTTCGACAAAAGAGATAACACCCCCCCATTACGTCATGCTTCAGAAATGTGGAAAATGGTCCGTTTTCAAATGTTTTATTTTTGAACGTCAGTTCACATTTGTAGGTGGATCATCAGTGTTAGAGCTAAAATTAGCATGTTTAAAGTGATTTTCATGCTTCCAGGGGCTCGGGAAGTTAATTAAATACCATTTGGAGGCATTTAATGTTCGAGCAAAAACGGCTGATTTTCGACAAAAGAGATAACACCCCCCCATGACGTCATGCTTCAGAAATGTGGAAAATGGTCCGTTTTCAAATGTTTTATTTTTGAACGTCAGTTCACATTTGTAGGTGGATCATCAGTGTTAGAGCTAAAATTAGCATGTTTAAAGTGATTTTCATGCTTCCAGGGGCTCGGGAAGTGAAATAAATACCATTTGGAGGCATTTAATGTTCGAGCAAAAATGGCAGATTTTCGACAAAAGAGATAACACCCCCCCATTACGTCATGCTTCAGAAATGTGGAAAATGGTCCGTTTTCAAATGTTTTATTTTTGAACGTCAGTTCACATTTGTAGGTGGATCATCAGTGTTAGAGCTAAAATTAGCATGTTTAAAGTGATTTTCATGCTTCCAGGGGCTCGGGAAGTTAATTAAATACCATTTGGAGGCATTTAATGTTCGAGCAAAAACGGCTGATTTTCGACAAAAGAGATAACACCCCCCCATTACGTCATGCTTCAGAAATGTGGAAAATGGTCCGTTTTCAAATGTTTTATTTTTGAACGTCAGTTCACATTTGTAGGTGGATCATCAGTGTTAGAGCTAAAATTAGCATGTTTAAAGTGATTTTCATGCTTCCAGGGGCCCAAAACACAAGATTAATGGAATGGTTAAAAGTGCATGAAAATGGCCAATTTACTCACTCTGAGTTCTCAAAAAGGGTTTCTTCACCCCGGGAAGTTAATTAAATACCATTTGGAGGCATTTAATGTTCGAGCAAAAACGGCTGATTTTCGACAAAAGAGATAACACCCCCCCATTACGTCATGCTTCAGAAATGTGGAAAATGGTCCGTTTTCAAATGTTTTATTTTTGAACGTCAGTTCACATTTGTAGGTGGATCATCAGTGTTAGAGCTAAAATTAGCATGTTTAAAGTGATTTTCATGCTTCCAGGGGCTCGGGAAGTTAATTAAATACCATTTGGAGGCATTTAATGTTCGAGCAAAAACGGCTGATTTTCGACAAAAGAGATAACACCCCCCCATTACGTCATGCTTCAGAAATGTGGAAAATGGTCCGTTTTCAAATGTTTTATTTTTGAACGTCAGTTCACATTTGTAGGTGGATCATCAGTGTTAGAGCTAAAATTAGCATGTTTAAAGTGATTTTCATGCTTCCAGGGGCCCAAAACACAAGATTTATGGAATGGTTAAAAGTGCATGAAAATGGCCAATGTACTCACTCTGAGTTCTCAAAAAGGGTTTCTTCACCCCGGGAAGTTAATTAAATACCATTTGGAGGCATTTAATGTTCGAGCAAAAACGGCTGATTTTCGACAAAAGAGATAACACCCCCCCATTACGTCATGCTTCAGAAATGTGGAAAATGGTCCGTTTTCAAATGTTTTATTTTTGAACGTCAGTTCACATTTGTAGGTGGATCATCAGTGTTAGAGCTAAAATTAGCATGTTTAAAGTGCTTTTCATGCTTCCAGGGGCCCAAAACACAAGATTTATGGAATGGTTAAAAGTGCATGAAAATGGCCAATTTACTCACTCTGAGTTCTCAAAAAGGGTTTCTTCACCCCGGGAAGTTAATTAAATACCATTTGGAGGCATTTAATGTTCGAGCAAAAACGGCTGATTTTCGACAAAAGAGATAACACCCCCCCATTACGTCATGCTTCAGAAATGTGGAAAATGGTCAGTTTTCAAATGTTTTATTTTTGAACGTCAGTTCACATTTGTAGGTGGATCATCAGTGTTAGAGCTAAAATTAGCATGTTTAAAGTGATTTTCATGCTTCCAGGGGCTCGGGAAGTTAATTAAATACCATTTGGAGGCATTTAATGTTCGAGCAAAAACGGCTGATTTTCGACAAAAGAGATAACACCCCCCATGACGCCATGCTTCAGAAATGTGGAAAATGGTCCGTTTTCAAATGTTTTATTTTTGAACGTCAGTTCACATTTGTAGGTGGATCATCAGTGTTAGAGCTAAAATGAGCATGTTTAAAGTGATTTTCATGCTTCCAGGGGCTCGGGAAGTGAAATAAATACCATTTGGAGGCATTTAATGTTCGAGCAAAAACGGCTGATTTTCGACAAAAGAGATAACACCCCCCCATTACGTCATGCTTCAGAAATGTGGAAAATGGTCCGTTTTCAAATGTTTTATTTTTGAACGTCAGTTCACATTTGTAGGTGGATCATCAGTGTTAGAGCTAAAATTAGCATGTTTAAAGTGATTTTCATGCTTCCAGGGGCTCGGGAAGTTAATTAAATACCATTTGGAGGCATTTAATGTTCGAGCAAAAACGGCTGATTTTCGACAAAAGAGATAACACCCCCCCATTACGTCATGCTTCAGAAATGTGGAAAATGGTCCGTTTTCAAATGTTTTATTTTTGAACGTCAGTTCACATTTGTAGGTGGATCATCAGTGTTAGAGCTAAAATTAGCATGTTTAAAGTGATTTTCATGCTTCCAGGGGCCCAAAACACAAGATTAATGGAATGGTTAAAAGTGCATGAAAATGGCCAATTTACTCACTCTGAGTTCTCAAAAAGGGTTTCTTCACCCCGGGAAGTTAATTAAATACCATTTGGAGGCATTTAATGTTCGAGCAAAAACGGCTGATTTTCGACAAAAGAGATAACACCCCCCCATTACGTCATGCTTCAGAAATGTGGAAAATGGTCCGTTTTCAAATGTTTTATTTTTGAACGTCAGTTCACATTTGTAGGTGGATCATCAGTGTTAGAGCTAAAATTAGCATGTTTAAAGTGATTTTCATGCTTCCAGGGGCTCGGGAAGTTAATTAAATACCATTTGGAGGCATTTAATGTTCGAGCAAAAACGGCTGATTTTCGACAAAAGAGATAACACCCCCCCATTACGTCATGCTTCAGAAATGTGGAAAATGGTCCTTTTTCAAATGTTTTATTTTTGAACGTCAGTTCACATTTGTAGGTGGATCATCAGTGTTAGAGCTAAAATTAGCATGTTTAAAGTGATTTTCATGCTTCCAGGGGCCCAAAACACAAGATTTATGGAATGGTTAAAAGTGCATGAAAATGGCCAATTTACTCACTCTGAGTTCTCAAAAAGGGTTTCTTCACCTTGGGAAGTTAATTAAATACCATTTGGAGGCATTTAATGTTCGAGCAAAAACGGCTGATTTTCGACAAAAGAGATAACACCCCCCCATTACGTCATGCTTCAGAAATGTGGAAAATGGTCCGTTTTCAAATGTTTTATTTTTGAACGTCAGTTCACATTTGTAGGTGGATCATCAGTGTTAGAGCTAAAATTAGCATGTTTAAAGTGATTTTCATGCTTCCAGGGGCTCGGGAAGTTAATTAAATACCATTTGGAGGCATTTAATGTTCGAGCAAAAACGGCTGATTTTCGACAAAAGAGATAACACCCCCCCATGACGTCATGCTTCAGAAATGTGGAAAATGGTCCGTTTTCAAATGTTTTATTTTTGAACGTCAGTTCACATTTGTAGGTGGATCATCAGTGTTAGAGCTAAAATTAGCATGTTTAAAGTGATTTTCATGCTTCCAGGGGCTCGGGAAGTGAAATAAATACCATTTGGAGGCATTTAATGTTCGAGCAAAAATGGCAGATTTTCGACAAAAGAGATAACACCCCCCCATTACGTCATGCTTCAGAAATGTGGAAAATGGTCCGTTTTCAAATGTTTTATTTTTGAACGTCAGTTCACATTTGTAGGTGGATCATCAGTGTTAGAGCTAAAATTAGCATGTTTAAAGTGATTTTCATGCTTCCAGGGGCTCGGGAAGTTAATTAAATACCATTTGGAGGCATTTAATGTTCGAGCAAAAACGGCTGATTTTCGACAAAAGAGATAACACCCCCCCATTACGTCATGCTTCAGAAATGTGGAAAATGGTCCGTTTTCAAATGTTTTATTTTTGAACGTTAGTTCACATTTGTAGGTGGATCATCAGTGTTAGAGCTAAAATTAGCATGTTTAAAGTGATTTTCATGCTTCCAGGGGCCCAAAACACAAGATTAATGGAATGGTTAAAAGTGCATGAAAATGGCCAATTTACTCACTCTGAGTTCTCAAAAAGGGTTTCTTCACCCCGGGAAGTTAATTAAATACCATTTGGAGGCATTTAATGTTCGAGCAAAAACGGCTGATTTTCGACAAAAGAGATAACACCCCCCCATTACGTCATGCTTCAGAAATGTGGAAAATGGTCCGTTTTCAAATGTTTTATTTTTGAACGTCAGTTCACATTTGTAGGTGGATCATCAGTGTTAGAGCTAAAATTAGCATGTTTAAAGTGATTTTCATGCTTCCAGGGGCTCGGGAAGTTAATTAAATACCATTTGGAGGCATTTAATGTTCGAGCAAAAACGGCTGATTTTCGACAAAAGAGATAACAACCCCCATTACGTCATGCTTCAGAAATGTGGAAAATGGTCCGTTTTCAAATGTTTTATTTTTGAACGTCAGTTCACATTTGTAGGTGGATCATCAGTGTTAGAGCTAAAATTAGCATGTTTAAAGTGATTTTCATGCTTCCAGGGGCCCAAAACACAAGATTTATGGAATGGTTAAAAGTGCATGAAAATGGCCAATTTACTCACTCTGAGTTCTCAAAAAGGGTTTCTTCACCCCGGGAAGTTAATTAAATACCATTTGGAGGCATTTAATGTTCGAGCAAAAACGGCTGATTTTCGACAAAAGAGATAACACCCCCCCATTACGTCATGCTTCAGAAATGTGGAAAATGGTCCGTTTTCAAATGTTTTATTTTTGAACGTCAGTTCACATTTGTAGGTGGATCATCAGTGTTAGAGCTAAAATTAGCATGTTTAAAGTGATTTTCATGCTTCCAGGGGCCCAAAACACAAGATTTATGGAATGGTTAAAAGTGCATGAAAATGGCCAATTTACTCACTCTGAGTTCTCAAAAAGGGTTTCTTCACCCCAGGAAGTTAATTAAATACCATTTGGAGGCATTTAATGTTCGAGCAAAAACGGCTGATTTTCGACAAAAGAGATAACACCCCCCCATTACGTCATGCTTCAGAAATGTGGAAAATGGTCCGTTTTCAAATGTTTTATTTTTGAACGTCAGTTCACATTTGTAGGTGGATCATCAGTGTTAGAGCTAAAATTAGCATGTTTAAAGTGATTTTCATGCTTCCAGGTGCTCGGGAAGTGAAATAAATACCATTTGGAGGCATTTAATGTTCGAGCAAAAACGGCTGATTTTCGACAAAAGAGATAACACCCCCCCATTACGTCATGCTTCAGAAATGTTGAAAATGGTCCGTTTTCAAATGTTTTATTTTTGAACGTCAGTTCACATTTGTAGGTGGATCATCAGTGTTAGAGCTAAAATTAGCATGTTTAAAGTGATTTTCATGCTTCCAGGGGCCCAAAACACAAGATTTATGGAATGGTTAAAAGTGCATGAAAATGGCCAATTTACTCACTCTGAGTTCTCAAAAAGGGTTTCTTCACCCCGGGAAGTTAATTAAATACCATTTGGAGGCATTTAATGTTCGAGCAAAAACGGCTGATTTTCGACAAAAGAGATAACACCCCCCCATTACGTCATGCTTCAGAAATGTGGAAAATGGTCCATTTTCAAATGTTTTATTTTTGAACGTCAGTTCACATTTGTAGGTGGATCATCAGTGTTAGAGCTAAAATTAGCATGTTTAAAGTGATTTTCATGCTTCCAGGGGCCCAAAACACAAGATTTATGGAATGGTTAAAAGTGCATGAAAATGGCCAATTTACTCACTCTGAGTTCTCAAAAAGGGTTTCTTCACCCCGGGAAGTTAATTAAATACCATTTGGAGGCATTTAATGTTCGAGCAAAAACGGCTGATTTTCGACAAAAGAGATAACACCCCCCCATTACGTCATGCTTCAGAAATGTGGAAAATGGTCCGTTTTCAAATGTTTTATTTTTGAACGTCAGTTCACATTTGTAGGTGGATCATCAGTGTTAGAGCTAAAATTAGCATGTTTAAAGTGATTTTCATGCTTCCAGGGGCCCAAAACACAAGATTTATGGAATGGTTAAAAGTGCATGAAAATGGCCAATTTACTCACTCTGAGTTCTCAAAAAGGGTTTCTTCACCCCGGGAAGTTAATTAAATACCATTTGGAGGCATTTAATGTTCGAGCAAAAACGGCTGATTTTCGACAAAAGAGATAACACCCCCCCATTACGTCATGCTTCAGAAATGTGGAAAATGGTCCGTTTTCAAATGTTTTATTTTTGAACGTCAGTTCACATTTGTAGGTGGATCATCAGTGTTAGAGCTAAAATTAGCATGTTTAAAGTGATTTTCATGCTTCCAGGGGCCCAAAACACAAGATTTATGGAATGGTTAAAAGTGCATGAAAATGGCCAATTTACTCACTCTGAGTTCTCAAAAAGGGTTTCTTCACCCCGGGAAGTTAATTAAATACCATTTGGAGGCATTTAATGTTCGAGCAAAAACGGCTGATTTTCGACAAAAGAGATAACACCCCCCCATTACGTCATGCTTCAGAAATGTGGAAAATGGTCCGTTTTCAAATGTTTTATTTTTGAACGTCAGTTCACATTTGTAGGTGGATCATCAGTGTTAGAGCTAAAATTAGCATGTTTAAAGTGATTTTCATGCTTCCAGGGGCCCAAAACACAAGATTTATGGAATGGTTAAAAGTGCATGAAAATGGCCAATTTACTCACTCTGAGTTCTCAAAAAGGGTTTCTTCACCCCGGGAAGTTAATTAAATACCATTTGGAGGCATTTAATGTTCGAGCAAAAACGGCTGATTTTCGACAAAAGAGATAACACCCCCCCATTACGTCATGCTTCAGAAATGTGGAAAATGGTCCGTTTTCAAATGTTTTATTTTTGAACGTCAGTTCACATTTGTAGGTGGATCATCAGTGTTAGAGCTAAAATTAGCATGTTTAAAGTGATTTTCATGCTTCCAGGGGCCCAGAACACAAGATTTATGGAATGGTTAAAAGTGCATGAAAATGGCCAATTTACTCACTCTGAGTTCTCAAAAAGGGTTTCTTCACCCCGGGAAGTTAATTAAATACCATTTGGAGGCATTTAATGTTCGAGCAAAAACGGCTGATTTTCGACAAAAGAGATAACACCCCCCCATTACGTCATGCTTCAGAAATGTGGAAAATGGTCCGTTTTCAAATGTTTTATTTTTGAACGTCAGTTCACATTTGTAGGTGGATCATCAGTGTTAGAGCTAAAATTAGTATGTTTAAAGTGATTTTCATGCTTCCAGGGGCTCGGGAAGTGAAATAAATACCATTTGGAGGCATTTAATGTTCGAGCAAAAACGGCTGATTTTCGACAAAAGAGATAACACCCCCCCATTACGTCATGCTTCAGAAATGTGGAAAATGGTCCGTTTTCAAATGTTTTATTTTTGAACGTCAGTTCACATTTGTAGGTGGATCATCAGTGTTAGAGCTAAAATTAGCATGTTTAAAGTGATTTTCATGCTTCCAGGGGCCCAAAACACAAGATTTATGGAATGGTTAAAAGTGCATGAAAATGGCCAATTTACTCACTCTGAGTTCTCAAAAAGGGTTTCTTCACCCCGGGAAGTTAATTAAATACCATTTGGAGGCATTTAATGTTCGAGCAAAAACGGCTGATTTTCGACAAAAGAGATAACACCCCCCCATTACGTCATGCTTCAGAAATGTGGAAAATGGTCCGTTTTCAAATGTTTTATTTTTGAACGTCAGTTCACATTTGTAGGTGGATCATCAGTGTTAGAGCTAAAATTAGCATGTTTAAAGTGATTTTCATGCTTCCAGGGGCTCGGGAAGTTAATTAAATACCATTTGGAGGCATTTAATGTTCGAGCAAAAACGGCTGATTTTCGACAAAAGAGATAACACCCCCCCATGACGTCATGCTTCAGAAATGTGGAAAATGGTCCGTTTTCAAATGTTTTATTTTTGAACGTCAGTTCACATTTGTAGGTGGATCATCAGTGTTAGAGCTAAAATTAGCATGTTTAAAGTGATTTTCATGCTTCCAGGGGCTCGGGAAGTGAAATAAATACCATTTGGAGGCATTTAATGTTCGAGCAAAAATGGCAGATTTTCGACAAAAGAGATAACACCCCCCCATTACGTCATGCTTCAGAAATGTGGAAAATGGTCCGTTTTCAAATGTTTTATTTTTGAACGTCAGTTCACATTTGTAGGTGGATCATCAGTGTTAGAGCTAAAATTAGCATGTTTAAAGTGATTTTCATGCTTCCAGGGGCTCGGGAAGTTAATTAAATACCATTTG
The DNA here is from genome assembly GCF_964263255.1 of Lissotriton vulgaris. Lineage (NCBI taxonomy): Eukaryota > Metazoa > Chordata > Amphibia > Caudata > Salamandridae > Lissotriton > Lissotriton vulgaris. Next base: position 323,156 of record NW_028248904.1, read on the forward strand.
GAGGCATTTAATGTTCGAGCAAAAACGGCTGATTTTCGACAAAAGAGATAACACCCCCCCATTACGTCATGCTTCAGAAATGTGGAAAATGGTCCGTTTTCAAATGTTTTATTTTTGAACGTCAGTTCACATTTGTAGGTGGATCATCAGTGTTAGAGCTAAAATTAGCATGTTTAAAGTGATTTTCATGCTTCCAGGGGCCCAAAACACAAGATTAATGGAATGGTTAAAAGTGCATGAAAATGGCCAATTTACTCACTCTGAGTTCTCAAAAAGGGTTTCTTCACCCCGGGAAGTTAATTAAATACCATTTGGAGGCATTTAATGTTCGAGCAAAAACGGCTGATTTTCGACAAAAGAGATAACACCCCCCCATTACGTCATGCTTCAGAAATGTGGAAAATGGTCCGTTTTCAAATGTTTTATTTTTGAACGTCAGTTCACATTTGTAGGTGGATCATCAGTGTTAGAGCTAAAATTAGCATGTTTAAAGTGATTTTCATGCTTCCAGGGGCTCGGGAAGTTAATTAAATACCATTTGGAGGCATTTAATGTTCGAGCAAAAACGGCTGATTTTCGACAAAAGAGATAACAACCCCCATTACGTCATGCTTCAGAAATGTGGAAAATGGTCCGTTTTCAAATGTTTTATTTTTGAACGTCAGTTCACATTTGTAGGTGGATCATCAGTGTTAGAGCTAAAATTAGCATGTTTAAAGTGATTTTCATGCTTCCAGGGGCCCAAAACACAAGATTTATGGAATGGTTAAAAGTGCATGAAAATGGCCAATTTACTCACTCTGAGTTCTCAAAAAGGGTTTCTTCACCCCGGGAAGTTAATTAAATACCATTTGGAGGCATTTAATGTTCGAGCAAAAACGGCTGATTTTCGACAAAAGAGATAACACCCCCCCATTACGTCATGCTTCAGAAATGTGGAAAATGGTCCGTTTTCAAATGTTTTATTTTTGAACGTCAGTTCACATTTGTAGGTGGATCATCAGTGTTAGAGCTAAAATTAGCATGTTTAAAGTGATTTTCATGCTTCCAGGGGCCCAAAACACAAGATTTATGGAATGGTTAAAAGTGCATGAAAATGGCCAATTTACTCACTCTGAGTTCTCAAAAAGGGTTTCTTCACCCCGGGAAGTTAATTAAATACCATTTGGAGGCATTTAATGTTCGAGCAAAAACGGCTGATTTTCGACAAAAGAGATAACACCCCCCCATTACGTCATGCTTCAGAAATGTGGAAAATGGTCCGTTTTCAAATGTTTTATTTTTGAACGTCAGTTCACATTTGTAGGTGGATCATCAGTGTTAGAGCTAAAATTAGCATGTTTAAAGTGATTTTCATGCTTCCAGGTGCTCGGGAAGTGAAATAAATACCATTTGGAGGCATTTAATGTTCGAGCAAAAACGGCTGATTTTCGACAAAAGAGATAACACCCCCCCATTACGTCATGCTTCAGAAATGTTGAAAATGGTCCGTTTTCAAATGTTTTATTTTTGAACGTCAGTTCACATTTGTAGGTGGATCATCAGTGTTAGAGCTAAAATTAGCATGTTTAAAGTGATTTTCATGCTTCCAGGGGCCCAAAACACAAGATTTATGGAATGGTTAAAAGTGCATGAAAATGGCCAATTTACTCACTCTGAGTTCTCAAAAAGGGTTTCTTCACCCCGGGAAGTTAATTAAATACCATTTGGAGGCATTTAATGTTCGAGCAAAAACGGCTGATTTTCGACAAAAGAGATAACACCCCCCCATTACGTCATGCTTCAGAAATGTGGAAAATGGTCCATTTTCAAATGTTTTATTTTTGAACGTCAGTTCACATTTGTAGGTGGATCATCAGTGTTAGAGCTAAAATTAGCATGTTTAAAGTGATTTTCATGCTTCCAGGGGCCCAAAACACAAGATTTATGGAATGGTTAAAAGTGCATGAAAATGGCCAATTTACTCACTCTGAGTTCTCAAAAAGGGTTTCTTCACCCCGGGAAGTTAATTAAATACCATTTGGAGGCATTTAATGTTCGAGCAAAAACGGCTGATTTTCGACAAAAGAGATAACACCCCCCCATTACGTCATGCTTCAGAAATGTGGAAAATGGTCCGTTTTCAAATGTTTTATTTTTGAACGTCAGTTCACATTTGTAGGTGGATCATCAGTGTTAGAGCTAAAATTAGCATGTTTAAAGTGATTTTCATGCTTCCAGGGGCCCAAAACACAAGATTTATGGAATGGTTAAAAGTGCATGAAAATGGCCAATTTACTCACTCTGAGTTCTCAAAAAGGGTTTCTTCACCCCGGGAAGTTAATTAAATACCATTTGGAGGCATTTAATGTTCGAGCAAAAACGGCTGATTTTCGACAAAAGAGATAACACCCCCCCATTACGTCATGCTTCAGAAATGTGGAAAATGGTCCGTTTTCAAATGTTTTATTTTTGAACGTCAGTTCACATTTGTAGGTGGATCATCAGTGTTAGAGCTAAAATTAGCATGTTTAAAGTGATTTTCATGCTTCCAGGGGCCCAAAACACAAGATTTATGGAATGGTTAAAAGTGCATGAAAATGGCCAATTTACTCACTCTGAGTTCTCAAAAAGGGTTTCTTCACCCCGGGAAGTTAATTAAATACCATTTGGAGGCATTTAATGTTCGAGCAAAAACGGCTGATTTTCGACAAAAGAGATAACACCCCCCCATTACGTCATGCTTCAGAAATGTGGAAAATGGTCCGTTTTCAAATGTTTTATTTTTGAACGTCAGTTCACATTTGTAGGTGGATCATCAGTGTTAGAGCTAAAATTAGCATGTTTAAAGTGATTTTCATGCTTCCAGGGGCCCAAAACACAAGATTTATGGAATGGTTAAAAGTGCATGAAAATGGCCAATTTACTCACTCTGAGTTCTCAAAAAGGGTTTCTTCACCCCGGGAAGTTAATTAAATACCATTTGGAGGCATTTAATGTTCGAGCAAAAACGGCTGATTTTCGACAAAAGAGATAACACCCCCCCATTACGTCATGCTTCAGAAATGTGGAAAATGGTCCGTTTTCAAATGTTTTATTTTTGAACGTCAGTTCACATTTGTAGGTGGATCATCAGTGTTAGAGCTAAAATTAGCATGTTTAAAGTGATTTTCATGCTTCCAGGGGCCCAGAACACAAGATTTATGGAATGGTTAAAAGTGCATGAAAATGGCCAATTTACTCACTCTGAGTTCTCAAAAAGGGTTTCTTCACCCCGGGAAGTTAATTAAATACCATTTGGAGGCATTTAATGTTCGAGCAAAAACGGCTGATTTTCGACAAAAGAGATAACACCCCCCCATTACGTCATGCTTCAGAAATGTGGAAAATGGTCCGTTTTCAAATGTTTTATTTTTGAACGTCAGTTCACATTTGTAGGTGGATCATCAGTGTTAGAGCTAAAATTAGCATGTTTAAAGTGATTTTCATGCTTCCAGGGGCTCGGGAAGTGAAATAAATACCATTTGGAGGCATTTAATGTTCGAGCAAAAACGGCTGATTTTCGACAAAAGAGATAACACCCCCCCATTACGTCATGCTTCAGAAATGTGGAAAATGGTCCGTTTTCAAATGTTTTATTTTTGAACGTCAGTTCACATTTGTAGGTGGATCATCAGTGTTAGAGCTAAAATTAGCATGTTTAAAGTGATTTTCATGCTTCCAGGGGCCCAAAACACAAGATTTATGGAATGGTTAAAAGTGCATGAAAATGGCCAATTTACTCACTCTGAGTTCTCAAAAAGGGTTTCTTCACCCCGGGAAGTTAATTAAATACCATTTGGAGGCATTTAATGTTCGAGCAAAAACGGCTGATTTTCGACAAAAGAGATAACACCCCCCCATTACGTCATGCTTCAGAAATGTGGAAAATGGTCCGTTTTCAAATGTTTTATTTTTGAACGTCAGTTCACATTTGTAGGTGGATCATCAGTGTTAGAGCTAAAATTAGCATGTTTAAAGTGATTTTCATGCTTCCAGGGGCTCGGGAAGTTAATTAAATACCATTTGGAGGCATTTAATGTTCGAGCAAAAACGGCTGATTTTCGACAAAAGAGATAACACCCCCCCATTACGTCATGCTTCAGAAATGTGGAAAATGGTCCGTTTTCAAATGTTTTATTTTTGAACGTCAGTTCACATTTGTAGGTGGATCATCAGTGTTAGAGCTAAAATTAGCATGTTTAAAGTGATTTTCATGCTTCCAGGGGCCCAAAACACAAGATTTATGGAATGGTTAAAAGTGCATGAAAATGGCCAATTTACTCACTCTGAGTTCTCAAAAAGGGTTTCTTCACCCCGGGAAGTTAATTAAATACCATTTGGAGGCATTTAATGTTCGAGCAAAAACGGCTGATTTTCGACAAAAGAGATAACACCCCCCCATTACGTCATGCTTCAGAAATGTGGAAAATGGTCCGTTTTCAAATGTTTTATTTTTGAACGTCAGTTCACATTTGTAGGTGGATCATCAGTGTTAGAGCTAAAATTAGCATGTTTAAAGTGATTTTCATGCTTCCAGGGGCTCGGGAAGGTAATTAAATACCATTTGGAGGCATTTAATGTTCGAGCAAAAACGGCTGATTTTCGACAAAAGAGATAACACCCCCCCATTACGTCATGCTTCAGAAATGTGGAAAATGGTCTGTTTTCAAATGTTTTATTTTTGAACGTCAGTTCACATTTGTAGGTGGATCATCAGTGTTAGAGCTAAAATTAGCATGTTTAAAGTGATTTTCATGCTTCCAGGGGCCCAAAACATAAGATTAATGGAATGGTTAAAAGTGCATGAAAATGGCCAATTTACTCACTCTGAGTTCTCAAAAAGGGTTTCTTCACCCCGGGAAGTGAAATAAATACCATTTGGAGGCATTTAATGTTCGATCAAAAACGGCTGATTTTCGACAAAAGAGATAACACCCCCCATTACGTCATGCTTCAGAAATGTGGAAAATGGTCCGTTTTCAAATGTTTTATTTTTGAACGTCAGTTCACATTTGTAGGTGGATCATCAGTGTTAGAGCTAAAATTAGCATGTTTAAAGTGATTTTCATGCTTCCAGGGGCCCAAAACACAAGATTTATGGCATGGTTAAAAGTGCATGAAAATGGCCAATTTACTCACTCTGAGTTCTCAAAAAGGGTTTCTTCACCCCGGGAAGTTAATTAAATACCATTTGGAGGCATTTAATGTTCGAGCAAAAACGGCTGATTTTCGACAAAAGAGATAACACCCCCCCATTACGTCATGCTTCAGAAATGTGGAAAATGGTCCGTTTTCAAATGTTTTATTTTTGAACGTCAGTTCACATTTGTAGGTGGATCATCAGTGTTAGAGCTAAAATTAGCATGTTTAAAGTGATTTTTATGCTTCCAGGGGCTCGGGAAGTTAATTAAATACCATTTGGAGGCATTTAATGTTCGAGCAAAAACGGCTGATTTTCGACAAAAGAGATAACACCCCCCCATTACGTCATGCTTCAGAAATGTGGAAAATGGTCCGTTTTCAAATGTTTTATTTTTGAACGTCAGTTCACATTTGTAGGTGGATCATCAGTGTTAGAGCTAAAATTAGCATGTTTAAAGTGATTTTCATGCTTCCAGGGGCTCGGGAAGTTAATTAAATACCATTTGGAGGCATTTAATGTTCGAGCAAAAACGGCTGATTTTCGACAAAAGAGATAACACCCCCCCATTACGTCATGCTTCAGAAATGTGGAAAATGGTCCGTTTTCAAATGTTTTATTTTTGAACGTCAGTTCACATTTGTAGGTGAATCATCAGTGTTAGAGCTAAAATTAGCATGTTTAAAGTGATTTTCATGCTTCCAGGGGCTCGGGAAGTTAATTAAATACCATTTGGAGGCATTTAATGTTCGAGCAAAAACGGCTGATTTTCGACAAAAGAGATAACAACACCCCCCCATTACGTCATGCTTCAGAAATGTGGAAAATGGTCCGTTTTCAAATGTTTTATTTTTGAACGTCAGTTCACATTTGTAGGTGGATCATCAGTGTTAGAGCTAAAATTAGCATGTTTAAAGTGATTTTCATGCTTCCAGGGGCCCAAAACACAATATTAATGGAATGGTTAAAAGTGCATGAAAATGGCCAATTTACTCACTCTGAGTTCTCAAAAAGGGTTTCTTCACCCCGGGAAGTGAAATAAATACCATTTGGAGGCATTTAATGTTCGAGCAAAAACGGCTGATTTTCGACAAAAGAGATAACACCCCCCCATTACTTCATGCTTCAGAAATGTGGAAAATGGTCCGTTTTCAAATGTTTTATTTTTGAACGTCAGTTCACATTTGTAGGTGGATCATCAGTGTTAGAGCTAAAATTAGCATGTTTAAAGTGATTTTCATGCTTCCAGGGGCCCAAAACACAAGATTTATGGAATGGTTAAAAGTGCATGAAAATGGCCAATTTACTCACTCTGAGTTCTCAAAAAGGGTTTCTTCACCCCGGGAAGTTAATTAAATACCATTTGGAGGCATTTAATGTTCGAGCAAAAACGGCTGATTTTCGACAAAAGAGATAACACCCCCCCATTACGTCATGCTTCAGAAATGTGGAAAATGGTCCGTTTTCAAATGTTTTATTTTTGAACGTCAGTTCACATTTGTAGGTGGATCATCAGTGTTAGAGCTAAAATTAGCATGTTTAAAGTGATTTTCATGCTTCCAGGGGCTCGGGAAGGTAATTAAATACCATTTGGAGGCATTTAATGTTCGAGCAAAAACGGCTGATTTTCGACAAAAGAGATAACACCCCCCCATTACGTCATGCTTCAGAAATGTGGAAAATGGTCCGTTTTCAAATGTTTTATTTTTGAACGTCAGTTCACATTTGTAGGTGGATCATCAGTGTTAGAGCTAAAATTAGCATGTTTAAAGTGATTTTCATGCTTCCAGGGGCCCAAAACATAAGATTAATGGAATGGTTAAAAGTGCATGAAAATGGCCAATTTACTCACTCTGAGTTCTCAAAAAGGGTTTCTTCACCCCGGGAAGTGAAATAAATACCATTTGGAGGCATTTAATGTTCGATCAAAAACGGCTGATTTTCGACAAAAGAGATAACACCCCCCATTACGTCATGCTTCAGAAATGTGGAAAATGGTCCGTTTTCAAATGTTTTATTTTTGAACGTCAGTTCACATTTGTAGGTGGATCATCAGTGTTAGAGCTAAAATTAGCATGTTTAAAGTGATTTTCATGCTTCCAGGGGCCCAAAACACAAGATTTATGGCATGGTTAAAAGTGCATGAAAATGGCCAATTTACTCACTCTGAGTTCTCAAAAAGGGTTTCTTCACCCCGGGAAGTTAATTAAATACCATTTGGAGGCATTTAATGTTCGAGCAAAAACGGCTGATTTTCGACAAAAGAGATAACACCCCCCCATTACGTCATGCTTCAGAAATGTGGAAAATGGTCCGTTTTCAAATGTTTTATTTTTGAACGTCAGTTCACATTTGTAGGTGGATCATCAGTGTTAGAGCTAAAATTAGCATGTTTAAAGTGATTTTTATGCTTCCAGGGGCTCGGGAAGTTAATTAAATACCATTTGGAGGCATTTAATGTTCGAGCAAAAACGGCTGATTTTCGACAAAAGAGATAACACCCCCCCATTACGTCATGCTTCAGAAATGTGGAAAATGGTCCGTTTTCAAATGTTTTATTTTTGAACGTCAGTTCACATTTGTAGGTGGATCATCAGTGTTAGAGCTAAAATTAGCATGTTTAAAGTGATTTTCATGCTTCCAGGGGCCCAAAACACAAGATTTATGGAATGGTTAAAAGTGCATGAAAATGGCCAATTTACTCACTCTGAGTTCTCAAAAAGGGTTTCTTCACCCCGGGAAGTTAATTAAATACCATTTGGAGGCATTTAATGTTCGAGCAAAAACGGCTGATTTTCGACAAAAGAGATAACACCCCCCCATTACGTCATGCTTCAGAAATGTGGAAAATGGTCCGTTTTCAAATGTTTTATTTTTGAACGTCAGTTCACATTTGTAGGTGGATCATCAGTGTTAGAGCTAAAATTAGCATGTTTAAAGTGATTTTCATGCTTCCAGGGGCTCGGGAAGTTAATTAAATACCATTTGGAGGCATTTAATGTTCGAGCAAAAACGGCTGATTTTCGACAAAAGAGATAACACCCCCCCATTACGTCATGCTTCAAAATTGTGGAAAATGGTCCGTTTTCAAATGTTTTATTTTTGAACGTCAGTTCACATTTGTAGGTGGATCATCAGTGTTAGAGCTAAAATTAGCATGTTTAAAGTGATTTTCATGCTTCCAGGGGCCCAAAACACAAGATTTATGGAATGGTTAAAAGTGCATGAAAATGGCCAATTTACTCACTCTGAGTTCTCAAAAAGGGTTTCTTCACCCCGGGAAGATAATTAAATACCATTTGGAGGCATTTAATGTTCGAGCAAAAACGGCTGATTTTCGACAAAAGAGATAACACCCCCCCATTACGTCATGCTTCAGAAATGTGGAAAATGGTCCGTTTTCAAATGTTTTATTTTTGAACGTCAGTTCACATTTGTAGGTGGATCATCAGTGTTAGAGCTAAAATTAGCATGTTTAAAGTGATTTTCATTCTTCCAGGGGTTCGGGAAGTTAATTAAATACCATTTGGAGGCATTTAATGTTCGAGCAAAAACGGCTGATTTTCGACAAAAGAGATAACACCCCCCCATTACGTCATGCTTCAGAAATGTGGAAAATGGTCCGTTTTCAAATGTTTTATTTTTGAACGTCAGTTCACATTTGTAGGTGGATCATCAGTGTTAGAGCTAAAATTAGCATGTTTAAAGTGATTTTCATGCTTCCAGGGGCTCGGGAAGTTAATTAAATACCATTTGGAGGCATTTAATGTTCGAGCAAAAACGGCTGATTTTCGACAAAAGAGATAACACCCCCCCATTACGTCATGCTTCAGAAATGTGGAAAATGGTCCGTTTTCAAATGTTTTATTTTTGAACGTCAGTTCACATTTGTAGGTGGATCATCAGTGTTAGAGCTAAAATTAGCATGTTTAAAGTGATTTTCATGCTTCCAGGGGCTCGGGAAGTTAATTAAATACCATTTGGAGGCATTTAATGTTCGAGCAAAAACGGCTGATTTTCGACAAAAGAGATAACACCCCCCCATTACGTCATGCTTCAGAAATGTGGAAAATGGTCCGTTTTCAAATGTTTTATTTTTGAACGTCAGTTCACATTTGTAGGTGGATCATCAGTGTTAGAGCTAAAATTAGCATGTTTAAAGTGATTTTCATGCTTCCAGGGGCCCAAAACACAAGATTTATGGAATGGTTAAAAGTGCATGAAAATGGCCAATTTACTCACTCTGAGTTCTCAAAAAGGGTTTCTTCACCCCGGGAAGTTAATTAAATACCATTTGGAGGCATTTAATGTTCGAGCAAAAACGGCTGATTTTCGACAAAAGAGATAACACCCCCCCATTACGTCATGCTTCAGAAATGTGGAAAATGGTCCGTTTTCAAATGTTTTATTTTTGAACGTCAGTTCACATTTGTAGGTGGATCATCAGTGTTAGAGCTAAAATTAGCATTTTTAAAGTGATTTTCATGCTTCCAGGGGCTCGGGAAGTGAAATAAATACCATTTGGAGGCATTTAATGTTCGAGCAAAAACGGCTGATTTTCGACAAAAGAGATAACACCCCCCCATTACGTCATGCTTCAGAAATGTGGAAAATGGTCCGTTTTCAAATGTTTTATTTTTGAACGTCAGTTCACATTTGTAGGTGGATCATCAGTGTTAGAGCTAAAATTAGCATGTTTAAAGTGATTTTCATGCTTCCAGGGGCTCGGGAAGTTAATTAAATACCATTTGGAGGCATTTAATGTTCAAGCAAAAACGGCTGATTTTCGACAAAAGAGATAACACCCCCCCATTACGTCATGCTTCAGAAATGTGGAAAATGGTCCGTTTTCAAATGTTTTATTTTTGAACGTCAGTTCACATTTATAGGTGGATCATCAGTGTTAGAGCTAAAATTAGCATGTTTAAAGTGATTTTCATGCTTCCAGGGGCCCAAAACACAAGATTTATGGAATGGTTAAAAGTGCATGAAAATGGCCAATTTACTCACTCTGAGTTCACAAAAAGGGTTTCTTCACCCCGGGAAGTTAATTAAATACCATTTGGAGGCATTTAATGTTCGAGCAAAAACGGCTGATTTTCGACAAAAGAGATAACACCCCCCATTACGTCATGCTTCAGAAATGTGGAAAATGGTCCGTTTTCAAATGTTTTATTTTTGAACGTCAGTTCACATTTTTAGGTGGATCATCAGTGTTAGAGCTAAAATTAGCATGTTTAAAGTGATTTTCATGCTTCCAGGGGCTCGGGAAGTTAATTAAATACCATTTGGAGGCATTTAATGTTCGAGCAAAAACGGCTGATTTTCGACAAAAGAGATAACACCCCCCCATTACGTCATGCTTCAGAAATGTGGAAAATGGTCCGTTTTCAAATGTTTTATTTTTGAACGTCAGTTCACATTTGTAGGTGGATCATCAGTGTTAGAGCTAAAATTAGCATGTTTAAAGTGATTTTCATGCTTCCAGGGGCCCAAAACAAAAGATTTATGGAATGGTTAAAAGTGCATGAAAATGGCCAATTTACTCACTCTGAGTTCTCAAAAAGGGTTTCTTCACCCCGGGAAGTTAATTAAATACCATTTGGAGGCATTTAATGTTCGAGCAAAAACGGCTGATTTTCGACAAAAGAGATAACACCCCCCCATTACGTCATGCTTCAGAAATGTGGAAAATGGTCCGTTTTCAAATGTTTTATTTTTGAACGTCAGTTCACATTTGTAGGTGGATCATCAGTGTTAGAGCTAAAATTAGCATGTTTAAAGTGATTGTCATGCTTCCAGGGGCTCGGGAAGTTAATTAAATACCATTTGGAGGCATTTAATGTTCGAGCAAAAACGGCTGATTTTCGACAAAAGAGATAACACCCCCCCATTACGTCATGCTTCAGAAATGTGGAAAATGGTCCGTTTTCAAATGTTTTATTTTTGAACGTCAGTTCACATTTGTAGGTGGATCATCAGTGTTAGAGCTAAAATTAGCATGTTTAAAGTGATTTTCATGCTTCCAGGGGCTCGGGAAGTTAATTAAATACCATTTGGAGGCATTTAATGTTCGAGCAAAAACGGCTGATTTTCGACAAAAGAGATAACACCCCCCCATTACGTCATGCTTCAGAAATGTGGAAAATGGTCCGTTTTCAAATGTTTTATTTTTGAACGTCAGTTCACATTTGTAGGTGGATCATCAGTGTTAGAGCTAAAATTAGCATGTTTAAAGTGATTTTCATGCTTCCAGGGGCTCGGGAAGTTAATTAAATACCATTTGGAGGCATTTAATGTTCGAGCAAAAACGGCTGATTTTCGACAAAAGAGATAACACCCCCCCATTACGTCATGCTTCAGAAATGTGGAAAATGGTCCGTTTTCAAATGTTTTATCTTTGAACGTCAGTTCACATTTGTAGGTGGATCATCAGTGTTAGAGCTAAAATTAGCATGTTTAAAGTGATTTTCATGCTTCCAGGGGCCCAAAACACAAGATTTATGGAATAGTTAAAAGTGCATGAAAATGGCCAATTTACTCACTCTGAGTTCTCATAAAGGGTTTCTTCACCCCGGGAAGTTAATTAAATACCATTTGGAGGCATTTAATGTTCGAGCAAAAACGGCTGATTTTCGACAAAAGAGATAACACCCCCCCATTACGTCATGCTTCAGAAATGTGGAAAATGGTCCGTTTTCAAATGTTTTATTTTTGAACGTCAGTTCACATTTGTAGGTGGATCATCAGTGTTAGAGCTAAAATTAGCATTTTTAAAGTGATTTTCATGCTTCCAGGGGCTCGGGAAGTGAAATAAATACCATTTGGAGGCATTTAATGTTCGAGCAAAAACGGCTGATTTTCGACAAAAGAGATAACACCCCCCCATTACGTCATGCTTCAGAAATGTGGAAAATGGTCCGTTTTCAAATGTTTTATTTTTGAACGTCAGTTCACATTTGTAGGTGGATCATCAGTGTTAGAGCTAAAATTAGCATGTTTAAAGTGATTTTCATGCTTCCAGGGGCTCGGGAAGTTAATTAAATACCATTTGGAGGCATTTAATGTTCAAGCAAAAACGGCTGATTTTCGACAAAAGAGATAACACCCCCCCATTACGTCATGCTTCAGAAATGTGGAAAATGGTCCGTTTTCAAATGTTTTATTTTTGAACGTCAGTTCACATTTATAGGTGGATCATCAGTGTTAGAGCTAAAATTAGCATGTTTAAAGTGATTTTCATGCTTCCAGGGGCCCAAAACACAAGATTTATGGAATGGTTAAAAGTGCATGAAAATGGCCAATTTACTCACTCTGAGTTCACAAAAAGGGTTTCTTCACCCCGGGAAGTTAATTAAATACCATTTGGAGGCATTTAATGTTCGAGCAAAAACGGCTGATTTTCGACAAAAGAGATAACACCCCCCATTACGTCATGCTTCAGAAATGTGGAAAATGGTCCGTTTTCAAATGTTTTATTTTTGAACGTCAGTTCACATTTTTAGGTGGATCATCAGTGTTAGAGCTAAAATTAGCATGTTTAAAGTGATTTTCATGCTTCCAGGGGCTCGGGAAGTTAATTAAATACCATTTGGAGGCATTTAATGTTCGAGCAAAAACGGCTGATTTTCGACAAAAGAGATAACACCCCCCCCATTACGTCATGCTTCAGAAATGTGGAAAATGGTCCGTTTTCAAATGTTTTATTTTTGAACGTCAGTTCACATTTGTAGGTGGATCATCAGTGTTAGAGCTAAAATTAGCATGTTTAAAGTGATTTTCATGCTTCCAGGGGCCCAAAACAAAAGATTTATGGAATGGTTAAAAGTGCATAAAAATGGCCAATTTACTCACTCTGAGTTCTCAAAAAGGGTTTCTTCACCCCGGGAAGTTAATTAAATACCATTTGGAGGCATTTAATGTTCGAGCAAAAACGGCTGATTTTCGACAAAAGAGATAACACCCCCCCATTACGTCATGCTTCAGAAATGTGGAAAATGGTCCGTTTTCAAATGTTTTATTTTTGAACGTCAGTTCACATTTGTAGGTGGATCATCAGTGTTAGAGCTAAAATTAGCATGTTTAAAGTGATTGTCATGCTTCCAGGGGCTCGGGAAGTTAATTAAATACCATTTGGAGGCATTTAATGTTCGAGCAAAAACGGCTGATTTTCGACAAAAGAGATAACACCCCCCCATTACGTCATGCTTCAGAAATGTGGAAAATGGTCCGTTTTCAAATGTTTTATTTTTGAACGTCAGTTCACATTTGTAGGTGGATCATCAGTGTTAGAGCTAAAATTAGCATGTTTAAAGTGATTTTCATGCTTCCAGGGGCTCGGGAAGTTAATTAAATACCATTTGGAGGCATTTAATGTTCGAGCAAAAACGGCTGATTTTCGACAAAAGAGATAACACCCCCCCATTACGTCATGCTTCAGAAATGTGGAAAATGGTCCGTTTTCAAATGTTTTATTTTTGAACGTCAGTTCACATTTGTAGGTGGATCATCAGTGTTAGAGCTAAAATTAGCATGTTTAAAGTGATTTTCATGCTTCCAGGGGCTCGGGAAGTTAATTAAATACCATTTGGAGGCATTTAATGTTCGAGCAAAAACGGCTGATTTTCGACAAAAGAGATAACACCCCCCCATTACGTCATGCTTCAGAAATGTGGAAAATGGTCCGTTTTCAAATGTTTTATCTTTGAACGTCAGTTCACATTTGTAGGTGGATCATCAGTGTTAGAGCTAAAATTAGCATGTTTAAAGTGATTTTCATGCTTCCAGGGGCCCAAAACACAAGATTTATGGAATGGTTAAAAGTGCATGAAAATGGCCAATTTACTCACTCTGAGTTCTCATAAAGGGTTTCTTCACCCCGGGAAGTTAATTAAATACCATTTGGAGGCATTTAATGTTCGAGCAAAAACGGCTGATTTTCGACAAAAGAGATAACACCCCCCCATTACGTCATGCTTCAGAAATGTGGAAAATGGTCCGTTTTCAAATGTTTTATTTTTGAACGTCAGTTCACATTTGTAGGTGGATCATCAGTGTTAGAGCTAAAATTAGCATTTTTAAAGTGATTTTCATGCTTCCAGGGGCTCGGGAAGTGAAATAAATACCATTTGGAGGCATTTAATGTTCGAGCAAAAACGGCTGATTTTCGACAAAAGAGATAACACCCCCCCATTACGTCATGCTTCAGAAATGTGGAAAATGGTCCGTTTTCAAATGTTTTATTTTTGAACGTCAGTTCACATTTGTAGGTGGATCATCAGTGTTAGAGCTAAAATTAGCATGTTTAAAGTGATTTTCATGCTTCCAGGGGCTCGGGAAGTTAATTAAATACCATTTGGAGGCATTTAATGTTCAAGCAAAAACGGCTGATTTTCGACAAAAGAGATAACACCCCCCCATTACGTCATGCTTCAGAAATGTGGAAAATGGTCCGTTTTCAAATGTTTTATTTTTGAACGTCAGTTCACATTTATAGGTGGATCATCAGTGTTAGAGCTAAAATTAGCATGTTTAAAGTGATTTTCATGCTTCCAGGGGCCCAAAACACAAGATTTATGGAATGGTTAAAAGTGCATGAAAATGGCCAATTTACTCACTCTGAGTTCACAAAAAGGGTTTCTTCACCCCGGGAAGTTAATTAAATACCATTTGGAGGCATTTAATGTTCGAGCAAAAACGGCTGATTTTCGACAAAAGAGATAACACCCCCCATTACGTCATGCTTCAGAAATGTGGAAAATGGTCCGTTTTCAAATGTTTTATTTTTGAACGTCAGTTCACATTTTTAGGTGGATCATCAGTGTTAGAGCTAAAATTAGCATGTTTAAAGTGATTTTCATGCTTCCAGGGGCTCGGGAAGTTAATTAAATACCATTTGGAGGCATTTAATGTTCGAGCAAAAACGGCTGATTTTCGACAAAAGAGATAACACCCCCCCCATTACGTCATGCTTCAGAAATGTGGAAAATGGTCCGTTTTCAAATGTTTTATTTTTGAACGTCAGTTCACATTTGTAGGTGGATCATCAGTGTTAGAGCTAAAATTAGCATGTTTAAAGTGATTTTCATGCTTCCAGGGGCCCAAAACAAAAGATTTATGGAATGGTTAAAAGTGCATGAAAATGGCCAATTTACTCACTCTGAGTTCTCAAAAAGGGTTTCTTCACCCCGGGAAGTTAATTAAATACCATTTGGAGGCATTTAATGTTCGAGCAAAAACGGCTGATTTTCGACAAAAGAGATAACACCCCCCCATTACGTCATGCTTCAGAAATGTGGAAAATGGTCCGTTTTCAAATGTTTTATTTTTGAACGTCAGTTCACATTTGTAGGTGGATCATCAGTGTTAGAGCTAAAATTAGCATGTTTAAAGTGATTGTCATGCTTCCAGGGGCTCGGGAAGTTAATTAAATACCATTTGGAGGCATTTAATGTTCGAGCAAAAACGGCTGATTTTCGACAAAAGAGATAACACCCCCCCATACTGTCATGCTTCAGAAATGTGGAAAATGGTCCGTTTTCAAATGTTTTATTTTTGAACGTCAGTTCAGATTTGTAGGTGGATCATCAGTGTTAGAGCTAAAATTAGCATGTTTAAAGTGATTTTCATGCTTCCAGGGGCTCGGGAAGTGAAATAAATACCATTTGGAGGCATTTAATGTTCGAGCAAAAACTGCTGATTTTCGACAAAAGAGATAACACCCCCCCATTACGTCATGCTTCAGAAATGTGGAAAATGGTCCGTTTTCAAATGTTTTATTTTTGAACGTCAGTTCACATTTGTAGGTGGATCATCAGTGTTAGAGCTAAAATTAGCATGTTTAAAGTGATTTTCATGCTTCCAGGGGCCCAAAACACAAGATTTATGGAATGGTTAAAAGTGCATGAAAATGGCCAATTTACTCACTCTGAGTTCTCAAAAAGGGTTTCTTCACCCCGGGAAGTTAATTAAATACCATTTGGAGGCATTTAATGTTCGAGCAAAAACGGCTGATTTTCGACAAAAGAGATAAAAGCCCCCCATTACGTCATGCTTCAGAAATGTGGAAAATGGTCCGTTTTCAAATGTTTTATTTTTGAACGTCAGTTCACATTTGTAGGTGGATCATCAGTGTTAGAGCTAAAATTAGCATGTTTAAAGTGATTTTCATGCTTCCAGGGGCTCGGGAAGTTAATTAAATACCATTTGGAGGCATTTAATGTTCGAGCAAAAACGGCTGATTTTCGACAAAAGAGATAACACCCCCCCATTACGTCATGCTTCAGAAATGTGGAAAATGGTCCGTTTTCAAATGTTTTATTTTTGAACATCAGTTCACATTTGTAGGTGGATCATCAGTGTTAGACTAAAATTAGCATGTTTAAAGTGATTTTCATGCTTCCAGGGGCTCGGGAAGTGAAATAAATACCATTTGGAGGCATTTAATGTTCGAGCAAAAACGGCTGATTTTCGACAAAAGAGATAACACCCCCCCATTACGTCATGCTTCAGAAATGTGGAAAATGGTCCGTTTTCAAATGTTTTATTTTTGAACGTCAGTTCACATTTGTAGGTGGATCATCAGTGTTAGAGCTAAAATTAGCATGTTTAAAGTGATTTTCATGCTTCCAGGGGCCCAAAACACAAGATTTATGGAATGGTTAAAAGTGCATGAAAATGGCCAATTTACTCACTCTGAGTTCTCAAAAAGGGTTTCTTCACCCCGGGAAGTTAATTAAATACCATTTGGAGGCATTTAATGTTCGAGCAAAAACGGCTGATTTTCGACAAAAGAGATAACACCCCCCCATTACGTCATGCTTCAGAAATGTGGAAAATGGTCCGTTTTCAAATGTTTTATTTTTGAACGTCAGTTCACATTTGTAGGTGGATCATCAGTGTTAGAGCTAAAATTAGCATGTTTAAAGTGATTTTCATGCTTCCAGGGGCTCGGGAAGTTAATTAAATACCATTTGGAGGCATTTAATGTTCGAGCAAAAACGGCTGATTTTCGACAAAAGAGATAACACCCCCCCATTACGTCATGCTTCAGAAATGTGGAAAATGGTCCGTTTTCAAATGTTTTATTTTTGAACGTCAGTTCACATTTGTAGGTGGATCATCAGTGTTAGAGCTAAAATTAGCATGTTTAAAGTGATTTTCATGCTTCCAGGGGCCCAAAACACAAGATTTATGGAATGGTTAAAAGTGCATGAAAATGGCCAATTTACTCACTCTGAGTTCTCAAAAAGGGTTTCTTCACCCCGGGAAGTTAATTAAATACCATTTGGAGGCATTTGATGTTCGAGCAAAAACGGCTGATTTTCGACAAAAGAGATAACACCCCCCCATTACGTCATGCTTCAGAAATGTGGAAAATGGTCCGTTTTCAAATGTTTTATTTTTGAACGTCAGTTCACATTTGTAGGTGGATCATCAGTGTTAGAGCTAAAATTAGCATGTTTAAAGTGATTTTCATGCTTCCAGGGGCTCGGGAAGTTAATTAAATACCATTTGGAGGCATTTAATGTTCGAGCAAAAACGGCTGATTTTCGACAAAAGAGATAACACCCCCCCATACTGTCATGCTTCAGAAATGTGGAAAATGGTCCGTTTTCAAATGTTTTATTTTTGAACGTCAGTTCACATTTGTAGGTGGATCATCAGTGTTAGAGCTAAAATTAGCATGTTTAAAGTGATTTTCATGCTTCCAGGGGCTCAGGAAGTGAAATAAATACCATTTGGAGGCATTTAATGTTCGAGCAAAAACGGCTGATTTTCGACAAAAGAGATAACACCCCCCCATTACGTCATGCTTCAGAAATGTGGAAAATGGTCCGTTTTCAAATGTTTTATTTTTGAACGTCAGTTCACATTTGTAGGTGGATCATCAGTGTTAGAGCTAAAATTAGCATGTTTAAAGTGATTTTCATGCTTCCAGGGGCCCAAAACACAAGATTTATGGAATGGTTAAAAGTGCATGAAAATGGCCAATTTACTCACTCTGAGTTCTCAAAAAGGGTTTCTTCACCCCGGGAAGTTAATTAAATACCATTTGGAGGCATTTAATGTTCGAGCAAAAACGGCTGATTTTCGACAAAAGAGATAAAAGCCCCCCATTACGTCATGCTTCAGAAATGTGGAAAATGGTCCGTTTTCAAATGTTTTATTTTTGAACGTCAGTTCACATTTGTAGGTGGATCATCAGTGTTAGAGCTAAAATTAGCATGTTTAAAGTGATTTTCATGCTTCCAGGGGCTCGGGAAGTTAATTAAATACCATTTGGAGGCATTTAATGTTCGAGCAAAAACGGCTGATTTTCGACAAAAGAGATAACAACCCCCATTACGTCATGCTTCAGAAATGTGGAAAATGGTCCGTTTTCAAATGTTTTATTTTTGAACGTCAGTTCACATTTGTAGGTGGATCATCAGTGTTAGAGCTAAAATTAGCATGTTTAAAGTGATTTTCATGCTTCCAGGGGCCCAAAACACAAGATTTATGGAATGGTTAAAAGTGCATGAAAATGGCCAATTTACTCACTCTGAGTTCTCAAAAAGGGTTTCTTCACCCCGGGAAGTTAATTAAATACCATTTGGAGGCATTTAATGTTCGAGCAAAAACGGCTGATTTTCGACAAAAGAGATAACACCCCCCCATTACGTCATGCTTCAGAAATGTGGAAAATGGTCCGTTTTCAAATGTTTTATTTTTGAACGTCAGTTCACATTTGTAGGTGGATCATCAGTGTTAGAGCTAAAATTAGCATGTTTAAAGTGATTTTCATGCTTCCAGGGGCCCAAAACACAAGATTTATGGAATGGTTAAAAGTGCATGAAAATGGCCAATTTACTCACTCTGAGTTCTCAAAAAGGGTTTCTTCACCCCGGGAAGATAATTAAATACCATTTGGAGGCATTTAATGTTCGAGCAAAAACGGCTGATTTTCGACAAAAGAGATAACACCCCCCCATTACGTCATGCTTCAGAAATGTGGAAAATGGTCCGTTTTCAAATGTTTTATTTTTGAACGTCAGTTCACATTTGTAGGTGGATCATCAGTGTTAGAGCTAAAATTAGCATGTTTAAAGTGATTTTCATTCTTCCAGGGGTTCGGGAAGTTAATTAAATACCATTTGGAGGCATTTAATGTTCGAGCAAAAACGGCTGATTTTCGACAAAAGAGATAACACCCCCCCATTACGTCATGCTTCAGAAATGTGGAAAATGGTCCGTTTTCAAATGTTTTATTTTTGAACGTCAGTTCACATTTGTAGGTGGATCATCAGTGTTAGAGCTAAAATTAGCATGTTTAAAGTGATTTTCATGCTTCCAGGGGCTCGGGAAGTTAATTAAATACCATTTGGAGGCATTTAATGTTCGAGCAAAAACGGCTGATTTTCGACAAAAGAGATAACACCCCCCCATTACGTCATGCTTCAGAAATGTGGAAAATGGTCCGTTTTCAAATGTTTTATTTTTGAACGTCAGTTCACATTTGTAGGTGGATCATCAGTGTTAGAGCTAAAATTAGCATGTTTAAAGTGATTTTCATGCTTCCAGGGGCTCGGGAAGTTAATTAAATACCATTTGGAGGCATTTAATGTTCGAGCAAAAACGGCTGATTTTCGACAAAAGAGATAACACCCCCCCATTACGTCATGCTTCAGAAATGTGGAAAATGGTCCGTTTTCAAATGTTTTATTTTTGAACGTCA
Organism: Lissotriton vulgaris; assembly: GCF_964263255.1. Lineage (NCBI taxonomy): Eukaryota > Metazoa > Chordata > Amphibia > Caudata > Salamandridae > Lissotriton > Lissotriton vulgaris. The sequence goes on from NW_028248904.1 coordinate 343,033, forward strand.
GTTCACATTTGTAGGTGGATCATCAGTGTTAGAGCTAAAATTAGCATGTTTAAAGTGATTTTCATGCTTCCAGGGGCCCAAAACACAAGATTTATGGAATGGTTAAAAGTGCATGAAAATGGCCAATTTACTCACTCTGAGTTCTCAAAAAGGGTTTCTTCACCCCGGGAAGTTAATTAAATACCATTTGGAGGCATTTAATGTTCGAGCAAAAACGGCTGATTTTCGACAAAAGAGATAACACCCCCCCATTACGTCATGCTTCAGAAATTTGGAAAATGGTCCGTTTTCAAATGTTTTATTTTTGAACGTCAGTTCACATTTGTAGGTGGATCATCAGTGTTAGAGCTAAAATTAGCATGTTTAAAGTGATTTTCATGCTTCCAGGGGCTCGGGAAGTTAATTAAATACCATTTGGAGGCATTTAATGTTCAAGCAAAAACGGCTGATTTTCGACAAAAGAGATAACACCCCCCCATTACGTCATGCTTCAGAAATGTGGAAAATGGTCCGTTTTCAAATGTTTTATTTTTGAACGTCAGTTCACATTTATAGGTGGATCATCAGTGTTAGAGCTAAAATTAGCATGTTTAAAGTGATTTTCATGCTTCCAGGGGCCCAAAACACAAGATTTATGGAATGGTTAAAAGTGCATGAAAATGGCCAATTTACTCACTCTGAGTTCACAAAAAGGGTTTCTTCACCCCGGGAAGTTAATTAAATACCATTTGGAGGCATTTAATGTTCGAGCAAAAACGGCTGATTTTCGACAAAAGAGATAACACCCCCCATTACGTCATGCTTCAGAAATGTGGAAAATGGTCCGTTTTCAAATGTTTTATTTTTGAACGTCAGTTCACATTTTTAGGTGGATCATCAGTGTTAGAGCTAAAATTAGCATGTTTAAAGTGATTTTCATGCTTCCAGGGGCTCGGGAAGTTAATTAAATACCATTTGGAGGCATTTAATGTTCGAGCAAAAACGGCTGATTTTCGACAAAAGAGATAACACCCCCCCATTACGTCATGCTTCAGAAATGTGGAAAATGGTCCGTTTTCAAATGTTTTATTTTTGAACGTCAGTTCACATTTGTAGGTGGATCATCAGTGTTAGAGCTAAAATTAGCATGTTTAAAGTGATTTTCATGCTTCCAGGGGCCCAAAACAAAAGATTTATGGAATGGTTAAAAGTGCATGAAAATGGCCAATTTACTCACTCTGAGTTCTCAAAAAGGGTTTCTTCACCCCGGGAAGTTAATTAAATACCATTTGGAGGCATTTAATGTTCGAGCAAAAACGGCTGATTTTCGACAAAAGAGATAACACCCCCCCATTACGTCATGCTTCAGAAATGTGGAAAATGGTCCGTTTTCAAATGTTTTATTTTTGAACGTCAGTTCACATTTGTAGGTGGATCATCAGTGTTAGAGCTAAAATTAGCATGTTTAAAGTGATTGTCATGCTTCCAGGGGCTCGGGAAGTTAATTAAATACCATTTGGAGGCATTTAATGTTCGAGCAAAAACGGCTGATTTTCGACAAAAGAGATAACACCCCCCCATTACGTCATGCTTCAGAAATGTGGAAAATGGTCCGTTTTCAAATGTTTTATTTTTGAACGTCAGTTCACATTTGTAGGTGGATCATCAGTGTTAGAGCTAAAATTAGCATGTTTAAAGTGATTTTCATGCTTCCAGGGGCTCGGGAAGTTAATTAAATACCATTTGGAGGCATTTAATGTTCGAGCAAAAACGGCTGATTTTCGACAAAAGAGATAACACCCCCCCATTACGTCATGCTTCAGAAATGTGGAAAATGGTCCGTTTTCAAATGTTTTATTTTTGAACGTCAGTTCACATTTGTAGGTGGATCATCAGTGTTAGAGCTAAAATTAGCATGTTTAAAGTGATTTTCATGCTTCCAGGGGCTCGGGAAGTTAATTAAATACCATTTGGAGGCATTTAATGTTCGAGCAAAAACGGCTGATTTTCGACAAAAGAGATAACACCCCCCCATTACGTCATGCTTCAGAAATGTGGAAAATGGTCCGTTTTCAAATGTTTTATCTTTGAACGTCAGTTCACATTTGTAGGTGGATCATCAGTGTTAGAGCTAAAATTAGCATGTTTAAAGTGATTTTCATGCTTCCAGGGGCCCAAAACACAAGATTTATGGAATGGTTAAAAGTGCATGAAAATGGCCAATTTACTCACTCTGAGTTCTCAAAAAGGGTTTCTTCACCCCGGGAAGTTAATTAAATACCATTTGGAGGCATTTAATGTTCGAGCAAAAACGGCTGATTTTCGACAAAAGAGATAACACCCCCCCATTACGTCATGCTTCAGAAATGTGGAAAATGGTCCGTTTTCAAATGTTTTATTTTTGAACGTCAGTTCACATTTGTAGGTGGATCATCAGTGTTAGAGCTAAAATTAGCATTTTTAAAGTGATTTTCATGCTTCCAGGGGCTCGGGAAGTGAAATAAATACCATTTGGAGGCATTTAATGTTCGAGCAAAAACGGCTGATTTTTGACAAAAGAGATAACACCCCCCCATTACGTCATGCTTCAGAAATGTGGAAAATGGTCCGTTTTCAAATGTTTTATTTTTGAACGTCAGTTCACATTTGTAGGTGGATCATCAGTGTTAGAGCTAAAATTAGCATGTTTAAAGTGATTTTCATGCTTCCAGGGGCTCGGGAAGTTAATTAAATACCATTTGGAGGCATTTAATGTTCAAGCAAAAACGGCTGATTTTCGACAAAAGAGATAACACCCCCCCATTACGTCATGCTTCAGAAATGTGGAAAATGGTCCGTTTTCAAATGTTTTATTTTTGAACGTCAGTTCACATTTATAGGTGGATCATCAGTGTTAGAGCTAAAATTAGCATGTTTAAAGTGATTTTCATGCTTCCAGGGGCCCAAAACACAAGATTTATGGAATGGTTAAAAGTGCATGAAAATGGCCAATTTACTCACTCTGAGTTCACAAAAAGGGTTTCTTCACCCCGGGAAGTTAATTAAATACCATTTGGAGGCATTTAATGTTCGAGCAAAAACGGCTGATTTTCGACAAAAGAGATAACACCCCCCATTACGTCATGCTTCAGAAATGTGGAAAATGGTCCGTTTTCAAATGTTTTATTTTTGAACGTCAGTTCACATTTTTAGGTGGATCATCAGTGTTAGAGCTAAAATTAGCATGTTTAAAGTGATTTTCATGCTTCCAGGGGCTCGGGAAGTTAATTAAATACCATTTGGAGGCATTTAATGTTCGAGCAAAAACGGCTGATTTTCGACAAAAGAGATAACACCCCCCCCATTACGTCATGCTTCAGAAATGTGGAAAATGGTCCGTTTTCAAATGTTTTATTTTTGAACGTCAGTTCACATTTGTAGGTGGATCATCAGTGTTAGAGCTAAAATTAGCATGTTTAAAGTGATTTTCATGCTTCCAGGGGCCCAAAACAAAAGATTTATGGAATGGTTAAAAGTGCATGAAAATGGCCAATTTACTCACTCTGAGTTCTCAAAAAGGGTTTCTTCACCCCGGGAAGTTAATTAAATACCATTTGGAGGCATTTAATGTTCGAGCAAAAACGGCTGATTTTCGACAAAAGAGATAACACCCCCCCATTACGTCATGCTTCAGAAATGTGGAAAATGGTCCGTTTTCAAATGTTTTATTTTTGAACGTCAGTTCACATTTGTAGGTGGATCATCAGTGTTAGAGCTAAAATTAGCATGTTTAAAGTGATTGTCATGCTTCCAGGGGCTCGGGAAGTTAATTAAATACCATTTGGAGGCATTTAATGTTCGAGCAAAAACGGCTGATTTTCGACAAAAGAGATAACACCCCCCCATACTGTCATGCTTCAGAAATGTGGAAAATGGTCCGTTTTCAAATGTTTTATTTTTGAACGTCAGTTCACATTTGTAGGTGGATCATCAGTGTTAGAGCTAAAATTAGCATGTTTAAAGTGATTTTCATGCTTCCAGGGGCTCGGGAAGTGAAATAAATACCATTTGGAGGCATTTAATGTTCGAGCAAAAACTGCTGATTTTCGACAAAAGAGATAACACCCCCCCATTACGTCATGCTTCAGAAATGTGGAAAATGGTCCGTTTTCAAATGTTTTATTTTTGAACGTCAGTTCACATTTGTAGGTGGATCATCAGTGTTAGAGCTAAAATTAGCATGTTTAAAGTGATTTTCATGCTTCCAGGGGCCCAAAACACAAGATTTATGGAATGGTTAAAAGTGCATGAAAATGGCCAATTTACTCACTCTGAGTTCTCAAAAAGGGTTTCTTCACCCCGGGAAGTTAATTAAATACCATTTGGAGGCATTTAATGTTCGAGCAAAAACGGCTGATTTTCGACAAAAGAGATAAAAGCCCCCCATTACGTCATGCTTCAGAAATGTGGAAAATGGTCCGTTTTCAAATGTTTTATTTTTGAACGTCAGTTCACATTTGTAGGTGGATCATCAGTGTTAGAGCTAAAATTAGCATGTTTAAAGTGATTTTCATGCTTCCAGGGGCTCGGGAAGTTAATTAAATACCATTTGGAGGCATTTAATGTTCGAGCAAAAACGGCTGATTTTCGACAAAAGAGATAACACCCCCCCATTACGTCATGCTTCAGAAATGTGGAAAATGGTCCGTTTTCAAATGTTTTATTTTTGAACATCAGTTCACATTTGTAGGTGGATCATCAGTGTTAGACTAAAATTAGCATGTTTAAAGTGATTTTCATGCTTCCAGGGGCTCGGGAAGTTAATTAAATACCATTTGGAGGCATTTAATGTTCGAGCAAAAACGGCTGATTTTCGACAAAAGAGATAACACCCCCCCATTACGTCATGCTTCAGAAATGTGGAAAATGGTCCGTTTTCAAATGTTTTATTTTTGAACGTCAGTTCACATTTGTAGGTGGATCATCAGTGTTAGAGCTAAAATTAGCATGTTTAAAGTGATTTTCATGCTTCCAGGGGCTCGGGAAGTTAATTAAATACCATTTGGAGGCATTTAATGTTCAAGCAAAAACGGCTGATTTTCGACAAAAGAGATAACACCCCCCCATTACGTCATGCTTCAGAAATGTGGAAAATGGTCCGTTTTCAAATGTTTTATTTTTGAACGTCAGTTCACATTTATAGGTGGATCATCAGTGTTAGAGCTAAAATTAGCATGTTTAAAGTGATTTTCATGCTTCCAGGGGCCCAAAACACAAGATTTATGGAATGGTTAAAAGTGCATGAAAATGGCCAATTTACTCACTCTGAGTTCACAAAAAGGGTTTCTTCACCCCGGGAAGTTAATTAAATACCATTTGGAGGCATTTAATGTTCGAGCAAAAACGGCTGATTTTCGACAAAAGAGATAACACCCCCCATTACGTCATGCTTCAGAAATGTGGAAAATGGTCCGTTTTCAAATGTTTTATTTTTGAACGTCAGTTCACATTTTTAGGTGGATCATCAGTGTTAGAGCTAAAATTAGCATGTTTAAAGTGATTTTCATGCTTCCAGGGGCTCGGGAAGTTAATTAAATACCATTTGGAGGCATTTAATGTTCGAGCAAAAACGGCTGATTTTCGACAAAAGAGATAACACCCCCCCATTACGTCATGCTTCAGAAATGTGGAAAATGGTCCGTTTTCAAATGTTTTATTTTTGAACGTCAGTTCACATTTGTAGGTGGATCATCAGTGTTAGAGCTAAAATTAGCATGTTTAAAGTGATTTTCATGCTTCCAGGGGCCCAAAACAAAAGATTTATGGAATGGTTAAAAGTGCATGAAAATGGCCAATTTACTCACTCTGAGTTCTCAAAAAGGGTTTCTTCACCCCGGGAAGTTAATTAAATACCATTTGGAGGCATTTAATGTTCGAGCAAAAACGGCTGATTTTCGACAAAAGAGATAACACCCCCCCATTACGTCATGCTTCAGAAATGTGGAAAATGGTCCGTTTTCAAATGTTTTATTTTTGAACGTCAGTTCACATTTGTAGGTGGATCATCAGTGTTAGAGCTAAAATTAGCATGTTTAAAGTGATTGTCATGCTTCCAGGGGCTCGGGAAGTTAATTAAATACCATTTGGAGGCATTTAATGTTCGAGCAAAAACGGCTGATTTTCGACAAAAGAGATAACACCCCCCCATTACGTCATGCTTCAGAAATGTGGAAAATGGTCCGTTTTCAAATGTTTTATTTTTGAACGTCAGTTCACATTTGTAGGTGGATCATCAGTGTTAGAGCTAAAATTAGCATGTTTAAAGTGATTTTCATGCTTCCAGGGGCTCGGGAAGTTAATTAAATACCATTTGGAGGCATTTAATGTTCGAGCAAAAACGGCTGATTTTCGACAAAAGAGATAACACCCCCCCATTACGTCATGCTTCAGAAATGTGGAAAATGGTCCGTTTTCAAATGTTTTATTTTTGAACGTCAGTTCACATTTGTAGGTGGATCATCAGTGTTAGAGCTAAAATTAGCATGTTTAAAGTGATTTTCATGCTTCCAGGGGCTCGGGAAGTTAATTAAATACCATTTGGAGGCATTTAATGTTCGAGCAAAAACGGCTGATTTTCGACAAAAGAGATAACACCCCCCCATTACGTCATGCTTCAGAAATGTGGAAAATGGTCCGTTTTCAAATGTTTTATCTTTGAACGTCAGTTCACATTTGTAGGTGGATCATCAGTGTTAGAGCTAAAATTAGCATGTTTAAAGTGATTTTCATGCTTCCAGGGGCCCAAAACACAAGATTTATGGAATAGTTAAAAGTGCATGAAAATGGCCAATTTACTCACTCTGAGTTCTCATAAAGGGTTTCTTCACCCCGGGAAGTTAATTAAATACCATTTGGAGGCATTTAATGTTCGAGCAAAAACGGCTGATTTTCGACAAAAGAGATAACACCCCCCCATTACGTCATGCTTCAGAAATGTGGAAAATGGTCCGTTTTCAAATGTTTTATTTTTGAACGTCAGTTCACATTTGTAGGTGGATCATCAGTGTTAGAGCTAAAATTAGCATTTTTAAAGTGATTTTCATGCTTCCAGGGGCTCGGGAAGTGAAATAAATACCATTTGGAGGCATTTAATGTTCGAGCAAAAACGGCTGATTTTCGACAAAAGAGATAACACCCCCCCATTACGTCATGCTTCAGAAATGTGGAAAATGGTCCGTTTTCAAATGTTTTATTTTTGAACGTCAGTTCACATTTGTAGGTGGATCATCAGTGTTAGAGCTAAAATTAGCATGTTTAAAGTGATTTTCATGCTTCCAGGGGCTCGGGAAATTAATTAAATACCATTTGGAGGCATTTAATGTTCAAGCAAAAACGGCTGATTTTCGACAAAAGAGATAACACCCCCCCATTACGTCATGCTTCAGAAATGTGGAAAATGGTCCGTTTTCAAATGTTTTATTTTTGAACGTCAGTTCACATTTATAGGTGGATCATCAGTGTTAGAGCTAAAATTAGCATGTTTAAAGTGATTTTCATGCTTCCAGGGGCCCAAAACACAAGATTTATGGAATGGTTAAAAGTGCATGAAAATGGCCAATTTACTCACTCTGAGTTCACAAAAAGGGTTTCTTCACCCCGGGAAGTTAATTAAATACCATTTGGAGGCATTTAATGTTCGAGCAAAAACGGCTGATTTTCGACAAAAGAGATAACACCCCCCATTACGTCATGCTTCAGAAATGTGGAAAATGGTCCGTTTTCAAATGTTTTATTTTTGAACGTCAGTTCACATTTTTAGGTGGATCATCAGTGTTAGAGCTAAAATTAGCATGTTTAAAGTGATTTTCATGCTTCCAGGGGCTCGGGAAGTTAATTAAATACCATTTGGAGGCATTTAATGTTCGAGCAAAAACGGCTGATTTTCGACAAAAGAGATAACACCCCCCCCATTACGTCATGCTTCAGAAATGTGGAAAATGGTCCGTTTTCAAATGTTTTATTTTTGAACGTCAGTTCACATTTGTAGGTGGATCATCAGTGTTAGAGCTAAAATTAGCATGTTTAAAGTGATTTTCATGCTTCCAGGGGCCCAAAACAAAAGATTTATGGAATGGTTAAAAGTGCATGAAAATGGCCAATTTACTCACTCTGAGTTCTCAAAAAGGGTTTCTTCACCCCGGGAAGTTAATTAAATACCATTTGGAGGCATTTAATGTTCGAGCAAAAACGGCTGATTTTCGACAAAAGAGATAACACCCCCCCATTACGTCATGCTTCAGAAATGTGGAAAATGGTCCGTTTTCAAATGTTTTATTTTTGAACGTCAGTTCACATTTGTAGGTGGATCATCAGTGTTAGAGCTAAAATTAGCATGTTTAAAGTGATTGTCATGCTTCCAGGGGCTCGGGAAGTTAATTAAATACCATTTGGAGGCATTTAATGTTCGAGCAAAAACGGCTGATTTTCGACAAAAGAGATAACACCCCCCCATTACGTCATGCTTCAGAAATGTGGAAAATGGTCCGTTTTCAAATGTTTTATTTTTGAACGTCAGTTCACATTTGTAGGTGGATCATCAGTGTTAGAGCTAAAATTAGCATGTTTAAAGTGATTTTCATGCTTCCAGGGGCTCGGGAAGTTAATTAAATACCATTTGGAGGCATTTAATGTTCGAGCAAAAACGGCTGATTTTCGACAAAAGAGATAACACCCCCCCATTAGGTCATGCTTCAGAAATGTGGAAAATGGTCCGTTTTCAAATGTTTTATTTTTGAACGTCAGTTCACATTTGTAGGTGGATCATCAGTGTTAGAGCTAAAATTAGCATGTTTAAAGTGATTTTCATGCTTCCAGGGGCTCGGGAAGTTAATTAAATACCATTTGGAGGCATTTAATGTTCGAGCAAAAACGGCTGATTTTCGACAAAAGAGATAACACCCCCCCATTACGTCATGCTTCAGAAATGTGGAAAATGGTCCGTTTTCAAATGTTTTATCTTTGAACGTCAGTTCACATTTGTAGGTGGATCATCAGTGTTAGAGCTAAAATTAGCATGTTTAAAGTGATTTTCATGCTTCCAGGGGCCCAAAACACAAGATTTATGGAATGGTTAAAAGTGCATGAAAATGGCCAATTTACTCACTCTGAGTTCTCATAAAGGGTTTCTTCACCCCGGGAAGTTAATTAAATACCATTTGGAGGCATTTAATGTTCGAGCAAAAACGGCTGATTTTCGACAAAAGAGATAACACCCCCCCATTACGTCATGCTTCAGAAATGTGGAAAATGGTCCGTTTTCAAATGTTTTATTTTTGAACGTCAGTTCACATTTGTAGGTGGATCATCAGTGTTAGAGCTAAAATTAGCATTTTTAAAGTGATTTTCATGCTTCCAGGGGCTCGGGAAGTGAAATAAATACCATTTGGAGGCATTTAATGTTCGAGCAAAAACGGCTGATTTTCGACAAAAGAGATAACACCCCCCCATTACGTCATGCTTCAGAAATGTGGAAAATGGTCCGTTTTCAAATGTTTTATTTTTGAACGTCAGTTCACATTTGTAGGTGGATCATCAGTGTTAGAGCTAAAATTAGCATGTTTAAAGTGATTTTCATGCTTCCAGGGGCTCGGGAAGTTAATTAAATACCATTTGGAGGCATTTAATGTTCAAGCAAAAACGGCTGATTTTCGACAAAAGAGATAACACCCCCCCATTACGTCATGCTTCAGAAATGTGGAAAATGGTCCGTTTTCAAATGTTTTATTTTTGAACGTCAGTTCACATTTATAGGTGGATCATCAGTGTTAGAGCTAAAATTAGCATGTTTAAAGTGATTTTCATGCTTCCAGGGGCCCAAAACACAAGATTTATGGAATGGTTAAAAGTGCATGAAAATGGCCAATTTACTCACTCTGAGTTCACAAAAAGGGTTTCTTCACCCCGGGAAGTTAATTAAATACCATTTGGAGGCATTTAATGTTCGAGCAAAAACGGCTGATTTTCGACAAAAGAGATAACACCCCCCATTACGTCATGCTTCAGAAATGTGGAAAATGGTCCGTTTTCAAATGTTTTATTTTTGAACGTCAGTTCACATTTTTAGGTGGATCATCAGTGTTAGAGCTAAAATTAGCATGTTTAAAGTGATTTTCATGCTTCCAGGGGCTCGGGAAGTTAATTAAATACCATTTGGAGGCATTTAATGTTCGAGCAAAAACGGCTGATTTTCGACAAAAGAGATAACACCCCCCCCATTACGTCATGCTTCAGAAATGTGGAAAATGGTCCGTTTTCAAATGTTTTATTTTTGAACGTCAGTTCACATTTGTAGGTGGATCATCAGTGTTAGAGCTAAAATTAGCATGTTTAAAGTGATTTTCATGCTTCCAGGGGCCCAAAACAAAAGATTTATGGAATGGTTAAAAGTGCATGAAAATGGCCAATTTACTCACTCTGAGTTCTCAAAAAGGGTTTCTTCACCCCGGGAAGTTAATTAAATACCATTTGGAGGCATTTAATGTTCGAGCAAAAACGGCTGATTTTCGACAAAAGAGATAACACCCCCCCATTACGTCATGCTTCAGAAATGTGGAAAATGGTCCGTTTTCAAATGTTTTATTTTTGAACGTCAGTTCACATTTGTAGGTGGATCATCAGTGTTAGAGCTAAAATTAGCATGTTTAAAGTGATTGTCATGCTTCCAGGGGCTCGGGAAGTTAATTAAATACCATTTGGAGGCATTTAATGTTCGAGCAAAAACGGCTGATTTTCGACAAAAGAGATAACACCCCCCCATACTGTCATGCTTCAGAAATGTGGAAAATGGTCCGTTTTCAAATGTTTTATTTTTGAACGTCAGTTCAGATTTGTAGGTGGATCATCAGTGTTAGAGCTAAAATTAGCATGTTTAAAGTGATTTTCATGCTTCCAGGGGCTCGGGAAGTGAAATAAATACCATTTGGAGGCATTTAATGTTCGAGCAAAAACTGCTGATTTTCGACAAAAGAGATAACACCCCCCCATTACGTCATGCTTCAGAAATGTGGAAAATGGTCCGTTTTCAAATGTTTTATTTTTGAACGTCAGTTCACATTTGTAGGTGGATCATCAGTGTTAGAGCTAAAATTAGCATGTTTAAAGTGATTTTCATGCTTCCAGGGGCCCAAAACACAAGATTTATGGAATGGTTAAAAGTGCATGAAAATGGCCAATTTACTCACTCTGAGTTCTCAAAAAGGGTTTCTTCACCCCGGGAAGTTAATTAAATACCATTTGGAGGCATTTAATGTTCGAGCAAAAACGGCTGATTTTCGACAAAAGAGATAAAAGCCCCCCATTACGTCATGCTTCAGAAATGTGGAAAATGGTCCGTTTTCAAATGTTTTATTTTTGAACGTCAGTTCACATTTGTAGGTGGATCATCAGTGTTAGAGCTAAAATTAGCATGTTTAAAGTGATTTTCATGCTTCCAGGGGCTCGGGAAGTTAATTAAATACCATTTGGAGGCATTTAATGTTCGAGCAAAAACGGCTGATTTTCGACAAAAGAGATAACACCCCCCCATTACGTCATGCTTCAGAAATGTGGAAAATGGTCCGTTTTCAAATGTTTTATTTTTGAACATCAGTTCACATTTGTAGGTGGATCATCAGTGTTAGACTAAAATTAGCATGTTTAAAGTGATTTTCATGCTTCCAGGGGCTCGGGAAGTGAAATAAATACCATTTGGAGGCATTTAATGTTCGAGCAAAAACGGCTGATTTTCGACAAAAGAGATAACACCCCCCCATTACGTCATGCTTCAGAAATGTGGAAAATGGTCCGTTTTCAAATGTTTTATTTTTGAACGTCAGTTCACATTTGTAGGTGGATCATCAGTGTTAGAGCTAAAATTAGCATGTTTAAAGTGATTTTCATGCTTCCAGGGGCCCAAAACACAAGATTTATGGAATGGTTAAAAGTGCATGAAAATGGCCAATTTACTCACTCTGAGTTCTCAAAAAGGGTTTCTTCACCCCGGGAAGTTAATTAAATACCATTTGGAGGCATTTAATGTTCGAGCAAAAACGGCTGATTTTCGACAAAAGAGATAACACCCCCCCATTACGTCATGCTTCAGAAATGTGGAAAATGGTCCGTTTTCAAATGTTTTATTTTTGAACGTCAGTTCACATTTGTAGGTGGATCATCAGTGTTAGAGCTAAAATTAGCATGTTTAAAGTGATTTTCATGCTTCCAGGGGCTCGGGAAGTTAATTAAATACCATTTGGAGGCATTTAATGTTCGAGCAAAAACGGCTGATTTTCGACAAAAGAGATAACACCCCCCCATTACGTCATGCTTCAGAAATGTGGAAAATGGTCCGTTTTCAAATGTTTTATTTTTGAACGTCAGTTCACATTTGTAGGTGGATCATCAGTGTTAGAGCTAAAATTAGCATGTTTAAAGTGATTTTCATGCTTCCAGGGGCCCAAAACACAAGATTTATGGAATGGTTAAAAGTGCATGAAAATGGCCAATTTACTCACTCTGAGTTCTCAAAAAGGGTTTCTTCACCCCGGGAAGTTAATTAAATACCATTTGGAGGCATTTGATGTTCGAGCAAAAACGGCTGATTTTCGACAAAAGAGATAACACCCCCCCATTACGTCATGCTTCAGAAATGTGGAAAATGGTCCGTTTTCAAATGTTTTATTTTTGAACGTCAGTTCACATTTGTAGGTGGATCATCAGTGTTAGAGCTAAAATTAGCATGTTTAAAGTGATTTTCATGCTTCCAGGGGCTCGGGAAGTTAATTAAATACCATTTGGAGGCATTTAATGTTCGAGCAAAAACGGCTGATTTTCGACAAAAGAGATAACACCCCCCCATACTGTCATGCTTCAGAAATGTGGAAAATGGTCCGTTTTCAAATGTTTTATTTTTGAACGTCAGTTCACATTTGTAGGTGGATCATCAGTGTTAGAGCTAAAATTAGCATGTTTAAAGTGATTTTCATGCTTCCAGGGGCTCAGGAAGTGAAATAAATACCATTTGGAGGCATTTAATGTTCGAGCAAAAACGGCTGATTTTCGACAAAAGAGATAACACCCCCCCATTACGTCATGCTTCAGAAATGTGGAAAATGGTCCGTTTTCAAATGTTTTATTTTTGAACGTCAGTTCACATTTGTAGGTGGATCATCAGTGTTAGAGCTAAAATTAGCATGTTTAAAGTGATTTTCATGCTTCCAGGGGCCCAAAACACAAGATTTATGGAATGGTTAAAAGTGCATGAAAATGGCCAATTTACTCACTCTGAGTTCTCAAAAAGGGTTTCTTCACCCCGGGAAGTTAATTAAATACCATTTGGAGGCATTTAATGTTCGAGCAAAAACGGCTGATTTTCGACAAAAGAGATAAAAGCCCCCCATTACGTCATGCTTCAGAAATGTGGAAAATGGTCCGTTTTCAAATGTTTTATTTTTGAACGTCAGTTCACATTTGTAGGTGGATCATCAGTGTTAGAGCTAAAATTAGCATGTTTAAAGTGATTTTCATGCTTCCAGGGGCTCGGGAAGTTAATTAAATACCATTTGGAGGCATTTAATGTTCGAGCAAAAACGGCTGATTTTCGACAAAAGAGATAACAACCCCCATTACGTCATGCTTCAGAAATGTGGAAAATGGTCCGTTTTCAAATGTTTTATTTTTGAACGTCAGTTCACATTTGTAGGTGGATCATCAGTGTTAGAGCTAAAATTAGCATGTTTAAAGTGATTTTCATGCTTCCAGGGGCCCAAAACACAAGATTTATGGAATGGTTAAAAGTGCATGAAAATGGCCAATTTACTCACTCTGAGTTCTCAAAAAGGGTTTCTTCACCCCGGGAAGTTAATTAAATACCATTTGGAGGCATTTAATGTTCGAGCAAAAACGGCTGATTTTCGACAAAAGAGATAACACCCCCCCATTACGTCATGCTTCAGAAATGTGGAAAATGGTCCGTTTTCAAATGTTTTATTTTTGAACGTCAGTTCACATTTGTAGGTGGATCATCAGTGTTAGAGCTAAAATTAGCATGTTTAAAGTGATTTTCATGCTTCCAGGGGCCCAAAACACAAGATTTATGGAATGGTTAAAAGTGCATGAAAATGGCCAATTTACTCACTCTGAGTTCTCAAAAAGGGTTTCTTCACCCCGGGAAGATAATTAAATACCATTTGGAGGCATTTAATGTTCGAGCAAAAACGGCTGATTTTCGACAAAAGAGATAACACCCCCCCATTACGTCATGCTTCAGAAATGTGGAAAATGGTCCGTTTTCAAATGTTTTATTTTTGAACGTCAGTTCACATTTGTAGGTGGATCATCAGTGTTAGAGCTAAAATTAGCATGTTTAAAGTGATTTTCATTCTTCCAGGGGTTCGGGAAGTTAATTAAATACCATTTGGAGGCATTTAATGTTCGAGCAAAAACGGCTGATTTTCGACAAAAGAGATAACACCCCCCCATTACGTCATGCTTCAGAAATGTGGAAAATGGTCCGTTTTCAAATGTTTTATTTTTGAACGTCAGTTCACATTTGTAGGTGGATCATCAGTGTTAGAGCTAAAATTAGCATGTTTAAAGTGATTTTCATGCTTCCAGGGGCTCGGGAAGTTAATTAAATACCATTTGGAGGCATTTAATGTTCGAGCAAAAACGGCTGATTTTCGACAAAAGAGATAACACCCCCCCATTACGTCATGCTTCAGAAATGTGGAAAATGGTCCGTTTTCAAATGTTTTATTTTTGAACGTCAGTTCACATTTGTAGGTGGATCATCAGTGTTAGAGCTAAAATTAGCATGTTTAAAGTGATTTTCATGCTTCCAGGGGCTCGGGAAGTTAATTAAATACCATTTGGAGGCATTTAATGTTCGAGCAAAAACGGCTGATTTTCGACAAAAGAGATAACACCCCCCCATTACGTCATGCTTCAGAAATGTGGAAAATGGTCCGTTTTCAAATGTTTTATTTTTGAACGTCAGTTCACATTTGTAGGTGGATCATCAGTGTTAGAGCTAAAATTAGCATGTTTAAAGTGATTTTCATGCTTCCAGGGGCCCAAAACACAAGATTTATGGAATGGTTAAAAGTGCATGAAAATGGCCAATTTACTCACTCTGAGTTCTCAAAAAGGGTTTCTTCACCCCGGGAAGTTAATTAAATACCATTTGGAGGCATTTAATGTTCGAGCAAAAACGGCTGATTTTCGACAAAAGAGATAACACCCCCCCATTACGTCATGCTTCAGAAATTTGGAAAATGGTCCGTTTTCAAATGTTTTATTTTTGAACGTCAGTTCACATTTGTAGGTGGATCATCAGTGTTAGAGCTAAAATTAGCATGTTTAAAGTGATTTTCATGCTTCCAGGGGCTCGGGAAGTTAATTAAATACCATTTGGAGGCATTTAATGTTCAAGCAAAAACGGCTGATTTTCGACAAAAGAGATAACACCCCCCCATTACGTCATGCTTCAGAAATGTGGAAAATGGTCCGTTTTCAAATGTTTTATTTTTGAACGTCAGTTCACATTTATAGGTGGATCATCAGTGTTAGAGCTAAAATTAGCATGTTTAAAGTGATTTTCATGCTTCCAGGGGCCCAAAACACAAGATTTATGGAATGGTTAAAAGTGCATGAAAATGGCCAATTTACTCACTCTGAGTTCACAAAAAGGGTTTCTTCACCCCGGGAAGTTAATTAAATACCATTTGGAGGCATTTAATGTTCGAGCAAAAACGGCTGATTTTCGACAAAAGAGATAACACCCCCCATTACGTCATGCTTCAGAAATGTGGAAAATGGTCCGTTTTCAAATGTTTTATTTTTGAACGTCAGTTCACATTTTTAGGTGGATCATCAGTGTTAGAGCTAAAATTAGCATGTTTAAAGTGATTTTCATGCTTCCAGGGGCTCGGGAAGTTAATTAAATACCATTTGGAGGCATTTAATGTTCGAGCAAAAACGGCTGATTTTCGACAAAAGAGATAACACCCCCCCATTACGTCATGCTTCAGAAATGTGGAAAATGGTCCGTTTTCAAATGTTTTATTTTTGAACGTCAGTTCACATTTGTAGGTGGATCATCAGTGTTAGAGCTAAAATTAGCATGTTTAAAGTGATTTTCATGCTTCCAGGGGCCCAAAACAAAAGATTTATGGAATGGTTAAAAGTGCATGAAAATGGCCAATTTACTCACTCTGAGTTCTCAAAAAGGGTTTCTTCACCCCGGGAAGTTAATTAAATACCATTTGGAGGCATTTAATGTTCGAGCAAAAACGGCTGATTTTCGACAAAAGAGATAACACCCCCCCATTACGTCATGCTTCAGAAATGTGGAAAATGGTCCGTTTTCAAATGTTTTATTTTTGAACGTCAGTTCACATTTGTAGGTGGATCATCAGTGTTAGAGCTAAAATTAGCATGTTTAAAGTGATTGTCATGCTTCCAGGGGCTCGGGAAGTTAATTAAATACCATTTGGAGGCATTTAATGTTCGAGCAAAAACGGCTGATTTTCGACAAAAGAGATAACACCCCCCCATTACGTCATGCTTCAGAAATGTGGAAAATGGTCCGTTTTCAAATGTTTTATTTTTGAACGTCAGTTCACATTTGTAGGTGGATCATCAGTGTTAGAGCTAAAATTAGCATGTTTAAAGTGATTTTCATGCTTCCAGGGGCTCGGGAAGTTAATTAAATACCATTTGGAGGCATTTAATGTTCGAGCAAAAACGGCTGATTTTCGACAAAAGAGATAACACCCCCCCATTACGTCATGCTTCAGAAATGTGGAAAATGGTCCGTTTTCAAATGTTTTATTTTTGAACGTCAGTTCACATTTGTAGGTGGATCATCAGTGTTAGAGCTAAAATTAGCATGTTTAAAGTGATTTTCATGCTTCCAGGGGCTCGGGAAGTTAATTAAATACCATTTGGAGGCATTTAATGTTCGAGCAAAAACGGCTGATTTTCGACAAAAGAGATAACACCCCCCCATTACGTCATGCTTCAGAAATGTGGAAAATGGTCCGTTTTCAAATGTTTTATCTTTGAACGTCAGTTCACATTTGTAGGTGGATCATCAGTGTTAGAGCTAAAATTAGCATGTTTAAAGTGATTTTCATGCTTCCAGGGGCCCAAAACACAAGATTTATGGAATGGTTAAAAGTGCATGAAAATGGCCAATTTACTCACTCTGAGTTCTCAAAAAGGGTTTCTTCACCCCGGGAAGTTAATTAAATACCATTTGGAGGCATTTAATGTTCGAGCAAAAACGGCTGATTTTCGACAAAAGAGATAACACCCCCCCATTACGTCATGCTTCAGAAATGTGGAAAATGGTCCGTTTTCAAATGTTTTATTTTTGAACGTCAGTTCACATTTGTAGGTGGATCATCAGTGTTAGAGCTAAAATTAGCATTTTTAAAGTGATTTTCATGCTTCCAGGGGCTCGGGAAGTGAAATAAATACCATTTGGAGGCATTTAATGTTCGAGCAAAAACGGCTGATTTTTGACAAAAGAGATAACACCCCCCCATTACGTCATGCTTCAGAAATGTGGAAAATGGTCCGTTTTCAAATGTTTTATTTTTGAACGTCAGTTCACATTTGTAGGTGGATCATCAGTGTTAGAGCTAAAATTAGCATGTTTAAAGTGATTTTCATGCTTCCAGGGGCTCGGGAAGTTAATTAAATACCATTTGGAGGCATTTAATGTTCAAGCAAAAACGGCTGATTTTCGACAAAAGAGATAACACCCCCCCATTACGTCATGCTTCAGAAATGTGGAAAATGGTCCGTTTTCAAATGTTTTATTTTTGAACGTCAGTTCACATTTATAGGTGGATCATCAGTGTTAGAGCTAAAATTAGCATGTTTAAAGTGATTTTCATGCTTCCAGGGGCCCAAAACACAAGATTTATGGAATGGTTAAAAGTGCATGAAAATGGCCAATTTACTCACTCTGAGTTCACAAAAAGGGTTTCTTCACCCCGGGAAGTTAATTAAATACCATTTGGAGGCATTTAATGTTCGAGCAAAAACGGCTGATTTTCGACAAAAGAGATAACACCCCCCATTACGTCATGCTTCAGAAATGTGGAAAATGGTCCGTTTTCAAATGTTTTATTTTTGAACGTCAGTTCACATTTTTAGGTGGATCATCAGTGTTAGAGCTAAAATTAGCATGTTTAAAGTGATTTTCATGCTTCCAGGGGCTCGGGAAGTTAATTAAATACCATTTGGAGGCATTTAATGTTCGAGCAAAAACGGCTGATTTTCGACAAAAGAGATAACACCCCCCCCATTACGTCATGCTTCAGAAATGTGGAAAATGGTCCGTTTTCAAATGTTTTATTTTTGAACGTCAGTTCACATTTGTAGGTGGATCATCAGTGTTAGAGCTAAAATTAGCATGTTTAAAGTGATTTTCATGCTTCCAGGGGCCCAAAACAAAAGATTTATGGAATGGTTAAAAGTGCATGAAAATGGCCAATTTACTCACTCTGAGTTCTCAAAAAGGGTTTCTTCACCCCGGGAAGTTAATTAAATACCATTTGGAGGCATTTAATGTTCGAGCAAAAACGGCTGATTTTCGACAAAAGAGATAACACCCCCCCATTACGTCATGCTTCAGAAATGTGGAAAATGGTCCGTTTTCAAATGTTTTATTTTTGAACGTCAGTTCACATTTGTAGGTGGATCATCAGTGTTAGAGCTAAAATTAGCATGTTTAAAGTGATTGTCATGCTTCCAGGGGCTCGGGAAGTTAATTAAATACCATTTGGAGGCATTTAATGTTCGAGCAAAAACGGCTGATTTTCGACAAAAGAGATAACACCCCCCCATACTGTCATGCTTCAGAAATGTGGAAAATGGTCCGTTTTCAAATGTTTTATTTTTGAACGTCAGTTCACATTTGTAGGTGGATCATCAGTGTTAGAGCTAAAATTAGCATGTTTAAAGTGATTTTCATGCTTCCAGGGGCTCGGGAAGTGAAATAAATACCATTTGGAGGCATTTAATGTTCGAGCAAAAACTGCTGATTTTCGACAAAAGAGATAACACCCCCCCATTACGTCATGCTTCAGAAATGTGGAAAATGGTCCGTTTTCAAATGTTTTATTTTTGAACGTCAGTTCACATTTGTAGGTGGATCATCAGTGTTAGAGCTAAAATTAGCATGTTTAAAGTGATTTTCATGCTTCCAGGGGCCCAAAACACAAGATTTATGGAATGGTTAAAAGTGCATGAAAATGGCCAATTTACTCACTCTGAGTTCTCAAAAAGGGTTTCTTCACCCCGGGAAGTTAATTAAATACCATTTGGAGGCATTTAATGTTCGAGCAAAAACGGCTGATTTTCGACAAAAGAGATAAAAGCCCCCCATTACGTCATGCTTCAGAAATGTGGAAAATGGTCCGTTTTCAAATGTTTTATTTTTGAACGTCAGTTCACATTTGTAGGTGGATCATCAGTGTTAGAGCTAAAATTAGCATGTTTAAAGTGATTTTCATGCTTCCAGGGGCTCGGGAAGTTAATTAAATACCATTTGGAGGCATTTAATGTTCGAGCAAAAACGGCTGATTTTCGACAAAAGAGATAACACCCCCCCATTACGTCATGCTTCAGAAATGTGGAAAATGGTCCGTTTTCAAATGTTTTATTTTTGAACATCAGTTCACATTTGTAGGTGGATCATCAGTGTTAGACTAAAATTAGCATGTTTAAAGTGATTTTCATGCTTCCAGGGGCTCGGGAAGTGAAATAAATACCATTTGGAGGCATTTAATGTTCGAGCAAAAACGGCTGATTTTCGACAAAAGAGATAACACCCCCCCATTACGTCATGCTTCAGAAATGTGGAAAATGGTCCGTTTTCAAATGTTTTATTTTTGAACGTCAGTTCACATTTGTAGGTGGATCATCAGTGTTAGAGCTAAAATTAGCATGTTTAAAGTGATTTTCATGCTTCCAGGGGCCCAAAACACAAGATTTATGGAATGGTTAAAAGTGCATGAAAATGGCCAATTTACTCACTCTGAGTTCTCAAAAAGGGTTTCTTCACCCCGGGAAGTTAATTAAATACCATTTGGAGGCATTTAATGTTCGAGCAAAAACGGCTGATTTTCGACAAAAGAGATAACACCCCCCCATTACGTCATGCTTCAGAAATGTGGAAAATGGTCCGTTTTCAAATGTTTTATTTTTGAACGTCAGTTCACATTTGTAGGTGGATCATCAGTGTTAGAGCTAAAATTAGCATGTTTAAAGTGATTTTCATGCTTCCAGGGGCTCGGGAAGTTAATTAAATACCATTTGGAGGCATTTAATGTTCGAGCAAAAACGGCTGATTTTCGACAAAAGAGATAACACCCCCCCATTACGTCATGCTTCAGAAATGTGGAAAATGGTCCGTTTTCAAATGTTTTATTTTTGAACGTCAGTTCACATTTGTAGGTGGATCATCAGTGTTAGAGCTAAAATTAGCATGTTTAAAGTGATTTTCATGCTTCCAGGGGCCCAAAACACAAGATTTATGGAATGGTTAAAAGTGCATGAAAATGGCCAATTTACTCACTCTGAGTTCTCAAAAAGGGTTTCTTCACCCCGGGAAGTTAATTAAATACCAATTGGAGGCATTTGATGTTCGAGCAAAAACGGCTGATTTTCGACAAAAGAGATAACACCCCCCCATTACGTCATGCTTCAGAAATGTGGAAAATGGTCCGTTTTCAAATGTTTTATTTTTGAACGTCAGTTCACATTTGTAGGTGGATCATCAGTGTTAGAGCTAAAATTAGCATGTTTAAAGTGATTTTCATGCTTCCAGGGGCTCGGGAAGTTAATTAAATACCATTTGGAGGCATTTAATGTTCGAGCAAAAACGGCTGATTTTCGACAAAAGAGATAACACCCCCCCATTACGTCATGCTTCAGAAATGTGGAAAATGGTCCGTTTTCAAATGTTTTATTTTTGAACGTCAGTTCACATTTGTAGGTGGATCATCAGTGTTAGAGCTAAAATTAGCATGTTTAAAGTGATTTTCATGCTTCCAGGGGCCCAAAACACAAGATTTATGGAATGGTTAAAAGTGCATGAAAATGGCCAATTTACTCACTCTGAGTTCTCAAAAAGGGTTTCTTCACCCCGGGAAGTTAATTAAATACCATTTGGAGGCATTTAATGTTCGAGCAAAAACGGCTGATTTTCGACAAAAGAGATAACACCCCCCCATTACGTCATGCTTCAGAAATTTGGAAAATGGTCCGTTTTCAAATGTTTTATTTTTGAACGTCAGTTCACATTTGTAGGTGGATCATCAGTGTTAGAGCTAAAATTAGCATGTTTAAAGTGATTTTCATGCTTCCAGGGGCTCGGGAAGTTAATTAAATACCATTTGGAGGCATTTAATGTTCAAGCAAAAACGGCTGATTTTCGACAAAAGAGATAACACCCCCCCATTACGTCATGCTTCAGAAATGTGGAAAATGGTCCGTTTTCAAATGTTTTATTTTTGAACGTCAGTTCACATTTATAGGTGGATCATCAGTGTTAGAGCTAAAATTAGCATGTTTAAAGTGATTTTCATGCTTCCAGGGGCCCAAAACACAAGATTTATGGAATGGTTAAAAGTGCATGAAAATGGCCAATTTACTCACTCTGAGTTCACAAAAAGGGTTTCTTCACCCCGGGAAGTTAATTAAATACCATTTGGAGGCATTTAATGTTCGAGCAAAAACGGCTGATTTTCGACAAAAGAGATAACACCCCCCATTACGTCATGCTTCAGAAATGTGGAAAATGGTCCGTTTTCAAATGTTTTATTTTTGAACGTCAGTTCACATTTTTAGGTGGATCATCAGTGTTAGAGCTAAAATTAGCATGTTTAAAGTGATTTTCATGCTTCCAGGGGCTCGGGAAGTTAATTAAATACCATTTGGAGGCATTTAATGTTCGAGCAAAAACGGCTGATTTTCGACAAAAGAGATAACACCCCCCCATTACGTCATGCTTCAGAAATGTGGAAAATGGTCCGTTTTCAAATGTTTTATTTTTGAACGTCAGTTCACATTTGTAGGTGGATCATCAGTGTTAGAGCTAAAATTAGCATGTTTAAAGTGATTTTCATGCTTCCAGGGGCCCAAAACAAAAGATTTATGGAATGGTTAAAAGTGCATGAAAATGGCCAATTTACTCACTCTGAGTTCTCAAAAAGGGTTTCTTCACCCCGGGAAGTTAATTAAATACCATTTGGAGGCATTTAATGTTCGAGCAAAAACGGCTGATTTTCGACAAAAGAGATAACACCCCCCCATTACGTCATGCTTCAGAAATGTGGAAAATGGTCCGTTTTCAAATGTTTTATTTTTGAACGTCAGTTCACATTTGTAGGTGGATCATCAGTGTTAGAGCTAAAATTAGCATGTTTAAAGTGATTGTCATGCTTCCAGGGGCTCGGGAAGTTAATTAAATACCATTTGGAGGCATTTAATGTTCGAGCAAAAACGGCTGATTTTCGACAAAAGAGATAACACCCCCCCATTACGTCATGCTTCAGAAATGTGGAAAATGGTCCGTTTTCAAATGTTTTATTTTTGAACGTCAGTTCACATTTGTAGGTGGATCATCAGTGTTAGAGCTAAAATTAGCATGTTTAAAGTGATTTTCATGCTTCCAGGGGCTCGGGAAGTTAATTAAATACCATTTGGAGGCATTTAATGTTCGAGCAAAAACGGCTGATTTTCGACAAAAGAGATAACACCCCCCCATTACGTCATGCTTCAGAAATGTGGAAAATGGTCCGTTTTCAAATGTTTTATTTTTGAACGTCAGTTCACATTTGTAGGTGGATCATCAGTGTTAGAGCTAAAATTAGCATGTTTAAAGTGATTTTCATGCTTCCAGGGGCTCGGGAAGTTAATTAAATACCATTTGGAGGCATTTAATGTTCGAGCAAAAACGGCTGATTTTCGACAAAAGAGATAACACCCCCCCATTACGTCATGCTTCAGAAATGTGGAAAATGGTCCGTTTTCAAATGTTTTATCTTTGAACGTCAGTTCACATTTGTAGGTGGATCATCAGTGTTAGAGCTAAAATTAGCATGTTTAAAGTGATTTTCATGCTTCCAGGGGCCCAAAACACAAGATTTATGGAATGGTTAAAAGTGCATGAAAATGGCCAATTTACTCACTCTGAGTTCTCAAAAAGGGTTTCTTCACCCCGGGAAGTTAATTAAATACCATTTGGAGGCATTTAATGTTCGAGCAAAAACGGCTGATTTTCGACAAAAGAGATAACACCCCCCCATTACGTCATGCTTCAGAAATGTGGAAAATGGTCCGTTTTCAAATGTTTTATTTTTGAACGTCAGTTCACATTTGTAGGTGGATCATCAGTGTTAGAGCTAAAATTAGCATTTTTAAAGTGATTTTCATGCTTCCAGGGGCTCGGGAAGTGAAATAAATACCATTTGGAGGCATTTAATGTTCGAGCAAAAACGGCTGATTTTTGACAAAAGAGATAACACCCCCCCATTACGTCATGCTTCAGAAATGTGGAAAATGGTCCGTTTTCAAATGTTTTATTTTTGAACGTCAGTTCACATTTGTAGGTGGATCATCAGTGTTAGAGCTAAAATTAGCATGTTTAAAGTGATTTTCATGCTTCCAGGGGCTCGGGAAGTTAATTAAATACCATTTGGAGGCATTTAATGTTCAAGCAAAAACGGCTGATTTTCGACAAAAGAGATAACACCCCCCCATTACGTCATGCTTCAGAAATGTGGAAAATGGTCCGTTTTCAAATGTTTTATTTTTGAACGTCAGTTCACATTTATAGGTGGATCATCAGTGTTAGAGCTAAAATTAGCATGTTTAAAGTGATTTTCATGCTTCCAGGGGCCCAAAACACAAGATTTATGGAATGGTTAAAAGTGCATGAAAATGGCCAATTTACTCACTCTGAGTTCACAAAAAGGGTTTCTTCACCCCGGGAAGTTAATTAAATACCATTTGGAGGCATTTAATGTTCGAGCAAAAACGGCTGATTTTCGACAAAAGAGATAACACCCCCCATTACGTCATGCTTCAGAAATGTGGAAAATGGTCCGTTTTCAAATGTTTTATTTTTGAACGTCAGTTCACATTTTTAGGTGGATCATCAGTGTTAGAGCTAAAATTAGCATGTTTAAAGTGATTTTCATGCTTCCAGGGGCTCGGGAAGTTAATTAAATACCATTTGGAGGCATTTAATGTTCGAGCAAAAACGGCTGATTTTCGACAAAAGAGATAACACCCCCCCCATTACGTCATGCTTCAGAAATGTGGAAAATGGTCCGTTTTCAAATGTTTTATTTTTGAACGTCAGTTCACATTTGTAGGTGGATCATCAGTGTTAGAGCTAAAATTAGCATGTTTAAAGTGATTTTCATGCTTCCAGGGGCCCAAAACAAAAGATTTATGGAATGGTTAAAAGTGCATGAAAATGGCCAATTTACTCACTCTGAGTTCTCAAAAAGGGTTTCTTCACCCCGGGAAGTTAATTAAATACCATTTGGAGGCATTTAATGTTCGAGCAAAAACGGCTGATTTTCGACAAAAGAGATAACACCCCCCCATTACGTCATGCTTCAGAAATGTGGAAAATGGTCCGTTTTCAAATGTTTTATTTTTGAACGTCAGTTCACATTTGTAGGTGGATCATCAGTGTTAGAGCTAAAATTAGCATGTTTAAAGTGATTGTCATGCTTCCAGGGGCTCGGGAAGTTAATTAAATACCATTTGGAGGCATTTAATGTTCGAGCAAAAACGGCTGATTTTCGACAAAAGAGATAACACCCCCCCATACTGTCATGCTTCAGAAATGTGGAAAATGGTCCGTTTTCAAATGTTTTATTTTTGAACGTCAGTTCACATTTGTAGGTGGATCATCAGTGTTAGAGCTAAAATTAGCATGTTTAAAGTGATTTTCATGCTTCCAGGGGCTCGGGAAGTGAAATAAATACCATTTGGAGGCATTTAATGTTCGAGCAAAAACTGCTGATTTTCGACAAAAGAGATAACACCCCCCCATTACGTCATGCTTCAGAAATGTGGAAAATGGTCCGTTTTCAAATGTTTTATTTTTGAACGTCAGTTCACATTTGTAGGTGGATCATCAGTGTTAGAGCTAAAATTAGCATGTTTAAAGTGATTTTCATGCTTCCAGGGGCCCAAAACACAAGATTTATGGAATGGTTAAAAGTGCATGAAAATGGCCAATTTACTCACTCTGAGTTCTCAAAAAGGGTTTCTTCACCCCGGGAAGTTAATTAAATACCATTTGGAGGCATTTAATGTTCGAGCAAAAACGGCTGATTTTCGACAAAAGAGATAAAAGCCCCCCATTACGTCATGCTTCAGAAATGTGGAAAATGGTCCGTTTTCAAATGTTTTATTTTTGAACGTCAGTTCACATTTGTAGGTGGATCATCAGTGTTAGAGCTAAAATTAGCATGTTTAAAGTGATTTTCATGCTTCCAGGGGCTCGGGAAGTTAATTAAATACCATTTGGAGGCATTTAATGTTCGAGCAAAAACGGCTGATTTTCGACAAAAGAGATAACACCCCCCCATTACGTCATGCTTCAGAAATGTGGAAAATGGTCCGTTTTCAAATGTTTTATTTTTGAACATCAGTTCACATTTGTAGGTGGATCATCAGTGTTAGACTAAAATTAGCATGTTTAAAGTGATTTTCATGCTTCCAGGGGCTCGGGAAGTGAAATAAATACCATTTGGAGGCATTTAATGTTCGAGCAAAAACGGCTGATTTTCGACAAAAGAGATAACACCCCCCCATTACGTCATGCTTCAGAAATGTGGAAAATGGTCCGTTTTCAAATGTTTTATTTTTGAACGTCAGTTCACATTTGTAGGTGGATCATCAGTGTTAGAGCTAAAATTAGCATGTTTAAAGTGATTTTCATGCTTCCAGGGGCCCAAAACACAAGATTTATGGAATGGTTAAAAGTGCATGAAAATGGCCAATTTACTCACTCTGAGTTCTCAAAAAGGGTTTCTTCACCCCGGGAAGTTAATTAAATACCATTTGGAGGCATTTAATGTTCGAGCAAAAACGGCTGATTTTCGACAAAAGAGATAACACCCCCCCATTACGTCATGCTTCAGAAATGTGGAAAATGGTCCGTTTTCAAATGTTTTATTTTTGAACGTCAGTTCACATTTGTAGGTGGATCATCAGTGTTAGAGCTAAAATTAGCATGTTTAAAGTGATTTTCATGCTTCCAGGGGCTCGGGAAGTTAATTAAATACCATTTGGAGGCATTTAATGTTCGAGCAAAAACGGCTGATTTTCGACAAAAGAGATAACACCCCCCCATTACGTCATGCTTCAGAAATGTGGAAAATGGTCCGTTTTCAAATGTTTTATTTTTGAACGTCAGTTCACATTTGTAGGTGGATCATCAGTGTTAGAGCTAAAATTAGCATGTTTAAAGTGATTTTCATGCTTCCAGGGGCCCAAAACACAAGATTTATGGAATGGTTAAAAGTGCATGAAAATGGCCAATTTACTCACTCTGAGTTCTCAAAAAGGGTTTCTTCACCCCGGGAAGTTAATTAAATACCAATTGGAGGCATTTGATGTTCGAGCAAAAACGGCTGATTTTCGACAAAAGAGATAACACCCCCCCATTACGTCATGCTTCAGAAATGTGGAAAATGGTCCGTTTTCAAATGTTTTATTTTTGAACGTCAGTTCACATTTGTAGGTGGATCATCAGTGTTAGAGCTAAAATTAGCATGTTTAAAGTGATTTTCATGCTTCCAGGGGCTCGGGAAGTTAATTAAATACCATTTGGAGGCATTTAATGTTCGAGCAAAAACGGCTGATTTTCGACAAAAGAGATAACACCCCCCCATACTGTCATGCTTCAGAAATGTGGAAAATGGTCCGTTTTCAAATGTTTTATTTTTGAACGTCAGTTCACATTTGTAGGTGGATCATCAGTGTTAGAGCTAAAATTAGCATGTTTAAAGTGATTTTCATGCTTCCAGGGGCTCAGGAAGTGAAATAAATACCATTTGGAGGCATTTAATGTTCGAGCAAAAACGGCTGATTTTCGACAAAAGAGATAACACCCCCCCATTACGTCATGCTTCAGAAATGTGGAAAATGGTCCGTTTTCAAATGTTTTATTTTTGAACGTCAGTTCACATTTGTAGGTGGATCATCAGTGTTAGAGCTAAAATTAGCATGTTTAAAGTGATTTTCATGCTTCCAGGGGCCCAAAACACAAGATTTATGGAATGGTTAAAAGTGCATGAAAATGGCCAATTTACTCACTCTGAGTTCTCAAAAAGGGTTTCTTCACCCCGGGAAGTTAATTAAATACCATTTGGAGGCATTTAATGTTCGAGCAAAAACGGCTGATTTTCGACAAAAGAGATAAAAGCCCCCCATTACGTCATGCTTCAGAAATGTGGAAAATGGTCCGTTTTCAAATGTTTTATTTTTGAACGTCAGTTCACATTTGTAGGTGGATCATCAGTGTTAGAGCTAAAATTAGCATGTTTAAAGTGATTTTCATGCTTCCAGGGGCTCGGGAAGTTAATTAAATACCATTTGGAGGCATTTAATGTTCGAGCAAAAACGGCTGATTTTCGACAAAAGAGATAACAACCCCCATTACGTCATGCTTCAGAAATGTGGAAAATGGTCCGTTTTCAAATGTTTTATTTTTGAACGTCAGTTCACATTTGTAGGTGGATCATCAGTGTTAGAGCTAAAATTAGCATGTTTAAAGTGATTTTCATGCTTCCAGGGGCCCAAAACACAAGATTTATGGAATGGTTAAAAGTGCATGAAAATGGCCAATTTACTCACTCTGAGTTCTCAAAAAGGGTTTCTTCACCCCGGGAAGTTAATTAAATACCATTTGGAGGCATTTAATGTTCGAGCAAAAACGGCTGATTTTCGACAAAAGAGATAACACCCCCCCATTACGTCATGCTTCAGAAATGTGGAAAATGGTCCGTTTTCAAATGTTTTATTTTTGAACGTCAGTTCACATTTGTAGGTGGATCATCAGTGTTAGAGCTAAAATTAGCATGTTTAAAGTGATTTTCATGCTTCCAGGGGCCCAAAACACAAGATTTATGGAATGGTTAAAAGTGCATGAAAATGGCCAATTTACTCACTCTGAGTTCTCAAAAAGGGTTTCTTCACCCCGGGAAGTTAATTAAATACCATTTGGAGGCATTTAATGTTCGAGCAAAAACGGCTGATTTTCGACAAAAGAGATAACACCCCCCCATTACGTCATGCTTCAGAAATGTGGAAAATGGTCCGTTTTCAAATGTTTTATTTTTGAACGTCAGTTCACATTTGTAGGTGGATCATCAGTGTTAGAGCTAAAATTAGCATGTTTAAAGTGATTTTCATGCTTCCGGGGGCTCGGGAAGTGAAATAAATACCATTTGGAGGCATTTAATGTTCGAGCAAAAACGGCTGATTTTCGACAAAAGAGATAACACCCCCCCATTACGTCATGCTTCAGAAATGTGGAAAATGGTCCGTTTTCAAATGTTTTATTTTTGAACGTCAGTTCACATTTGTAGGTGGATCATCAGTGTTAGAGCTAAAATTAGCATGTTTAAAGTGATTTTCATGCTTCCAGGGGCCCAAAACACAAGATTTATGGAATGGTTAAAAGTGCATGAAAATGGCCAATTTACTCACTCTGAGTTCTCAAAAAGGGTTTCTTCACCCCGGGAAGTTAATTAAATACCATTTGGAGGCATTTAATGTTCGAGCAAAAACGGCTGATTTTCGACAAAAGAGATAACACCCCCCCATTACGTCATGCTTCAGAAATGTGGAAAATGGTCCGTTTTCAAATGTTTTATTTTTGAACGTCAGTTCACATTTGTAGGTGGATCATCAGTGTTAGAGCTAAAATTAGCATGTTTAAAGTGATTTTCATGCTTCCAGGGGCCCAAAACACAAGATTTATGGAATGGTTAAAAGTGCATGAAAATGGCCAATTTACTCACTCTGAGTTCTCAAAAAGGGTTTCTTCACCCCGGGAAGTTAATTAAATACCATTTGGAGGCATTTAATGTTCGAGCAAAAACGGCTGATTTTCGACAAAAGAGATAACACCCCCCCATTACGTCATGCTTCAGAAATGTGGAAAATGGTCCGTTTTCAAATGTTTTATTTTTGAACGTCAGTTCACATTTGTAGGTGGATCATCAGTGTTAGAGCTAAAATTAGCATGTTTAAAGTGATTTTCATGCTTCCAGGGGCTCGGGAAGTTAATTAAATACCATTTGGAGGCATTTAATGTTCGAGCAAAAACGGCTGATTTTCGACAAAAGAGATAACACCCCCCCATACTGTCATGCTTCAGAAATGTGGAAAATGGTCCGTTTTCAAATGTTTTATTTTTGAACGTCAGTTCACATTTGTAGGTGGATCATCAGTGTTAGAGCTAAAATTAGCATGTTTAAAGTGATTTTCATGCTTCCAGGGGCTCAGGAAGTGAAATAAATACCATTTGGAGGCATTTAATGTTCGAGCAAAAACGGCTGATTTTCGACAAAAGAGATAACACCCCCCCATTACGTCATGCTTCAGAAATGTGGAAAATGGTCCGTTTTCAAATGTTTTATTTTTGAACGTCAGTTCACATTTGTAGGTGGATCATCAGTGTTAGAGCTAAAATTAGCATGTTTAAAGTGATTTTCATGCTTCCAGGGGCCCAAAACACAAGATTTATGGAATGGTTAAAAGTGCATGAAAATGGCCAATTTACTCACTCTGAGTTCTCAAAAAGGGTTTCTTCACCCCGGGAAGTTAATTAAATACCATTTGGAGGCATTTAATGTTCGAGCAAAAACGGCTGATTTTCGACAAAAGAGATAAAAGCCCCCCATTACGTCATGCTTCAGAAATGTGGAAAATGGTCCGTTTTCAAATGTTTTATTTTTGAACGTCAGTTCACATTTGTAGGTGGATCATCAGTGTTAGAGCTAAAATTAGCATGTTTAAAGTGATTTTCATGCTTCCAGGGGCTCGGGAAGTTAATTAAATACCATTTGGAGGCATTTAATGTTCGAGCAAAAACGGCTGATTTTCGACAAAAGAGATAACAACCCCCATTACGTCATGCTTCAGAAATGTGGAAAATGGTCCGTTTTCAAATGTTTTATTTTTGAACGTCAGTTCACATTTGTAGGTGGATCATCAGTGTTAGAGCTGAAATTAGCATGTTTAAAGTGATTTTCATGCTTCCAGGGGCCCAAAACACAAGATTTATGGAATGGTTAAAAGTGCATGAAAATGGCCAATTTACTCACTCTGAGTTCTCAAAAAGGGTTTCTTCACCCCGGGAAGTTAATTAAATACCATTTGGAGGCATTTAATGTTCGAGCAAAAACGGCTGATTTTCGACAAAAGAGATAACACCCCCCCATTACGTCATGCTTCAGAAATGTGGAAAATGGTCCGTTTTCAAATGTTTTATTTTTGAACGTCAGTTCACATTTGTAGGTGGATCATCAGTGTTAGAGCTAAAATTAGCATGTTTAAAGTGATTTTCATGCTTCCAGGGGCCCAAAACACAAGATTTATGGAATGGTTAAAAGTGCATGAAAATGGCCAATTTACTCACTCTGAGTTCTCAAAAAGGGTTTCTTCACCCCGGGAAGTTAATTAAATACCATTTGGAGGCATTTAATGTTCGAGCAAAAACGGCTGATTTTCGACAAAAGAGATAACACCCCCCCATTACGTCATGCTTCAGAAATGTGGAAAATGGTCCGTTTTCAAATGTTTTATTTTTGAACGTCAGTTCACATTTGTAGGTGGATCATCAGTGTTAGAGCTAAAATTAGCATGTTTAAAGTGATTTTCATGCTTCCGGGGGCTCGGGAAGTGAAATAAATACCATTTGGAGGCATTTAATGTTCGAGCAAAAACGGCTGATTTTCGACAAAAGAGATAACACCCCCCCATTACGTCATGCTTCAGAAATGTGGAAAATGGTCCGTTTTCAAATGTTTTATTTTTGAACGTCAGTTCACATTTGTAGGTGGATCATCAGTGTTAGAGCTAAAATTAGCATGTTTAAAGTGATTTTCATGCTTCCAGGGGCCCAAAACACAAGATTTATGGAATGGTTAAAAGTGCATGAAAATGGCCAATTTACTCACTCTGAGTTCTCAAAAAGGGTTTCTTCACCCCGGGAAGTTAATTAAATACCATTTGGAGGCATTTAATGTTCGAGCAAAAACGGCTGATTTTCGACAAAAGAGATAACACCCCCCCATTACGTCATGCTTCAGAAATGTGGAAAATGGTCCGTTTTCAAATGTTTTATTTTTGAACGTCAGTTCACATTTGTAGGTGGATCATCAGTGTTAGAGCTAAAATTAGCATGTTTAAAGTGATTTTCATGCTTCCAGGGGCCCAAAACACAAGATTTATGGAATGGTTAAAAGTGCATGAAAATGGCCAATTTACTCACTCTGAGTTCTCAAAAAGGGTTTCTTCACCCCGGGAAGTTAATTAAATACCATTTGGAGGCATTTAATGTTCGAGCAAAAACGGCTGATTTTCGACAAAAGAGATAACACCCCCCCATTACGTCATGCTTCAGAAATGTGGAAAATGGTCCGTTTTCAAATGTTTTATTTTTGAACGTCAGTTCACATTTGTAGGTGGATCATCAGTGTTAGAGCTAAAATTAGCATGTTTAAAGTGATTTTCATGCTTCCAGGGGCCCAAAACACAAGATTTATGGAATGGTTAAAAGTGCATGAAAATGGCCAATTTACTCACTCTGAGTTCTCAAAAAGGGTTTCTTCACCCCGGGAAGTTAATTAAATACCATTTGGAGGCATTTAATGTTCGAGCAAAAACGGCTGATTTTCGACAAAAGAGATAACACCCCCCCATTACGTCATGCTTCAGAAATGTGGAAAATGGTCCGTTTTCAAATGTTTTATTTTTGAACGTCAGTTCACATTTGTAGGTGGATCATCAGTGTTAGAGCTAAAATTAGCATGTTTAAAGTGATTTTCATGCTTCCAGGGGCCCAAAACACAAGATTTATGGAATGGTTAAAAGTGCATGAAAATGGCCAATTTACTCACTCTGAGTTCTCAAAAAGGGTTTCTTCACCCCGGGAAGTTAATTAAATACCATTTGGAGGCATTTAATGTTCGAGCAAAAACGGCTGATTTTCGACAAAAGAGATAACACCCCCCCATTACGTCATGCTTCAGAAATGTGGAAAATGGTCCGTTTTCAAATGTTTTATTTTTGAACGTCAGTTCACATTTGTAGGTGGATCATCAGTGTTAGAGCTAAAATTAGCATGTTTAAAGTGATTTTCATGCTTCCAGGGGCCCAAAACACAAGATTTATGGAATGGTTAAAAGTGCATGAAAATGGCCAATTTACTCACTCTGAGTTCTCAAAAAGGGTTTCTTCACCCCGGGAAGTTAATTAAATACCATTTGGAGGCATTTAATGTTCGAGCAAAAACGGCTGATTTTCGACAAAAGAGATAACACCCCCCCATTACGTCATGCTTCAGAAATGTGGAAAATGGTCCGTTTTCAAATGTTTTATTTTTGAACGTCAGTTCACATTTGTAGGTGGATCATCAGTGTTAGAGCTAAAATTAGCATGTTTAAAGTGATTTTCATGCTTCCAGGGGCCCAAAACACAAGATTTATGGAATGGTTAAAAGTGCATGAAAATGGCCAATTTACTCACTCTGAGTTCTCAAAAAGGGTTTCTTCACCCCGGGAAGTTAATTAAATACCATTTGGAGGCATTTAATGTTCGAGCAAAAACGGCTGATTTTCGACAAAAGAGATAACACCCCCCCATTACGTCATGCTTCAGAAATGTGGAAAATGGTCCGTTTTCAAATGTTTTATTTTTGAACGTCAGTTCACATTTGTAGGTGGATCATCAGTGTTAGAGCTAAAATTAGCATGTTTAAAGTGATTTTCATGCTTCCAGGGGCTCGGGAAGTGAAATAAATACCATTTGGAGGCATTTAATGTTCGAGCAAAAACGGCTGATTTTCGACAAAAGAGATAACACCCCCCCATTACGTCATGCTTCAGAAATGTGGAAAATGGTCCGTTTTCAAATGTTTTATTTTTGAACGTCAGTTCACATCTGTAGGTTGATCATCAGTGTTAGAGCTAAAATTAGCATGTTTAAAGTGATTTTCATGCTTCCAGGGGCCCAAAACACAAGATTTATGGAATGGTTAAAAGTGCATGAAAATGGCCAATTTACTCACTCTGAGTTCTCAAAAAGGGTTTCTTCACCCCGGGAAGTTAATTAAATACCATTTGGAGGCATTTAATGTTCGAGCAAAAACGGCTGATTTTCGACAAAAGAGATAACACCCCCCCATTACGTCATGCTTCAGAAATGTGGAAAATGGTCCGTTTTCAAATGTTTTATTTTTGAACGTCAGTTCACATTTGTAGGTGGATCATCAGTGTTAGAGCTAAAATTAGCATGTTTAAAGTGATTTTCATGCTTCCAGGGGCTCGGGAAGTTAATTAAATACCATTTGGAGGCATTTAATGTTCGAGCAAAAACGGCTGATTTTCGACAAAAGAGATAACACCCCCCCATTACGTCATGCTTCAGAAATGTGGAAAATGGTCCGTTTTCAAATGTTTTATTTTTGAACGTCAGTTCACATTTGTAGGTGGATCATCAGTGTTAGAGCTAAAATTAGCATGTTTAAAGTGATTTTCATGCTTCCAGGGGCCCAAAACACAAGATTTATGGAATGGTTAAAAGTGCATGAAAATGGCCAATTTACTCACTCTGAGTTCTCAAAAAGGGTTTCTTCACCCCGGGAAGTTAATTAAATACCATTTGGAGGCATTTAATGTTCGAGCAAAAACGGCTGATTTTCGACAAAAGAGATAACACCCCCCCATTACGTCATGCTTCAGAAATGTGGAAAATGGTCCGTTTTCAAATGTTTTATTTTTGAACGTCAGTTCACATTTGTAGGTGGATCATCAGTGTTAGAGCTAAAATTAGCATTTTTAAAGTGATTTTCATGCTTCCAGGGGCTCGGGAAGTGAAATAAATACCATTTGGAGGCATTTAATGTTCGAGCAAAAACGGCTGATTTTCGACAAAAGAGATAACACCCCCCCATTACGTCATGCTTCAGAAATTTGGAAAATGGTCCGTTTTCAAATGTTTTATTTTTGAACGTCAGTTCACATTTGTAGGTGGATCATCAGTGTTAGAGCTAAAATTAGCATGTTTAAAGTGATTTTCATGCTTCCAGGGGCTCGGGAAGTTAATTAAATACCATTTGGAGGCATTTAATGTTCAAGCAAAAACGGCTGATTTTCGACAAAAGAGATAACACCCCCCCATTACGTCATGCTTCAGAAATGTGGAAAATGGTCCGTTTTCAAATGTTTTATTTTTGAACGTCAGTTCACATTTATAGGTGGATCATCAGTGTTAGAGCTAAAATTAGCATGTTTAAAGTGATTTTCATGCTTCCAGGGGCCCAAAACACAAGATTTATGGAATGGTTAAAAGTGCATGAAAATGGCCAATTTACTCACTCTGAGTTCACAAAAAGGGTTTCTTCACCCCGGGAAGTTAATTAAATACCATTTGGAGGCATTTAATGTTCGAGCAAAAACGGCTGATTTTCGACAAAAGAGATAACACCCCCCATTACGTCATGCTTCAGAAATGTGGAAAATGGTCCGTTTTCAAATGTTTTATTTTTGAACGTCAGTTCACATTTTTAGGTGGATCATCAGTGTTAGAGCTAAAATTAGCATGTTTAAAGTGATTTTCATGCTTCCAGGGGCTCGGGAAGTTAATTAAATACCATTTGGAGGCATTTAATGTTCGAGCAAAAACGGCTGATTTTCGACAAAAGAGATAACACCCCCCCATTACGTCATGCTTCAGAAATGTGGAAAATGGTCCGTTTTCAAATGTTTTATTTTTGAACGTCAGTTCACATTTGTAGGTGGATCATCAGTGTTAGAGCTAAAATTAGCATGTTTAAAGTGATTTTCATGCTTCCAGGGGCCCAAAACAAAAGATTTATGGAATGGTTAAAAGTGCATGAAAATGGCCAATTTACTCACTCTGAGTTCTCAAAAAGGGTTTCTTCACCCCGGGAAGTTAATTAAATACCATTTGGAGGCATTTAATGTTCGAGCAAAAACGGCTGATTTTCGACAAAAGAGATAACACCCCCCCATTACGTCATGCTTCAGAAATGTGGAAAATGGTCCGTTTTCAAATGTTTTATTTTTGAACGTCAGTTCACATTTGTAGGTGGATCATCAGTGTTAGAGCTAAAATTAGCATGTTTAAAGTGATTGTCATGCTTCCAGGGGCTCGGGAAGTTAATTAAATACCATTTGGAGGCATTTAATGTTCGAGCAAAAACGGCTGATTTTCGACAAAAGAGATAACACCCCCCCATTACGTCATGCTTCAGAAATGTGGAAAATGGTCCGTTTTCAAATGTTTTATTTTTGAACGTCAGTTCACATTTGTAGGTGGATCATCAGTGTTAGAGCTAAAATTAGCATGTTTAAAGTGATTTTCATGCTTCCAGGGGCTCGGGAAGTTAATTAAATACCATTTGGAGGCATTTAATGTTCGAGCAAAAACGGCTGATTTTCGACAAAAGAGATAACACCCCCCCATTACGTCATGCTTCAGAAATGTGGAAAATGGTCCGTTTTCAAATGTTTTATTTTTGAACGTCAGTTCACATTTGTAGGTGGATCATCAGTGTTAGAGCTAAAATTAGCATGTTTAAAGTGATTTTCATGCTTCCAGGGGCTCGGGAAGTTAATTAAATACCATTTGGAGGCATTTAATGTTCGAGCAAAAACGGCTGATTTTCGACAAAAGAGATAACACCCCCCCATTACGTCATGCTTCAGAAATGTGGAAAATGGTCCGTTTTCAAATGTTTTATCTTTGAACGTCAGTTCACATTTGTAGGTGGATCATCAGTGTTAGAGCTAAAATTAGCATGTTTAAAGTGATTTTCATGCTTCCAGGGGCCCAAAACACAAGATTTATGGAATGGTTAAAAGTGCATGAAAATGGCCAATTTACTCACTCTGAGTTCTCAAAAAGGGTTTCTTCACCCCGGGAAGTTAATTAAATACCATTTGGAGGCATTTAATGTTCGAGCAAAAACGGCTGATTTTCGACAAAAGAGATAACACCCCCCCATTACGTCATGCTTCAGAAATGTGGAAAATGGTCCGTTTTCAAATGTTTTATTTTTGAACGTCAGTTCACATTTGTAGGTGGATCATCAGTGTTAGAGCTAAAATTAGCATTTTTAAAGTGATTTTCATGCTTCCAGGGGCTCGGGAAGTGAAATAAATACCATTTGGAGGCATTTAATGTTCGAGCAAAAACGGCTGATTTTCGACAAAAGAGATAACACCCCCCCATTACGTCATGCTTCAGAAATGTGGAAAATGGTCCGTTTTCAAATGTTTTATTTTTGAACGTCAGTTCACATTTGTAGGTGGATCATCAGTGTTAGAGCTAAAATTAGCATGTTTAAAGTGATTTTCATGCTTCCAGGGGCTCGGGAAGTTAATTAAATACCATTTGGAGGCATTTAATGTTCAAGCAAAAACGGCTGATTTTCGACAAAAGAGATAACACCCCCCCATTACGTCATGCTTCAGAAATGTGGAAAATGGTCCGTTTTCAAATGTTTTATTTTTGAACGTCAGTTCACATTTATAGGTGGATCATCAGTGTTAGAGCTAAAATTAGCATGTTTAAAGTGATTTTCATGCTTCCAGGGGCCCAAAACACAAGATTTATGGAATGGTTAAAAGTGCATGAAAATGGCCAATTTACTCACTCTGAGTTCACAAAAAGGGTTTCTTCACCCCGGGAAGTTAATTAAATACCATTTGGAGGCATTTAATGTTCGAGCAAAAACGGCTGATTTTCGACAAAAGAGATAACACCCCCCATTACGTCATGCTTCAGAAATGTGGAAAATGGTCCGTTTTCAAATGTTTTATTTTTGAACGTCAGTTCACATTTTTAGGTGGATCATCAGTGTTAGAGCTAAAATTAGCATGTTTAAAGTGATTTTCATGCTTCCAGGGGCTCGGGAAGTTAATTAAATACCATTTGGAGGCATTTAATGTTCGAGCAAAAACGGCTGATTTTCGACAAAAGAGATAACACCCCCCCCATTACGTCATGCTTCAGAAATGTGGAAAATGGTCCGTTTTCAAATGTTTTATTTTTGAACGTCAGTTCACATTTGTAGGTGGATCATCAGTGTTAGAGCTAAAATTAGCATGTTTAAAGTGATTTTCATGCTTCCAGGGGCTCGGGAAGTTAATTAAATACCATTTGGAGGCATTTAATGTTCGAGCAAAAACGGCTGATTTTCGACAAAAGAGATAACACCCCCCCATTACGTCATGCTTCAGAAATGTGGAAAATGGTCCGTTTTCAAATGTTTTATCTTTGAACGTCAGTTCACATTTGTAGGTGGATCATCAGTGTTAGAGCTAAAATTAGCATGTTTAAAGTGATTTTCATGCTTCCAGGGGCCCAAAACACAAGATTTATGGAATGGTTAAAAGTGCATGAAAATGGCCAATTTACTCACTCTGAGTTCTCAAAAAGGGTTTCTTCACCCCGGGAAGTTAATTAAATACCATTTGGAGGCATTTAATGTTCGAGCAAAAACGGCTGATTTTCGACAAAAGAGATAACACCCCCCCATTACGTCATGCTTCAGAAATGTGGAAAATGGTCCGTTTTCAAATGTTTTATTTTTGAACGTCAGTTCACATTTGTAGGTGGATCATCAGTGTTAGAGCTAAAATTAGCATTTTTAAAGTGATTTTCATGCTTCCAGGGGCTCGGGAAGTGAAATAAATACCATTTGGAGGCATTTAATGTTCGAGCAAAAACGGCTGATTTTCGACAAAAGAGATAACACCCCCCCATTACGTCATGCTTCAGAAATGTGGAAAATGGTCCGTTTTCAAATGTTTTATTTTTGAACGTCAGTTCACATTTGTAGGTGGATCATCAGTGTTAGAGCTAAAATTAGCATGTTTAAAGTGATTTTCATGCTTCCAGGGGCTCGGGAAGTTAATTAAATACCATTTGGAGGCATTTAATGTTCAAGCAAAAACGGCTG
Source organism: Lissotriton vulgaris (assembly GCF_964263255.1). Lineage (NCBI taxonomy): Eukaryota > Metazoa > Chordata > Amphibia > Caudata > Salamandridae > Lissotriton > Lissotriton vulgaris. Next base: position 381,290 of record NW_028248904.1, read on the forward strand.
ATTTTCGACAAAAGAGATAACACCCCCCCATTACGTCATGCTTCAGAAATGTGGAAAATGGTCCGTTTTCAAATGTTTTATTTTTGAACGTCAGTTCACATTTATAGGTGGATCATCAGTGTTAGAGCTAAAATTAGCATGTTTAAAGTGATTTTCATGCTTCCAGGGGCCCAAAACACAAGATTTATGGAATGGTTAAAAGTGCATGAAAATGGCCAATTTACTCACTCTGAGTTCACAAAAAGGGTTTCTTCACCCCGGGAAGTTAATTAAATACCATTTGGAGGCATTTAATGTTCGAGCAAAAACGGCTGATTTTCGACAAAAGAGATAACACCCCCCATTACGTCATGCTTCAGAAATGTGGAAAATGGTCCGTTTTCAAATGTTTTATTTTTGAACGTCAGTTCACATTTTTAGGTGGATCATCAGTGTTAGAGCTAAAATTAGCATGTTTAAAGTGATTTTCATGCTTCCAGGGGCTCGGGAAGTTAATTAAATACCATTTGGAGGCATTTAATGTTCGAGCAAAAACAGCTGATTTTCGACAAAAGAGATAACACCCCCCCCATTACGTCATGCTTCAGAAATGTGGAAAATGGTCCGTTTTCAAATGTTTTATTTTTGAACGTCAGTTCACATTTGTAGGTGGATCATCAGTGTTAGAGCTAAAATTAGCATGTTTAAAGTGATTTTCATGCTTCCAGGGGCCCAAAACAAAAGATTTATGGAATGGTTAAAAGTGCATGAAAATGGCCAATTTACTCACTCTGAGTTCTCAAAAAGGGTTTCTTCACCCCGGGAAGTTAATTAAATACCATTTGGAGGCATTTAATGTTCGAGCAAAAACGGCTGATTTTCGACAAAAGAGATAACACCCCCCCATTACGTCATGCTTCAGAAATGTGGAAAATGGTCCGTTTTCAAATGTTTTATTTTTGAACGTCAGTTCACATTTGTAGGTGGATCATCAGTGTTAGAGCTAAAATTAGCATGTTTAAAGTGATTGTCATGCTTCCAGGGGCTCGGGAAGTTAATTAAATACCATTTGGAGGCATTTAATGTTCGAGCAAAAACGGCTGATTTTCGACAAAAGAGATAACACCCCCCCATACTGTCATGCTTCAGAAATGTGGAAAATGGTCCGTTTTCAAATGTTTTATTTTTGAACGTCAGTTCACATTTGTAGGTGGATCATCAGTGTTAGAGCTAAAATTAGCATGTTTAAAGTGATTTTCATGCTTCCAGGGGCTCGGGAAGTGAAATAAATACCATTTGGAGGCATTTAATGTTCGAGCAAAAACTGCTGATTTTCGACAAAAGAGATAACACCCCCCCATTACGTCATGCTTCAGAAATGTGGAAAATGGTCCGTTTTCAAATGTTTTATTTTTGAACGTCAGTTCACATTTGTAGGTGGATCATCAGTGTTAGAGCTAAAATTAGCATGTTTAAAGTGATTTTCATGCTTCCAGGGGCCCAAAACACAAGATTTATGGAATGGTTAAAAGTGCATGAAAATGGCCAATTTACTCACTCTGAGTTCTCAAAAAGGGTTTCTTCACCCCGGGAAGTTAATTAAATACCATTTGGAGGCATTTAATGTTCGAGCAAAAACGGCTGATTTTCGACAAAAGAGATAAAAGCCCCCCATTACGTCATGCTTCAGAAATGTGGAAAATGGTCCGTTTTCAAATGTTTTATTTTTGAACGTCAGTTCACATTTGTAGGTGGATCATCAGTGTTAGAGCTAAAATTAGCATGTTTAAAGTGATTTTCATGCTTCCAGGGGCTCGGGAAGTTAATTAAATACCATTTGGAGGCATTTAATGTTCGAGCAAAAACGGCTGATTTTCGACAAAAGAGATAACACCCCCCCATTACGTCATGCTTCAGAAATGTGGAAAATGGTCCGTTTTCAAATGTTTTATTTTTGAACATCAGTTCACATTTGTAGGTGGATCATCAGTGTTAGACTAAAATTAGCATGTTTAAAGTGATTTTCATGCTTCCAGGGGCTCGGGAAGTGAAATAAATACCATTTGGAGGCATTTAATGTTCGAGCAAAAACGGCTGATTTTCGACAAAAGAGATAACACCCCCCCATTACGTCATGCTTCAGAAATGTGGAAAATGGTCCGTTTTCAAATGTTTTATTTTTGAACGTCAGTTCACATTTGTAGGTGGATCATCAGTGTTAGAGCTAAAATTAGCATGTTTAAAGTGATTTTCATGCTTCCAGGGGCCCAAAACACAAGATTTATGGAATGGTTAAAAGTGCATGAAAATGGCCAATTTACTCACTCTGAGTTCTCAAAAAGGGTTTCTTCACCCCGGGAAGTTAATTAAATACCATTTGGAGGCATTTAATGTTCGAGCAAAAACGGCTGATTTTCGACAAAAGAGATAACACCCCCCCATTACGTCATGCTTCAGAAATGTGGAAAATGGTCCGTTTTCAAATGTTTTATTTTTGAACGTCAGTTCACATTTGTAGGTGGATCATCAGTGTTAGAGCTAAAATTAGCATGTTTAAAGTGATGTTCATGCTTCCAGGGGCTCGGGAAGTTAATTAAATACCATTTGGAGGCATTTAATGTTCGAGCAAAAACGGCTGATTTTCGACAAAAGAGATAACACCCCCCCATTACGTCATGCTTCAGAAATGTGGAAAATGGTCCGTTTTCAAATGTTTTATTTTTGAACGTCAGTTCACATTTGTAGGTGGATCATCAGTGTTAGAGCTAAAATTAGCATGTTTAAAGTGATTTTCATGCTTCCAGGGGCCCAAAACACAAGATTTATGGAATGGTTAAAAGTGCATGAAAATGGCCAATTTACTCACTCTGAGTTCTCAAAAAGGGTTTCTTCACCCCGGGAAGTTAATTAAATACCAATTGGAGGCATTTGATGTTCGAGCAAAAACGGCTGATTTTCGACAAAAGAGATAACACCCCCCCATTACGTCATGCTTCAGAAATGTGGAAAATGGTCCGTTTTCAAATGTTTTATTTTTGAACGTCAGTTCACATTTGTAGGTGGATCATCAGTGTTAGAGCTAAAATTAGCATGTTTAAAGTGATTTTCATGCTTCCAGGGGCTCGGGAAGTTAATTAAATACCATTTGGAGGCATTTAATGTTCGAGCAAAAACGGCTGATTTTCGACAAAAGAGATAACACCCCCCCATACTGTCATGCTTCAGAAATGTGGAAAATGGTCCGTTTTCAAATGTTTTATTTTTGAACGTCAGTTCACATTTGTAGGTGGATCATCAGTGTTAGAGCTAAAATTAGCATGTTTAAAGTGATTTTCATGCTTCCAGGGGCTCAGGAAGTGAAATAAATACCATTTGGAGGCATTTAATGTTCGAGCAAAAACGGCTGATTTTCGACAAAAGAGATAACACCCCCCCATTACGTCATGCTTCAGAAATGTGGAAAATGGTCCGTTTTCAAATGTTTTATTTTTGAACGTCAGTTCACATTTGTAGGTGGATCATCAGTGTTAGAGCTAAAATTAGCATGTTTAAAGTGATTTTCATGCTTCCAGGGGCCCAAAACACAAGATTTATGGAATGGTTAAAAGTGCATGAAAATGGCCAATTTACTCACTCTGAGTTCTCAAAAAGGGTTTCTTCACCCCGGGAAGTTAATTAAATACCATTTGGAGGCATTTAATGTTCGAGCAAAAACGGCTGATTTTCGACAAAAGAGATAAAAGCCCCCCATTACGTCATGCTTCAGAAATGTGGAAAATGGTCCGTTTTCAAATGTTTTATTTTTGAACGTCAGTTCACATTTGTAGGTGGATCATCAGTGTTAGAGCTAAAATTAGCATGTTTAAAGTGATTTTCATGCTTCCAGGGGCTCGGGAAGTTAATTAAATACCATTTGGAGGCATTTAATGTTCGAGCAAAAACGGCTGATTTTCGACAAAAGAGATAACAACCCCCATTACGTCATGCTTCAGAAATGTGGAAAATGGTCCGTTTTCAAATGTTTTATTTTTGAACGTCAGTTCACATTTGTAGGTGGATCATCAGTGTTAGAGCTAAAATTAGCATGTTTAAAGTGATTTTCATGCTTCCAGGGGCCCAAAACACAAGATTTATGGAATGGTTAAAAGTGCATGAAAATGGCCAATTTACTCACTCTGAGTTCTCAAAAAGGGTTTCTTCACCCCGGGAAGTTAATTAAATACCATTTGGAGGCATTTAATGTTCGAGCAAAAACGGCTGATTTTCGACAAAAGAGATAACACCCCCCCATTACGTCATGCTTCAGAAATGTGGAAAATGGTCCGTTTTCAAATGTTTTATTTTTGAACGTCAGTTCACATTTGTAGGTGGATCATCAGTGTTAGAGCTAAAATTAGCATGTTTAAAGTGATTTTCATGCTTCCAGGAGCCCAAAACACAAGATTTATGGAATGGTTAAAAGTGCATGAAAATGGCCAATTTACTCACTCTGAGTTCTCAAAAAGGGTTTCTTCACCCCGGGAAGTTAATTAAATACCATTTGGAGGCATTTAATGTTCGAGCAAAAACGGCTGATTTTCGACAAAAGAGATAACACCCCCCCATTACGTCATGCTTCAGAAATGTGGAAAATGGTCCGTTTTCAAATGTTTTATTTTTGAACGTCAGTTCACATTTGTAGGTGGATCATCAGTGTTAGAGCTAAAATTAGCATGTTTAAAGTGATTTTCATGCTTCCGGGGGCTCGGGAAGTGAAATAAATACCATTTGGAGGCATTTAATGTTCGAGCAAAAACGGCTGATTTTCGACAAAAGAGATAACACCCCCCCATTACGTCATGCTTCAGAAATGTGGAAAATGGTCCGTTTTCAAATGTTTTATTTTTGAACGTCAGTTCACATTTGTAGGTGGATCATCAGTGTTAGAGCTAAAATTAGCATGTTTAAAGTGATTTTCATGCTTCCAGGGGCCCAAAACACAAGATTTATGGAATGGTTAAAAGTGCATGAAAATGGCCAATTTACTCACTCTGAGTTCTCAAAAAGGGTTTCTTCACCCCGGGAAGTTAATTAAATACCATTTGGAGGCATTTAATGTTCGAGCAAAAACGGCTGATTTTCGACAAAAGAGATAACACCCCCCCCATTACGTCATGCTTCAGAAATGTGGAAAATGGTCCGTTTTCAAATGTTTTATTTTTGAACGTCAGTTCACATTTGTAGGTGGATCATCAGTGTTAGAGCTAAAATTAGCATGTTTAAAGTGATTTTCATGCTTCCAGGGGCCCAAAACACAAGATTTATGGAATGGTTAAAAGTGCATGAAAATGGCCAATTTACTCACTCTGAGTTCTCAAAAAGGGTTTCTTCACCCCGGGAAGTTAATTAAATACCATTTGGAGGCATTTAATGTTCGAGCAAAAACGGCTGATTTTCGACAAAAGAGATAACACCCCCCCATTACGTCATGCTTCAGAAATGTGGAAAATGGTCCGTTTTCAAATGTTTTATTTTTGAACGTCAGTTCACATTTGTAGGTGGATCATCAGTGTTAGAGCTAAAATTAGCATGTTTAAAGTGATTTTCATGCTTCCAGGGGCCCAAAACACAAGATTTATGGAATGGTTAAAAGTGCATGAAAATGGCCAATTTACTCACTCTGAGTTCTCAAAAAGGGTTTCTTCACCCCGGGAAGTTAATTAAATACCATTTGGAGGCATTTAATGTTCGAGCAAAAACGGCTGATTTTCGACAAAAGAGATAACACCCCCCCATTACGTCATGCTTCAGAAATGTGGAAAATGGTCCGTTTTCAAATGTTTTATTTTTGAACGTCAGTTCACATTTGTAGGTGGATCATCAGTGTTAGAGCTAAAATTAGCATGTTTAAAGTGATTTTCATGCTTCCAGGGGCCCAAAACACAAGATTTATGGAATGGTTAAAAGTGCATGAAAATGGCCAATTTACTCACTCTGAGTTCTCAAAAAGGGTTTCTTCACCCCGGGAAGTTAATTAAATACCATTTGGAGGCATTTAATGTTCGAGCAAAAACGGCTGATTTTCGACAAAAGAGATAACACCCCCCCATTACGTCATGCTTCAGAAATGTGGAAAATGGTCCGTTTTCAAATGTTTTATTTTTGAACGTCAGTTCACATTTGTAGGTGGATCATCAGTGTTAGAGCTAAAATTAGCATGTTTAAAGTGATTTTCATGCTTCCAGGGGCCCAAAACACAAGATTTATGGAATGGTTAAAAGTGCATGAAAATGGCCAATTTACTCACTCTGAGTTCTCAAAAAGGGTTTCTTCACCCCGGGAAGTTAATTAAATACCATTTGGAGGCATTTAATGTTCGAGCAAAAACGGCTGATTTTCGACAAAAGAGATAACACCCCCCCATTACGTCATGCTTCAGAAATGTGGAAAATGGTCCGTTTTCAAATGTTTTATTTTTGAACGTCAGTTCACATTTGTAGGTGGATCATCAGTGTTAGAGCTAAAATTAGCATGTTTAAAGTGATTTTCATGCTTCCAGGGGCCCAAAACACAAGATTTATGGAATGGTTAAAAGTGCATGAAAATGGCCAATTTACTCACTCTGAGTTCTCAAAAAGGGTTTCTTCACCCCGGGAAGTTAATTAAATACCATTTGGAGGCATTTAATGTTCGAGCAAAAACGGCTGATTTTCGACAAAAGAGATAACACCCCCCCATTACGTCATGCTTCAGAAATGTGGAAAATGGTCCGTTTTCAAATGTTTTATTTTTGAACGTCAGTTCACATTTGTAGGTGGATCATCAGTGTTAGAGCTAAAATTAGCATGTTTAAAGTGATTTTCATGCTTCCAGGGGCTCGGGAAGTGAAATAAATACCATTTGGAGGCATTTAATGTTCGAAAAAAACGGCTGATTTTCGACAAAAGAGATAACACCCCCCCATTACGTCATGCTTCAGAAATGTGGAAAATGGTCCGTTTTCAAATGTTTTATTTTTGAACGTCAGTTCACATCTGTAGGTTGATCATCAGTGTTAGAGCTAAAATTAGCATGTTTAAAGTGATTTTCATGCTTCCAGGGGCCCAAAACACAAGATTTATGGAATGGTTAAAAGTGCATGAAAATGGCCAATTTACTCACTCTGAGTTCTCAAAAAGGGTTTCTTCACCCCGGGAAGTTAATTAAATACCATTTGGAGGCATTTAATGTTCGAGCAAAAACGGCTGATTTTCGACAAAAGAGATAACACCCCCCCATTACGTCATGCTTCAGAAATGTGGAAAATGGTCCGTTTTCAAATGTTTTATTTTTGAACGTCAGTTCACATTTGTAGGTGGATCATCAGTGTTAGAGCTAAAATTAGCATGTTTAAAGTGATTTTCATGCTTCCAGGGGCTCGGGAAGTTAATTAAATACCATTTGGAGGCATTTAATGTTCGAGCAAAAACGGCTGATTTTCGACAAAAGAGATAACACCCCCCATTACGTCATGCTTCAGAAATGTGGAAAATGGTCCGTTTTCAAATGTTTTATTTTTGAACGTCAGTTCACATTTGTAGGTGGATCATCAGTGTTAGAGCTAAAATTAGCATGTTTAAAGTGATTTTCATGCTTCCAGGGGCCCAAAACACAAGATTTATGGAATGGTTAAAAGTGCATGAAAATGGCCAATTTACTCACTCTGAGTTCTCAAAAAGGGTTTCTTCACCCCGGGAAGTTAATTAAATACCATTTGGAGGCATTTAATGTTCGAGCAAAAACGGCTGATTTTCGACAAAAGAGATAACACCCCCCCATTACGTCATGCTTCAGAAATGTGGAAAATGGTCCGTTTTCAAATGTTTTATTTTTGAACGTCAGTTCACATTTGTAGGTGGATCATCAGTGTTAGAGCTAAAATTAGCATGTTTAAAGTGATTTTCATGCTTCCAGGGGCTCGGGAAGGTAATTAAATACCATTTGGAGGCATTTAATGTTCGAGCAAAAACGGCTGATTTTCGACAAAAGAGATAACACCCCCCCATTACGTCATGCTTCAGAAATGTGGAAAATGGTCCGTTTTCAAATGTTTTATTTTTGAACGTCAGTTCACATTTGTAGGTGGATCATCAGTGTTAGAGCTAAAATTAGCATGTTTAAAGTGATTTTCATGCTTCCAGGGGCCCAAAACATAAGATTAATGGAATGGTTAAAAGTGCATGAAAATGGCCAATTTACTCACTCTGAGTTCTCAAAAAGGGTTTCTTCACCCCGGGAAGTGAAATAAATACCATTTGGAGGCATTTAATGTTCGATCAAAAACGGCTGATTTTCGACAAAAGAGATAACACCCCCCCATTACGTCATGCTTCAGAAATGTGGAAAATGGTCCGTTTTCAAATGTTTTATTTTTGAACGTCAGTCCACATTTGTAGGTGGATCATCAGTGTTAGAGCTAAAATTAGCATGTTTAAAGTGATTTTCATGCTTCCAGGGGCCCAAAACACAAGATTTATGGAATGGTTAAAAGTGCATGAAAATGGCCAATTTACTCACTCTGAGTTCTCAAAAAGGGTTTCTTCACCCCGGGAAGTTAATTAAATACCATTTGGAGGCATTTAATGTTCGAGCAAAAACGGCTGATTTTTGACAAAAGAGATAACACCCCCCCATTACGTCATGCTTCAGAAATGTGGAAAATGGTCCGTTTTCAAATGTTTTATTTTTGAACGTCAGTTCACATTTGTAGGTGGATCATCAGTGTTAGAGCTAAAATTAGCATGTTTAAAGTGATTTTTATGCTTCCAGGGGCTCGGGAAGTTAATTAAATACCATTTGGAGGCATTTAATGTTCGAGCAAAAACGGCTGATTTTCGACAAAAGAGATAACACCCCCCCATTACGTCATGCTTCAGAAATGTGGAAAATGGTCCGTTTTCAAATGTTTTATTTTTGAACGTCAGTTCACATTTGTAGGTGGATCATCAGTGTTAGAGCTAAAATTAGCATGTTTAAAGTGATTTTCATGCTTCCAGGGGCTCGGGAAGTTAATTAAATACCATTTGGAGGCATTTAATGTTCGAGCAAAAACGGCTGATTTTCGACAAAAGAGATAACACCCCCCCATTACGTCATGCTTCAGAAATGTGGAAAATGGTCCGTTTTCAAATGTTTTATTTTTGAACGTCAGTTCACATTTGTAGGTGGATCATCAGTGTTAGAGCTAAAATTAGCATGTTTAAAGTGATTTTCATGCTTCCAGGGGCTCGGGAAGTTAATTAAATACCATTTGGAGGCATTTAATGTTCGAGCAAAAACGGCTGATTTTCGACAAAAGAGATAACAACCCCCATTACGTCATGCTTCAGAAATGTGGAAAATGGTCCGTTTTCAAATGTTTTATTTTTGAACGTCAGTTCACATTTGTAGGTGGATCATCAGTGTTAGAGCTAAAATTAGCATGTTTAAAGTGATTTTCATGCTTCCAGGGGCCCAAAACACAAGATTTATGGAATGGTTAAAAGTGCATGAAAATGGCCAATTTACTCACTCTGAGTTCTCAAAAAGGGTTTCTTCACCCCGGGAAGTTAATTAAATACCATTTGGAGGCATTTAATGTTCGAGCAAAAACGGCTGATTTTCGACAAAAGAGATAACACCCCCCCATTACGTCATGCTTCAGAAATGTGGAAAATGGTCCGTTTTCAAATGTTTTATTTTTGAACGTCAGTTCACATTTGTAGGTGGATCATCAGTGTTAGAGCTAAAATTAGCATGTTTAAAGTGATTTTCATGCTTCCAGGGGCCCAAAACACAAGATTTATGGAATGGTTAAAAGTGCATGAAAATGGCCAATTTACTCACTCTGAGTTCTCAAAAAGGGTTTCTTCACCCCGGGAAGTTAATTAAATACCATTTGGAGGCATTTAATGTTCGAGCAAAAACGGCTGATTTTTGACAAAAGAGATAACACCCCCCCATTACGTCATGCTTCAGAAATGTGGAAAATGGTCCGTTTTCAAATGTTTTATTTTTGAACGTCAGTTCACATTTGTAGGTGGATCATCAGTGTTAGAGCTAAAATTAGCATGTTTAAAGTGATTTTTATGCTTCCAGGGGCTCGGGAAGTTAATTAAATACCATTTGGAGGCATTTAATGTTCGAGCAAAAACGGCTGATTTTCGACAAAAGAGATAACACCCCCCCATTACGTCATGCTTCAGAAATGTGGAAAATGGTCCGTTTTCAAATGTTTTATTTTTGAACGTCAGTTCACATTTGTAGGTGGATCATCAGTGTTAGAGCTAAAATTAGCATGTTTAAAGTGATTTTCATGCTTCCAGGGGCTCGGGAAGTTAATTAAATACCATTTGGAGGCATTTAATGTTCGAGCAAAAACGGCTGATTTTCGACAAAAGAGATAACACCCCCCCATTACGTCATGCTTCAGAAATGTGGAAAATGGTCCGTTTTCAAATGTTTTATTTTTGAACGTCAGTTCACATTTGTAGGTGAATCATCAGTGTTAGAGCTAAAATTAGCATGTTTAAAGTGATTTTCATGCTTCCAGGGGCTCGGGAAGTTAATTAAATACCATTTGGAGGCATTTAATGTTCGAGCAAAAACGGCTGATTTTCGACAAAAGAGATAACAACACCCCCCCATTACGTCATGCTTCAGAAATGTGGAAAATGGTCCGTTTTCAAATGTTTTATTTTTGAATGTCAGTTCACATTTGTAGGTGGATCATCAGTGTTAGAGCTAAAATTAGCATGTTTAAAGTGATTTTCATGCTTCCAGGGGCCCAAAACACAATATTAATGGAATGGTTAAAAGTGCATGAAAATGGCCAATTTACTCACTCTGAGTTCTCAAAAAGGGTTTCTTCACCCCGGGAAGTGAAATAAATACCATTTGGAGGCATTTAATGTTCGAGCAAAAACGGCTGATTTTCGACAAAAGAGATAACACCCCCCCATTACGTCATGCTTCAGAAATGTGGAAAATGGTCCGTTTTCAAATGTTTTATTTTTGAACGTCAGTTCACATTTGTAGGTGGATCATCAGTGTTAGAGCTAAAATTAGCATGTTTAAAGTGATTTTCATGCTTCCAGGGGCCCAAAACACAAGATTTATGGAATGGTTAAAAGTGCATGAAAATGGCCAATTTACTCACTCTGAGTTCTCAAAAAGGGTTTCTTCACCCCGGGAAGTTAATTAAATACCATTTGGAGGCATTTAATGTTCGAGCAAAAACGGCTGATTTTCGACAAAAGAGATAACACCCCCCCATTACGTCATGCTTCAGAAATGTGGAAAATGGTCCGTTTTCAAATGTTTTATTTTTGAACGTCAGTTCACATTTGTAGGTGGATCATCAGTGTTAGAGCTAAAATTAGCATGTTTAAAGTGATTTTCATGCTTCCAGGGGCTCGGGAAGTTAATTAAATACCATTTGGAGGCATTTAATGTTCGAGCAAAAACGGCTGATTTTCGACAAAAGAGATAACACCCCCCCATTACGTCATGCTTCAAAATTGTGGAAAATGGTCCGTTTTCAAATGTTTTATTTTTGAACGTCAGTTCACATTTGTAGGTGGATCATCAGTGTTAGAGCTAAAATTAGCATGTTTAAAGTGATTTTCATGCTTCCAGGGGCCCAAAACACAAGATTTATGGAATGGTTAAAAGTGCATGAAAATGGCCAATTTACTCACTCTGAGTTCTCAAAAAGGGTTTCTTCACCCCGGGAAGATAATTAAATACCATTTGGAGGCATTTAATGTTCGAGCAAAAACGGCTGATTTTCGACAAAAGAGATAACACCCCCCCATTACGTCATGCTTCAGAAATGTGGAAAATGGTCCGTTTTCAAATGTTTTATTTTTGAACGTCAGTTCACATTTGTAGGTGGATCATCAGTGTTAGAGCTAAAATTAGCATGTTTAAAGTGATTTTCATTCTTCCAGGGGTTCGGGAAGTTAATTAAATACCATTTGGAGGCATTTAATGTTCGAGCAAAAACGGCTGATTTTCGACAAAAGAGATAACACCCCCCCATTACGTCATGCTTCAGAAATGTGGAAAATGGTCCGTTTTCAAATGTTTTATTTTTGAACGTCAGTTCACATTTGTAGGTGGATCATCAGTGTTAGAGCTAAAATTAGCATGTTTAAAGTGATTTTCATGCTTCCAGGGGCTCGGGAAGTTAATTAAATACCATTTGGAGGCATTTAATGTTCGAGCAAAAACGGCTGATTTTCGACAAAAGAGATAACACCCCCCCATTACGTCATGCTTCAGAAATGTGGAAAATGGTCCGTTTTCAAATGTTTTATTTTTGAACGTCAGTTCACATTTGTAGGTGGATCATCAGTGTTAGAGCTAAAATTAGCATGTTTAAAGTGATTTTCATGCTTCCAGGGGCTCGGGAAGTTAATTAAATACCATTTGGAGGCATTTAATGTTCGAGCAAAAACGGCTGATTTTCGACAAAAGAGATAACACCCCCCCATTACGTCATGCTTCAGAAATGTGGAAAATGGTCCGTTTTCAAATGTTTTATTTTTGAACGTCAGTTCACATTTGTAGGTGGATCATCAGTGTTAGAGCTAAAATTAGCATGTTTAAAGTGATTTTCATGCTTCCAGGGGCCCAAAACACAAGATTTATGGAATGGTTAAAAGTGCATGAAAATGGCCAATTTACTCACTCTGAGTTCTCAAAAAGGGTTTCTTCACCCCGGGAAGTTAATTAAATACCATTTGGAGGCATTTAATGTTCGAGCAAAAACGGCTGATTTTCGACAAAAGAGATAACACCCCCCCATTACGTCATGCTTCAGAAATGTGGAAAATGGTCCGTTTTCAAATGTTTTATTTTTGAACGTCAGTTCACATTTGTAGGTGGATCATCAGTGTTAGAGCTAAAATTAGCATTTTTAAAGTGATTTTCATGCTTCCAGGGGCTCGGGAAGTGAAATAAATACCATTTGGAGGCATTTAATGTTCGAGCAAAAACGGCTGATTTTCGACAAAAGAGATAACACCCCCCCATTACGTCATGCTTCAGAAATGTGGAAAATGGTCCGTTTTCAAATGTTTTATTTTTGAACGTCAGTTCACATTTGTAGGTGGATCATCAGTGTTAGAGCTAAAATTAGCATGTTTAAAGTGATTTTCATGCTTCCAGGGGCTCGGGAAGTTAATTAAATACCATTTGGAGGCATTTAATGTTCAAGCAAAAACGGCTGATTTTCGACAAAAGAGATAACACCCCCCCATTACGTCATGCTTCAGAAATGTGGAAAATGGTCCGTTTTCAAATGTTTTATTTTTGAACGTCAGTTCACATTTATAGGTGGATCATCAGTGTTAGAGCTAAAATTAGCATGTTTAAAGTGATTTTCATGCTTCCAGGGGCCCAAAACACAAGATTTATGGAATGGTTAAAAGTGCATGAAAATGGCCAATTTACTCACTCTGAGTTCACAAAAAGGGTTTCTTCACCCCGGGAAGATAATTAAATACCATTTGGAGGCATTTAATGTTCGAGCAAAAACGGCTGATTTTCGACAAAAGAGATAACACCCCCCCATTACGTCATGCTTCAGAAATGTGGAAAATGGTCCGTTTTCAAATGTTTTATTTTTGAACGTCAGTTCACATTTGTAGGTGGATCATCAGTGTTAGAGCTAAAATTAGCATGTTTAAAGTGATTTTCATTCTTCCAGGGGTTCGGGAAGTTAATTAAATACCATTTGGAGGCATTTAATGTTCGAGCAAAAACGGCTGATTTTCGACAAAAGAGATAACACCCCCCCATTACGTCATGCTTCAGAAATGTGGAAAATGGTCCGTTTTCAAATGTTTTATTTTTGAACGTCAGTTCACATTTGTAGGTGGATCATCAGTGTTAGAGCTAAAATTAGCATGTTTAAAGTGATTTTCATGCTTCCAGGGGCTCGGGAAGTTAATTAAATACCATTTGGAGGCATTTAATGTTCGAGCAAAAACGGCTGATTTTCGACAAAAGAGATAACACCCCCCCATTACGTCATGCTTCAGAAATGTGGAAAATGGTCCGTTTTCAAATGTTTTATTTTTGAACGTCAGTTCACATTTGTAGGTGGATCATCAGTGTTAGAGCTAAAATTAGCATGTTTAAAGTGATTTTCATGCTTCCAGGGGCTCGGGAAGTTAATTAAATACCATTTGGAGGCATTTAATGTTCGAGCAAAAACGGCTGATTTTCGACAAAAGAGATAACACCCCCCCATTACGTCATGCTTCAGAAATGTGGAAAATGGTCCGTTTTCAAATGTTTTATTTTTGAACGTCAGTTCACATTTGTAGGTGGATCATCAGTGTTAGAGCTAAAATTAGCATGTTTAAAGTGATTTTCATGCTTCCAGGGGCCCAAAACACAAGATTTATGGAATGGTTAAAAGTGCATGAAAATGGCCAATTTACTCACTCTGAGTTCTCAAAAAGGGTTTCTTCACCCCGGGAAGTTAATTAAATACCATTTGGAGGCATTTAATGTTCGAGCAAAAACGGCTGATTTTCGACAAAAGAGATAACACCCCCCCATTACGTCATGCTTCAGAAATGTGGAAAATGGTCCGTTTTCAAATGTTTTATTTTTGAACGTCAGTTCACATTTGTAGGTGGATCATCAGTGTTAGAGCTAAAATTAGCATGTTTAAAGTGATTTTCATGCTTCCAGGGGCCCAAAACACAAGATTTATGGAATGGTTAAAAGTGCATGAAAATGGCCAATTTACTCACTCTGAGTTCTCAAAAAGGGTTTCTTCACCCCGGGAAGTTAATTAAATACCATTTGGAGGCATTTAATGTTCGAGCAAAAACGGCTGATTTTCGACAAAAGAGATAACACCCCCCCATTACGTCATGCTTCAGAAATGTGGAAAATGGTCCGTTTTCAAATGTTTTATTTTTGAACGTCAGTTCACATTTGTAGGTGGATCATCAGTGTTAGAGCTAAAATTAGCATGTTTAAAGTGATTTTCATGCTTCCAGGGGCTCGGGAAGTGAAATAAATACCATTTGGAGGCATTTAATGTTCGAAAAAAACGGCTGATTTTCGACAAAAGAGATAACACCCCCCCATTACGTCATGCTTCAGAAATGTGGAAAATGGTCCGTTTTCAAATGTTTTATTTTTGAACGTCAGTTCACATCTGTAGGTTGATCATCAGTGTTAGAGCTAAAATTAGCATGTTTAAAGTGATTTTCATGCTTCCAGGGGCCCAAAACACAAGATTTATGGAATGGTTAAAAGTGCATGAAAATGGCCAATTTACTCACTCTGAGTTCTCAAAAAGGGTTTCTTCACCCCGGGAAGTTAATTAAATACCATTTGGAGGCATTTAATGTTCGAGCAAAAACGGCTGATTTTCGACAAAAGAGATAACACCCCCCCATTACGTCATGCTTCAGAAATGTGGAAAATGGTCCGTTTTCAAATGTTTTATTTTTGAACGTCAGTTCACATTTGTAGGTGGATCATCAGTGTTAGAGCTAAAATTAGCATGTTTAAAGTGATTTTCATGCTTCCAGGGGCTCGGGAAGTTAATTAAATACCATTTGGAGGCATTTAATGTTCGAGCAAAAACGGCTGATTTTCGACAAAAGAGATAACACCCCCCATTACGTCATGCTTCAGAAATGTGGAAAATGGTCCGTTTTCAAATGTTTTATTTTTGAACGTCAGTTCACATTTGTAGGTGGATCATCAGTGTTAGAGCTAAAATTAGCATGTTTAAAGTGATTTTCATGCTTCCAGGGGCCCAAAACACAAGATTTATGGAATGGTTAAAAGTGCATGAAAATGGCCAATTTACTCACTCTGAGTTCTCAAAAAGGGTTTCTTCACCCCGGGAAGTTAATTAAATACCATTTGGAGGCATTTAATGTTCGAGCAAAAACGGCTGATTTTCGACAAAAGAGATAACACCCCCCCATTACGTCATGCTTCAGAAATGTGGAAAATGGTCCGTTTTCAAATGTTTTATTTTTGAACGTCAGTTCACATTTGTAGGTGGATCATCAGTGTTAGAGCTAAAATTAGCATGTTTAAAGTGATTTTCATGCTTCCAGGGGCTCGGGAAGGTAATTAAATACCATTTGGAGGCATTTAATGTTCGAGCAAAAACGGCTGATTTTCGACAAAAGAGATAACACCCCCCCATTACGTCATGCTTCAGAAATGTGGAAAATGGTCCGTTTTCAAATGTTTTATTTTTGAACGTCAGTTCACATTTGTAGGTGGATCATCAGTGTTAGAGCTAAAATTAGCATGTTTAAAGTGATTTTCATGCTTCCAGGGGCCCAAAACATAAGATTAATGGAATGGTTAAAAGTGCATGAAAATGGCCAATTTACTCACTCTGAGTTCTCAAAAAGGGTTTCTTCACCCCGGGAAGTGAAATAAATACCATTTGGAGGCATTTAATGTTCGATCAAAAACGGCTGATTTTCGACAAAAGAGATAACACCCCCCCATTACGTCATGCTTCAGAAATGTGGAAAATGGTCCGTTTTCAAATGTTTTATTTTTGAACGTCAGTCCACATTTGTAGGTGGATCATCAGTGTTAGAGCTAAAATTAGCATGTTTAAAGTGATTTTCATGCTTCCAGGGGCCCAAAACACAAGATTTATGGAATGGTTAAAAGTGCATGAAAATGGCCAATTTACTCACTCTGAGTTCTCAAAAAGGGTTTCTTCACCCCGGGAAGTTAATTAAATACCATTTGGAGGCATTTAATGTTCGAGCAAAAACGGCTGATTTTTGACAAAAGAGATAACACCCCCCCATTACGTCATGCTTCAGAAATGTGGAAAATGGTCCGTTTTCAAATGTTTTATTTTTGAACGTCAGTTCACATTTGTAGGTGGATCATCAGTGTTAGAGCTAAAATTAGCATGTTTAAAGTGATTTTTATGCTTCCAGGGGCTCGGGAAGTTAATTAAATACCATTTGGAGGCATTTAATGTTCGAGCAAAAACGGCTGATTTTCGACAAAAGAGATAACACCCCCCCATTACGTCATGCTTCAGAAATGTGGAAAATGGTCCGTTTTCAAATGTTTTATTTTTGAACGTCAGTTCACATTTGTAGGTGGATCATCAGTGTTAGAGCTAAAATTAGCATGTTTAAAGTGATTTTCATGCTTCCAGGGGCTCGGGAAGTTAATTAAATACCATTTGGAGGCATTTAATGTTCGAGCAAAAACGGCTGATTTTCGACAAAAGAGATAACACCCCCCCATTACGTCATGCTTCAGAAATGTGGAAAATGGTCCGTTTTCAAATGTTTTATTTTTGAACGTCAGTTCACATTTGTAGGTGGATCATCAGTGTTAGAGCTAAAATTAGCATGTTTAAAGTGATTTTCATGCTTCCAGGGGCTCGGGAAGTTAATTAAATACCATTTGGAGGCATTTAATGTTCGAGCAAAAACGGCTGATTTTCGACAAAAGAGATAACAACCCCCATTACGTCATGCTTCAGAAATGTGGAAAATGGTCCGTTTTCAAATGTTTTATTTTTGAACGTCAGTTCACATTTGTAGGTGGATCATCAGTGTTAGAGCTAAAATTAGCATGTTTAAAGTGATTTTCATGCTTCCAGGGGCCCAAAACACAAGATTTATGGAATGGTTAAAAGTGCATGAAAATGGCCAATTTACTCACTCTGAGTTCTCAAAAAGGGTTTCTTCACCCCGGGAAGTTAATTAAATACCATTTGGAGGCATTTAATGTTCGAGCAAAAACGGCTGATTTTCGACAAAAGAGATAACACCCCCCCATTACGTCATGCTTCAGAAATGTGGAAAATGGTCCGTTTTCAAATGTTTTATTTTTGAACGTCAGTTCACATTTGTAGGTGGATCATCAGTGTTAGAGCTAAAATTAGCATGTTTAAAGTGATTTTCATGCTTCCAGGGGCCCAAAACACAAGATTTATGGAATGGTTAAAAGTGCATGAAAATGGCCAATTTACTCACTCTGAGTTCTCAAAAAGGGTTTCTTCACCCCGGGAAGTTAATTAAATACCATTTGGAGGCATTTAATGTTCGAGCAAAAACGGCTGATTTTTGACAAAAGAGATAACACCCCCCCATTACGTCATGCTTCAGAAATGTGGAAAATGGTCCGTTTTCAAATGTTTTATTTTTGAACGTCAGTTCACATTTGTAGGTGGATCATCAGTGTTAGAGCTAAAATTAGCATGTTTAAAGTGATTTTTATGCTTCCAGGGGCTCGGGAAGTTAATTAAATACCATTTGGAGGCATTTAATGTTCGAGCAAAAACGGCTGATTTTCGACAAAAGAGATAACACCCCCCCATTACGTCATGCTTCAGAAATGTGGAAAATGGTCCGTTTTCAAATGTTTTATTTTTGAACGTCAGTTCACATTTGTAGGTGGATCATCAGTGTTAGAGCTAAAATTAGCATGTTTAAAGTGATTTTCATGCTTCCAGGGGCTCGGGAAGTTAATTAAATACCATTTGGAGGCATTTAATGTTCGAGCAAAAACGGCTGATTTTCGACAAAAGAGATAACACCCCCCCATTACGTCATGCTTCAGAAATGTGGAAAATGGTCCGTTTTCAAATGTTTTATTTTTGAACGTCAGTTCACATTTGTAGGTGAATCATCAGTGTTAGAGCTAAAATTAGCATGTTTAAAGTGATTTTCATGCTTCCAGGGGCTCGGGAAGTTAATTAAATACCATTTGGAGGCATTTAATGTTCGAGCAAAAACGGCTGATTTTCGACAAAAGAGATAACAACACCCCCCCATTACGTCATGCTTCAGAAATGTGGAAAATGGTCCGTTTTCAAATGTTTTATTTTTGAATGTCAGTTCACATTTGTAGGTGGATCATCAGTGTTAGAGCTAAAATTAGCATGTTTAAAGTGATTTTCATGCTTCCAGGGGCCCAAAACACAATATTAATGGAATGGTTAAAAGTGCATGAAAATGGCCAATTTACTCACTCTGAGTTCTCAAAAAGGGTTTCTTCACCCCGGGAAGTGAAATAAATACCATTTGGAGGCATTTAATGTTCGAGCAAAAACGGCTGATTTTCGACAAAAGAGATAACACCCCCCCATTACGTCATGCTTCAGAAATGTGGAAAATGGTCCGTTTTCAAATGTTTTATTTTTGAACGTCAGTTCACATTTGTAGGTGGATCATCAGTGTTAGAGCTAAAATTAGCATGTTTAAAGTGATTTTCATGCTTCCAGGGGCCCAAAACACAAGATTTATGGAATGGTTAAAAGTGCATGAAAATGGCCAATTTACTCACTCTGAGTTCTCAAAAAGGGTTTCTTCACCCCGGGAAGTTAATTAAATACCATTTGGAGGCATTTAATGTTCGAGCAAAAACGGCTGATTTTCGACAAAAGAGATAACACCCCCCCATTACGTCATGCTTCAGAAATGTGGAAAATGGTCCGTTTTCAAATGTTTTATTTTTGAACGTCAGTTCACATTTGTAGGTGGATCATCAGTGTTAGAGCTAAAATTAGCATGTTTAAAGTGATTTTCATGCTTCCAGGGGCTCGGGAAGTTAATTAAATACCATTTGGAGGCATTTAATGTTCGAGCAAAAACGGCTGATTTTCGACAAAAGAGATAACACCCCCCCATTACGTCATGCTTCAAAATTGTGGAAAATGGTCCGTTTTCAAATGTTTTATTTTTGAACGTCAGTTCACATTTGTAGGTGGATCATCAGTGTTAGAGCTAAAATTAGCATGTTTAAAGTGATTTTCATGCTTCCAGGGGCCCAAAACACAAGATTTATGGAATGGTTAAAAGTGCATGAAAATGGCCAATTTACTCACTCTGAGTTCTCAAAAAGGGTTTCTTCACCCCGGGAAGATAATTAAATACCATTTGGAGGCATTTAATGTTCGAGCAAAAACGGCTGATTTTCGACAAAAGAGATAACACCCCCCCATTACGTCATGCTTCAGAAATGTGGAAAATGGTCCGTTTTCAAATGTTTTATTTTTGAACGTCAGTTCACATTTGTAGGTGGATCATCAGTGTTAGAGCTAAAATTAGCATGTTTAAAGTGATTTTCATTCTTCCAGGGGTTCGGGAAGTTAATTAAATACCATTTGGAGGCATTTAATGTTCGAGCAAAAACGGCTGATTTTCGACAAAAGAGATAACACCCCCCCATTACGTCATGCTTCAGAAATGTGGAAAATGGTCCGTTTTCAAATGTTTTATTTTTGAACGTCAGTTCACATTTGTAGGTGGATCATCAGTGTTAGAGCTAAAATTAGCATGTTTAAAGTGATTTTCATGCTTCCAGGGGCTCGGGAAGTTAATTAAATACCATTTGGAGGCATTTAATGTTCGAGCAAAAACGGCTGATTTTCGACAAAAGAGATAACACCCCCCCATTACGTCATGCTTCAGAAATGTGGAAAATGGTCCGTTTTCAAATGTTTTATTTTTGAACGTCAGTTCACATTTGTAGGTGGATCATCAGTGTTAGAGCTAAAATTAGCATGTTTAAAGTGATTTTCATGCTTCCAGGGGCTCGGGAAGTTAATTAAATACCATTTGGAGGCATTTAATGTTCGAGCAAAAACGGCTGATTTTCGACAAAAGAGATAACACCCCCCCATTACGTCATGCTTCAGAAATGTGGAAAATGGTCCGTTTTCAAATGTTTTATTTTTGAACGTCAGTTCACATTTGTAGGTGGATCATCAGTGTTAGAGCTAAAATTAGCATGTTTAAAGTGATTTTCATGCTTCCAGGGGCCCAAAACACAAGATTTATGGAATGGTTAAAAGTGCATGAAAATGGCCAATTTACTCACTCTGAGTTCTCAAAAAGGGTTTCTTCACCCCGGGAAGTTAATTAAATACCATTTGGAGGCATTTAATGTTCGAGCAAAAACGGCTGATTTTCGACAAAAGAGATAACACCCCCCCATTACGTCATGCTTCAGAAATGTGGAAAATGGTCCGTTTTCAAATGTTTTATTTTTGAACGTCAGTTCACATTTGTAGGTGGATCATCAGTGTTAGAGCTAAAATTAGCATTTTTAAAGTGATTTTCATGCTTCCAGGGGCTCGGGAAGTGAAATAAATACCATTTGGAGGCATTTAATGTTCGAGCAAAAACGGCTGATTTTCGACAAAAGAGATAACACCCCCCCATTACGTCATGCTTCAGAAATGTGGAAAATGGTCCGTTTTCAAATGTTTTATTTTTGAACGTCAGTTCACATTTGTAGGTGGATCATCAGTGTTAGAGCTAAAATTAGCATGTTTAAAGTGATTTTCATGCTTCCAGGGGCTCGGGAAGTTAATTAAATACCATTTGGAGGCATTTAATGTTCAAGCAAAAACGGCTGATTTTCGACAAAAGAGATAACACCCCCCCATTACGTCATGCTTCAGAAATGTGGAAAATGGTCCGTTTTCAAATGTTTTATTTTTGAACGTCAGTTCACATTTATAGGTGGATCATCAGTGTTAGAGCTAAAATTAGCATGTTTAAAGTGATTTTCATGCTTCCAGGGGCCCAAAACACAAGATTTATGGAATGGTTAAAAGTGCATGAAAATGGCCAATTTACTCACTCTGAGTTCACAAAAAGGGTTTCTTCACCCCGGGAAGATAATTAAATACCATTTGGAGGCATTTAATGTTCGAGCAAAAACGGCTGATTTTCGACAAAAGAGATAACACCCCCCCATTACGTCATGCTTCAGAAATGTGGAAAATGGTCCGTTTTCAAATGTTTTATTTTTGAACGTCAGTTCACATTTGTAGGTGGATCATCAGTGTTAGAGCTAAAATTAGCATGTTTAAAGTGATTTTCATTCTTCCAGGGGTTCGGGAAGTTAATTAAATACCATTTGGAGGCATTTAATGTTCGAGCAAAAACGGCTGATTTTCGACAAAAGAGATAACACCCCCCCATTACGTCATGCTTCAGAAATGTGGAAAATGGTCCGTTTTCAAATGTTTTATTTTTGAACGTCAGTTCACATTTGTAGGTGGATCATCAGTGTTAGAGCTAAAATTAGCATGTTTAAAGTGATTTTCATGCTTCCAGGGGCTCGGGAAGTTAATTAAATACCATTTGGAGGCATTTAATGTTCGAGCAAAAACGGCTGATTTTCGACAAAAGAGATAACACCCCCCCATTACGTCATGCTTCAGAAATGTGGAAAATGGTCCGTTTTCAAATGTTTTATTTTTGAACGTCAGTTCACATTTGTAGGTGGATCATCAGTGTTAGAGCTAAAATTAGCATGTTTAAAGTGATTTTCATGCTTCCAGGGGCTCGGGAAGTTAATTAAATACCATTTGGAGGCATTTAATGTTCGAGCAAAAACGGCTGATTTTCGACAAAAGAGATAACACCCCCCCATTACGTCATGCTTCAGAAATGTGGAAAATGGTCCGTTTTCAAATGTTTTATTTTTGAACGTCAGTTCACATTTGTAGGTGGATCATCAGTGTTAGAGCTAAAATTAGCATGTTTAAAGTGATTTTCATGCTTCCAGGGGCCCAAAACACAAGATTTATGGAATGGTTAAAAGTGCATGAAAATGGCCAATTTACTCACTCTGAGTTCTCAAAAAGGGTTTCTTCACCCCGGGAAGTTAATTAAATACCATTTGGAGGCATTTAATGTTCGAGCAAAAACGGCTGATTTTCGACAAAAGAGATAACACCCCCCCATTACGTCATGCTTCAGAAATGTGGAAAATGGTCCGTTTTCAAATGTTTTATTTTTGAACGTCAGTTCACATTTGTAGGTGGATCATCAGTGTTAGAGCTAAAATTAGCATTTTTAAAGTGATTTTCATGCTTCCAGGGGCTCGGGAAGTGAAATAAATACCATTTGGAGGCATTTAATGTTCGAGCAAAAACGGCTGATTTTCGACAAAAGAGATAACACCCCCCCATTACGTCATGCTTCAGAAATGTGGAAAATGGTCCGTTTTCAAATGTTTTATTTTTGAACGTCAGTTCACATTTGTAGGTGGATCATCAGTGTTAGAGCTAAAATTAGCATGTTTAAAGTGATTTTCATGCTTCCAGGGGCTCGGGAAGTTAATTAAATACCATTTGGAGGCATTTAATGTTCAAGCAAAAACGGCTGATTTTCGACAAAAGAGATAACACCCCCCCATTACGTCATGCTTCAGAAATGTGGAAAATGGTCCGTTTTCAAATGTTTTATTTTTGAACGTCAGTTCACATTTATAGGTGGATCATCAGTGTTAGAGCTAAAATTAGCATGTTTAAAGTGATTTTCATGCTTCCAGGGGCCCAAAACACAAGATTTATGGAATGGTTAAAAGTGCATGAAAATGGCCAATTTACTCACTCTGAGTTCACAAAAAGGGTTTCTTCACCCCGGGAAGTTAATTAAATACCATTTGGAGGCATTTAATGTTCGAGCAAAAACGGCTGATTTTCGACAAAAGAGATAACACCCCCCATTACGTCATGCTTCAGAAATGTGGAAAATGGTCCGTTTTCAAATGTTTTATTTTTCAACGTCAGTTCACATTTTTAGGTGGATCATCAGTGTTAGAGCTAAAATTAGCATGTTTAAAGTGATTTTCATGCTTCCAGGGGCTCGGGAAGTTAATTAAATACCATTTGGAGGCATTTAATGTTCGAGCAAAAACGGCTGATTTTCGACAAAAGAGATAACACCCCCCCATTACGTCATGCTTCAGAAATGTGGAAAATGGTCCGTTTTCAAATGTTTTATTTTTGAACGTCAGTTCACATTTGTAGGTGGATCATCAGTGTTAGAGCTAAAATTAGCATGTTTAAAGTGATTTTCATGCTTCCAGGGGCCCAAAACAAAAGATTTATGGAATGGTTAAAAGTGCATGAAAATGGCCAATTTACTCACTCTGAGTTCTCAAAAAGGGTTTCTTCACCCCGGGAAGTTAATTAAATACCATTTGGAGGCATTTAATGTTCGAGCAAAAACGGCTGATTTTCGACAAAAGAGATAACACCCCCCCATTACGTCATGCTTCAGAAATGTGGAAAATGGTCCGTTTTCAAATGTTTTATTTTTGAACGTCAGTTCACATTTGTAGGTGGATCATCAGTGTTAGAGCTAAAATTAGCATGTTTAAAGTGATTGTCATGCTTCCAGGGGCTCGGGAAGTTAATTAAATACCATTTGGAGGCATTTAATGTTCGAGCAAAAACGGCTGATTTTCGACAAAAGAGATAACACCCCCCCATACTGTCATGCTTCAGAAATGTGGAAAATGGTCCGTTTTCAAATGTTTTATTTTTGAACGTCAGTTCACATTTGTAGGTGGATCATCAGTGTTAGAGCTAAAATTAGCATGTTTAAAGTGATTTTCATGCTTCCAGGGGCTCGGGAAGTGAAATAAATACCATTTGGAGGCATTTAATGTTCGAGCAAAAACTGCTGATTTTCGACAAAAGAGATAACACCCCCCCATTACGTCATGCTTCAGAAATGTGGAAAATGGTCCGTTTTCAAATGTTTTATTTTTGAACGTCAGTTCACATTTGTAGGTGGATCATCAGTGTTAGAGCTAAAATTAGCATGTTTAAAGTGATTTTCATGCTTCCAGGGGCCCAAAACACAAGATTTATGGAATGGTTAAAAGTGCATGAAAATGGCCAATTTACTCACTCTGAGTTCTCAAAAAGGGTTTCTTCACCCCGGGAAGTGAAATAAATACCATTTGGAGGCATTTAATGTTCGAGCAAAAACGGCTGATTTTCGACAAAAGAGATAACACCCCCCCATTACGTCATGCTTCAGAAATGTGGAAAATGGTCCGTTTTCAAATGTTTTATTTTTGAACGTCAGTTCACATTTGTAGGTGGATCATCAGTGTTAGAGCTAAAATTAGCATGTTTAAAGTGATTTTCATGCTTCCAGGGGCTCGGGAAGTTAATTAAATACCATTTGGAGGCATTTAATGTTCGAGCAAAAACGGCTGATTTTCGACAAAAGAGATAACACCCCCCCATTACGTCATGCTTCAGAAATGTGGAAAATGGTCCGTTTTCAAATGTTTTATTTTTGAACGTCAGTTCACATTTGTAGGTGGATCATCAGTGTTAGAGCTAAAATTAGCATGTTTAAAGTGATTTTCATGCTTCCAGGGGCTCGGGAAGTTAATTAAATACCATTTGGAGGCATTTAATGTTCGAGCAAAAACGGCTGATTTTCGACAAAAGAGATAACACCCCCCCATTACGTCATGCTTCAGAAATGTGGAAAATGGTCCGTTTTCAAATGTTTTATTTTTGAACGTCAGTTCACATTTGTAGGTGGATCATCAGTGTTAGAGCTAAAATTAGCATGTTTAAAGTGATTTTCATGCTTCCAGGGGCCCAAAACACAAGATTTATGGAATGGTTAAAAGTGCATGAAAATGGCCAATTTACTCACTCTGAGTTCTCAAAAAGGGTTTCTTCACCCCGGGAAGTTAATTAAATACCATTTGGAGGCATTTAATGTTCGAGCAAAAACGGCTGATTTTCGACAAAAGAGATAACACCCCCCCATTACGTCATGCTTCAGAAATGTGGAAAATGGTCCGTTTTCAAATGTTTTATTTTTGAACGTCAGTTCACATTTGTAGGTGGATCATCAGTGTTAGAGCTAAAATTAGCATTTTTAAAGTGATTTTCATGCTTCCAGGGGCTCGGGAAGTGAAATAAATACCATTTGGAGGCATTTAATGTTCGAGCAAAAACGGCTGATTTTCGACAAAAGAGATAACACCCCCCCATTACGTCATGCTTCAGAAATGTGGAAAATGGTCCGTTTTCAAATGTTTTATTTTTGAACGTCAGTTCACATTTGTAGGTGGATCATCAGTGTTAGAGCTAAAATTAGCATGTTTAAAGTGATTTTCATGCTTCCAGGGGCTCGGGAAGTTAATTAAATACCATTTGGAGGCATTTAATGTTCAAGCAAAAACGGCTGATTTTCGACAAAAGAGATAACACCCCCCCCATTACGTCATGCTTCAGAAATGTGGAAAATGGTCCGTTTTCAAATGTTTTATTTTTGAACGTCAGTTCACATTTATAGGTGGATCATCAGTGTTAGAGCTAAAATTAGCATGTTTAAAGTGATTTTCATGCTTCCAGGGGCCCAAAACACAAGATTTATGGAATGGTTAAAAGTGCATGAAAATGGCCAATTTACTCACTCTGAGTTCACAAAAAGGGTTTCTTCACCCCGGGAAGTTAATTAAATACCATTTGGAGGCATTTAATGTTCGAGCAAAAACGGCTGATTTTCGACAAAAGAGATAACACCCCCCATTACGTCATGCTTCAGAAATGTGGAAAATGGTCCGTTTTCAAATGTTTTATTTTTCAACGTCAGTTCACATTTTTAGGTGGATCATCAGTGTTAGAGCTAAAATTAGCATGTTTAAAGTGATTTTCATGCTTCCAGGGGCTCGGGAAGTTAATTAAATACCATTTGGAGGCATTTAATGTTCGAGCAAAAACGGCTGATTTTCGACAAAAGAGATAACACCCCCCCATTACGTCATGCTTCAGAAATGTGGAAAATGGTCCGTTTTCAAATGTTTTATTTTTGAACGTCAGTTCACATTTGTAGGTGGATCATCAGTGTTAGAGCTAAAATTAGCATGTTTAAAGTGATTTTCATGCTTCCAGGGGCCCAAAACAAAAGATTTATGGAATGGTTAAAAGTGCATGAAAATGGCCAATTTACTCACTCTGAGTTCTCAAAAAGGGTTTCTTCACCCCGGGAAGTTAATTAAATACCATTTGGAGGCATTTAATGTTCGAGCAAAAACGGCTGATTTTCGACAAAAGAGATAACACCCCCCCATTACGTCATGCTTCAGAAATGTGGAAAATGGTCCGTTTTCAAATGTTTTATTTTTGAACGTCAGTTCACATTTGTAGGTGGATCATCAGTGTTAGAGCTAAAATTAGCATGTTTAAAGTGATTGTCATGCTTCCAGGGGCTCGGGAAGTTAATTAAATACCATTTGGAGGCATTTAATGTTCGAGCAAAAACGGCTGATTTTCGACAAAAGAGATAACACCCCCCCATACTGTCATGCTTCAGAAATGTGGAAAATGGTCCGTTTTCAAATGTTTTATTTTTGAACGTCAGTTCACATTTGTAGGTGGATCATCAGTGTTAGAGCTAAAATTAGCATGTTTAAAGTGATTTTCATGCTTCCAGGGGCTCGGGAAGTGAAATAAATACCATTTGGAGGCATTTAATGTTCGAGCAAAAACTGCTGATTTTCGACAAAAGAGATAACACCCCCCCATTACGTCATGCTTCAGAAATGTGGAAAATGGTCCGTTTTCAAATGTTTTATTTTTGAACGTCAGTTCACATTTGTAGGTGGATCATCAGTGTTAGAGCTAAAATTAGCATGTTTAAAGTGATTTTCATGCTTCCAGGGGCCCAAAACACAAGATTTATGGAATGGTTAAAAGTGCATGAAAATGGCCAATTTACTCACTCTGAGTTCTCAAAAAGGGTTTCTTCACCCCGGGAAGTTAATTAAATACCATTTGGAGGCATTTAATGTTCGAGCAAAAACGGCTGATTTTCGACAAAAGAGATAAAAGCCCCCCATTACGTCATGCTTCAGAAATGTGGAAAATGGTCCGTTTTCAAATGTTTTATTTTTGAACGTCAGTTCACATTTGTAGGTGGATCATCAGTGTTAGAGCTAAAATTAGCATGTTTAAAGTGATTTTCATGCTTCCAGGGGCTCGGGAAGTTAATTAAATACCATTTGGAGGCATTTAATGTTCGAGCAAAAACGGCTGATTTTCGACAAAAGAGATAACACCCCCCCATTACGTCATGCTTCAGAAATGTGGAAAATGGTCCGTTTTCAAATGTTTTATTTTTGAACATCAGTTCACATTTGTAGGTGGATCATCAGTGTTAGACTAAAATTAGCATGTTCAAAGTGATTTTCATGCTTCCAGGGGCTCGGGAAGTGAAATAAATACCATTTGGAGGCATTTAATGTTCGAGCAAAAACGGCTGATTTTCGACAAAAGAGATAACACCCCCCCATTACGTCATGCTTCAGAAATGTGGAAAATGGTCCGTTTTCAAATGTTTTATTTTTGAACGTCAGTTCACATTTGTAGGTGGATCATCAGTGTTAGAGCTAAAATTAGCATGTTTAAAGTGATTTTCATGCTTCCAGGGGCCCAAAACACAAGATTTATGGAATGGTTAAAAGTGCATGAAAATGGCCAATTTACTCACTCTGAGTTCTCAAAAAGGGTTTCTTCACCCCGGGAAGTTAAATAAATACCATTTGGAGGCATTTAATGTTCGAGCAAAAACGGCTGATTTTCGACAAAAGAGATAAAAGCCCCCCATTACGTCATGCTTCAGAAATGTGGAAAATGGTCCGTTTTCAAATGTTTTATTTTTGAACGTCAGTTCACATTTGTAGGTGGATCATCAGTGTTAGAGCTAAAATTAGCATGTTTAAAGTGATTTTCATGCTTCCAGGGGCTCGGGAAGTTAATTAAATACCATTTGGAGGCATTTAATGTTCGAGCAAAAACGGCTGATTTTCGACAAAAGAGATAACAACCCCCATTACGTCATGCTTCAGAAATGTGGAAAATGGTCCGTTTTCAAATGTTTTATTTTTGAACGTCAGTTCACATTTGTAGGTGGATCATCAGTGTTAGAGCTAAAATTAGCATGTTTAAAGTGATTTTCATGCTTCCAGGGGCCCAAAACACAAGATTTATGGAATGGTTAAAAGTGCATGAAAATGGCCAATTTACTCACTCTGAGTTCTCAAAAAGGGTTTCTTCACCCCGGGAAGTTAATTAAATACCATTTGGAGGCATTTAATGTTCGAGCAAAAACGGCTGATTTTCGACAAAAGAGATAACACCCCCCCATTACGTCATGCTTCAGAAATGTGGAAAATGGTCCGTTTTCAAATGTTTTATTTTTGAACGTCAGTTCACATTTGTAGGTGGATCATCAGTGTTAGAGCTAAAATTAGCATGTTTAAAGTGATTTTCATGCTTCCAGGGGCCCAAAACACAAGATTTATGGAATGGTTAAAAGTGCATGAAAATGGCCAATTTACTCACTCTGAGTTCTCAAAAAGGGTTTCTTCACCCCGGGAAGTTAATTAAATACCATTTGGAGGCATTTAATGTTCGAGCAAAAACGGCTGATTTTCGACAAAAGAGATAACACCCCCCCATTACGTCATGCTTCAGAAATGTGGAAAATGGTCCGTTTTCAAATGTTTTATTTTTGAACGTCAGTTCACATTTGTAGGTGGATCATCAGTGTTAGAGCTAAAATTAGCATGTTTAAAGTGATTTTCATGCTTCCAGGGGCTCGGGAAGTGAAATAAATACCATTTGGAGGCATTTAATGTTCGAGCAAAAACGGCTGATTTTCGACAAAAGAGATAACACCCCCCCATTACGTCATGCTTCAGAAATGTGGAAAATGGTCCGTTTTCAAATGTTTTATTTTTGAACGTCAGTTCACATTTGTAGGTGGATCATCAGTGTTAGAGCTAAAATTAGCATGTTTAAAGTGATTTTCATGCTTCCAGGGGCCCAAAACACAAGATTTATGGAATGGTTAAAAGTGCATGAAAATGGCCAATTTACTCACTCTGAGTTCTCAAAAAGGGTTTCTTCACCCCGGGAAGTTAATTAAATACCATTTGGAGGCATTTAATGTTCGAGCAAAAACGGCTGATTTTCGACAAAAGAGATAACACCCCCCCATTACGTCATGCTTCAGAAATGTGGAAAATGGTCCGTTTTCAAATGTTTTATTTTTGAACGTCAGTTCACATTTGTAGGTGGATCATCAGTGTTAGAGCTAAAATTAGCATGTTTAAAGTGATTTTCATGCTTCCAGGGGCCCAAAACACAAGATTTATGCAATGGTTAAAAGTGCATGAAAATGGCCAATTTACTCACTCTGAGTTCTCAAAAAGGGTTTCTTCACCCCGGGAAGTTAATTAAATACCATTTGGAGGCATTTAATGTTCGAGCAAAAACGGCTGATTTTCGACAAAAGAGATAACACCCCCCCATTACGTCATGCTTCAGAAATGTGGAAAATGGTCCGTTTTCAAATGTTTTATTTTTGAACGTCAGTTCACATTTGTAGGTCGATCATCAGTATTAGAGCTAAAATTAGCATGTTTAAAGTGATTTTCATGCTTCCAGGGGCCCAAAACACAAGATTTATGGAATGGTTAAAAGTGCATGAAAATGGCCAATTTACTCACTCTGAGTTCTCAAAAAGGGTTTCTTCACCCCGGGAAGTTAATTAAATACCATTTGGAGGCATTTAATGTTCGAGCAAAAACGGCTGATTTTCGACAAAAGAGATAACACCCCCCCATTACGTCATGCTTCAGAAATGTGGAAAATGGTCCGTTTTCAAATGTTTTATTTTTGAACGTCAGTTCACATTTGTAGGTGGATCATCAGTGTTAGAGCTAAAATTAGCATGTTTAAAGTGATTTTCATGCTTCCAGGGGCCCAAAACACAAGATTTATGGAATGGTTAAAAGTGCATGAAAATGGCCAATTTACTCACTCTGAGTTCTCAAAAAGGGTTTCTTCACCCCGGGAAGTTAATTAAATACCATTTGGAGGCATTTAATGTTCGAGCAAAAACGGCTGATTTTCGACAAAAGAGATAACACCCCCCCATTACGTCATGCTTCAGAAATGTGGAAAATGGTCCGTTTTCAAATGTTTTATTTTTGAACGTCAGTTCACATTTGTAGGTGGATCATCAGTGTTAGAGCTAAAATTAGCATGTTTAAAGTGATTTTCATGCTTCCAGGGGCCCAAAACACAAGATTTATGGAATGGTTAAAAGTGCATGAAAATGGCCAATTTACTCACTCTGAGTTCTCAAAAAGGGTTTCTTCACCCCGGGAAGTTAATTAAATACCATTTGGAGGCATTTAATGTTCGAGCAAAAACGGCTGATTTTCGACAAAAGAGATAACACCCCCCCATTACGTCATGCTTCAGAAATGTGGAAAATGGTCCGTTTTCAAATGTTTTATTTTTGAACGTCAGTTCACATTTGTAGGTGGATCATCAGTGTTAGAGCTAAAATTAGCATGTTTAAAGTGATTTTCATGCTTCCAGGGGCCCAAAACACAAGATTTATGGAATGGTTAAAAGTGCATGAAAATGGCCAATTTACTCACTCTGAGTTCTCAAAAAGGGTTTCTTCACCCCGGGAAGTTAATTAAATACCATTTGGAGGCATTTAATGTTCGAGCAAAAACGGCTGATTTTCGACAAAAGAGATAACACCCCCCCATTACGTCATGCTTCAGAAATGTGGAAAATGGTCCGTTTTCAAATGTTTTATTTTTGAACGTCAGTTCACATTTGTAGGTGGATCATCAGTGTTAGAGCTAAAATTAGCATGTTTAAAGTGATTTTCATGCTTCCAGGGGCCCAAAACACAAGATTTATGCAATGGTTAAAAGTGCATGAAAATGGCCAATTTACTCACTCTGAGTTCTCAAAAAGGGTTTCTTCACCCCGGGAAGTTAATTAAATACCATTTGGAGGCATTTAATGTTCGAGCAAAAACGGCTGATTTTCGACAAAAGAGATAACACCCCCCCATTACGTCATGCTTCAGAAATGTGGAAAATGGTCCGTTTTCAAATGTTTTATTTTTGAACGTCAGTTCACATTTGTAGGTCGATCATCAGTATTAGAGCTAAAATTAGCATGTTTAAAGTGATTTTCATGCTTCCAGGGGCCCAAAACACAAGATTTATGGAATGGTTAAAAGTGCATGAAAATGGCCAATTTACTCACTCTGAGTTCTCAAAAAGGGTTTCTTCACCCCGGGAAGTTAATTAAATACCATTTGGAGGCATTTAATGTTCGAGCAAAAACGGCTGATTTTCGACAAAAGAGATAACACCCCCCCATTACGTCATGCTTCAGAAATGTGGAAAATGGTCCGTTTTCAAATGTTTTATTTTTGAACGTCAGTTCACATCTGTAGGTGGATCATCAGTGTTAGAGCTAAAATTAGCATGTTTAAAGTGATTTTCATGCTTCCAGGGGCCCAAAACACAAGATTTATGGAATGGTTAAAAGTGCATGAAAATGGCCAATTTACTCACTCTGAGTTCTCAAAAAGGGTTTCTTCACCCCGGGAAGTTAATTAAATACCATTTGGAGGCATTTAATGTTCGAGCAAAAACGGCTGATTTTCGACAAAAGAGATAACACCCCCCCATTACGTCATGCTTCAGAAATGTGGAAAATGGTCCGTTTTCAAATGTTTTATTTTTGAACGTCAGTTCACATTTGTAGGTGGATCATCAGTGTTAGAGCTAAAATTAGCATGTTTAAAGTGATTTTCATGCTTCCAGGGGCTCGGGAAGTTAATTAAATACCATTTGGAGGCATTTAATGTTCGAGCAAAAACGGCTGATTTTCGACAAAAGAGATAACACCCCCCCATTACGTCATGCTTCAGAAATGTGGAAAATGGTCCGTTTTCAAATGTTTTATTTTTGAACGTCAGTTCACATTTGTAGGTGGATCATCAGTGTTAGAGCTAAAATTAGCATGTTTAAAGTGATTTTCATGCTTCCAGGGGCCCAAAACACAAGATTTATGGAATGGTTAAAAGTGCATGAAAATGGCCAATTTACTCACTCTGAGTTCTCAAAAAGGGTTTCTTCACCCCGGGAAGTTAATTAAATACCATTTGGAGGCATTTAATGTTCGAGCAAAAACGGCTGATTTTCGACAAAAGAGATAACACCCCCCCATTACGTCATGCTTCAGAAATGTGGAAAATGGTCCGTTTTCAAATGTTTTATTTTTGAACGTCAGTTCACATTTGTAGGTGGATCATCAGTGTTAGAGCTAAAATTAGCATGTTTAAAGTGATTTTCATGCTTCCAGGGGCTCGGGAAGGTAATTAAATACCATTTGGAGGCATTTAATGTTCGAGCAAAAACGGCTGATTTTCGACAAAAGAGATAACACCCCCCCATTACGTCATGCTTCAGAAATGTGGAAAATGGTCCGTTTTCAAATGTTTTATTTTTGAACGTCAGTTCACATTTGTAGGTGGATCATCAGTGTTAGAGCTAAAATTAGCATGTTTAAAGTGATTTTCATGCTTCCAGGGGCCCAAAACATAAGATTAATGGAATGGTTAAAAGTGCATGAAAATGGCCAATTTACTCACTCTGAGTTCTCAAAAAGGGTTTCTTCACCCCGGGAAGTGAAATAAATACCATTTGGAGGCATTTAATGTTCGATCAAAAACGGCTGATTTTCGACAAAAGAGATAACACCCCCCCATTACGTCATGCTTCAGAAATGTGGAAAATGGTCCATTTTCAAATGTTTTATTTTTGAACGTCAGTTCACATTTGTAGGTGGATCATCAGTGTTAGAGCTAAAATTAGCATGTTTAAAGTGATTTTCATGCTTCCAGGGGCCCAAAACACAAGATTTATGGAATGGTTAAAAGTGCATGAAAATGGCCAATTTACTCACTCTGAGTTCTCAAAAAGGGTTTCTTCACCCCGGGAAGTTAATTAAATACCATTTGGAGGCATTTAATGTTCGAGCAAAAACGGCTGATTTTTGACAAAAGAGATAACACCCCCCCATTACGTCATGCTTCAGAAATGTGGAAAATGGTCCGTTTTCAAATGTTTTATTTTTGAACGTCAGTTCACATTTGTAGGTGGATCATCAGTGTTAGAGCTAAAATTAGCATGTTTAAAGTGATTTTTATGCTTCCAGGGGCTCGGGAAGTTAATTAAATACCATTTGGAGGCATTTAATGTTCGAGCAAAAACGGCTGATTTTCGACAAAAGAGATAACACCCCCCCATTACGTCATGCTTCAGAAATGTGGAAAATGGTCCGTTTTCAAATGTTTTATTTTTGAACGTCAGTTCACATTTGTAGGTGGATCATCAGTGTTAGAGCTAAAATTAGCATGTTTAAAGTGATTTTCATGCTTCCAGGGGCTCGGGAAGTTAATTAAATACCATTTGGAGGCATTTAATGTTCGAGCAAAAACGGCTGATTTTCGACAAAAGAGATAACACCCCCCCATTACGTCATGCTTCAGAAATGTGGAAAATGGTCCGTTTTCAAATGTTTTATTTTTGAACGTCAGTTCACATTTGTAGGTGAATCATCAGTGTTAGAGCTAAAATTAGCATGTTTAAAGTGATTTTCATGCTTCCAGGGGCTCGGGAAGTTAATTAAATACCATTTGGAGGCATTTAATGTTCGAGCAAAAACGGCTGATTTTCGACAAAAGAGATAACAACACCCCCCCATTACGTCATGCTTCAGAAATGTGGAAAATGGTCCGTTTTCAAATGTTTTATTTTTGAACGTCAGTTCACATTTGTAGGTGGATCATCAGTGTTAGAGCTAAAATTAGCATGTTTAAAGTGATTTTCATGCTTCCAGGGGCCCAAAACACAATATTAATGGAATGGTTAAAAGTGCATGAAAATGGCCAATTTACTCACTCTGAGTTCTCAAAAAGGGTTTCTTCACCCCGGGAAGTGAAATAAATACCATTTGGAGGCATTTAATGTTCGAGCAAAAACGGCTGATTTTCGACAAAAGAGATAACACCCCCCCATTACGTCATGCTTCAGAAATGTGGAAAATGGTCCGTTTTCAAATGTTTTATTTTTGAACGTCAGTTCACATTTGTAGGTGGATCATCAGTGTTAGAGCTAAAATTAGCATGTTTAAAGTGATTTTCATGCTTCCAGGGGCCCAAAACACAAGATTTATGGAATGGTTAAAAGTGCATGAAAATGGCCAATTTACTCACTCTGAGTTCTCAAAAAGGGTTTCTTCACCCCGGGAAGTTAATTAAATACCATTTGGAGGCATTTAATGTTCGAGCAAAAACGGCTGATTTTCGACAAAAGAGATAACACCCCCCCATTACGTCATGCTTCAGAAATGTGGAAAATGGTCCGTTTTCAAATGTTTTATTTTTGAACGTCAGTTCACATTTGTAGGTGGATCATCAGTGGTAGAGCTAAAATTAGCATGTTTAAAGTGATTTTCATGCTTCCAGGGGCCCAAAACACAAGATTTATGGAATGGTTAAAAGTGCATGAAAATGGCCAATTTACTCACTCTGAGTTCTCAAAAAGGGTTTCTTCACCCCGGGAAGATAATTAAATACCATTTGGAGGCATTTAATGTTCGAGCAAAAACGGCTGATTTTCGACAAAAGAGATAACACCCCCCCATTACGTCATGCTTCAGAAATGTGGAAAATGGTCCGTTTTCAAATGTTTTATTTTTGAACGTCAGTTCACATTTGTAGGTGGATCATCAGTGTTAGAGCTAAAATTAGCATGTTTAAAGTGATTTTCATTCTTCCAGGGGTTCGGGAAGTTAATTAAATACCATTTGGAGGCATTTAATGTTCGAGCAAAAACGGCTGATTTTCGACAAAAGAGATAACACCCCCCCATTACGTCATGCTTCAGAAATGTGGAAAATGGTCCGTTTTCAAATGTTTTATTTTTGAACGTCAGTTCACATTTGTAGGTGGATCATCAGTGTTAGAGCTAAAATTAGCATGTTTAAAGTGATTTTCATGCTTCCAGGGGCTCGGGAAGTTAATTAAATACCATTTGGAGGCATTTAATGTTCGAGCAAAAACGGCTGATTTTCGACAAAAGAGATAACACCCCCCCATTACGTCATGCTTCAGAAATGTGGAAAATGGTCCGTTTTCAAATGTTTTATTTTTGAACGTCAGTTCACATTTGTAGGTGGATCATCAGTGTTAGAGCTAAAATTAGCATGTTTAAATTGATTTTCATGCTTCCAGGGGCTCGGGAAGTTAATTAAATACCATTTGGAGGCATTTAATGTTCGAGCAAAAACGGCTGATTTTCGACAAAAGAGATAACACCCCCCCATTACGTCATGCTTCAGAAATGTGGAAAATGGTCCGTTTTCAAATGTTTTATTTTTGAACGTCAGTTCACATTTGTAGGTGGATCATCAGTGTTAGAGCTAAAATTAGCATGTTTAAAGTGATTTTCATGCTTCCAGGGGCCCAAAACACAAGATTTATGGAATGGTTAAAAGTGCATGAAAATGGCCAATTTACTCACTCTGAGTTCTCAAAAAGGGTTTCTTCACCCCGGGAAGTTAATTAAATACCATTTGGAGGCATTTAATGTTCGAGCAAAAACGGCTGATTTTCGACAAAAGAGATAACACCCCCCCCATTACGTCATGCTTCAGAAATGTGGAAAATGGTCCGTTTTCAAATGTTTTATTTTTGAACGTCAGTTCACATTTGTAGGTGGATCATCAGTGTTAGAGCTAAAATTAGCATTTTTAAAGTGATTTTCATGCTTCCAGGGGCTCGGGAAGTGAAATAAATACCATTTGGAGGCATTTAATGTTCGAGCAAAAACGGCTGATTTTCGACAAAAGAGATAACACCCCCCCATTACGTCATGCTTCAGAAATGTGGAAAATGGTCCGTTTTCAAATGTTTTATTTTTGAACGTCAGTTCACATTTGTAGGTGGATCATCAGTGTTAGAGCTAAAATTAGCATGTTTAAAGTGATTTTCATGCTTCCAGGGGCTCGGGAAGTTAATTAAATACCATTTGGAGGCATTTAATGTTCAAGCAAAAACGGCTGATTTTCGACAAAAGAGATAACACCCCCCCATTACGTCATGCTTCAGAAATGTGGAAAATGGTCCGTTTTCAAATGTTTTATTTTTGAACGTCAGTTCACATTTATAGGTGGATCATCAGTGTTAGAGCTAAAATTAGCATGTTTAAAGTGATTTTCATGCTTCCAGGGGCCCAAAACACAAGATTTATGGAATGGTTAAAAGTGCATGAAAATGGCCAATTTACTCACTCTGAGTTCACAAAAAGGGTTTCTTCACCCCGGGAAGTTAATTAAATACCATTTGGAGGCATTTAATGTTCGAGCAAAAACGGCTGATTTTCGACAAAAGAGATAACACCCCCCATTACGTCATGCTTCAGAAATGTGGAAAATGGTCCGTTTTCAAATGTTTTATTTTTGAACGTCAGTTCACATTTTTAGGTGGATCATCAGTGTTAGAGCTAAAATTAGCATGTTTAAAGTGATTTTCATGCTTCCAGGGGCTCGGGAAGTTAATTAAATACCATTTGGAGGCATTTAATGTTCGAGCAAAAACGGCTGATTTTCGACAAAAGAGATAACACCCCCCCATTACGTCATGCTTCAGAAATGTGGAAAATGGTCCGTTTTCAAATGTTTTATTTTTGAACGTCAGTTCACATTTGTAGGTGGATCATCAGTGTTAGAGCTAAAATTAGCATGTTTAAAGTGATTTTCATGCTTCCAGGGGCCCAAAACAAAAGATTTATGGAATGGTTAAAAGTGCATGAAAATGGCCAATTTACTCACTCTGAGTTCTCAAAAAGGGTTTCTTCACCCCGGGAAGTTAATTAAATACCATTTGGAGGCATTTAATGTTCGAGCAAAAACGGCTGATTTTCGACAAAAGAGATAACACCCCCCCATTACGTCATGCTTCAGAAATGTGGAAAATGGTCCGTTTTCAAATGTTTTATTTTTGAACGTCAGTTCACATTTGTAGGTGGATCATCAGTGTTAGAGCTAAAATTAGCATGTTTAAAGTGATTGTCATGCTTCCAGGGGCTCGGGAAGTTAATTAAATACCATTTGGAGGCATTTAATGTTCGAGCAAAAACGGCTGATTTTCGACAAAAGAGATAACACCCCCCCATACTGTCATGCTTCAGAAATGTGGAAAATGGTCCGTTTTCAAATGTTTTATTTTTGAACGTCAGTTCACATTTGTAGGTGGATCATCAGTGTTAGAGCTAAAATTAGCATGTTTAAAGTGATTTTCATGCTTCCAGGGGCTCGGGAAGTGAAATAAATACCATTTGGAGGCATTTAATGTTCGAGCAAAAACGGCTGATTTTCGACAAAAGAGATAACACCCCCCCATTACGTCATGCTTCAGAAATGTGGAAAATGGTCCGTTTTCAAATGTTTTATTTTTGAACGTCAGTTCACATTTGTAGGTGGATCATCAGTGTTAGAGCTAAAATTAGCATGTTTAAAGTGATTTTCATGCTTCCAGGGGCCCAAAACACAAGATTTATGGAATGGTTAAAAGTGCATGAAAATGGCCAATTTACTCACTCTGAGTTCTCAAAAAGGGTTTCTTCACCCCGGGAAGTTAATTAAATACCATTTGGAGGCATTTAATGTTCGAGCAAAAACGGCTGATTTTCGACAAAAGAGATAACACCCCCCCATTACGTCATGCTTCAGAAATGTGGAAAATGGTCCGTTTTCAAATGTTTTATTTTTGAACGTCAGTTCACATTTGTAGGTGGATCATCAGTGTTAGAGCTAAAATTAGCATGTTTAAAGTGATTTTCATGCTTCCAGGGGCTCGGGAAGTTAATTAAATACCATTTGGAGGCATTTAATGTTCGAGCAAAAACAGCTGATTTTCGACAAAAGAGATAACACCCCCCCATTACGTCATGCTTCAAAATTGTGGAAAATGGTCCGTTTTCAAATGTTTTATTTTTGAACGTCAGTTCACATTTGTAGGTGGATCATCAGTGTTAGAGCTAAAATTAGCATGTTTAAAGTGATGTTCATGCTTCCAGGGGCCCAAAACACAAGATTTATGGAATGGTTAAAAGTGCATGAAAATGGCCAATTTACTCACTCTGAGTTCTCAAAAAGGGTTTCTTCACCCCGGGAAGATAATTAAATACCATTTGGAGGCATTTAATGTTCGAACAAAAACGGCTGATTTTCGACAAAAGAGATAACACCCCCCCCATTACGTCATGCTTCAGAAATGTGGAAAATGGTCCGTTTTCAAATGTTTTATTTTTGAACGTCAGTTCACATTTGTAGGTGGATCATCAGTGTTAGAGCTAAAATTAGCATGTTTAAAGTGATTTTCATGCTTCCAGGGGCCCAAAACACAAGATTTATGGAATGGTTAAAAGTGCATGAAAATGGCCAATTTACTCACTCTGAGTTCTCAAAAAGGGTTTCTTCACCCCGGGAAGTTAATTAAATACCATTTGGAGGCATTTAATGTTCGAGCAAAAACGGCTGATTTTCGACAAAAGAGATAACACCCCCCCATTACGTCATGCTTCAGAAATGTGGAAAATGGTCCGTTTTCAAATGTTTTATTTTTGAACGTCAGTTCACATTTGTAGGTGGATCATCAGTGTTAGAGCTAAAATTTGCATGTTTAAAGTGATTTTCATGCTTCCAGGGGCTCGGGAAGTTAATTAAATACCATTTGGAGGCATTTAATGTTCGAGCAAAAACGGCTGGTTTTCGACAAAAGAGATAACACCCCCCCATTACGTCATGCTTCAGAAATGTGGAAAATGGTCCGTTTTCAAATGTTTTATTTTTGAACGTCAGTTCACATTTGTAGGTGGATCATCAGTGTTAGAGCTAAAATTAGCATGTTTAAAGTGATTTTCATGCTTCCAGGGGCTCGGGAAGTTAATTAAATACCATTTGGAGGCATTTAATGTTCGAGCAAAAACGGCTGATTTTCGACAAAAGAGATAACACCCCCCCATTACATCATGCTTCAGAAATGTGGAAAATGGTCCGTTTTCAAATGTTTTATTTTTGAACGTCAGTTCACATTTGTAGGTGGATCATCAGTGTTAGAGCTAAAATTAGCATGTTTAAAGTGATTTTCATGCTTCCAGGGGCCCAAAACACAAGATTTATGGAATGGTTAAAAGTGCATGAAAATGGCCAATTTACTCACTCTGAGTTCTCAAAAAGGGTTTCTTCACCCCGGGAAGTTAATTAAATACCATTTGGAGGCATTTAATGTTCGAGCAAAAACGGCTGATTTTCGACAAAAGAGATAACACCCCCCCATTACGTCATGCTTCAGAAATGTGGAAAATGGTCCGTTTTCAAATGTTTTATTTTTGAACGTCAGTTCACATTTGTAGGTGGATCATCAGTGTTAGAGCTAAAATTAGCATGTTTAAAGTGATTTTCATGCTTCCAGGGGCCCAAAACACAAGATTTATGGAATGGTTAAAAGTGCATGAAAATGGCCAATTTACTCACTCTGAGTTCTCAAAAAGGGTTTCTTCACCCCGGGAAGGTAATTAAATACCATTTGGAGGCATTTAATGTTCGAGCAAAAACGGCTGATTTTCGACAAAAGAGATAACACCCCCCCATTACGTCATGCTTCAGAAATGTGGAAAATGGTCCGTTTTCAAATGTTTTATTTTTGAACGTCAGTTCACATTTGTAGGT
This sequence comes from Lissotriton vulgaris, assembly GCF_964263255.1. Classification (NCBI taxonomy): domain Eukaryota; kingdom Metazoa; phylum Chordata; class Amphibia; order Caudata; family Salamandridae; genus Lissotriton; species Lissotriton vulgaris. The sequence continues at coordinate 421,713 of NW_028248904.1, forward strand.
GGATCATCAGTGTTAGAGCTAAAATTAGCATGTTTAAAGTGATTTTCATGCTTCCAGGGGCTCGGGAAGTTAATTAAATACCATTTGGAGGCATTTAATGTTCGAGCAAAAACGGCTGATTTTCGACAAAAGAGATAACACCCCCCCATTACGTCATGCTTCAGAAATGTGGAAAATGGTCCGTTTTCAAATGTTTTATTTTTGAACGTCAGTTCACATTTGTAGGTGGATCATCAGTGTTAGAGCTAAAATTAGCATGTTTAAAGTGATTTTCATGCTTCCAGGGGCTCGGGAAGTTAATTAAATACCATTTGGAGGCATTTAATGTTCAAGCAAAAACGGCTGATTTTCGACAAAAGAGATAACACCCCCCCATTACGTCATGCTTCAGAAATGTGGAAAATGGTCCGTTTTCAAATGTTTTATTTTTGAACGTCAGTTCACATTTATAGGTGGATCATCAGTGTTAGAGCTAAAATTAGCATGTTTAAAGTGATTTTCATGCTTCCAGGGGCCCAAAACACAAGATTTATGGAATGGTTAAAAGTGCATGAAAATGGCCAATTTACTCACTCTGAGTTCACAAAAAGGGTTTCTTCACCCCGGGAAGTTAATTAAATACCATTTGGAGGCATTTAATGTTCGAGCAAAAACGGCTGATTTTCGACAAAAGAGATAACACCCCCCATTACGTCATGCTTCAGAAATGTGGAAAATGGTCCGTTTTCAAATGTTTTATTTTTGAACGTCAGTTCACATTTTTAGGTGGATCATCAGTGTTAGAGCTAAAATTAGCATGTTTAAAGTGATTTTCATGCTTCCAGGGGCTCGGGAAGTTAATTAAATACCATTTGGAGGCATTTAATGTTCGAGCAAAAACGGCTGATTTTCGACAAAAGAGATAACACCCCCCCATTACGTCATGCTTCAGAAATGTGGAAAATGGTCCGTTTTCAAATGTTTTATTTTTGAACGTCAGTTCACATTTGTAGGTGGATCATCAGTGTTAGAGCTAAAATTAGCATGTTTAAAGTGATTTTCATGCTTCCAGGGGCCCAAAACAAAAGATTTATGGAATGGTTAAAAGTGCATGAAAATGGCCAATTTACTCACTCTGAGTTCTCAAAAAGGGTTTCTTCACCCCGGGAAGTTAATTAAATACCATTTGGAGGCATTTAATGTTCGAGCAAAAACGGCTGATTTTCGACAAAAGAGATAACACCCCCCCATTACGTCATGCTTCAGAAATGTGGAAAATGGTCCGTTTTCAAATGTTTTATTTTTGAACGTCAGTTCACATTTGTAGGTGGATCATCAGTGTTAGAGCTAAAATTAGCATGTTTAAAGTGATTGTCATGCTTCCAGGGGCTCGGGAAGTTAATTAAATACCATTTGGAGGCATTTAATGTTCGAGCAAAAACGGCTGATTTTCGACAAAAGAGATAACACCCCCCCATACTGTCATGCTTCAGAAATGTGGAAAATGGTCCGTTTTCAAATGTTTTATTTTTGAACGTCAGTTCACATTTGTAGGTGGATCATCAGTGTTAGAGCTAAAATTAGCATGTTTAAAGTGATTTTCATGCTTCCAGGGGCTCGGGAAGTGAAATAAATACCATTTGGAGGCATTTAATGTTCGAGCAAAAACGGCTGATTTTCGACAAAAGAGATAACACCCCCCCATTACGTCATGCTTCAGAAATGTGGAAAATGGTCCGTTTTCAAATGTTTTATTTTTGAACGTCAGTTCACATTTGTAGGTGGATCATCAGTGTTAGAGCTAAAATTAGCATGTTTAAAGTGATTTTCATGCTTCCAGGGGCCCAAAACACAAGATTTATGGAATGGTTAAAAGTGCATGAAAATGGCCAATTTACTCACTCTGAGTTCTCAAAAAGGGTTTCTTCACCCCGGGAAGTTAATTAAATACCATTTGGAGGCATTTAATGTTCGAGCAAAAACGGCTGATTTTCGACAAAAGAGATAACACCCCCCCATTACGTCATGCTTCAGAAATGTGGAAAATGGTCCGTTTTCAAATGTTTTATTTTTGAACGTCAGTTCACATTTGTAGGTGGATCATCAGTGTTAGAGCTAAAATTAGCATGTTTAAAGTGATTTTCATGCTTCCAGGGGCTCGGGAAGTTAATTAAATACCATTTGGAGGCATTTAATGTTCGAGCAAAAACAGCTGATTTTCGACAAAAGAGATAACACCCCCCCATTACGTCATGCTTCAAAATTGTGGAAAATGGTCCGTTTTCAAATGTTTTATTTTTGAACGTCAGTTCACATTTGTAGGTGGATCATCAGTGTTAGAGCTAAAATTAGCATGTTTAAAGTGATGTTCATGCTTCCAGGGGCCCAAAACACAAGATTTATGGAATGGTTAAAAGTGCATGAAAATGGCCAATTTACTCACTCTGAGTTCTCAAAAAGGGTTTCTTCACCCCGGGAAGATAATTAAATACCATTTGGAGGCATTTAATGTTCGAACAAAAACGGCTGATTTTCGACAAAAGAGATAACACCCCCCCCATTACGTCATGCTTCAGAAATGTGGAAAATGGTCCGTTTTCAAATGTTTTATTTTTGAACGTCAGTTCACATTTGTAGGTGGATCATCAGTGTTAGAGCTAAAATTAGCATGTTTAAAGTGATTTTCATGCTTCCAGGGGCCCAAAACACAAGATTTATGGAATGGTTAAAAGTGCATGAAAATGGCCAATTTACTCACTCTGAGTTCTCAAAAAGGGTTTCTTCACCCCGGGAAGTTAATTAAATACCATTTGGAGGCATTTAATGTTCGAGCAAAAACGGCTGATTTTCGACAAAAGAGATAACACCCCCCCATTACGTCATGCTTCAGAAATGTGGAAAATGGTCCGTTTTCAAATGTTTTATTTTTGAACGTCAGTTCACATTTGTAGGTGGATCATCAGTGTTAGAGCTAAAATTTGCATGTTTAAAGTGATTTTCATGCTTCCAGGGGCTCGGGAAGTTAATTAAATACCATTTGGAGGCATTTAATGTTCGAGCAAAAACGGCTGGTTTTCGACAAAAGAGATAACACCCCCCCATTACGTCATGCTTCAGAAATGTGGAAAATGGTCCGTTTTCAAATGTTTTATTTTTGAACGTCAGTTCACATTTGTAGGTGGATCATCAGTGTTAGAGCTAAAATTAGCATGTTTAAAGTGATTTTCATGCTTCCAGGGGCTCGGGAAGTTAATTAAATACCATTTGGAGGCATTTAATGTTCGAGCAAAAACGGCTGATTTTCGACAAAAGAGATAACACCCCCCCATTACATCATGCTTCAGAAATGTGGAAAATGGTCCGTTTTCAAATGTTTTATTTTTGAACGTCAGTTCACATTTGTAGGTGGATCATCAGTGTTAGAGCTAAAATTAGCATGTTTAAAGTGATTTTCATGCTTCCAGGGGCCCAAAACACAAGATTTATGGAATGGTTAAAAGTGCATGAAAATGGCCAATTTACTCACTCTGAGTTCTCAAAAAGGGTTTCTTCACCCCGGGAAGTTAATTAAATACCATTTGGAGGCATTTAATGTTCGAGCAAAAACGGCTGATTTTCGACAAAAGAGATAACACCCCCCCATTACGTCATGCTTCAGAAATGTGGAAAATGGTCCGTTTTCAAATGTTTTATTTTTGAACGTCAGTTCACATTTGTAGGTGGATCATCAGTGTTAGAGCTAAAATTAGCATGTTTAAAGTGATTTTCATGCTTCCAGGGGCCCAAAACACAAGATTTATGGAATGGTTAAAAGTGCATGAAAATGGCCAATTTACTCACTCTGAGTTCTCAAAAAGGGTTTCTTCACCCCGGGAAGGTAATTAAATACCATTTGGAGGCATTTAATGTTCGAGCAAAAACGGCTGATTTTCGACAAAAGAGATAACACCCCCCCATTACGTCATGCTTCAGAAATGTGGAAAATGGTCCGTTTTCAAATGTTTTATTTTTGAACGTCAGTTCACATTTGTAGGTGGATCATCAGTGTTAGAGCTAAAATTAGCATGTTTAAAGTGATTTTCATGCTTCCAGGGGCTCGGGAAGTTAATTAAATACCATTTGGAGGCATTTAATGTTCGAGCAAAAACGGCTGATTTTCGACAAAAGAGATAACACCCCCCCATTACGTCATGCTTCAGAAATGTGGAAAATGGTCCGTTTTCAAATGTTTTATTTTTGAACGTCAGTTCACATTTGTAGGTGGATCATCAGTGTTAGAGCTAAAATTAGCATGTTTAAAGTGATTTTCATGCTTCCAGGGGCCCAAAACACAAGATTTATGGAATGGTTAAAAGTGCATGAAAATGGCCAATTTACTCACTCTGAGTTCTCAAAAAGGGTTTCTTCACCCCGGGAAGTTAATTAAATACCATTTGGAGGCATTTAATGTTCGAGCAAAAACGGCTGATTTTCGACAAAAGAGATAACACCCCCCATTACGTCATGCTTCAGAAATGTGGAAAATGGTCCGTTTTCAAATGTTTTATTTTTGAACGTCAGTTCACATTTGTAGGTGGATCATCAGTGTTAGAGCTAAAATTAGCATGTTTAAAGTGATTTTCATGCTTCCAGGGGCTCGGGAAGTTAATTAAATACCATTTGGAGGCATTTAATGTTCGAGCAAAAACGGCTGATTTTCGACAAAAGAGATAACACCCCCCCATTACGTCATGCTTCAGAAATGTGGAAAATGGTCCGTTTTCAAATGTTTTATTTTTGAACGTCAGTTCACATTTGTAGGTGGATCATCAGTGTTAGAGCTAAAATTGGCATGTTTAAAGTGATTTTCATGCTTCCAGGGGCCCAAAACACAAGATTTATGGAATGGTTAAAAGTGCATGAAAATGGCCAATTTACTCACTCTGAGTTCTCAAAAAGGGTTTCTTCACCCCGGGAAGTTAATTAAATACCATTTGGAGGCATTTAATGTTCGAGCAAAAACGGCTGATTTTCGACAAAAGAGATCAAAGCCCCCCATTACGTCATGCTTCAGAAATGTGGAAAATGGTCCGTTTTCAAATGTTTTATTTTTGAACGTCAGTTCACATTTGTAGGTGGATCATCAGTGTTAGAGCTAAAATTAGCATGTTTAAAGTGATTTTCATGCTTCCAGGGGCTCGGGAAGTTAATTAAATACCATTTGGAGGCATTTAATGTTCGAGCAAAAACGGCTGATTTTCGACAAAAGAGATAACACCCCCCCATTACGTCATGCTTCAGAAATGTGGAAAATGGTCCGTTTTCAAATGTTTTATTTTTGAACGTCAGTTCACATTTGTAGGTGGATCATCAGTGTTAGACTAAAATTAGCATGTTTAAAGTGATTTTCATGCTTCCAGGGGCTCGGGAAGTGAAATAAATACCATTTGGAGGCATTTAATGTTCGAGCAAAAACGGCTGATTTTCTACAAAAGAGATAACACCCCCCCATTACGTCATGCTTCAGAAATGTGGAAAATGGTCCGTTTTCAAATGTTTTATTTTTGAACGTCAGTTCACATTTGTAGGTGGATCATCAGTGTTAGAGCTAAAATTAGCATGTTTAAAGTGATTTTCATGCTTCCAGGGGCTCGGGAAGTTAATTAAATACCATTTGGAGGCATTTAATGTTCGAGCAAAAATGGCTGATTTTCGACAAAAGAGATAACACCCCCCCCATTACGTCATGCTTCAGAAATGTGGAAAATGGTCCGTTTTCAAATGTTTTATTTTTGAACGTCAGTTCACATTTGTAGGTGGATCATCAGTGTTAGAGCTAAAATTAGCATGTTTAAAGTGATTTTCATGCTTCCAGGGGCCCAAAACACAAGATTTATGGAATGGTTAAAAGTGCATGAAAATGGCCAATTTACTCACTCTGAGTTCTCAAAAAGGGTTTCTTCACCCCGGGAAGTTAATTAAATACCATTTGGAGGCATTTAATGTTCGAGCAAAAACGGCTGATTTTCGACAAAAGAGATAACACCCCCCCATTACGTCATGCTTCAGAAATGTGGAAAATGGTCCGTTTTCAAATGTTTTATTTTTGAACGTCAGTTCACATTTGTAGGTGGATCATCAGTGTTAGAGCTAAAATTAGCATGTTTAAAGTGATTTTCATGCTTCCAGGGGCTCGGGAAGTTAATTAAATACCATTTGGAGGCATTTAATGTTCGAGCAAAAACGGCTGATTTTCGACAAAAGAGATAACACCCCCCCATTACGTCATGCTTCAGAAATGTGGAAAATGGTCCGTTTTCAAATGTTTTATTTTTGAACGTCAGTTCACATTTGTAGGTGGATCATCAGTGTTAGAGCTAAAATTAGCATGTTTAAAGTGATTTTCATGCTTCCAGGGGCCCAAAACACAAGAATTATGGAATGGTTCAAAGTGCATGAAAATGGCCAATTTACTCACTCTGAGTTCTCAAAAAGGGTTTCTTCACCCCGGGAAGTTAATTAAATACCATTTGGAGGCATTTAATGTTCGAGCAAAAACGGCTGATTTTCGACAAAAGAGATAACACCCCCCCTTTACGTCATGCTTCAGAAATGTGGAAAATGGTCCGTTTTCAAATGTTTTATTTTTGAACGTCAGTTCACATTTGTAGGTGGATCATCAGTGTTAGAGCTAAAATTAGCATGTTTAAAGTGATTTTCATGCTACCAGGGGCCCAAAACACAAGATTTATGGAATGGTTAAAAGTGCATGAAAATGGCCAATTTACTCACTCTGAGTTCTCAAAAAGGGTTTCTTCACCCCTGGAAGTTAATTAAATACCATTTGGAGGCATTTAATGTTCGAGCAAAAACGGCTGATTTTCGACAAAAGAGATAACACCCCCCCATTACGTCATGCTTCAGAAATGTGGAAAATGGTCCGTTTTCAAATGTTTTATTTTTGAACGTCAGTTCACATTTGTAGGTGGATCATCAGTGTTAGAGCTAAAATTAGCATGTTTAAAGTGATTTTCATGCTTCCAGGGGCCCAAAACACAAGATTTATGGAATGGTTAAAAGTGCATGAAAATGGCCAATTTACTCACTCTGAGTTCTCAAAAAGGGTTTCTTCACCCCGGGAAGTTAATTAAATACCATTTGGAGGCATTTAATGTTCAAGCAAAAACGGCTGATTTTCGACAAAAGAGATAACACCCCCCATTACGTCATGCTTCAGAAATGTGGAAAATGGTCCGTTTTCAAATGTTTTATTTTTGAACGTCAGTTCACATTTGTAGGTGGATCATCAGTGTTAGAGCTAAAATTAGCATGTTTAAAGTGATTTTCATGCTTCCAGGGGCTCGGGAAGTTAATTAAATACCATTTGGAGGCATTTAATGTTCGAGCAAAAACGGCTGATTTTCGACAAAAGAGATAACACCCCCCCATGACGTCATGCTTCAGAAATGTGGAAAATGGTCCGTTTTCAAATGTTTTATTTTTGAACGTCAGTTCACATTTGTAGGTGGATCATCAGTGTTAGAGCTAAAATTAGCATGTTTAAAGTGATTTTCATGCTTCCAGGGGCTCGGGAAGTGAAATAAATACCATTTGGAGGCATTTAATGTTCGAGCAAAAACGGCTGATTTTCGACAAAAGAGATAACACCCCCCCATTACGTCATGCTTCAGAAATGTGGAAAATGGTCCGTTTTCAAATGTTTTATTTTTGAACGTCAGTTCACATTTGTAGGTGGATCATCAGTGTTAGAGCTAAAATTAGCATGTTTAAAGTGATTTTCATGCTTCCAGGGGCTCGGGAAGTTAATTAAATACCATTTGGAGGCATTTAATGTTCGAGCAAAAACGGCTGATTTTCGACAAAAGAGATAACACCCCCCCATTACGTCATGCTTCAGAAATGTGGAAAATGGTCCGTTTTCAAATGTTTTATTTTTGAACGTCAGTTCACATTTGTAGGTGGATCATCAGTGTTAGAGCTAAAATTAGCATGTTTAAAGTGATTTTCATGCTTCCAGGGGCCCAAAACACAAGATTAATGGAATGGTTAAAAGTGCATGAAAATGGCCAATTTACTCACTCTGAGTTCTCAAAAAGGGTTTCTTCACCCCGGGAAGTTAATTAAATACCATTTGGAGGCATTTAATGTTCGAGCAAAAACGGCTGATTTTCGACAAAAGAGATAACACCCCCCCATTACGTCATGCTTCAGAAATGTGGAAAATGGTCCGTTTTCAAATGTTTTATTTTTGAACGTCAGTTCACATTTGTAGGTGGATCATCAGTGTTAGAGCTAAAATTAGCATGTTTAAAGTGATTTTCATGCTTCCAGGGGCTCGGGAAGTTAATTAAATACCATTTGGAGGCATTTAATGTTCGAGCAAAAACGGCTGATTTTCGACAAAAGAGATAACACCCCCCCATTACGTCATGCTTCAGAAATGTGGAAAATGGTCCGTTTTCAAATGTTTGATTTTTGAACGTCAGTTCACTTTTGTAGGTGGATCATCAGTGTTAGAGCTAAAATTAGCATGTTTAAAGTGATTTTCATGCTTCCAGGGGCCCAAAACACAAGATTTATGGAATGGTTAAAAGTGCATGAAAATGGCCAATTTACTCACTCTGAGTTCTCAAAAAGGGTTTCTTCACCCCGGGAAGTTAATTAAATACCATTTGGAGGCATTTAATGTTCGAGCAAAAACGGCTGATTTTCGACAAAAGAGATAACACCCCCATTACGTCATGCTTCAGAAATGTGGAAAATGGTCCGTTTTCAAATGTTTTATTTTTGAACGTCAGTTCACATTTGTAGGTGGATCATCAGTGTTAGAGCTAAAATTAGCATGTTTAAAGTGATTTTCATGCTTCCAGGGGCTCGGGAAGTTAATTAAATACCATTTGGAGGCATTTAATGTTCAAGCAAAAACGGCTGATTTTCGACAAAAGAGATAACACCCCCCCCATTACGTCATGCTTCAGAAATGTGGAAAATGGTCCGTTTTCAAATGTTTTATTTTTGAACGTCAGTTCACATTTGTAGGTGGATCATCAGTGTTAGAGCTAAAATTAGCATGTTTAAAGTGATTTTCATGCTTCCAGGGGCCCAAAACAAAAGATTTATGGAATGGTTAAAAGTGCATGAAAATGGCCAATTTACTCACTCTGAGTTCTCAAAAAGGGTTTCTTCACCCCGGGAAGTTAATTAAATACCATTTGGAGGCATTTAATGTTCGAGCAAAAACGGCTGATTTTCGACAAAAGAGATAACACCCCCCCATTACGTCATGCTTCAGAAATGTGGAAAATGGTCCGTTTTCAAATGTTTTATTTTTGAACGTCAGTTCACATTTGTAGGTGGATCATCAGTGTTAGAGCTAAAATTAGCATGTTTAAAGTGATTGTCATGCTTCCAGGGGCTCGGGAAGTTAATTAAATACCATTTGGAGGCATTTAATGTTCGAGCAAAAACGGCTGATTTTTGACAAAAGAGATAACACCCCCCCATACTGTCATGCTTCAGAAATGTGGAAAATGGTCCGTTTTCAAATGTTTTATTTTTGAACGTCAGTTCACATTTGTAGGTGGATCATCAGTGTTAGAGCTAAAATTAGCATGTTTAAAGTGATTTTCATGCTTCCAGGGGCCCAAAACACAAGATTTATGGAATGGTTAAAAGTGCATGAAAATGGCCAATTTACTCACTCTGAGTTCTCAAAAAGGGTTTCTTCACCCCGGGAAGTTAATTAAATACCATTTGGAGGCATTTAATGTTCGAGCAAAAACGGCTGATTTTCGACAAAAGAGATAAAAGCCCCCCATTACGTCATGCTTCAGAAATGTGGAAAATGGTCCGTTTTCAAATGTTTTATTTTTGAACGTCAGTTCACATTTGTAGGTGGATCATCAGTGTTAGAGCTAAAATTAGCATGTTTAAAGTGATTTTCATGCTTCCAGGGGCTCGGGAAGTTAATTAAATACCATTTGGAGGCATTTAATGTTCGAGCAAAAACGGCTGATTTTCGACAAAAGAGATAACACCCCCCCATTACGTCATGCTTCAGAAATGTGGAAAATGGTCCGTTTTCAAATGTTTTATTTTTGAACGTCAGTTCACATTTGTAGGTGGATCATCAGTGTTAGAGCTAAAATTAGCATGTTTAAAGTGATTTTCATGCTTCCAGGGGCTCGGGAAGTGAAATAAATACCATTTGGAGGCATTTAATGTTCGAGCAAAAACGGCTGATTTTCGATAAAAGAGATAACACCCCCCCATTACGTCATGCTTCAGAAATGTGGAAAATGGTCCGTTTTCAAATGTTTTATTTTTGAACGTCAGTTCACATTTGTAGGTGGATCATCAGTGTTAGAGCTAAAATTAGCATGTTTAAAGTGATTTTCATGCTTCCAGGGGCTCGGGAAGTTAATTAAATACCATTTGGAGGCATTTAATGTTCGAGCAAAAACGGCTGATTTTCGACAAAAGAGATAACACCCCCCCCATTACGTCATGCTTCAGAAATGTGGAAAATGGTCCGTTTTCAAATGTTTTATTTTTGAACGTCAGTTCACATTTGTAGGTGGATCATCAGTGTTAGAGCTAAAATTAGCATGTTTAAAGTGATTTTCATGCTTCCAGGGGCCCAAAACACAAGATTTATGGAATGGTTAAAAGTGCATGAAAATGGCCAATTTACTCACTCTGAGTTCTCAAAAAGGGTTTCTTCACCCCGGGAAGTTAATTAAATACCATTTGGAGGCATTTAATGTTCGAGCAAAAACGGCTGATTTTCGACAAAAGAGATAACACCCCCCCATTACGTCATGCTTCAGAAATGTGGAAAATGGTCCGTTTTCAAATGTTTTATTTTTGAACGTCAGTTCACATTTGTAGGTGGATCATCAGTGTTAGAGCTAAAATTAGCATGTTTAAAGTGATTTTCATGCTTCCAGGGGCTCGGGAAGTTAATTAAATACCATTTGGAGGCATTTAATGTTCGAGCAAAAACGGCTGATTTTCGACAAAAGAGATAACACCCCCCCATTACGTCATGCTTCAGAAATGTGGAAAATGGTCCGTTTTCAAATGTTTTATTTTTGAACGTCAGTTCACATTTGTAGGTGGATCATCAGTGTTAGAGCTAAAATTAGCATGTTTAAAGTGATTTTCATGCTTCCAGGGGCCCAAAACACAAGAATTATGGAATGGTTCAAAGTGCATGAAAATGGCCAATTTACTCACTCTGAGTTCTCAAAAAGGGTTTCTTCACCCCGGGAAGTTAATTAAATACCATTTGGAGGCATTTAATGTTCGAGCAAAAACGGCTGATTTTCGACAAAAGAGATAACACCCCCCATTACGTCATGCTTCAGAAATGTGGAAAATGGTCCGTTTTCAAATGTTTTATTTTTGAACGTCAGTTCACATTTGTAGGTGGATCATCAGTGTTAGAGCTAAAATTAGCATGTTTAAAGTGATTTTCATGCTTCCAGGGGCTCGGGAAGTTAATTAAATACCATTTGGAGGCATTTAATGTTCGAGCAAAAACGGCTGATTTTCGACAAAAGAGATAACACCCCCCCATTACGTCATGCTTCAGAAATGTGGAAAATGGTCCGTTTTCAAATGTTTTATTTTTGAACGTCAGTTCACATTTGTAGGTGGATCATCAGTGTTAGAGCTAAAATTAGCATGTTTAAAGTGATTTTCATGCTTCCAGGGGCTCGGGAAGTTAATTAAATACCATTTGGAGGCATTTAATGTTCGAGCAAAAACGGCTGATTTTCGACAAAAGAGATAACACCCCCCCATTACGTCATGCTTCAGAAATGTGGAAAATGGTCCGTTTTCAAATGTTTTATTTTTGAACGTCAGTTCACATTTGTAGGTGGATCATCAGTGTTAGAGCTAAAATTAGCATGTTTAAAGTGATTTTCATGCTTCCAGGGGCCCAAAACACAAGAATTATGGAATGGTTCAAAGTGCATGAAAATGGCCAATTTACTCACTCTGAGTTCTCAAAAAGGGTTTCTTCACCCCAGGAAGTTAATTAAATACCATTTGGAGGCATTTAATGTTCGAGCAAAAACGGCTGATTTTCGACAAAAGAGATAACACCCCCCATTACGTCATGCTTCAGAAATGTGGAAAATGGTCCGTTTTCAAATGTTTTATTTTTGAACGTCAGTTCACATTTGTAGGTGGATCATCAGTGTTAGAGCTAAAATTAGCATGTTTAAAGTGATTTTCATGCTTCCAGGGGCTCGGGAAGTTAATTAAATACCATTTGGAGGCATTTAATGTTCGAGCAAAAACGGCTGATTTTCGACAAAAGAGATAACACCCCCCCATTACGTCATGCTTCAGAAATGTGGAAAATGGTCCGTTTTCAAATGTTTTATTTTTGAACGTCAGTTCACATTTGTAGGTGGATCATCAGTGTTAGAGCTAAAATTAGCATGTTTAAAGTGATTTTCATGCTTTCAGGGGCTCGGGAAGTTAATTAAATACCATTTGGAGGCATTTAATGTTCGAGCAAAAACGGCTGATTTTCGACAAAAGAGATAACACCCCCCCATTACGTCATGCTTCAGAAATGTGGAAAATGGTCCGTTTTCAAATGTTTTATTTTTGAACGTCAGTTCACATTTGTAGGTGGATCATCAGTGTTAGAGCTAAAATTAGCATGTTTAAAGTGATTTTCATGCTTCCAGGGGCTCGGGAAGTGAAATAAATACCATTTGGAGGCATTTAATGTTCGAGCAAAAACGGCTGATTTTCGATAAAAGAGATAACACCCCCCCATTACGTCATGCTTCAGAAATGTGGAAAATGGTCCATTTTCAAATGTTTTATTTTTGAACGTCAGTTCACATTTGTAGGTGGATCATCAGTGTTAGAGCTAAAATTAGCATGTTTAAAGTGATTTTCATGCTTCCAGGGGCTCGGGAAGTTAATTAAATACCATTTGGAGGCATTTAATGTTCGAGCAAAAACGGCTGATTTTCGACAAAAGAGATAACACCCCCCCCATTACGTCATGCTTCAGAAATGTGGAAAATGGTCCGTTTTCAAATGTTTTATTTTTGAACGTCAGTTCACATTTGTAGGTGGATCATCAGTGTTAGAGCTAAAATTAGCATGTTTAAAGTGATTTTCATGCTTCCAGGGGCCCAAAACACAAGATTTATGGAATGGTTAAAAGTGCATGAAAATGGCCAATTTACTCACTCTGAGTTCTCAAAAAGGGTTTCTTCACCCCGGGAAGTTAATTAAATACCATTTGGAGGCATTTAATGTTCGAGCAAAAACGGCTGATTTTCGACAAAAGAGATAACACCCCCCCATTACGTCATGCTTCAGAAATGTGGAAAATGGTCCGTTTTCAAATGTTTTATTTTTGAACGTCAGTTCACATTTGTAGGTGGATCATCAGTGTTAGAGCTAAAATTAGCATGTTTAAAGTGATTTTCATGCTTCCAGGGGCCCAAAACACAAGAATTATGGAATGGTTCAAAGTGCATGAAAATGGCCAATTTACTCACTCTGAGTTCTCAAAAAGGGTTTCTTCACCCCGGGAAGTTAATTAAATACCATTTGGAGGCATTTAATGTTCGAGCAAAAACGGCTGATTTTCGACAAAAGAGATAACACCCCCCATTACGTCATGCTTCAGAAATGTGGAAAATGGTCCGTTTTCAAATGTTTTATTTTTGAACGTCAGTTCACATTTGTAGGTGGATCATCAGTGTTAGAGCTAAAATTAGCATGTTTAAAGTGATTTTCATGCTTCCAGGGGCTCGGGAAGTTAATTAAATACCATTTGGAGGCATTTAATGTTCGAGCAAAAACGGCTGATTTTCGACAAAAGAGATAACACCCCCCCATTACGTCATGCTTCAGAAATGTGGAAAATGGTCCGTTTTCAAATGTTTTATTTTTGAACGTCAGTTCACATTTGTAGGTGGATCATCAGTGTTAGAGCTAAAATTAGCATGTTTAAAGTGATTTTCATGCTTCCAGGGGCTCGGGAAGTTAATTAAATACCATTTGGAGGCATTTAATGTTCGAGCAAAAACGGCTGATTTTCGACAAAAGAGATAACACCCCCCCATTACGTCATGCTTCAGAAATGTGGAAAATGGTCCGTTTTCAAATGTTTTATTTTTGAACGTCAGTTCACATTTGTAGGTGGATCATCAGTGTTAGAGCTAAAATTAGCATGTTTAAAGTGATTTTCATGCTTCCAGGGGCCCAAAACACAAGAATTATGGAATGGTTCAAAGTGCATGAAAATGGCCAATTTACTCACTCTGAGTTCTCAAAAAGGGTTTCTTCACCGCAGGAAGTTAATTAAATACCATTTGGAGGCATTTAATGTTCGAGCAAAAACGGCTGATTTTCGACAAAAGAGATAACACCCCCCATTACGTCATGCTTCAGAAATGTGGAAAATGGTCCGTTTTCAAATGTTTTATTTTTGAACGTCAGTTCACATTTGTAGGTGGATCATCAGTGTTAGAGCTAAAATTAGCATGTTTAAAGTGATTTTCATGCTTCCAGGGGCTCGGGAAGTTAATTAAATACCATTTGGAGGCATTTAATGTTCGAGCAAAAACGGCTGATTTTCGACAAAAGAGATAACACCCCCCCCATTACGTCATGCTTCAGAAATGTGGAAAATGGTCCGTTTTCAAATGTTTTATTTTTGAACGTCAGTTCACATTTGTAGGTGGATCATCAGTGTTAGAGCTAAAATTAGCATGTTTAAAGTGATTTTCATGCTTTCAGGGGCTCGGGAAGTTAATTAAATACCATTTGGAGGCATTTAATGTTCGAGCAAAAACGGCTGATTTTCGACAAAAGAGATAACACCCCCCCATTACGTCATGCTTCAGAAATGTGGAAAATGGTCCGTTTTCAAATGTTTTATTTTTGAACGTCAGTTCACATTTGTAGGTGGATCATCAGTGTTAGAGCTAAAATTAGCATGTTTAAAGTGATTTTCATGCTTCCAGGGGCCCAAAACACAAGATTTATGGAATGGTTAAAAGTGCATGAAAATGGCCAATTTACTCACTCTGAGTTCTCAAAAAGGGTTTCTTCACCCCGGGAAGTTAATTAAATACCATTTGGAGGCATTTAATGTTCGAGCAAAAACGTCTGATTTTCGACAAAAGAGATAACACCCCCCATTACGTCATGCTTCAGAAATGTGGAAAATGGTCCGTTTTCAAATGTTTTATTTTTGAACGTCAGTTCACATTTGTAGGTGGATCATCAGTGTTAGAGCTAAAATTAGCATGTTTAATGTGATTTTCATGCTTCCAGGGGCTCGGGAAGTTAATTAAATACCATTTGGAGGCATTTAATGTTCGAGCAAAAACAGCTGATTTTCGACAAAAGAGATAACACCCCCCCATTACGTCATGCTTCAGAAATGTGGAAAATGGTCCGTTTTCAAATGTTTTATTTTTGAACGTCAGTTCACATTTGTAGGTGGATCATCAGTGTTAGAGCTAAAATTAGGATGTTTAAAGTGATTTTCATGCTTCCAGGGTCCCAAAACACAAGATTTATGGAATGGTTAAAAGTGCATGAAAATGGCCAATTTACTCACTCTGAGTTCTCAAAAAGGGTTTCTTCACCCCGGGAAGTTAATTAAATACCATTTGGAGGCATTTAATGTTCGAGCAAAAACGGCTGATTTTCGACAAAAGAGATAACACCCCCCCATTACGTCATGCTTCAGAAATGTGGAAAATGGTCCGTTTTCAAATGTTTTATTTTTGAACGTCAGTTCACATTTGTAGGTGGATCATCAGTGTTAGAGCTAAAATTAGCATGTTTAAAGTGATTTTCATGCTTCCAGGGGCTCGGGAAGTTAATTAAATACCATTTGGAGGCATTTAATGTTCGAGCAAAAACGACTGATTTTCGACAAAAGAGATAACACCCCCCATTACGTCATGCTTCAAAAATGTGGAAAATGGTCCGTTTTCAAATGTTTTATTTTTGAACGTCAGTTCACATTTGTAGGTGGATCATCAGTGTTAGAGCTAAAATTAGCATGTTTAAAGTGATTTTCATGCTTCCAGGTGCTCGGGAAGTTAATTAAATACCATTTGGAGGCATTTAATGTTCGAGCAAAAACGGCTGATTTTCGACAAAAGAGATAACACCCCCCCATTACGTCATGCTTCAGAAATGTGGAAAATGATCCGTTTTCAAATGTTTTATTTTTGAACGTCAGTTCACATTTGTAGGTGGATCATCAGTGTTAGAGCTAAAATTAGCATGTTTAAAGTGATTTTCATGCTTCCAGGGGCTCGGGAAGTTAATTAAATACCATTTGGAGGCATTTAATGTTCGAGCAAAAACGGCTGATTTTCGACAAAAGAGATAACACCCCCCCATTACGTCATGCTTCATAAATGTGGAAAATGGTCCGTTTTCAAATGTTTTATTTTTGAACGTCAGTTCACATTTGTAGGTGGATCATCAGTGTTAAAGCTAAAATTAGCATGTTTAAAGTGATTTTCATGCTTCCAGGGGCTCGGGAAGTTAATTAAATACCATTTGGAGGCATTTAATGTTCGAGCAAAAACGGCTGATTTTCGACAAAAGAGATAACACCCCCCCATTACGTCATGCTTCAGAAATGTGGAAAATGGTCCGTTTTCAAATGTTTTATTTTTGAACGTCAGTTCACATTTGTAGGTGGATCATCAGTGTTAGAGCTAAAATTAGCATGTTTAAAGTGATTTTCATGCTTCCAGGGGCCCAAAACACAAGATTTATGGAATGGTTAAAAGTGCATGAAAATGGCCAATGTACTCACTCTGAGTTCTCAAAAAGGGTTTCTTCACCCCGGGAAGTTAATTAAATACCATTTGGAGGCATTTAATGTTCGAGCAAAAACGGCTGATTTTCGACAAAAGAGATAACACCCCCCATTACGTCATGCTTCAGAAATGTGGAAAATGGTCCGTTTTCAAATGTTTTATTTTTGAACGTCAGTTCACATTTGTAGGTGGATCATCAGTGTTAGGCTAAAATTAGCATGTTTAAAGTGATTTTCATGCTTCCAGGGGCTCGGGAAGTTAATTAAATACCATTTGGAGGCATTTAATGTTCGAGCAAAAACGGCTGATTTTCGACAAAAGAGATAACACCCCCCCATTACGTCATGCTTCAGAAATGTGGAAAATGGTCCGTTTTCAAATGTTTTATTTTTGAACGTCAGTTCACATTTGTAGGTGGATCATCAGTGTTAGAGCTAAAATTAGCATGTTTAAAGTGATTTTCATGCTTCCAGGGGCCCAAAACACAAGATTTATGGAATGGTCAAAAGTGCATGAAAATGGCCAATTTACTCACTCTGAGTTCTCAAAAAGGGTTTCTTCACCCCGGGAAGTGAAATAAATACCATTTGTAGGCACTTAATGTTCGAGCAAAAACGGCTGATTTTTGACAAAAGAGATAACACCCCCCCATTACGTCATGCTTCAGAAATGTGGAAAACGGTCCGTTTTCAAATGTTTTATTTTTGAACGTCAGTTCACATTTGTAGGTGGATCATCAGTGTTAGAGCTAAAATTAGCATGTTTAAAGTGATTTTCATGCTTCCAGGGGCTCGGGAAGTGAAATAAATACAATTTGGAGGCATTTAATGTTCGAGCAAAAACGGCTGATTTTCGACAAAAGAGAAAACACCCCCCCATTACGTCATGCTTCAGAAATGTGGAAAATGGTCCGTTTTCAAATGTTTTATTTTTGAACGTCAGTTCACATTTGTAGGTGGATCATCAGTGTTAGAGCTAAAATTAGCATGTTTAAAGTGATTTTCATGCTTCCAGGGGCTCGGGAAGTGAAATAAATACCATTTGGAGGCATTTAATGTTCGAGCAAAAACGGCTGATTTTCGACAAAAGAGATAACACCCCCCCATTACGTCATGCTTCAGAAATGTGGAAAATGGTCCGTTTTCAAATGTTTTATTTTTGAACGTCAGTTCACATTTGTAGGTGGATCATCAGTGTTAGAGCTAAAATTAGCATGTTTAAAGTGATTTTCATGCTTCCAGGGGCCCAAAACACAAGATTTATGGAATGGTTAAAAGTGCATGAAAATGGCCAATTTACTAACTCTGAGTTCTCAAAAAGGGTTTCTTCACCCCGGGAAGTGAAATAAATACCATTTGGAGGCATTTAATGTTCGAGCAAAAACGGCTGATTTTCGACAAAAGAGATAACACCCCCCCATTACGTCATGCTTCAGAAATGTGGAAAATGGTCCGTTTTCAAATGTTTTATTTTTGAACGTCAGTTCACATTTGTAGGTGGATCATCAGTGTTAGAGCTAAAATTAGCATGTTTAAAGTGATTTTCATGCTTCCAGGGGCTCGGGAAGTTAATTAAATACCATTTGGAGGCATTTAATGTTCGAGCAAAAACGGCTGATTTTCGACAAAAGAGATAACACCCCCCCATTACGTCATGCTTCAGAAATGTGGAAAATGGTCCGTTTTCAAATGTTTTATTTTTGAACGTCAGTTCACATTTGTAGGTGGATCATCAGTGTTAGAGCTAAAATTAGCATGTTTAAAGTGATTTTCATGCTTCCAGGGGCCCAAAACACAAGATTTATGGAATGGTTAAAAGTGCATGAAAATGGCCAATTTACTCACTCTGAGTTCTCAAAAAGGGTTTCTTCACCCCGGGAAGTGAAATAAATACCATTTGGAGGCATTTAATGTTCGAGCAAAAACAGCTGATTTTCGACAAAAGAGATAACACCCCCCCATTACGTCATGCTTCAGAAATGTGGAAAATGGTCCGTTTTCAAATGTTTTATTTTTGAACGTCAGTTCACATATGTAGGTGGATCATCAGTGTTAGAGCTAAAATTAGCATGTTTAAAGTGATTTTCATGCTTCCAGGGGCCCAAAACACAAGATTTATGGAATGGTTAAAAGTGCATGAAAATGGCCAATTTACTCACTCTGAGTTCTCAAAAAGGGTTTCTTCAACCCGGGAAGTTAATTAAATACCATTTGGAGGCATTTAATGTTCGAGCAAAAACGGCTGATTTTCGACAAAAGAGATAACACCCCCCCATTACGTCATGCTTCAGAAATGTGGAAAATGGTCCGTTTTCAAATGTTTTATTTTTGAACGTCAGTTCACATTTGTAGGTGGATCATCAGTGTTAGAGCTAAAATTAGCATGTTTAAAGTGATTTTCATGCTTCCAGGGGCCCAAAACACAAGATTTATGGAATGGTTAAAAGTGTATGAAAATGGCCAATTTACTCACTCTGAGTTCTCAAAAAGGGTTTCTTCACCCCGGGAAGTTAATTAAATACCATTTGGAGGCATTTAATGTTCGAGCAAAAACGGCTGATTTTCGACAAAAGAGATAACACCCCCCCATTATGTCATGCTTCAGAAATGTGGAAAATGGTCCGTTTTCAAATGTTTTATTTTTGAACGTCAGTTCACATTTGTAGGTGGATCATCAGTGTTAGAGCTAAAATTAGCATGTTTAAAGTGATTTTCATGCTTCCAGGGGCTCGGGAAGTTAATTAAATACCATTTGGAGGCATTTAATGTTCGAGCAAAAACGGCTGATTTTCGACAAAAGAGATAACACCCCCCCATTACGTCATGCTTCAGAAATGTGGAAAATGGTCCGTTTTCAAATGTTTTATTTTTGAACGTCAGTTCACATTTGTAGGTGGATCATCAGTGTTAGAGCTAAAATTAGCATGTTTAAAGTGATTTTCATGCTTCCAGGGGCTCGGGAAGTTAATTAAATACCATTTGGAGGCATTTAATGTTCGAGCAAAAACGGCTGATTTTCGACAAAAGAGATAACACCCCCCCATTACGTCATGCTTCAGAAATGTGGAAAATGGTCCGTTTTCAAATGTTTTATTTTTGAACGTCAGTTCACATTTGTAGGTGGATCATCAGTGTTAGAGCTAAAATTAGCATGTTTAAAGTGATTTTCATGCTTCCAGGGGCTCGGGAAGTTAATTAAATACCATTTGGAGGCATTTAATGTTCGAGCAAAAACGGCTGATTTTCGACAAAAGAGATAACACCCCCCCATTACGTCATGCTTCAGAAATGTGGAAAATGGTCCGTTTTCAAATGTTTTATTTTTGAACGTCAGTTCACATTTGTAGGTGGATCATCAGTGTTAGAGCTAAAATTAGCATGTTTAAAGTGATTTTCATGCTTCCAGGGGCCCAAAACACAAGATTTATGGAATGGTTAAAAGTGCATGAAAATGGCCAATTTACTCACTCTGAGTTCTCAAAAAGGGTTTCTTCACCCCGGGAAGTGAAATAAATACCATTTGGAGGCATTTAATGTTCGAGCAAAAACAGCTGATTTTCGACAAAAGAGATAACACCCCCCCATTACGTCATGCTTCAGAAATGTGGAAAATGGTCCGTTATCAAATGTTTTATTTTTGAACGTCAGTTCACATATGTAGGTGGATCATCAGTGTTAGAGCTAAAATTAGCATGTTTAAAGTGATTTTCATGCTTCCAGGGGCCCAAAACACAAGATTTATGGAATGGTTAAAAGTGCATGAAAATGGCCAATTTACTCACTCTGAGTTCTCAAAAAGGGTTTCTTCAACCCGGGAAGTTAATTAAATACCATTTGGAGGCATTTAATGTTCGAGCAAAAACGGCTGATTTTCGACAAAAGAGATAACACCCCCCCATTACGTCATGCTTCAGAAATGTGGAAAATGGTCCGTTTTCAAATGTTTTATTTTTGAACGTCAGTTCACATTTGTAGGTGGATCATCAGTGTTAGAGCTAAAATTAGCATGTTTAAAGTGATTTTCATGCTTCCAGGGGCCCAAAACACAAGATTTATGGAATGGTTAAAAGTGTATGAAAATGGCCAATTTACTCACTCTGAGTTCTCAAAAAGGGTTTCTTCACCCCGGGAAGTTAATTAAATACCATTTGGAGGCATTTAATGTTCGAGCAAAAACGGCTGATTTTCGACAAAAGAGATAACACCCCCCCATTATGTCATGCTTCAGAAATGTGGAAAATGGTCCGTTTTCAAATGTTTTATTTTTGAACGTCAGTTCACATTTGTAGGTGGATCATCAGTGTTAGAGCTAAAATTAGCATGTTTAAAGTGATTTTCATGCTTCCAGGGGCTCGGGAAGTTAATTAAATACCATTTGGAGGCATTTAATGTTCGAGCAAAAACGGCTGATTTTCGACAAAAGAGATAACACCCCCCCATTACGTCATGCTTCAGAAATGTGGAAAATGGTCCGTTTTCAAATGTTTTATTTTTGAACGTCAGTTCACATTTGTAGGTGGATCATCAGTGTTAGAGCTAAAATTAGCATGTTTAAAGTGATTTTCATGCTTCCAGGGGCTCGGGAAGTTAATTAAATACCATTTGGAGGCATTTAATGTTCGAGCAAAAACGGCTGATTTTCGACAAAAGAGATAACACCCCCCCATTACGTCATGCTTCAGAAATGTGGAAAATGGTCCGTTTTCAAATGTTTTATTTTTGAACGTCAGTTCACATTTGTAGGTGGATCATCAGTGTTAGAGCTAAAATTAGCATGTTTAAAGTGATTTTCATGCTTCCAGGGGCTCGGGAAGTTAATTAAATACCATTTGGAGGCATTTAATGTTCGAGCAAAAACGGCTGATTTTCGACAAAAGAGATAACACCCCCCCATTACGTCATGCTTCAGAAATGTGGAAAATGGTCCGTTTTCAAATGTTTTATTTTTGAACGTCAGTTCACATTTGTAGGTGGATCATCAGTGTTAGAGCTAAAATTAGCATGTTTAAAGTGATTTTCATGCTTCCAGGGGCCCAAAACACAAGATTTATGGAATGGTTAAAAGTGCATGAAAATGGCCAATTTACTCACTCTGAGTTCTCAAAAAGGGTTTCTTCACCCCGGGAAGTTAATTAAATACCATTTGGAGGCATTTAATGTTCGAGCAAAAACGGCTGATTTTCGACAAAAGAGATAACACCCCCCCATTACGTCATGCTTCAGAAATGTGGAAAATGGTCCGTTTTCAAATGTTTTATTTTAGAACGTCAGTTCACATTTGTAGGTGGATCATCAGTGTTAGAGCTAAAATTAGCATGTTTAAAGTGATTTTCATGCTTCCAGGGGCTCGGGAAGTTAATTAAATACCATTTGGAGGCATTTAATGTTCGAGCAAAAACGGCTGATTTTCGACAAAAGAGATAACACCCCCCCATTACGTCATGCTTCAGAAATGTGGAAAATGGTCCGTTTTCAAATGTTTTATTTTTGAACGTCAGTTCACATTTGTAGGTGGATCATCAGTGTTAGAGCTAAAATTAGCATGTTTAAAGTGATTTTCATGCTTCCAGGGGCTCGGGAAGTGAAATAAATACCATTTGGAGGCATTTAATGTTCGAGCAAAAACGGCTGATTTTCGACAAAAGAGATAACACCCCCCCATTACGTCATGCTTCAGAAATGTGGAAAATGGTCCGTTTTCAAATGTTTTATTTTTGAACGTCAGTTCACATTTGTAGGTGGATCATCAGTGTTAGAGCTAAAATTAGCATGTTTAAAGTGATTTTCATGCTTCCAGGGGCCCAAAACACAAGATTTATGGAATGGTTAAAAGTGCATGAAAATGGCCAATTTACTCACTCTGAGTTCTCAAAAAGGGTTTCTTCACCCCGGGAAGTTAATTAAATACCATTTGGAGGCATTTAATGTTCGAGCAAAAACGGCTGATTTTCGACAAAAGAGATAACACCCCCCCATTACGTCATGCTTCAGAAATGTGGAAAATGGTCCGTTTTCAAATGTTTTATTTTAGAACGTCAGTTCACATTTGTAGGTGGATCATCAGTGTTAGAGCTAAAATTAGCATGTTTAAAGTGATTTTCATGCTTCCAGGGGCTCGGGAAGTTAATTAAATACCATTTGGAGGCATTTAATGTTCGAG
Organism: Lissotriton vulgaris; assembly: GCF_964263255.1. NCBI lineage: Eukaryota > Metazoa > Chordata > Amphibia > Caudata > Salamandridae > Lissotriton > Lissotriton vulgaris. The sequence continues at coordinate 444,692 of NW_028248904.1, forward strand.
CAAAAACGGCTGATTTTCGACAAAAGAGATAACACCCCCCCATTACGTCATGCTTCAGAAATGTGGAAAATGGTCCGTTTTCAAATGTTTTATTTTTGAACGTCAGTTCACATTTGTAGGTGGATCATCAGTGTTAGAGCTAAAATTAGCATGTTTAAAGTGATTTTCATGCTTCCAGGGGCTCGGGAAGTGAAATAAATACCATTTGGAGGCATTTAATGTTCGAGCAAAAACGGCTGATTTTCGACAAAAGAGATAACACCCCCCCATTACGTCATGCTTCAGAAATGTGGAAAATGGTCCGTTTTCAAATGTTTTATTTTTGAACGTCAGTTCACATTTGTAGGTGGATCATCAGTGTTAGAGCTAAAATTAGCATGTTTAAAGTGATTTTCATGCTTCCAGGGGCTCGGGAAGTGAAATAAATACCATTTGGAGGCATTTAATGTTCGAGCAAAAACGGCTGATTTTCGACAAAAGAGATAACACCCCCCCATTACGTCATGCTTCAGAAATGTGGAAAATGGTCCGTTTTCAAATGTTTTATTTTTGAATGTCAGTTCACATTTGTAGGTGGATCATCAGTGTTAAAGCTAAAATTAGCATGTTTAAAGTGATTTTCATGCTTCCAGGGGCTCGGGAAGTTAATTAAATACCATTTGGAGGCATTTAATGTTCGAGCAAAAACGGCTGATTTTCGACAAAAGAGATAACACCCCCCCATTACGTCATGCTTCAGAAATGTGGAAAATGGTCCGTTTTCAAATGTTTTATTTTAGAACGTCAGTTCACATTTGTAGGTGGATCATCAGTGTTAGAGCTAAAATTAGCATGTTTAAAGTGATTTTCATGCTTCCAGGGGCTCGGGAAGTTAATTAAATACCATTTGGAGGCATTTAATGTTCGAGCAAAAACGGCTGATTTTCGACAAAAGAGATAACACCCCCCCATTACGTCATGCTTCAGAAATGTGGAAAATGGTCCGTTTTCAAATGTTTTATTTTTGAACGTCAGTTCACATTTGTAGGTGGATCATCAGTGTTAGAGCTAAAATTAGCATGTTTAAAGTGATTTTCATGCTTCCAGGGGCTCGGGAAGTGAAATAAATACCATTTGGAGGCATTTAATGTTCGAGCAAAAACGGCTGATTTTCGACAAAAGAGATAACACCCCCCCATTACGTCATGCTTCAGAAATGTGGAAAATGGTCCGTTTTCAAATGTTTTATTTTTGAACGTCAGTTCACATTTGTAGGTGGATCATCAGTGTTAGAGCTAAAATTAGCATGTTTAAAGTGATTTTCATGCTTCCAGGGGCCCAAAACACAAGATTTATGGAATGGTTAAAAGTGCATGAAAATGGCCAATTTACTCACTCTGAGTTCTCAAAAAGGGTTTCTTCACCCCGGGAAGTTAATTAAATACCATTTGGAGGCATTTAATGTTCGAGCAAAAACGGCTGATTTTCGACAAAAGAGATAACACCCCCCCATTACGTCATGCTTCAGAAATGTGGAAAATGGTCCGTTTTCAAATGTTTTATTTTAGAACGTCAGTTCACATTTGTAGGTGGATCATCAGTGTTAGAGCTAAAATTAGCATGTTTAAAGTGATTTTCATGCTTCCAGGGGCTCGGGAAGTTAATTAAATACCATTTGGAGGCATTTAATGTTCGAGCAAAAACGGCTGATTTTCGACAAAAGAGATAACACCCCCCCATTACGTCATGCTTCAGAAATGTGGAAAATGGTCCGTTTTCAAATGTTTTATTTTTGAACGTCAGTTCACATTTGTAGGTGGATCATCAGTGTTAGAGCTAAAATTAGCATGTTTAAAGTGATTTTCATGCTTCCAGGGGCTCGGGAAGTGAAATAAATACCATTTGGAGGCATTTAATGTTCGAGCAAAAACGGCTGATTTTCGACAAAAGAGATAACACCCCCCCATTACGTCATGCTTCAGAAATGTGGAAAATGGTCCGTTTTCAAATGTTTTATTTTTGAACGTCAGTTCACATTTGTAGGTGGATCATCAGTGTTAGAGCTAAAATTAGCATGTTTAAAGTGATTTTCATGCTTCCAGGGGCTCGGGAAGTTAATTAAATACCATTTGGAGGCATTTAATGTTCGAGCAAAAACGGCTGATTTTCGACAAAAGAGATAACACCCCCCCATTACGTCATGCTTCAGAAATGTGGAAAATGGTCCGTTTTCAAATGTTTTATTTTTGAACGTCAGTTCACATTTGTAGGTGGATCATCAGTGTTAGAGCTAAAATTAGCATGTTTAAAGTGATTTTCATGCTTCCAGGGGCTCGGGAAGTTAATTAAATACCATTTGGAGGCATTTAATGTTCGAGCAAAAACGGCTGATTTTCGACAAAAGAGATAACACCCCCCCATTACGTCATGCTTCAGAAATGTGGAAAATGGTCCGTTTTCAAATGTTTTATTTTTGAACGTCAGTTCACATTTGTAGGTGGATCATCAGTGTTAGAGCTAAAATTAGCATGTTTAAAGTGATTTTCATGCTTCCAGGGGCCCAAAACACAAGATTTATGGAATGGTTAAAAGTGCATGAAAATGGCCAATTTACTCACTCTGAGTTCTCAAAAAGGGTTTCTTCACCCCGGGAAGTGAAATAAATACCATTTGGAGGCATTTAATGTTCGAGCAAAAACAGCTGATTTTCGACAAAAGAGATAACACCCCCCCATTACGTCATGCTTCAGAAATGTGGAAAATGGTCCGTTATCAAATGTTTTATTTTTGAACGTCAGTTCACATATGTAGGTGGATCATCAGTGTTAGAGCTAAAATTAGCATGTTTAAAGTGATTTTCATGCTTCCAGGGGCCCAAAACACAAGATTTATGGAATGGTTAAAAGTGCATGAAAATGGCCAATTTACTCACTCTGAGTTCTCAAAAAGGGTTTCTTCAACCCGGGAAGTTAATTAAATACCATTTGGAGGCATTTAATGTTCGAGCAAAAACGGCTGATTTTCGACAAAAGAGATAACACCCCCCCATTACGTCATGCTTCAGAAATGTGGAAAATGGTCCGTTTTCAAATGTTTTATTTTTGAACGTCAGTTCACATTTGTAGGTGGATCATCAGTGTTAGAGCTAAAATTAGCATGTTTAAAGTGATTTTCATGCTTCCAGGGGCCCAAAACACAAGATTTATGGAATGGTTAAAAGTGTATGAAAATGGCCAATTTACTCACTCTGAGTTCTCAAAAAGGGTTTCTTCACCCCGGGAAGTTAATTAAATACCATTTGGAGGCATTTAATGTTCGAGCAAAAACGGCTGATTTTCGACAAAAGAGATAACACCCCCCCATTATGTCATGCTTCAGAAATGTGGAAAATGGTCCGTTTTCAAATGTTTTATTTTTGAACGTCAGTTCACATTTGTAGGTGGATCATCAGTGTTAGAGCTAAAATTAGCATGTTTAAAGTGATTTTCATGCTTCCAGGGGCTCGGGAAGTTAATTAAATACCATTTGGAGGCATTTAATGTTCGAGCAAAAACGGCTGATTTTCGACAAAAGAGATAACACCCCCCCATTACGTCATGCTTCAGAAATGTGGAAAATGGTCCGTTTTCAAATGTTTTATTTTTGAACGTCAGTTCACATTTGTAGGTGGATCATCAGTGTTAGAGCTAAAATTAGCATGTTTAAAGTGATTTTCATGCTTCCAGGGGCTCGGGAAGTTAATTAAATACCATTTGGAGGCATTTAATGTTCGAGCAAAAACGGCTGATTTTCGACAAAAGAGATAACACCCCCCCATTACGTCATGCTTCAGAAATGTGGAAAATGGTCCGTTTTCAAATGTTTTATTTTTGAACGTCAGTTCACATTTGTAGGTGGATCATCAGTGTTAGAGCTAAAATTAGCATGTTTAAAGTGATTTTCATGCTTCCAGGGGCTCGGGAAGTTAATTAAATACCATTTGGAGGCATTTAATGTTCGAGCAAAAACGGCTGATTTTCGACAAAAGAGATAACACCCCCCCATTACGTCATGCTTCAGAAATGTGGAAAATGGTCCGTTTTCAAATGTTTTATTTTTGAACGTCAGTTCACATTTGTAGGTGGATCATCAGTGTTAGAGCTAAAATTAGCATGTTTAAAGTGATTTTCATGCTTCCAGGGGCCCAAAACACAAGATTTATGGAATGGTTAAAAGTGCATGAAAATGGCCAATTTACTCACTCTGAGTTCTCAAAAAGGGTTTCTTCACCCCGGGAAGTTAATTAAATACCATTTGGAGGCATTTAATGTTCGAGCAAAAACGGCTGATTTTCGACAAAAGAGATAACACCCCCCCATTACGTCATGCTTCAGAAATGTGGAAAATGGTCCGTTTTCAAATGTTTTATTTTAGAACGTCAGTTCACATTTGTAGGTGGATCATCAGTGTTAGAGCTAAAATTAGCATGTTTAAAGTGATTTTCATGCTTCCAGGGGCTCGGGAAGTTAATTAAATACCATTTGGAGGCATTTAATGTTCGAGCAAAAACGGCTGATTTTCGACAAAAGAGATAACACCCCCCCATTACGTCATGCTTCAGAAATGTGGAAAATGGTCCGTTTTCAAATGTTTTATTTTTGAACGTCAGTTCACATTTGTAGGTGGATCATCAGTGTTAGAGCTAAAATTAGCATGTTTAAAGTGATTTTCATGCTTCCAGGGGCTCGGGAAGTGAAATAAATACCATTTGGAGGCATTTAATGTTCGAGCAAAAACGGCTGATTTTCGACAAAAGAGATAACACCCCCCCATTACGTCATGCTTCAGAAATGTGGAAAATGGTCCGTTTTCAAATGTTTTATTTTTGAACGTCAGTTCACATTTGTAGGTGGATCATCAGTGTTAGAGCTAAAATTAGCATGTTTAAAGTGATTTTCATGCTTCCAGGGGCCCAAAACACAAGATTTATGGAATGGTTAAAAGTGCATGAAAATGGCCAATTTACTCACTCTGAGTTCTCAAAAAGGGTTTCTTCACCCCGGGAAGTTAATTAAATACCATTTGGAGGCATTTAATGTTCGAGCAAAAACGGCTGATTTTCGACAAAAGAGATAACACCCCCCCATTACGTCATGCTTCAGAAATGTGGAAAATGGTCCGTTTTCAAATGTTTTATTTTAGAACGTCAGTTCACATTTGTAGGTGGATCATCAGTGTTAGAGCTAAAATTAGCATGTTTAAAGTGATTTTCATGCTTCCAGGGGCTCGGGAAGTTAATTAAATACCATTTGGAGGCATTTAATGTTCGAGCAAAAACGGCTGATTTTCGACAAAAGAGATAACACCCCCCCATTACGTCATGCTTCAGAAATGTGGAAAATGGTCCGTTTTCAAATGTTTTATTTTTGAACGTCAGTTCACATTTGTAGGTGGATCATCAGTGTTAGAGCTAAAATTAGCATGTTTAAAGTGATTTTCATGCTTCCAGGGGCTCGGGAAGTGAAATAAATACCATTTGGAGGCATTTAATGTTCGAGCAAAAACGGCTGATTTTCGACAAAAGAGATAACACCCCCCCATTACGTCATGCTTCAGAAATGTGGAAAATGGTCCGTTTTCAAATGTTTTATTTTTGAACGTCAGTTCACATTTGTAGGTGGATCATCAGTGTTAGAGCTAAAATTAGCATGTTTAAAGTGATTTTCATGCTTCCAGGGGCTCGGGAAGTGAAATAAATACCATTTGGAGGCATTTAATGTTCGAGCAAAAACGGCTGATTTTCGACAAAAGAGATAACACCCCCCCATTACGTCATGCTTCAGAAATGTGGAAAATGGTCCGTTTTCAAATGTTTTATTTTTGAACGTCAGTTCACATTTGTAGGTGGATCATCAGTGTTAAAGCTAAAATTAGCATGTTTAAAGTGATTTTCATGCTTCCAGGGGCTCGGGAAGTTAATTAAATACCATTTGGAGGCATTTAATGTTCGAGCAAAAACGGCTGATTTTCGACAAAAGAGATAACACCCCCCCATTACGTCATGCTTCAGAAATGTGGAAAATGGTCCGTTTTCAAATGTTTTATTTTAGAACGTCAGTTCACATTTGTAGGTGGATCATCAGTGTTAGAGCTAAAATTAGCATGTTTAAAGTGATTTTCATGCTTCCAGGGGCTCGGGAAGTTAATTAAATACCATTTGGAGGCATTTAATGTTCGAGCAAAAACGGCTGATTTTCGACAAAAGAGATAACACCCCCCCATTACGTCATGCTTCAGAAATGTGGAAAATGGTCCGTTTTCAAATGTTTTATTTTTGAACGTCAGTTCACATTTGTAGGTGGATCATCAGTGTTAGAGCTAAAATTAGCATGTTTAAAGTGATTTTCATGCTTCCAGGGGCTCGGGAAGTGAAATAAATACCATTTGGAGGCATTTAATGTTCGAGCAAAAACGGCTGATTTTCGACAAAAGAGATAACACCCCCCCATTACGTCATGCTTCAGAAATGTGGAAAATGGTCCGTTTTCAAATGTTTTATTTTTGAACGTCAGTTCACATTTGTAGGTGGATCATCAGTGTTAGAGCTAAAATTAGCATGTTTAAAGTGATTTTCATGCTTCCAGGGGCCCAAAACACAAGATTTATGGAATGGTTAAAAGTGCATGAAAATGGCCAATTTACTCACTCTGAGTTCTCAAAAAGGGTTTCTTCACCCCGGGAAGTTAATTAAATACCATTTGGAGGCATTTAATGTTCGAGCAAAAACGGCTGATTTTCGACAAAAGAGATAACACCCCCCCATTACGTCATGCTTCAGAAATGTGGAAAATGGTCCGTTTTCAAATGTTTTATTTTAGAACGTCAGTTCACATTTGTAGGTGGATCATCAGTGTTAGAGCTAAAATTAGCATGTTTAAAGTGATTTTCATGCTTCCAGGGGCTCGGGAAGTTAATTAAATACCATTTGGAGGCATTTAATGTTCGAGCAAAAACGGCTGATTTTCGACAAAAGAGATAACACCCCCCCATTACGTCATGCTTCAGAAATGTGGAAAATGGTCCGTTTTCAAATGTTTTATTTTTGAACGTCAGTTCACATTTGTAGGTGGATCATCAGTGTTAGAGCTAAAATTAGCATGTTTAAAGTGATTTTCATGCTTCCAGGGGCTCGGGAAGTGAAATAAATACCATTTGGAGGCATTTAATGTTCGAGCAAAAACGGCTGATTTTCGACAAAAGAGATAACACCCCCCCATTACGTCATGCTTCAGAAATGTGGAAAATGGTCCGTTTTCAAATGTTTTATTTTTGAACGTCAGTTCACATTTGTAGGTGGATCATCAGTGTTAGAGCTAAAATTAGCATGTTTAAAGTGATTTTCATGCTTCCAGGGGCTCGGGAAGTGAAATAAATACCATTTGGAGGCATTTAATGTTCGAGCAAAAACGGCTGATTTTCGACAAAAGAGATAACACCCCCCCATTACGTCATGCTTCAGAAATGTGGAAAATGGTCCGTTTTCAAATGTTTTATTTTTGAACGTCAGTTCACATTTGTAGGTGGATCATCAGTGTTAAAGCTAAAATTAGCATGTTTAAAGTGATTTTCATGCTTCCAGGGGCTCGGGAAGTTAATTAAATACCATTTGGAGGCATTTAATGTTCGAGCAAAAACGGCTGATTTTCGACAAAAGAGATAACACCCCCCCATTACGTCATGCTTCAGAAATGTGGAAAATGGTCCGTTTTCAAATGTTTTATTTTTGAACGTCAGTTCACATTTGTAGGTGGATCATCAGTGTTAGAGCTAAAATTAGCATGTTTAAAGTGATTTTCATGCTTCCAGGGGCCCAAAACACAAGATTAATGGAACGGTTAAAAGTGCATGAAAATGGCCAATTTACTCACTCTGAGTTCTCAAAAAGGGTTTCTTCACCCCGGGAAGTTAATTAAATACCATTTGGAGGCATTTAATGTTCGAGCAAAAACGGCTGATTTTCGACAAAAGAGATAACACCCCCCCATTACGTCATGCTTCAGAAATGTGGAAAATGGTCCGTTTTCAAATGTTTTATTTTTGAACGTCAGTTCACATTTGTAGGTGGATCATCAGTGTTAGAGCTAAAATTAGCATGTTTAAAGTGATTTTCATGCTTCCAGGGGCTCGGGAAGTTAATTAAATACCATTTGGAGGCATTTAATGTTCGAGCAAAAACGGCTGATTTTCGACAAAAGAGATAACACCCCCCCATTACGTCATGCTTCAGAAATGTGGAAAATGGTCCGTTTTCAAATGTTTGATTTTTGAACGTCAGTTCACTTTTGTAGGTGGATCATCAGTGTTAGAGCTAAAATTAGCATGTTTAAAGTGATTTTCATGCTTCCAGGGGCCCAAAACACAAGATTTATGGAATGGTTAAAAGTGCATGAAAATGGCCAATTTACTCACTCTGAGTTCTCAAAAAGGGTTTCTTCACCCCGGGAAGTTAATTAAATACCATTTGGAGGCATTTAATGTTCGAGCAAAAACGGCTGATTTTCGACAAAAGAGATAACACCCCCCATTACGTCATGCTTCAGAAATGTGGAAAATGGTCCGTTTTCAAATGTTTTATTTTTGAACGTCAGTTCACATTTGTAGGTGGATCATCAGTGTTAGAGCTAAAATTAGCATGTTTAAAGTGATTTTCATGCTTCCAGGGGCTCGGGAAGTTAATTAAATACCATTTGGAGGCATTTAATGTTCGAGCAAAAACGGCTGATTTTCGACAAAAGAGATAACACCCCCCCATTACGTCATGCTTCAGAAATGTGGAAAATGGTCCGTTTTCAAATGTTTTATTTTTGAACGTCAGTTCACATTTGTAGGTGGATCATCAGTGTTAGAGCTAAAATTAGCATGTTTAAAGTGATTTTCATGCTTCCAGGGGCCCAAAACAAAAGATTTATGGAATGGTTAAAAGTGCATGAAAATGGCCAATTTACTCACTCTGAGTTCTCAAAAAGGGTTTCTTCACCCCGGGAAGTTAATTAAATACCATTTGGAGGCATTTAATGTTCGAGCAAAAACGGCTGATTTTCGACAAAAGAGATAACACCCCCCCATTACGTCATGCTTCGGAAATGTGGAAAATGGTCCGTTTTCAAATGTTTTATTTTTGAACGTCAGTTCACATTTGTAGGTGGATCATCAGTGTTAGAGCTAAAATTAGCATGTTTAAAGTGATTGTCATGCTTCCAGGGGCTCGGGAAGTTAATTAAATACCATTTGGAGGCATTTAATGTTCGAGCAAAAACGGCTGATTTTTGACAAAAGAGATAACACCCCCCCATACTGTCATGCTTCAGAAATGTGGAAAATGGTCCGTTTTCAAATGTTTTAATTTTGAACGTCAGTTCACATTTGTAGGTGGATCATCAGTGTTAGAGCTAAAATTAGCATGTTTAAAGTGATTTTCATGCTTCCAGGGGCCCAAAACACAAGATTTATGGAATGGTTAAAAGTGCATGAAAATGGCCAATTTACTCACTCTGAGTTCTCAAAAAGGGTTTCTTCACCCCGGGAAGTTAATTAAATACCATTTGGAGGCATTTAATGTTCGAGCAAAAACGGCTGATTTTCGACAAAAGAGATAAAAGCCCCCCATTACGTCATGCTTCAGAAATGTGGAAAATGGTCCGTTTTCAAATGTTTTATTTTTGAACGTCAGTTCACATTTGTAGGTGGATCATCAGTGTTAGAGCTAAAATTAGCATGTTTAAAGTGATTTTCATGCTTCCAGGGGCTCGGGAAGTTAATTAAATACCATTTGGAGGCATTTAATGTTCGAGCAAAAATGGCTGATTTTCGACAAAAGAGATAACACCCCCCCATTACGTCATGCTTCAGAAATGTGGAAAATGGTCCGTTTTCAAATGTTTTATTTTTGAACGTCAGTTCACATTTGCAGGTGGATCATCAGTGTTAGAGCTAAAATTAGCATGTTTAAAGTGATTTTCATGCTTCCAGGGGCTCGGGAAGTGAAATAAATACCATTTGGAGGCATTTAATGTTCGAGCAAAAACGGCTGATTTTCGATAAAAGAGATAACACCCCCCCATTACGTCATGCTTCAGAAATGTGGAAAATGGTCCGTTTTCAAATGTTTTATTTTTGAACGTCAGTTCACATTTGTAGGTGGATCATCAGTGTTAGAGCTAAAATTAGCATGTTTAAAGTGATTTTCATGCTTCCAGGGGCTCGGGAAGTTAATTAAATACCATTTGGAGGCATTTAATGTTCGAGCAAAAACGGCTGATTTTCGACAAAAGAGATAACACCCCCCCCATTACGTCATGCTTCAGAAATGTGGAAAATGGTCCGTTTTCAAATGTTTTATTTTTGAACGTCAGTTCACATTTGTAGGTGGATCATCAGTGTTAGAGCTAAAATTAGCATGTTTAAAGTGATTTTCATGCTTCCAGGGGCCCAAAACACAAGATTTATGGAATGGTTAAAAGTGCATGAAAATGGCCAATTTACTCACTCTGAGTTCTCAAAAAGGGTTTCTTCACCCCGGGAAGTTAATTAAATACCATTTGGAGGCATTTAATGTTCGAGCAAAAACGGCTGATTTTCGACAAAAGAGATAACACCCCCCCATTACGTCATGCTTCAGAAATGTGGAAAATGGTCCGTTTTCAAATGTTTTATTTTTGAACGTCAGTTCACATTTGTAGGTGGATCATCAGTGTTAGAGCTAAAATTAGCATGTTTAAAGTGATTTTCATGCTTCCAGGGGCTCGGGAAGTTAATTAAATACCATTTGGAGGCATTTAATGTTCGAGCAAAAACGGCTGATTTTCGACAAAAGAGATAACACCCCCCCATTACGTCATGCTTCAGAAATGTGGAAAATGGTCCGTTTTCAAATGTTTTATTTTTGAACGTCAGTTCACATTTGTAGGTGGATCATCAGTGTTAGAGCTAAAATTAGCATGTTTAAAGTGATTTTCATGCTTCCAGGGGCCCAAAACACAAGAATTATGGAATGGTTCAAAGTGCATGAAAATGGCCAATTTACTCACTCTGAGTTCTCAAAAAGGGTTTCTTCACCCCGGGAAGTTAATTAAATACCATTTGGAGGCATTTAATGTTCGAGCAAAAACGGCTGATTTTCGACAAAAGAGATAACACCCCCCATTACGTCATGCTTCAGAAATGTGGAAAATGGTCCGTTTTCAAATGTTTTATTTTTGAACGTCAGTTCACATTTGTAGGTGGATCATCAGTGTTAGAGCTAAAATTAGCATGTTTAAAGTGATTTTCATGCTTCCAGGGGCTCGGGAAGTTAATTAAATACCATTTGGAGGCATTTAATGTTCGAGCAAAAACGGCTGATTTTCGACAAAAGAGATAACACCCCCCCATTACGTCATGCTTCAGAAATGTGGAAAATGGTCCGTTTTCAAATGTTTTATTTTTGAACGTCAGTTCACATTTGTAGGTGGATCACCAGTGTTAGAGCTAAAATTAGCATGTTTAAAGTGATTTTCATGCTTCCAGGGGCTCGGGAAGTTAATTAAATACCATTTGGAGGCATTTAATGTTCGAGCAAAAACGGCTGATTTTCGACAAAAGAGATAACACCCCCCCATTACGTCATGCTTCAGAAATGTGGAAAATGGTCCGTTTTCAAATGTTTTATTTTTGAACGTCAGTTCACATTTGTAGGTGGATCATCAGTGTTAGAGCTAAAATTAGCATGTTTAAAGTGATTTTCATGCTTCCAGGGGCCCAAAACACAAGAATTATGGAATGGTTCAAAGTGCATGAAAATGGCCAATTTACTCACTCTGAGTTCTCAAAAAGGGTTTCTTCACCCCAGGAAGTTAATTAAATACCATTTGGAGGCATTTAATGTTCGAGCAAAAACGGCTGATTTTCGACAGAAGAGATAACACCCCCCCCATTACGTCATGCTTCAGAAATGTGGAAAATGGTCCGTTTTCAAATGTTTTATTTTTGAACGTCAGTTCACATTTGTAGGTGGATCATCAGTGTTAGAGCTAAAATTAGCATGTTTAAAGTGATTTTCATGCTTTCAGGGGCTCGGAAAGTTAATTAAATACCATTTGGAGGCATTTAATGTTCGAGCAAAAACGGCTGATTTTCGACAAAAGAGATAACACCCCCCCATTACGTCATGCTTCAGAAATGTGGAAAATGGTCCGTTTTCAAATGTTTTATTTTTGAACGTCAGTTCACATTTGTAGGTGGATCATCAGTGTTAGAGCTAAAATTAGCATGTTTAAAGTGATTTTCATGCTTCCAGGGGCCCAAAACACAAGATTTATGGAATGGTTAAAAGTGCATGAAAATGGCCAATTTACTCACTCTGAGTTCTCAAAAAGGGTTTCTTCACCCCGGGAAGTTAATTAAATACCATTTGGAGGCATTTAATGTTCGAGCAAAAACGTCTGATTTTCGACAAAAGAGATAACACCCCCCATTACGTCATGCTTCAGAAATGTGGAAAATGGTCCGTTTTCAAATGTTTTATTTTTGAACATCAGTTCACATTTGTAGGTGGATCATCAGTGTTAGAGCTAAAATTAGCATGTTTAAAGTGATTTTCATGCTTCCAGGGGCTCGGGAAGTTAATTAAATACCATTTGGAGGCATTTAATGTTCGAGCAAAAACAGCTGATTTTCGACAAAAGAGATAACACCCCCCCATTACGTCATGCTTCAGAAATGTGGAAAATGGTCCGTTTTCAAATGTTTTATTTTTGAACGTCAGTTCACATTTGTAGGTGGATCATCAGTGTTAGAGCTAAAATTAGGATGTTTAAAGTGATTTTCATGCTTCCAGGGGCCCAAAACACAAGATTTATGGAATGGTTAAAAGTGCATGAAAATGGCCAATTTACTCACTCTGAGTTCTCAAAAAGGGTTTCTTCACCCCGGGAAGTTAATTAAATACCATTTGGAGGCATTTAATGTTCGAGCAAAAACGGCTGATTTTCGACAAAAGAGATAACACCCCCCCATTACGTCATGCTTCAGAAATGTGGAAAATGGTCCGTTTTCAAATGTTTTATTTTTGAACGTCAGTTCACATTTGTAGGTGGATCATCAGTGTTAGAGCTAAAATTAGCATGTTTAAAGTGATTTTCATGCTTCCAGGGGCTCGGGAAGTTAATTAAATACCATTTGGAGGTATTTAATGTTCGAGCAAAAACGACTGATTTTCGACAAAAGAGATAACACCCCCCCATTACGTCATGCTTCAAAAATGTGGAAAATGGTCCGTTTTCAAATGTTTTATTTTTGAACGTCAGTTCACATTTGTAGGTGGATCATCAGTGTTAGAGCTAAAATTAGCATGTTTAAAGTGATTTTCATGCTTCCAGGGGCTTGGGAAGTTAATTAAATACCATTTGGAGGCATTTAATGTTCGAGCAAAAACGGCTGATTTTCGACAAAAGAGATAACACCCCCCCATTACGTCATGCTTCAGAAATGTGGAAAATGATCCGTTTTCAAATGTTTTATTTTTGAACGTCAGTTCACATTTGTAGGTGGATCATCAGTGTTAGAGCTAAAATTAGCATGTTTAAAGTGATTTTCATGCTTCCAGGGGCTCGGGAAGTTAATTAAATACCATTTGGAGGCATTTAATGTTCGAGCAAAAACGGCTGATTTTCGACAAAAGAGATAACACCCCCCCATTACGTCATGCTTCATAAATGTGGAAAATGGTCCGTTTTCAAATGTTTTATTTTTGAACGTCAGTTCACATTTGTAGGTGGATCATCAGTGTTAAAGCTAAAATTAGCATGTTTAAAGTGATTTTCATGCTTCCAGGGGCTCGGGAAGTTAATTAAATACCATTTGGAGGCATTTAATGTTCGAGCAAAAACGGCTGATTTTCGACAAAAGAGATAACACCCCCCCATTACGTCATGCTTCAGAAATGTGGAAAATGGTCCGTTTTCAAATGTTTTATTTTTGAACGTCAGTTCACATTTGTAGGTGGATCATCAGTGTTAGAGCTAAAATTAGCATGTTTAAAGTGATTTTCATGCTTCCAGGGGCCCAAAACACAAGATTTATGGAATGGTTAAAAGTGCATGAAAATGGCCAATGTACTCACTCTGAGTTCTCAAAAAGGGTTTCTTCACCCCGGGAAGTTAATTAAATACCATTTGGAGGCATTTAATGTTCGAGCAAAAACGGCTGATTTTCGACAAAAGAGATAACACCCCCCCATTACGTCATGCTTCAGAAATGTGGAAAATGGTCCGTTTTCAAATGTTTTATTTTTGAACGTCAGTTCACATTTGTAGGTGGATCATCAGTGTTAAAGCTAAAATTAGCATGTTTAAAGTGATTTTCATGCTTCCAGGGGCTCGGGAAGTTAATTAAATACCATTTGGAGGCATTTAATGTTCGAGCAAAAACGGCTGATTTTCGACAAAAGAGATAACACCCCCCCATTACGTCATGCTTCAGAAATGTGGAAAATGGTCCGTTTTCAAATGTTTTATTTTTGAACGTCAGTTCACATTTGTAGGTGGATCATCAGTGTTAGAGCTAAAATTAGCATGTTTAAAGTGATTTTCATGCTTCCAGGGGCCCAAAACACAAGATTTATGGAATGGTTAAAAGTGCATGAAAATGGCCAATTTACTCACTCTGAGTTCTCAAAAAGGGTTTCTTCACCCCGGGAAGTGAAATAAATACCATTTGTAGGCACTTAATGTTCGAGCAAAAACGGCTGATTTTCGACAAAAGAGATAACACCCCCCCATTACGTCATGCTTCAGAAATGTGGAAAACGGTCCGTTTTCAAATGTTTTATTTTTGAACGTCAGTTCACATTTGTAGGTGGATCATCAGTGTTAGAGCTAAAATTAGCATGTTTAAAGTGATTTTCATGCTTCCAGGGGCTCGGGAAGTGAAATAAATACAATTTGGAGGCATTTAATGTTCGAGCAAAAACGGCTGATTTTCGACAAAAGAGAAAACACCCCCCCATTACGTCATGCTTCAGAAATGTGGAAAATGGTCCGTTTTCAAATGTTTTATTTTTGAACGTCAGTTCACATTTGTAGGTGGATCATCAGTGTTAGAGCTAAAATTAGCATGTTTAAAGTGATTTTCATGCTTCCAGGGGCTCGGGAAGTTAATTAAATACCATTTGGAGGCATTTAATGTTCGAGCAAAAACGGCTGATTTTCGACAAAAGAGATAACACCCCCCCATTACGTCATGCTTCAGAAATGTGGAAAATGGTCCGTTTTCAAATGTTTTATTTTTGAACGTCAGTTCACATTTGTAGGTGGATCATCAGTGTTAGAGCTAAAATTAGCATGTTTAAAGTGATTTTCATGCTTCCAGGGGCCCAAAACACAAGATTTATGGAATGGTTAAAAGTGCATGAAAATGGCCAATTTACTCACTCTGAGTTCTCAAAAAGGGTTTCTTCACCCCGGGAAGTTAATTAAATACCATTTGGAGGCATTTAATGTTCGAGCAAAAACGGCTGATTTTCGACAAAAGAGATAACACCCCCCCATTACGTCATGCTTCAGGAATGTGGAAAATGGTCCGTTTTCAAATGTTTTATTTTTGAACGTCAGTTCACATTTGTAGGTGGATCATCAGTGTTAGAGCTAAAATTAGCATGTTTCAAGTGATTTTCATGCTTCCAGGGGCTCGGGAAGTTAATTAAATACCATTTGGAGGCATTTCATGTTCGAGCAAAAACGGCTGATTTTCGACAAAAGAGATAACACCCCCCCATTACGTCATGCTTCAGAAATGTGGAAAATGGTCCGTTTTCAAATGTTTTAATTTTGAACGTCAGTTCACATTTGTAGGTGGATCATCAGTGTTAGAGCTAAAATTAGCATGTTTAAAGTGATTTTCATGCTTCCAGGGGCCCAAAACACAAGATTTATGGAATGGTTAAAAGTGCATGAAAATGGCCAATTTACTCACTCTGAGTTCTCAAAAAGGGTTTCTTCACCCCGGGAAGTTAATTAAATACCATTTGGAGGCATTTAATGTTCGAGCAAAAACGGCTGATTTTCGACAAAAGAGATAAAAGCCCCCCATTACGTCATGCTTCAGAAATGTGGAAAATGGTCCGTTTTCAAATGTTTTATTTTTGAACGTCAGTTCACATTTGTAGGTGGATCATCAGTGTTAGAGCTAAAATTAGCATGTTTAAAGTGATTTTCATGCTTCCAGGGGCTCGGGAAGTTAATTAAATACCATTTGGAGGCATTTAATGTTCGAGCAAAAACGGCTGATTTGTGACAAAAGAGATAACACCCCCCCCATTACGTCATGCTTCAGAAATGTGGAAAATGGTCCGTTTTCAAATGTTTTATTTTTGAACGTCAGTTCACATTTGTAGGTGGATCATCAGTGTTAGAGCTAAAATTAGCATGTTTAAAGTGATTTTCATGCTTCCAGGGGCTCGGGAAGTGAAATAAATACCATTTGGAGGCATTTAATGTTCGAGCAAAAACGGCTGATTTTCGATAAAAGAGATAACACCCCCCCATTACGTCATGCTTCAGAAATGTGGAAAATGGTCCGTTTTCAAATGTTTTATTTTTGAATGTCAGTTCACATTTGTAGGTGGATCATCAGTGTTAGAGCTAAAATTAGCATGTTTAAAGTGATTTTCATGCTTCCAGGGGCTCGGGAAGTTAATTAAATACCATTTGGAGGCATTTAATGTTCGAGCAAAAACGGCTGATTTTCGACAAAAGAGATAACACCCCCCCCATTACGTCATGCTTCAGAAATGTGGAAAATGGTCCGTTTTCAAATGTTTTATTTTTGAACGTCAGTTCACATTTGTAGGTGGATCATCAGTGTTAGAGCTAAAATTAGCATGTTTAAAGTGATTTTCATGCTTCCAGGGGCCCAAAACACAAGATTTATGGAATGGTTAAAAGTGCATGAAAATGGCCAATTTACTCACTCTGAGTTCTCAAAAAGGGTTTCTTCACCCCGGGAAGTTAATTAAATACCATTTGGAGGCATTTAATGTTCGAGCAAAAACGGCTGATTTTCGACAAAAGAGATAACACCCCCCCATTACGTCATGCTTCAGAAATGTGGAAAATGGTCCGTTTTCAAATGTTTTATTTTTGAACGTCAGTTCACATTTGTAGGTGGATCATCAGTGTTAGAGCTAAAATTAGCATGTTTAAAGTGATTTTCATGCTTCCAGGGGCTCGGGAAGTTAATTAAATACCATTTGGAGGCATTTAATGTTCGAGCAAAAACGGCTGATTTTCGACAAAAGAGATAACACCCCCCCATTACGTCATGCTTCAGAAATGTGGAAAATGGTCCGTTTTCAAATGTTTTATTTTTGAACGTCAGTTCACATTTGTAGGTGGATCATCAGTGTTAGAGCTAAAATTAGCATGTTTAAAGTGATTTTCATGCTTCCAGGGGCCCAAAACACAAGAATTATGGAATGGTTCAAAGTGCATGAAAATGGCCAATTTACTCACTCTGAGTTCTCAAAAAGGGTTTCTTCACCCCGGGAAGTTAATTAAATACCATTTGGAGGCATTTAATGTTCGAGCAAAAACGGCTGATTTTCGACAAAAGAGATAACACCCCCCATTACGTCATGCTTCAGAAATGTGGAAAATGGTCCGTTTTCAAATGTTTTATTTTTGAACGTCAGTTCACATTTGTAGGTGGATCATCAGTGTTAGAGCTAAAATTAGCATGTTTAAAGTGATTTTCATGCTTCCAGGGGCTCGGGAAGTTAATTAAATACCATTTGGAGGCATTTAATGTTCGAGCAAAAACGGCTGATTTTCGACAAAAGAGATAACACCCCCCCATTACGTCATGCTTCAGAAATGTGGAAAATGGTCCGTTTTCAAATGTTTTATTTTTGAACGTCAGTTCACATTTGTAGGTGGATCATCAGTGTTAGAGCTAAAATTAGCATGTTTAAAGTGATTTTCATGCTTCCAGGGGCTCGGGAAGTTAATTAAATACCATTTGGAGGCATTTAATGTTCGAGCAAAAACGGCTGATTTTCGACAAAAGAGATAACACCCCCCCATTACGTCATGCTTCAGAAATGTGGAAAATGGTCCGTTTTCAAATGTTTTATTTTTGAACGTCAGTTCACATTTGTAGGTGGATCATCAGTGTTAGAGCTAAAATTAGCATGTTTAAAGTGATTTTCATGCTTCCAGGGGCCCAAAACACAAGAATTATGGAATGGTTCAAAGTGCATGAAAATGGCCAATTTACTCACTCTGAGTTCTCAAAAAGGGTTTCTTCACCCCAGGAAGTTAATTAAATACCATTTGGAGGCATTTAATGTTCGAGCAAAAACGGCTGATTTTCGACAGAAGAGATAACACCCCCCCCATTACGTCATGCTTCAGAAATGTGGAAAATGGTCCGTTTTCAAATGTTTTATTTTTGAACGTCAGTTCACATTTGTAGGTGGATCATCAGTGTTAGAGCTAAAATTAGCATGTTTAAAGTGATTTTCATGCTTTCAGGGGCTCGGGAAGTTAATTAAATACCATTTGGAGGCATTTAATGTTCGAGCAAAAACGGCTGATTTTCGACAAAAGAGATAACACCCCCCCATTACGTCATGCTTCAGAAATGTGGAAAATGGTCCGTTTTCAAATGTTTTATTTTTGAACGTCAGTTCACATTTGTAGGTGGATCATCAGTGTTAGAGCTAAAATTAGCATGTTTAAAGTGATTTTCATGCTTCCAGGGGCCCAAAACACAAGATTTATGGAATGGTTAAAAGTGCATGAAAATGGCCAATTTACTCACTCTGAGTTCTCAAAAAGGGTTTCTTCACCCCGGGAAGTTAATTAAATACCATTTGGAGGCATTTAATGTTCGAGCAAAAACGTCTGATTTTCGACAAAAGAGATAACACCCCCCATTACGTCATGCTTCAGAAATGTGGAAAATGGTCCGTTTTCAAATGTTTTATTTTTGAACGTCAGTTCACATTTGTAGGTGGATCATCAGTGTTAGAGCTAAAATTAGCATGTTTAAAGTGATTTTCATGCTTCCAGGGGCTCGGGAAGTTAATTAAATACCATTTGGAGGCATTTAATGTTCGAGCAAAAACAGCTGATTTTCGACAAAAGAGATAACACCCCCCCATTACGTCATGCTTCAGAAATGTGGAAAATGGTCCGTTTTCAAATGTTTTATTTTTGAACGTCAGTTCACATTTGTAGGTGGATCATCAGTGTTAGAGCTAAAATTAGGATGTTTAAAGTGATTTTCATGCTTCCAGGGGCCCAAAACACAAGATTTATGGAATGGTTAAAAGTGCATGAAAATGGCCAATTTACTCACTCTGAGTTCTCAAAAAGGGTTTCTTCACCCCGGGAAGTTAATTAAATACCATTTGGAGGCATTTAATGTTCGAGCAAAAACGGCTGATTTTCGACAAAAGAGATAACACCCCCCCATTACGTCATGCTTCAGAAATGTGGAAAATGGTCCGTTTTCAAATGTTTTATTTTTGAACGTCAGTTCACATTTGTAGGTGGATCATCAGTGTTAGAGCTAAAATTAGCATGTTTAAAGTGATTTTCATGCTTCCAGGGGCTCGGGAAGTTAATTAAATACCATTTGGAGGTATTTAATGTTCGAGCAAAAACGACTGATTTTCGACAAAAGAGATAACACCCCCCCATTACGTCATGCTTCAAAAATGTGGAAAATGGTCCGTTTTCAAATGTTTTATTTTTGAACGTCAGTTCACATTTGTAGGTGGATCATCAGTGTTAGAGCTAAAATTAGCATGTTTAAAGTGATTTTCATGCTTCCAGGGGCTCGGGAAGTTAATTAAATACCATTTGGAGGCATTTAATGTTCGAGCAAAAACGGCTGATTTTCGACAAAAGAGATAACACCCCCCCATTACGTCATGCTTCAGAAATGTGGAAAATGATCCGTTTTCAAATGTTTTATTTTTGAACGTCAGTTCACATTTGTAGGTGGATCATCAGTGTTAGAGCTAAAATTAGCATGTTTAAAGTGATTTTCATGCTTCCAGGGGCTCGGGAAGTTAATTAAATACCATTTGGAGGCATTTAATGTTCGAGCAAAAACGGCTGATTTTCGACAAAAGAGATAACACCCCCCCATTACGTCATGCTTCATAAATGTGGAAAATGGTCCGTTTTCAAATGTTTTATTTTTGAACGTCAGTTCACATTTGTAGGTGGATCATCAGTGTTAAAGCTAAAATTAGCATGTTTAAAGTGATTTTCATGCTTCCAGGGGCTCGGGAAGTTAATTAAATACCATTTGGAGGCATTTAATGTTCGAGCAAAAACGGCTGATTTTCGACAAAAGAGATAACACCCCCCCATTACGTCATGCTTCAGAAATGTGGAAAATGGTCCATTTTCAAATGTTTTATTTTTGAACGTCAGTTCACATTTGTAGGTGGATCATCAGTGTTAGAGCTAAAATTAGCATGTTTAAAGTGATTTTCATGCTTCCAGGGGCCCAAAACACAAGATTTATGGAATGGTTAAAAGTGCATGAAAATGGCCAATGTACTCACTCTGAGTTCTCAAAAAGGGTTTCTTCACCCCGGGAAGTTAATTAAATACCATTTGGAGGCATTTAATGTTCGAGCAAAAACGGCTGATTTTCGACAAAAGAGATAACACCCCCCCATTACGTCATGCTTCAGAAATGTGGAAAATGGTCCGTTTTCAAATGTTTTATTTTTGAACGTCAGTTCACATTTGTAGGTGGATCATCAGTGTTAAAGCTAAAATTAGCATGTTTAAAGTGATTTTCATGCTTCCAGGGGCTCGGGAACTTAATTAAATACCATTTGGAGGCATTTAATGTTCGAGCAAAAACGGCTGATTTTCGACAAAAGAGATAACACCCCCCCATTACGTCATGCTTCAGAAATGTGGAAAATGGTCCGTTTTCAAATGTTTTATTTTTGAACGTCAGTTCACATTTGTAGGTGGATCATCAGTGTTAGAGCTAAAATTAGCATGTTTAAAGTGATTTTCATGCTTCCAGGGGCCCAAAACACAAGATTTATGGAATGGTTAAAAGTGCATGAAAATGGCCAATTTACTCACTCTGAGTTCTCAAAAAGGGTTTCTTCACCCCGGGAAGTGAAATAAATACCATTTGTAGGCACTTAATGTTCGAGCAAAAACGGCTGATTTTCGACAAAAGAGATAACACCCCCCCATTACGTCATGCTTCAGAAATGTGGAAAACGGTCCGTTTTCAAATGTTTTATTTTTGAACGTCAGTTCACATTTGTAGGTGGATCATCAGTGTTAGAGCTAAAATTAGCATGTTTAAAGTGATTTTCATGCTTCCAGGGGCTCGGGAAGTGAAATAAATACAATTTGGAGGCATTTAATGTTCGAGCAAAAACGGCTGATTTTCGACAAAAGAGAAAACACCCCCCCATTACGTCATGCTTCAGAAATGTGGAAAATGGTCCGTTTTCAAATGTTTTATTTTTGAACGTCAGTTCACATTTGTAGGTGGATCATCAGTGTTAGAGCTAAAATTAGCATGTTTAAAGTGATTTTCATGCTTCCAGGGGCTCGGGAAGTTAATTAAATACCATTTGGAGGCATTTAATGTTCGAGCAAAAACGGCTGATTTTCGACAAAAGAGATAACACCCCCCCATTACGTCATGCTTCAGAAATGTGGAAAATGGTCCGTTTTCAAATGTTTTATTTTTGAACGTCAGTTCACATTTGTAGGTGGATCATCAGTGTTAGAGCTAAAATTAGCATGTTTAAAGTGATTTTCATGCTTCCAGGGGCCCAAAACACAAGATTTATGGAATGGTTAAAAGTGCATGAAAATGGCCAATTTACTCACTCTGAGTTCTCAAAAAGGGTTTCTTCACCCCGGGAAGTTAATTAAATACCATTTGGAGGCATTTAATGTTCGAGCAAAAACGTCTGATTTTCGACAAAAGAGATAACACCCCCCATTACGTCATGCTTCAGAAATGTGGAAAATGGTCCGTTTTCAAATGTTTTATTTTTGAACGTCAGTTCACATTTGTAGGTGGATCATCAGTGTTAGAGCTAAAATTAGCATGTTTAAAGTGATTTTCATGCTTCCAGGGGCTCGGGAAGTTAATTAAATACCATTTGGAGGCATTTAATGTTCGAGCAAAAACAGCTGATTTTCGACAAAAGAGATAACACCCCCCCATTACGTCATGCTTCAGAAATGTGGAAAATGGTCCGTTTTCAAATGTTTTATTTTTGAACGTCAGTTCACATTTGTAGGTGGATCATCAGTGTTAGAGCTAAAATTAGCATGTTTAAAGTGATTTTCATGCTTCCAGGGGCCCAAAACACAAGATTTATGGAATGGTTAAAAGTGCATGAAAATGGCCAATTTACTCACTCTGAGTTCTCAAAAAGGGTTTCTTCACCCCGGGAAGTTAATTAAATACCATTTGGAGGCATTTAATGTTCGAGCAAAAATGGCTGATTTTCGACAAAAGAGATAACACCCCCCCATTACGTCATGCTTCAGAAATGTGGAAAATGGTCCGTTTTCAAATGTTTTATTTTTGAACGTCAGTTCACATTTGTAGGTGGATCATCAGTGCTAGAGCTAAAATTAGCATGTTTAAAGTGATTTTCATGCTTCCAGGGGCTCGGGAAGTTAATTAAATACCATTTGGAGGCATTTAATGTTCGAGCAAAAACGACTGATTTTCGACAAAAGAGATAACACCCCCCCATTACGTCATGCTTCAGAAATGTGGAAAATGGTCCGTTTTCAAATGTTTTATTTTTGAACGTCAGTTCACATTTGTAGGTGGATCATCAGTGTTAGAGCTAAAATTAGCATGTTTAAAGTGATTTTCATGCTTCCAGGGGCTCGGGAAGTTAATTAAATACCATTTGGAGGCATTTAATGTTCGAGCAAAAACAGCTGATTTTCGACAAAAGAGATAACACCCCCCCATTACGTCATGCTTCAGAAATGTGGAAAATGGTCCGTTTTCAAATGTTTTATTTTTGAACGTCAGTTCACATTTGTAGGAGGATCATCAGTGTTAGAGCTAAAATTAGGATGTTTAAAGTGATTTTCATGCTTCCAGGGGCCCAAAACACAAGATTTATGGAATGGTTAAAAGTGCATGAAAATGGCCAATTTACTCACTCTGAGTTCTCAAAAAGGGTTTCTTCACCCCGGGAAGTTAATTAAATACCATTTGGAGGCATTTAATGTTCGAGCAAAAACGGCTGATTTTCGACAAAAGAGATAACACCCCCCATTACGTCATGCTTCAAAAATGTGGAAAATGGTCCGTTTTCAAATGTTTTATTTTTGAACGTCAGTTCACATTTGTAGGTGGATCATCAGTGTTAGAGCTAAAATTAGCATGTTTCAAGTGATTTTCATGCTTCCAGGGGCTCGGGAAGTTAATTAAATACCATTTGGAGGCATTTAATGTTCGAGCAAAAACGGCTGATTTTCGACAAAAGAGATAACACCCCCCCATTACGTCATGCTTCAGAAATGTGGAAAATGGTCCGTTTTCAAATGTTTTAATTTTGAACGTCAGTTCACATTTGTAGGTGGATCATCAGTGTTAGAGCTAAAATTAGCATGTTTAAAGTGATTTTCATGCTTCCAGGGGCCCAAAACACAAGATTTATGGAATGGTTAAAAGTGCATGAAAATGGCCAATTTACTCACTCTGAGTTCTCAAAAAGGGTTTCTTCACCCCGGGAAGTTAATTAAATACCATTTGGAGGCATTTAATGTTCGAGCAAAAACGGCTGATTTTCGACAAAAGAGATAAAAGCCCCCCATTACGTCATGCTTCAGAAATGTGGAAAATGGTCCGTTTTCAAATGTTTTATTTTTGAACGTCAGTTCACATTTGTAGGTGGATCATCAGTGTTAGAGCTAAAATTAGCATGTTTAAAGTGATTTTCATGCTTCCAGGGGCTCGGGAAGTTAATTAAATACCATTTGGAGGCATTTAATGTTCGAGCAAAAACGGCTGATTTTCGACAAAAGAGATAACACCCCCCCATTACGTCATGCTTCAGAAATGTGGAAAATGGTCCGTTTTCAAATGTTTTATTTTTGAACGTCAGTTCACATTTGTAGGTGGATCATCAGTGTTAGAGCTAAAATTAGCATGTTTAAAGTGATTTTCATGCTTCCAGGGGCTCGGGAAGTGAAATAAATACCATTTGGAGGCATTTAATGTTCGAGCAAAAACGGCTGATTTTCGATAAAAGAGATAACACCCCCCCATTACGTCATGCTTCAGAAATGTGGAAAATGGTCCGTTTTCAAATGTTTTATTTTTGAACGTCAGTTCACATTTGTAGGTGGATCATCAGTGTTAGAGCTAAAATTAGCATGTTTAAAGTGATTTTCATGCTTCCAGGGGCTCGGGAAGTTAATTAAATACCATTTGGAGGCATTTAATGTTCGAGCAAAAACGGCTGATTTTCGACAAAAGAGATAACACCCCCCCCATTACGTCATGCTTCAGAAATGTGGAAAATGGTCCGTTTTCAAATGTTTTATTTTTGAACGTCAGTTCACATTTGTAGGTGGATCATCAGTGTTAGAGCTAAAATTAGCATGTTTAAAGTGATTTTCATGCTTCCAGGGGCCCAAAACACAAGATTTATGGAATGGTTAAAAGTGCATGAAAATGGCCAATTTACTCACTCTGAGTTCTCAAAAAGGGTTTCTTCACCCCGGGAAGTTAATTAAATACCATTTGGAGGCATTTAATGTTCGAGCAAAAACGGCTGATTTTCGACAAAAGAGATAACACCCCCCCATTACGTCATGCTTCAGAAATGTGGAAAATGGTCCGTTTTCAAATGTTTTATTTTTGAACGTCAGTTCACATTTGTAGGTGGATCATCAGTGTTAGAGCTAAAATTAGCATGTTTAAAGTGATTTTCATGCTTCCAGGGGCCCAAAACACAAGAATTATGGAATGGTTCAAAGTGCATGAAAATGGCCAATTTACTCACTCTGAGTTCTCAAAAAGGGTTTCTTCACCCCGGGAAGTTAATTAAATACCATTTGGAGGCATTTAATGTTCGAGCAAAAACGGCTGATTTTCGACAAAAGAGATAACACCCCCCATTACGTCATGCTTCAGAAATGTGGAAAATGGTCCGTTTTCAAATGTTTTATTTTTGAACGTCAGTTCACATTTGTAGGTGGATCATCAGTGTTAGAGCTAAAATTAGCATGTTTAAAGTGATTTTCATGCTTCCAGGGGCTCGGGAAGTTAATTAAATACCATTTGGAGGCATTTAATGTTCGAGCAAAAACGGCTGATTTTCGACAAAAGAGATAACACCCCCCCATTACGTCATGCTTCAGAAATGTGGAAAATGGTCCGTTTTCAAATGTTTTATTTTTGAACGTCAGTTCACATTTGTAGGTGGATCATCAGTGTTAGAGCTAAAATTAGCATGTTTAAAGTGATTTTCATGCTTCCAGGGGCTCGGGAAGTTAATTAAATACCATTTGGAGGCATTTAATGTTCGAGCAAAAACGGCTGATTTTCGACAAAAGAGATAACACCCCCCCATTACGTCATGCTTCAGAAATGTGGAAAATGGTCCGTTTTCAAATGTTTTATTTTTGAACGTCAGTTCACATTTGTAGGTGGATCATCAGTGTTAGAGCTAAAATTAGCATGTTTAAAGTGATTTTCATGCTTCCAGGGGCCCAAAACACAAGAATTATGGAATGGTTCAAAGTGCATGAAAATGGCCAATTTACTCACTCTGAGTTCTCAAAAAGGGTTTCTTCACCCCAGGAAGTTAATTAAATACCATTTGGAGGCATTTAATGTTCGAGCAAAAACGGCTGATTTTCGACAGAAGAGATAACACCCCCCCCATTACGTCATGCTTCAGAAATGTGGAAAATGGTCCGTTTTCAAATGTTTTATTTTTGAACGTCAGTTCACATTTGTAGGTGGATCATCAGTGTTAGAGCTAAAATTAGCATGTTTAAAGTGATTTTCATGCTTTCAGGGGCTCGGGAAGTTAATTAAATACCATTTGGAGGCATTTAATGTTCGAGCAAAAACGGCTGATTTTCGACAAAAGAGATAACACCCCCCCATTACGTCATGCTTCAGAAATGTGGAAAATGGTCCGTTTTCAAATGTTTTATTTTTGAACGCCAGTTCACATTTGTAGGTGGATCATCAGTGTTAGAGCTAAAATTAGCATGTTTAAAGTGATTTTCATGCTTCCAGGGGCCCAAAACACAAGATTTATGGAATGGTTAAAAGTGCATGAAAATGGCCAATTTACTCACTCTGAGTTCTCAAAAAGGGTTTCTTCACCCCGGGAAGTTAATTAAATACCATTTGGAGGCATTTAATGTTCGAGCAAAAACGTCTGATTTTCGACAAAAGAGATAACACCCCCCATTACGTCATGCTTCAGAAAAGTGGAAAATGGTCCGTTTTCAAATGTTTTATTTTTGAACGTCAGTTCACATTTGTAGGTGGATCATCAGTGTTAGAGCTAAAATTAGCATGTTTAAAGTGATTTTCATGCTTCCAGGGGCTCGGGAAGTTAATTAAATACCATTTGGAGGCATTTAATGTTCGAGCAAAAACAGCTGATTTTCGACAAAAGAGATAACACCCCCCATTACGTCATGCTTCAGAAATGTGGAAAATGGTCCGTTTTCAAATGTTTTATTTTTGAACGTCAGTTCACATTTGTAGGTGGATCATCAGTGTTAGAGCTAAAATTAGGATGTTTAAAGTGATTTTCATGCTTCCAGGGGCCCAAAACACAAGATTTATGGAATGGTTAAAAGTGCATGAAAATGGCCAATTTACTCACTCTGAGTTCTCAAAAAGGGTTTCTTCACCCCGGGAAGTTAATTAAATACCATTTGGAGGCATTTAATGTTCGAGCAAAAACGGCTGATTTTCGACAAAAGAGATAACACCCCCCCATTACGTCATGCTTCAGAAATGTGGAAAATGGTCCGTTTTCAAATGTTTTATTTTTGAACGTCAGTTCACATTTGTAGGTGGATCATCAGTGTTAGAGCTAAAATTAGCATGTTTAAAGTGATTTTCATGCTTCCAGGGGCTCGGGAAGTTAATTAAATACCATTTGGAGGTATTTAATGTTCGAGCAAAAACGACTGATTTTCGACAAAAGAGATAACACCCCCCCATTACGTCATGCTTCAAAAATGTGGAAAATGGTCCGTTTTCAAATGTTTTATTTTTGAACGTCAGTTCACATTTGTAGGTGGATCATCAGTGTTAGAGCTAAAATTAGCATGTTTAAAGTGATTTTCATGCTTCCAGGGGCTCGGGAAGTTAATTAAATACCATTTGGAGGCATTTAATGTTCGAGCAAAAACGGCTGATTTTCGACAAAAGAGATAACACCCCCCCATTACGTCATGCTTCAGAAATGTGGAAAATGATCCGTTTTCAAATGTTTTATTTTTGAACGTCAGTTCACATTTGTAGGTGGATCATCAGTGTTAGAGCTAAAATTAGCATGTTTAAAGTGATTTTCATGCTTCCAGGGGCTCGGGAAGTTAATTAAATACCATTTGGAGGCATTTAATGTTCGAGCAAAAACGGCTGATTTTCGACAAAAGAGATAACACCCCCCCATTACGTCATGCTTCATAAATGTGGAAAATGGTCCGTTTTCAAATGTTTTATTTTTGAACGTCAGTTCACATTTGTAGGTGGATCATCAGTGTTAAAGCTAAAATTAGCATGTTTAAAGTGATTTTCATGCTTCCAGGGGCTCGGGAAGTTAATTAAATACCATTTGGAGGCATTTAATGTTCGAGCAAAAACGGCTGATTTTCGACAAAAGAGATAACACCCCCCCATTACGTCATGCTTCAGAAATGTGGAAAATGGTCCATTTTCAAATGTTTTATTTTTGAACGTCAGTTCACATTTGTAGGTGGATCATCAGTGTTAGAGCTAAAATTAGCATGTTTAAAGTGATTTTCATGCTTCCAGGGGCCCAAAACACAAGATTTATGGAATGGTTAAAAGTGCATGAAAATGGCCAATGTACTCACTCTGAGTTCTCAAAAAGGGTTTCTTCACCCCGGGAAGTTAATTAAATACCATTTGGAGGCATTTAATGTTCGAGCAAAAACGGCTGATTTTCGACAAAAGAGATAACACCCCCCCATTACGTCATGCTTCAGAAATGTGGAAAATGGTCCGTTTTCAAATGTTTTATTTTTGAACGTCAGTTCACATTTGTAGGTGGATCATCAGTGTTAAAGCTAAAATTAGCATGTTTAAAGTGATTTTCATGCTTCCAGGGGCTCGGGAACTTAATTAAATACCATTTGGAGGCATTTAATGTTCGAGCAAAAACGGCTGATTTTCGACAAAAGAGATAACACCCCCCCATTACGTCATGCTTCAGAAATGTGGAAAATGGTCCGTTTTCAAATGTTTTATTTTTGAACGTCAGTTCACATTTGTAGGTGGATCATCAGTGTTAGAGCTAAAATTAGCATGTTTAAAGTGATTTTCATGCTTCCAGGGGCCCAAAACACAAGATTTATGGAATGGTTAAAAGTGCATGAAAATGGCCAATTTACTCACTCTGAGTTCTCAAAAAGGGTTTCTTCACCCCGGGAAGTGAAATAAATACCATTTGTAGGCACTTAATGTTCGAGCAAAAACGGCTGATTTTCGACAAAAGAGATAACACCCCCCCATTACATCATGCTTCAGAAATGTGGAAAACGGTCCGTTTTCAAATGTTTTATTTTTGAACGTCAGTTCACATTTGTAGGTGGATCATCAGTGTTAGAGCTAAAATTAGCATGTTTAAAGTGATTTTCATGCTTCCAGGGGCTCGGGAAGTGAAATAAATACAATTTGGAGGCATTTAATGTTCGAGCAAAAACGGCTGATTTTCGACAAAAGAGAAAACACCCCCCCATTACGTCATGCTTCAGAAATGTGGAAAATGGTCCGTTTTCAAATGTTTTATTTTTGAACGTCAGTTCACATTTGTAGGTGGATCATCAGTGTTAGAGCTAAAATTAGCATGTTTAAAGTGATTTTCATGCTTCCAGGGGCTCGGGAAGTTAATTAAATACCATTTGGAGGCATTTAATGTTCGAGCAAAAACGGCTGATTTTCGACAAAAGAGATAACACCCCCCCATTACGTCATGCTTCAGAAATGTGGAAAATGGTCCGTTTTCAAATGTTTTATTTTTGAACGTCAGTTCACATTTGTAGGTGGATCATCAGTGTTAGAGCTAAAATTAGCATGTTTAAAGTGATTTTCATGCTTCCAGGGGCCCAAAACACAAGATTTATGGAATGGTTAAAAGTGCATGAAAATGGCCAATTTACTCACTCTGAGTTCTCAAAAAGGGTTTCTTCACCCCGGGAAGTTAATTAAATACCATTTGGAGGCATTTAATGTTCGAGCAAAAACGTCTGATTTTCGACAAAAGAGATAACACCCCCCATTACGTCATGCTTCAGAAATGTGGAAAATGGTCCGTTTTCAAATGTTTTATTTTTGAACGTCAGTTCACATTTGTAGGTGGATCATCAGTGTTAGAGCTAAAATTAGCATGTTTAAAGTGATTTTCATGCTTCCAGGGGCTCGGGAAGTTAATTAAATACCATTTGGAGGCATTTAATGTTCGAGCAAAAACAGCTGATTTTCGACAAAAGAGATAACACCCCCCCATTACGTCATGCTTCAGAAATGTGGAAAATGGTCCGTTTTCAAATGTTTTATTTTTGAACGTCAGTTCACATTTGTAGGAGGATCATCAGTGTTAGAGCTAAAATTAGGATGTTTAAAGTGATTTTCATGCTTCCAGGGGCCCAAAACACAAGATTTATGGAATGGTTAAAAGTGCATGAAAATGGCCAATTTACTCACTCTGAGTTCTCAAAAAGGGTTTCTTCACCCCGGGAAGTTAATTAAATACCATTTGGAGGCATTTAATGTTCGAGCAAAAACGGCTGATTTTCGACAAAAGAGATAACACCCCCCCATTACGTCATGCTTCAGAAATGTGGAAAATGGTCCGTTTTCAAATGTTTTATTTTTGAACGTCAGTTCACATTTGTAGGTGGATCATCAGTGCTAGAGCTAAAATTAGCATGTTTAAAGTGATTTTCATGCTTCCAGGGGCTCGGGAAGTTAATTAAATACCATTTGGAGGCATTTAATGTTCGAGCAAAAACGACTGATTTTCGACAAAAGAGATAACACCCCCCCATTACGTCATGCTTCAAAAATGTGGAAAATGGTCCGTTTTCAAATGTTTTATTTTTGAACGTCAGTTCACATTTGTAGGTGGATCATCAGTGTTAGAGCTAAAATTAGCATGTTTAAAGTTATTTTCATGCTTCCAGGGGCTCGGGAAGTTAATTAAATACCATTTGGAGGCATTTAATGTTCGAGCAAAAACGGCTGATTTTCGACAAAAGAGATAACACCCCCCCATTACGTCATGCTTCTGAAATGTGGAAAATGATCCGTTTTCAAATGTTTTATTTTTGAACGTCAGTTCACATTTGTAGGTGGATCATCAGTGTTAGAGCTAAAATTAGCATGTTTAAAGTGATTTTCATGCTTCCAGGGGCTCGGGAAGTTAATTAAATACCATTTGGAGGCATTTAATGTTCGAGCAAAAACGGCTGATTTTCGACAAAAGAGATAACACCCCCCCATTACGTCATGCTTCATAAATGTGGAAAATGGTCCGTTTTCAAATGTTTTATTTTTGAACGTCAGTTCACATTTGTAGGTGGATCATCAGTGTTAAAGCTAAAATTAGCATGTTTAAAGTGATTTTCATGCTTCCAGGGGCTCGGGAAGTTAATTAAATACCATTTGGAGGCATTTAATGTTCGAGCAAAAACGGCTGATTTTCGACAAAAGAGATAACACCCCCCCATTACGTCATGCTTCAGAAATGTGGAAAATGGTCCGTTTTCAAATGTTTTATTTTTGAACGTCAGTTCACATTTGTAGGTGGATCATCAGTGTTAGAGCTAAAATTAGCATGTTTAAAGTGATTTTCATGCTTCCAGGGGCCCAAAACACAAGATTTATGGAATGGTTAAAAGTGCATGAAAATGGCCAATGTACTCACTCTGAGTTCTCAAAAAGGGTTTCTTCACCCCGGGAAGTTAATTAAATACCATTTGGAGGCATTTAATGTTCGAGCAAAAACGGCTGATTTTCGACAAAAGAGATAACACCCCCCCATTACGTCATGCTTCAGAAATGTGGAAAACGGTCCGTTTTCAAATGTTTTATTTTTGAACGTCAGTTCACATTTGTAGGTGGATCATCAGTGTTAGAGCTAAAATTAGCATGTTTAAAGTGATTTTCATGCTTCCAGGGGCTCGGGAAGTGAAATAAATACCACTTGTAGGCACTTAATGTTCGAGCAAAAACGGCTGATTTTCGACAAAAGAGATAACACCCCCCCATTACGTCATGCTTCAGAAATGTGGAAAACGGTCCGTTTTCAAATGTTTTATTTTTGAACGTCAGTTCACATTTGTAGGTGGATCATCAGTGTTAAAGCTAAAATTAGCATGTTTAAAGTGATTTTCATGCTTCCAGGGGCTCGGGAAGTTAATTAAATACCATTTGGAGGCATTTAATGTTCGAGCAAAAACGGCTGATTTTCGACAAAAGAGATAACACCCCCCCATTACGTCATGCTACAGAAATGTGGAAAATGGTCCGTTTTCAAATGTTTTATTTTTGAACGTCAGTTCACATTTGTAGGTGGATCATCAGTGTTAGAGCTAAAATTAGCATGTTTAAAGTGATTTTCATGCTTCCAGGGGCCCAAAACACAAGATTTATGGAATGGTTAAAAGTGCATGAAAATGGCCAATTTACTCACTCTGAGTTCTCAAAAAGGGTTTCTTCACCCCGGGAAGTGAAATAAATACCATTTGTAGGCACTTAATGTTCGAGGAAAAACGGCTGATTTTCGACAAAAGAGATAACACCCCCCCATTACGTCATGCTTCAGAAATGTGGAAAACGGTCCGTTTTCAAATGTTTTATTTTTGAACGTCAGTTCACATTTGTAGGTGGATCATCAGTGTTAGAGCTAAAATTAGCATGTTTAAAGTGATTTTCATGCTTCCAGGGGCTCGGGAAGTGAAATAAATACAATTTGGAGGCATTTAATGTTCGAGCAAAAACGGCTGATTTTCGTCAAAAGAGAAAACACCCCCCCATTACGTCATGCTTCAGAAATGTGGAAAATGGTCCGTTTTCAAATGTTTTATTTTTGAACGTCAGTTCACATTTGTAGGTGGATCATCAGTGTTAGAGCTAAAATTAGCATGTTTAAAGTGATTTTCATGCTTCCAGGGGCTCGGGAAGTTAATTAAATACCATTTGGAGGCATTTAATGTTCGAGCAAAAACGGCTGATTTTCGACAAAAGAGATAACACCCCCCCATTACGTCATGCTTCATAAATGTGGAAAATGGTCCGTTTTCAAATGTTTTATTTTTGAACGTCAGTTCACATTTGTAGGTGGATCATCAGTGTTAAAGCTAAAATTAGCATGTTTAAAGTGATTTTCATGCTTCCAGGGGCTCGGGAAGTTAATTAAATACCATTTGGAGGCATTTAATGTTCGAGCAAAAACGGCTGATTTTCGACAAAAGAGATAACACCCCCCCATTACGTCATGCTTCAGAAATGTGGAAAATGGTCCATTTTCAAATGTTTTATTTTTGAACGTCAGTTCACATTTGTAGGTGGATCATCAGTGTTAGAGCTAAAATTAGCATGTTTAAAGTGATTTTCATGCTTCCAGGGGCCCAAAACACAAGATTTATGGAATGGTTAAAAGTGCATGAAAATGGCCAATGTACTCACTCTGAGTTCTCAAAAAGGGTTTCTTCACCCCGGGAAGTTAATTAAATACCATTTGGAGGCATTTAATGTTCGAGCAAAAACGGCTGATTTTCGACAAAAGAGATAACACCCCCCCATTACGTCATGCTTCAGAAATGTGGAAAATGGTCCGTTTTCAAATGTTTTATTTTTGAACGTCAGTTCACATTTGTAGGTGGATCATCAGTGTTAAAGCTAAAATTAGCATGTTTAAAGTGATTTTCATGCTTCCAGGGGCTCGGGAACTTAATTAAATACCATTTGGAGGCATTTAATGTTCGAGCAAAAACGGCTGATTTTCGACAAAAGAGATAACACCCCCCCCATTACGTCATGCTTCAGAAATGTGGAAAATGGTCCGTTTTCATATGTTTTATTTTTGAACGTCAGTTCACATTTGTAGGTGGATCATCAGTGTTAGAGCTAAAATTAGCATGTTTAAAGTGATTTTCATGCTTCCAGGGGCCCAAAACACAAGATTTATGGAATGGTTAAAAGTGCATGAAAATGGCCAATTTACTCACTCTGAGTTCTCAAAAAGGGTTTCTTCACCCCGGGAAGTGAAATAAATACCATTTGTAGGCACTTAATGTTCGAGCAAAAACGGCTGATTTTCGACAAAAGAGATAACACCCCCCCATTACGTCATGCTTCAGAAATGTGGAAAACGGTCCGTTTTCAAATGTTTTATTTTTGAACGTCAGTTCACATTTGTAGGTGGATCATCAGTGTTAGAGCTAAAATTAGCATGTTTAAAGTGATTTTCATGCTTCCAGGGGCTCGGGAAGTGAAATAAATACAATTTGGAGGCATTTAATGTTCGAGCAAAAACGGCTGATTTTCGACAAAAGAGAAAACACCCCCCCATTACGTCATGCTTCAGAAATGTGGAAAATGGTCCGTTTTCAAATGTTTTATTTTTGAACGTCAGTTCACATTTGTAGGTGGATCATCAGTGTTAGAGCTAAAATTAGCATGTTTAAAGTGATTTTCATGCTTCCAGGGGCTCGGGAAGTTAATTAAATACCATTTGGAGGCATTTAATGTTCGAGCAAAAACGGCTGATTTTCGACAAAAGAGATAACACCCCCCCATTACGTCATGCTTCAGAAATGTGGAAAATGGTCCGTTTTCAAATGTTTTATTTTTGAACGTCAGTTCACATTTGTAGGTGGATCATCAGTGTTAGAGCTAAAATTAGCATGTTTAAAGTGATTTTCATGCTTCCAGGGGCCCAAAACACAAGATTTATGGAATGGTTAAAAGTGCATGAAAATGGCCAATTTACTCACTCTGAGTTCTCAAAAAGGGTTTCTTCACCCCGGGAAGTTAATTAAATACCATTTGGAGGCATTTAATGTTCGAGCAAAAACGTCTGATTTTCGACAAAAGAGATAACACCCCCCATTACGTCATGCTTCAGAAATG
The DNA here is from genome assembly GCF_964263255.1 of Lissotriton vulgaris. Taxonomy (NCBI): domain Eukaryota; kingdom Metazoa; phylum Chordata; class Amphibia; order Caudata; family Salamandridae; genus Lissotriton; species Lissotriton vulgaris. Next base: position 479,084 of record NW_028248904.1, read on the forward strand.
TGGAAAATGGTCCGTTTTCAAATGTTTTATTTTTGAACGTCAGTTCACATTTGTAGGTGGATCATCAGTGTTAGAGCTAAAATTAGCATGTTTAAAGTGATTTTCATGCTTCCAGGGGCTCGGGAAGTTAATTAAATACCATTTGGAGGCATTTAATGTTCGAGCAAAAACAGCTGATTTTCGACAAAAGAGATAACACCCCCCCATTACGTCATGCTTCAGAAATGTGGAAAATGGTCCGTTTTCAAATGTTTTATTTTTGAACGTCAGTTCACATTTGTAGGAGGATCATCAGTGTTAGAGCTAAAATTAGGATGTTTAAAGTGATTTTCATGCTTCCAGGGGCCCAAAACACAAGATTTATGGAATGGTTAAAAGTGCATGAAAATGGCCAATTTACTCACTCTGAGTTCTCAAAAAGGGTTTCTTCACCCCGGGAAGTTAATTAAATACCATTTGGAGGCATTTAATGTTCGAGCAAAAACGGCTGATTTTCGACAAAAGAGATAACACCCCCCCATTACGTCATGCTTCAGAAATGTGGAAAATGGTCCGTTTTCAAATGTTTTATTTTTGAACGTCAGTTCACATTTGTAGGTGGATCATCAGTGCTAGAGCTAAAATTAGCATGTTTAAAGTGATTTTCATGCTTCCAGGGGCTCGGGAAGTTAATTAAATACCATTTGGAGGCATTTAATGTTCGAGCAAAAACGACTGATTTTCGACAAAAGAGATAACACCCCCCCATTACGTCATGCTTCAAAAATGTGGAAAATGGTCCGTTTTCAAATGTTTTATTTTTGAACGTCAGTTCACATTTGTAGGTGGATCATCAGTGTTAGAGCTAAAATTAGCATGTTTAAAGTTATTTTCATGCTTCCAGGGGCTCGGGAAGTTAATTAAATACCATTTGGAGGCATTTAATGTTCGAGCAAAAACGGCTGATTTTCGACAAAAGAGATAACACCCCCCCATTACGTCATGCTTCTGAAATGTGGAAAATGATCCGTTTTCAAATGTTTTATTTTTGAACGTCAGTTCACATTTGTAGGTGGATCATCAGTGTTAGAGCTAAAATTAGCATGTTTAAAGTGATTTTCATGCTTCCAGGGGCTCGGGAAGTTAATTAAATACCATTTGGAGGCATTTAATGTTCGAGCAAAAACGGCTGATTTTCGACAAAAGAGATAACACCCCCCCATTACGTCATGCTTCATAAATGTGGAAAATGGTCCGTTTTCAAATGTTTTATTTTTGAACGTCAGTTCACATTTGTAGGTGGATCATCAGTGTTAAAGCTAAAATTAGCATGTTTAAAGTGATTTTCATGCTTCCAGGGGCTCGGGAAGTTAATTAAATACCATTTGGAGGCATTTAATGTTCGAGCAAAAACTGCTGATTTTCGACAAAAGAGATAACACCCCCCCATTACGTCATGCTTCAGAAATGTGGAAAATGGTCCGTTTTCAAATGTTTTATTTTTGAACGTCAGTTCACATTTGTAGGTGGATCATCAGTGTTAGAGCTAAAATTAGCATGTTTAAAGTGATTTTCATGCTTCCAGGGGCCCAAAACACAAGATTTATGGAATGGTTAAAAGTGCATGAAAATGGCCAATGTACTCACTCTGAGTTCTCAAAAAGGGTTTCTTCACCCCGGGAAGTTAATTAAATACCATTTGGAGGCATTTAATGTTCGAGCAAAAACGGCTGATTTTCGACAAAAGAGATAACACCCCCCCATTACGTCATGCTTCAGAAATGTGGAAAATGGTCCGTTTTCAAATGTTTTATTTTTGAACGTCAGTTCACATTTGTAGGTGGATCATCAGTGTTAAAGCTAAAATTAGCATGTTTAAAGTGATTTTCATGCTTCCAGGGGCTCGGGAAGTTAATTAAATACCATTTGGAGGCATTTAATGTTCGAGCAAAAACGGCTGATTTTCGACAAAAGAGATAACACCCCCCCATTACGTCATGCTACAGAAATGTGGAAAATGGTCCGTTTTCAAATGTTTTATTTTTGAACGTCAGTTCACATTTGTAGGTGGATCATCAGTGTTAGAGCTAAAATTAGCATGTTTAAAGTGATTTTCATGCTTCCAGGGGCCCAAAACACAAGATTTATGGAATGGTTAAAAGTGCATGAAAATGGCCAATTTACTCACTCTGAGTTCTCAAAAAGGGTTTCTTCACCCCGGGAAGTGAAATAAATACCATTTGTAGGCACTTAATGTTCGAGGAAAAACGGCTGATTTTCGACAAAAGAGATAACACCCCCCCATTACGTCATGCTTCAGAAATGTGGAAAACGGTCCGTTTTCAAATGTTTTATTTTTGAACGTCAGTTCACATTTGTAGGTGGATCATCAGTGTTAGAGCTAAAATTAGCATGTTTAAAGTGATTTTCATGCTTCCAGGGGCTCGGGAAGTGAAATAAATACAATTTGGAGGCATTTAATGTTCGAGCAAAAACGGCTGATTTTCGACAAAAGAGAAAACACCCCCCCATTACGTCATGCTTCAGAAATGTGGAAAATGGTCCGTTTTCAAATGTTTTATTTTTGAACGTCAGTTCACATTTGTAGGTGGATCATCAGTGTTAGAGCTAAAATTAGCATGTTTAAAGTGATTTTCATGCTTCCAGGGGCTCGGGAAGTGAAATAAATACCATTTGGAGGCATTTAATGTTCGAGCAAAAACGGCTGATTTTCGACAAAAGAGATAACACCCCCCCATTACGTCATGCTTCAGAAATGTGGAAAATGGTCCGTTTTCAAATGTTTTATTTTTGAACGTCAGTTCACATTTGTAGGTGGATCATCAGTGTTAGAGCTAAAATTAGCATGTTTAAAGTGATTTTCATGCTTCCAGGGGCCCAAAACACAAGATTTATGGAATGGTTAAAAGTGCATGAAAATGGCCAATTTACTAACTCTGAGTTCTCAAAAAGGGTTTCTTCACCCCGGGAAGTGAAATAAATACCATTTGGAGGCATTTAATGTTCGAGCAAAAACGGCTGATTTTCGACAAAAGAGATAACACCCCCCCATTACGTCATGCTTCAGAAATGTGGAAAATGGTCCGTTTTCAAATGTTTTATTTTTGAACGTCAGTTCACATTTGTAGGTGGATCATCAGTGCTAGAGCTAAAATTAGCATGTTTAAAGTGATTTTCATGCTTCCAGGGGCTCGGGAAGTTAATTAAATACCATTTGGAGGCATTTAATGTTCGAGCAAAAACGACTGATTTTCGACAAAAGAGATAACACCCCCCCATTACGTCATGCTTCAAAAATGTGGAAAATGGTCCGTTTTCAAATGTTTTATTTTTGAACGTCAGTTCACATTTGTAGGTGGATCATCAGTGTTAGAGCTAAAATTAGCATGTTTAAAGTTATTTTCATGCTTCCAGGGGCTCGGGAAGTTAATTAAATACCATTTGGAGGCATTTAATGTTCGAGCAAAAACGGCTGATTTTCGACAAAAGAGATAACACCCCCCCATTACGTCATGCTTCTGAAATGTGGAAAATGATCCGTTTTCAAATGTTTTATTTTTGAACGTCAGTTCACATTTGTAGGTGGATCATCAGTGTTAGAGCTAAAATTAGCATGTTTAAAGTGATTTTCATGCTTCCAGGGGCTCGGGAAGTTAATTAAATACCATTTGGAGGCATTTAATGTTCGAGCAAAAACGGCTGATTTTCGACAAAAGAGATAACACCCCCCCATTACGTCATGCTTCATAAATGTGGAAAATGGTCCGTTTTCAAATGTTTTATTTTTGAACGTCAGTTCACATTTGTAGGTGGATCATCAGTGTTAAAGCTAAAATTAGCATGTTTAAAGTGATTTTCATGCTTCCAGGGGCTCGGGAAGTTAATTAAATACCATTTGGAGGCATTTAATGTTCGAGCAAAAACGGCTGATTTTCGACAAAAGAGATAACACCCCCCCATTACGTCATGCTTCAGAAATGTGGAAAATGGTCCGTTTTCAAATGTTTTATTTTTGAACGTCAGTTCACATTTGTAGGTGGATCATCAGTGTTAGAGCTAAAATTAGCATGTTTAAAGTGATTTTCATGCTTCCAGGGGCCCAAAACACAAGATTTATGGAATGGTTAAAAGTGCATGAAAATGGCCAATGTACTCACTCTGAGTTCTCAAAAAGGGTTTCTTCACCCCGGGAAGTTAATTAAATACCATTTGGAGGCATTTAATGTTCGAGCAAAAACGGCTGATTTTCGACAAAAGAGATAACACCCCCCCATTACGTCATGCTTCAGAAATGTGGAAAACGGTCCGTTTTCAAATGTTTTATTTTTGAACGTCAGTTCACATTTGTAGGTGGATCATCAGTGTTAGAGCTAAAATTAGCATGTTTAAAGTGATTTTCATGCTTCCAGGGGCTCGGGAAGTGAAATAAATACCACTTGTAGGCACTTAATGTTCGAGCAAAAACGGCTGATTTTCGACAAAAGAGATAACACCCCCCCATTACGTCATGCTTCAGAAATGTGGAAAACGGTCCGTTTTCAAATGTTTTATTTTTGAACGTCAGTTCACATTTGTAGGTGGATCATCAGTGTTAAAGCTAAAATTAGCATGTTTAAAGTGATTTTCATGCTTCCAGGGGCTCGGGAAGTTAATTAAATACCATTTGGAGGCATTTAATGTTCGAGCAAAAACGGCTGATTTTCGACAAAAGAGATAACACCCCCCCATTACGTCATGCTACAGAAATGTGGAAAATGGTCCGTTTTCAAATGTTTTATTTTTGAACGTCAGTTCACATTTGTAGGTGGATCATCAGTGTTAGAGCTAAAATTAGCATGTTTAAAGTGATTTTCATGCTTCCAGGGGCCCAAAACACAAGATTTATGGAATGGTTAAAAGTGCATGAAAATGGCCAATTTACTCACTCTGAGTTCTCAAAAAGGGTTTCTTCACCCCGGGAAGTGAAATAAATACCATTTGTAGGCACTTAATGTTCGAGGAAAAACGGCTGATTTTCGACAAAAGAGATAACACCCCCCCATTACGTCATGCTTCAGAAATGTGGAAAACGGTCCGTTTTCAAATGTTTTATTTTTGAACGTCAGTTCACATTTGTAGGTGGATCATCAGTGTTAGAGCTAAAATTAGCATGTTTAAAGTGATTTTCATGCTTCCAGGGGCTCGGGAAGTGAAATAAATACAATTTGGAGGCATTTAATGTTCGAGCAAAAACGGCTGATTTTCGTCAAAAGAGAAAACACCCCCCCATTACGTCATGCTTCAGAAATGTGGAAAATGGTCCGTTTTCAAATGTTTTATTTTTGAACGTCAGTTCACATTTGTAGGTGGATCATCAGTGTTAGAGCTAAAATTAGCATGTTTAAAGTGATTTTCATGCTTCCAGGGGCTCGGGAAGTTAATTAAATACCATTTGGAGGCATTTAATGTTCGAGCAAAAACGGCTGATTTTCGACAAAAGAGATAACACCCCCCCATTACGTCATGCTTCATAAATGTGGAAAATGGTCCGTTTTCAAATGTTTTATTTTTGAACGTCAGTTCACATTTGTAGGTGGATCATCAGTGTTAAAGCTAAAATTAGCATGTTTAAAGTGATTTTCATGCTTCCAGGGGCTCGGGAAGTTAATTAAATACCATTTGGAGGCATTTAATGTTCGAGCAAAAACGGCTGATTTTCGACAAAAGAGATAACACCCCCCCATTACGTCATGCTTCAGAAATGTGGAAAATGGTCCATTTTCAAATGTTTTATTTTTGAACGTCAGTTCACATTTGTAGGTGGATCATCAGTGTTAGAGCTAAAATTAGCATGTTTAAAGTGATTTTCATGCTTCCAGGGGCCCAAAACACAAGATTTATGGAATGGTTAAAAGTGCATGAAAATGGCCAATGTACTCACTCTGAGTTCTCAAAAAGGGTTTCTTCACCCCGGGAAGTTAATTAAATACCATTTGGAGGCATTTAATGTTCGAGCAAAAACGGCTGATTTTCGACAAAAGAGATAACACCCCCCCATTACGTCATGCTTCAGAAATGTGGAAAATGGTCCGTTTTCAAATGTTTTATTTTTGAACGTCAGTTCACATTTGTAGGTGGATCATCAGTGTTAAAGCTAAAATTAGCATGTTTAAAGTGATTTTCATGCTTCCAGGGGCTCGGGAACTTAATTAAATACCATTTGGAGGCATTTAATGTTCGAGCAAAAACGGCTGATTTTCGACAAAAGAGATAACACCCCCCCCATTACGTCATGCTTCAGAAATGTGGAAAATGGTCCGTTTTCAAATGTTTTATTTTTGAACGTCAGTTCACATTTGTAGGTGGATCATCAGTGTTAGAGCTAAAATTAGCATGTTTAAAGTGATTTTCATGCTTCCAGGGGCCCAAAACACAAGATTTATGGAATGGTTAAAAGTGCATGAAAATGGCCAATTTACTCACTCTGAGTTCTCAAAAAGGGTTTCTTCACCCCGGGAAGTGAAATAAATACCATTTGTAGGCACTTAATGTTCGAGCAAAAACGGCTGATTTTCGACAAAAGAGATAACACCCCCCCATTACGTCATGCTTCAGAAATGTGGAAAACGGTCCGTTTTCAAATGTTTTATTTTTGAACGTCAGTTCACATTTGTAGGTGGATCATCAGTGTTAGAGCTAAAATTAGCATGTTTAAAGTGATTTTCATGCTTCCAGGGGCTCGGGAAGTGAAATAAATACAATTTGGAGGCATTTAATGTTCGAGCAAAAACGGCTGATTTTCGACAAAAGAGAAAACACCCCCCCATTACGTCATGCTTCAGAAATGTGGAAAATGGTCCGTTTTCAAATGTTTTATTTTTGAACGTCAGTTCACATTTGTAGGTGGATCATCAGTGTTAGAGCTAAAATTAGCATGTTTAAAGTGATTTTCATGCTTCCAGGGGCTCGGGAAGTTAATTAAATACCATTTGGAGGCATTTAATGTTCGAGCAAAAACGGCTGATTTTCGACAAAAGAGATAACACCCCCCCATTACGTCATGCTTCAGAAATGTGGAAAATGGTCCGTTTTCAAATGTTTTATTTTTGAACGTCAGTTCACATTTGTAGGTGGATCATCAGTGTTAGAGCTAAAATTAGCATGTTTAAAGTGATTTTCATGCTTCCAGGGGCCCAAAACACAAGATTTATGGAATGGTTAAAAGTGCATGAAAATGGCCAATTTACTCACTCTGAGTTCTCAAAAAGGGTTTCTTCACCCCGGGAAGTTAATTAAATACCATTTGGAGGCATTTAATGTTCGAGCAAAAACGTCTGATTTTCGACAAAAGAGATAACACCCCCCATTACGTCATGCTTCAGAAATGTGGAAAATGGTCCGTTTTCAAATGTTTTATTTTTGAACGTCAGTTCACATTTGTAGGTGGATCATCAGTGTTAGAGCTAAAATTAGCATGTTTAAAGTGATTTTCATGCTTCCAGGGGCTCGGGAAGTTAATTAAATACCATTTGGAGGCATTTAATGTTCGAGCAAAAACAGCTGATTTTCGACAAAAGAGATAACACCCCCCCATTACGTCATGCTTCAGAAATGTGGAAAATGGTCCGTTTTCAAATGTTTTATTTTTGAACGTCAGTTCACATTTGTAGGAGGATCATCAGTGTTAGAGCTAAAATTAGGATGTTTAAAGTGATTTTCATGCTTCCAGGGGCCCAAAACACAAGATTTATGGAATGGTTAAAAGTGCATGAAAATGGCCAATTTACTCACTCTGAGTTCTCAAAAAGGGTTTCTTCACCCCGGGAAGTTAATTAAATACCATTTGGAGGCATTTAATGTTCGAGCAAAAACGGCTGATTTTCGACAAAAGAGATAACACCCCCCCATTACGTCATGCTTCAGAAATGTGGAAAATGGTCCGTTTTCAAATGTTTTATTTTTGAACGTCAGTTCACATTTGTAGGTGGATCATCAGTGCTAGAGCTAAAATTAGCATGTTTAAAGTGATTTTCATGCTTCCAGGGGCTCGGGAAGTTAATTAAATACCATTTGGAGGCATTTAATGTTCGAGCAAAAACGACTGATTTTCGACAAAAGAGATAACACCCCCCCATTACGTCATGCTTCAAAAATGTGGAAAATGGTCCGTTTTCAAATGTTTTATTTTTGAACGTCAGTTCACATTTGTAGGTGGATCATCAGTGTTAGAGCTAAAATTAGCATGTTTAAAGTTATTTTCATGCTTCCAGGGGCTCGGGAAGTTAATTAAATACCATTTGGAGGCATTTAATGTTCGAGCAAAAACGGCTGATTTTCGACAAAAGAGATAACACCCCCCCATTACGTCATGCTTCTGAAATGTGGAAAATGATCCGTTTTCAAATGTTTTATTTTTGAACGTCAGTTCACATTTGTAGGTGGATCATCAGTGTTAGAGCTAAAATTAGCATGTTTAAAGTGATTTTCATGCTTCCAGGGGCTCGGGAAGTTAATTAAATACCATTTGGAGGCATTTAATGTTCGAGCAAAAACGGCTGATTTTCGACAAAAGAGATAACACCCCCCCATTACGTCATGCTTCATAAATGTGGAAAATGGTCCGTTTTCAAATGTTTTATTTTTGAACGTCAGTTCACATTTGTAGGTGGATCATCAGTGTTAAAGCTAAAATTAGCATGTTTAAAGTGATTTTCATGCTTCCAGGGGCTCGGGAAGTTAATTAAATACCATTTGGAGGCATTTAATGTTCGAGCAAAAACTGCTGATTTTCGACAAAAGAGATAACACCCCCCCATTACGTCATGCTTCAGAAATGTGGAAAATGGTCCGTTTTCAAATGTTTTATTTTTGAACGTCAGTTCACATTTGTAGGTGGATCATCAGTGTTAGAGCTAAAATTAGCATGTTTAAAGTGATTTTCATGCTTCCAGGGGCCCAAAACACAAGATTTATGGAATGGTTAAAAGTGCATGAAAATGGCCAATGTACTCACTCTGAGTTCTCAAAAAGGGTTTCTTCACCCCGGGAAGTTAATTAAATACCATTTGGAGGCATTTAATGTTCGAGCAAAAACGGCTGATTTTCGACAAAAGAGATAACACCCCCCCATTACGTCATGCTTCAGAAATGTGGAAAATGGTCCGTTTTCAAATGTTTTATTTTTGAACGTCAGTTCACATTTGTAGGTGGATCATCAGTGTTAAAGCTAAAATTAGCATGTTTAAAGTGATTTTCATGCTTCCAGGGGCTCGGGAAGTTAATTAAATACCATTTGGAGGCATTTAATGTTCGAGCAAAAACGGCTGATTTTCGACAAAAGAGATAACACCCCCCCATTACGTCATGCTACAGAAATGTGGAAAATGGTCCGTTTTCAAATGTTTTATTTTTGAACGTCAGTTCACATTTGTAGGTGGATCATCAGTGTTAGAGCTAAAATTAGCATGTTTAAAGTGATTTTCATGCTTCCAGGGGCCCAAAACACAAGATTTATGGAATGGTTAAAAGTGCATGAAAATGGCCAATTTACTCACTCTGAGTTCTCAAAAAGGGTTTCTTCACCCCGGGAAGTGAAATAAATACCATTTGTAGGCACTTAATGTTCGAGGAAAAACGGCTGATTTTCGACAAAAGAGATAACACCCCCCCATTACGTCATGCTTCAGAAATGTGGAAAACGGTCCGTTTTCAAATGTTTTATTTTTGAACGTCAGTTCACATTTGTAGGTGGATCATCAGTGTTAGAGCTAAAATTAGCATGTTTAAAGTGATTTTCATGCTTCCAGGGGCTCGGGAAGTGAAATAAATACAATTTGGAGGCATTTAATGTTCGAGCAAAAACGGCTGATTTTCGACAAAAGAGAAAACACCCCCCCATTACGTCATGCTTCAGAAATGTGGAAAATGGTCCGTTTTCAAACGTTTTATTTTTGAACGTCAGTTCACATTTGTAGGTGGATCATCAGTGTTAGAGCTAAAATTAGCATGTTTAAAGTGATTTTCATGCTTCCAGGGGCTCGGGAAGTGAAATAAATACCATTTGGAGGCATTTAATGTTCGAGCAAAAACGGCTGATTTTCGACAAAAGAGATAACACCCCCCCATTACGTCATGCTTCAGAAATGTGGAAAATGGTCCGTTTTCAAATGTTTTATTTTTGAACGTCAGTTCACATTTGTAGGTGGATCATCAGTGTTAGAGCTAAAATTAGCATGTTTAAAGTGATTTTCATGCTTCCAGGGGCCCAAAACACAAGATTTATGGAATGGTTAAAAGTGCATGAAAATGGCCAATTTACTAACTCTGAGTTCTCAAAAAGGGTTTCTTCACCCCGGGAAGTGAAATAAATACCATTTGGAGGCATTTAATGTTCGAGCAAAAACGGCTGATTTTCGACAAAAGAGATAACACCCCCCCATTACGTCATGCTTCAGAAATGTGGAAAATGGTCCGTTTTCAAATGTTTTATTTTTGAACGTCAGTTCACATTTGTAGGTGGATCATCAGTGTTAGAGCTAAAATTGGCATGTTTAAAGTGATTTTCATGCTTCCAGGGGCTCGGGAAGTTAATTAAATACCATTTGGAGGCATTTAATGTTCGAGCAAAAACGGCTGATTTTCGACAAAAGAGATAACACCCCCCCATTACGTCATGCTTCAGAAATGTGGAAAATGGTCCGTTTTCAAATGTTTTATTTTTGAACGTCAGTTCACATTTGTAGGTGGATCATCAGTGTTAGAGCTAAAATTAGCATGTTTAAAGTGATTTTCATGCTTCCAGGGGCCCAAAACACAAGATTTATGGAATGGTTAAAAGTGCATGAAAATGGCCAATTTACTCACTCTGAGTTCTCAAAAAGGGTTTCTTCACCCCGGGAAGTGAAATAAATACCATTTGGAGGCATTTAATGTTCGAGCAAAAACAGCTGATTTTCGACAAAAGAGATAACACCCCCCCATTACGTCATGCTTCAGAAATGTGGAAAATGGTCCGTTTTCAAATGTTTTATTTTTGAACGTCAGTTCACATTTGTAGGTGGATCATCAGTGTTAGAGCTAAAATTAGCATGTTTAAAGTGATTTTCATGCTTCCAGGGGCCCAAAACACAAGATTTATGGAATGGTTAAAAGTGCATGAAAATGGCCAATTTACTCACTCTGAGTTCTCAAAAAGGGTTTCTTCAACCCGGGAAGTTAATTAAATACCATTTGAAGGCATTTAATGTTCGAGCAAAAACGGCTGATTTTCGACAAAAGAGATAACACCCCCCCATTACGTCATGCTTCAGAAATGTGGAAAATGGTCCGTTTTCAAATGTTTTATTTTTGAACGTCAGTTCACATTTGTAGGTGGATCATCAGTGTTAGAGCTAAAATTAGCATGTTTAAAGTGATTTTCATGCTTCCAGGGGCCCAAAACACAAGATTTATGGAATGGTTAAAAGTGCATGAAAATGGCCAATTTACTCACTCTGAGTTCTCAAAAAGGGTTTCTTCACCCCGGGAAGTTAATTAAATACCATTTGGAGGCATTTAATGTTCGAGCAAAAACGGCTGATTTTCGACAAAAGAGATAACACCCCCCCATTATGTCATGCTTCAGAAATGTGGAAAATGGTCCGTTTTCAAATGTTTTATTTTTGAACGTCAGTTCACATTTGTAGGTGGATCATCAGTGTTAGAGCTAAAATTAGCATGTTTAAAGTGATTTTCATGCTTCCAGGGGCTCGGGAAGTTAATTAAATACCATTTGGAGGCATTTAATGTTCGAGCAAAAACGGCTGATTTTCGACAAAAGAGATAACACCCCCCCATTACGTCATGCTTCAGAAATGTGGAAAATGGTCCGTTTTCAAATGTTTTATTTTTGAACGTCAGTTCACATTTGTAGGTGGATCATCAGTGTTAGAGCTAAAATTAGCATGTTTAAAGTGATTTTCATGCTTCCAGGGGCTCGGGAAGTTAATTAAATACCATTTGGAGGCATTTAATGTTCGAGCAAAAACGGCTGATTTTCGACAAAAGAGATAACACCCCCCCATTACGTCATGCTTCAGAAATGTGGAAAATGGTCCGTTTTCAAATGTTTTATTTTTGAACGTCAGTTCACATTTGTAGGTGGATCATCAGTGTTAGAGCTAAAATTAGCATGTTTAAAGTGATTTTCATGCTTCCAGGGGCTCGGGAAGTTAATTAAATACCATTTGGAGGCATTTAATGTTCGAGCAAAAACGGCTGATTTTCGACAAAAGAGATAACACCCCCCCATTACGTCATGCTTCAGAAATGTGGAAAATGATCTGTTTTCAGAAGTTTTATTTTTGAACGTCAGTTCACATTTGTAGGTGGATCATCAGTGTTAGAGCTAAAATTAGCATGTTTAAAGTGATTTTCATGCTTCCAGGGGCTCGGGAAGTTAATTAAATACCATTTGGAGGCATTTAATGTTCGAGCAAAAACGGCTGATTTTCGACAAAAGAGATAACACCCCCCCATTACGTCATGCTTCATAAATGTGGAAAATGGTCCGTTTTCAAATGTTTTATTTTTGAACGTCAGTTCACATTTGTAGGTGGATCATCAGTGTTAAAGCTAAAATTAGCATGTTTAAAGTGATTTTCATGCTTCCAGGGGCTCGGGAAGTTAATTAAATACCATTTGGAGGCATTTAATGTTCGAGCAAAAACGGCTGATTTTCGACAAAAGAGATAACACCCCCCCATTACGTCATGCTTCAGAAATGTGGAAAATGATCCGTTTTCAAATGTTTTATTTTTGAACGTCAGTTCACATTTGTAGGTGGATCATCAGTGTTAGAGCTAAAATTAGCATGTTTAAAGTGATTTTCATGCTTCCAGGGGCTCGGGAAGTTAATTAAATACCATTTGGAGGCATTTAATGTTCGAGCAAAAACGGCTGATTTTCGACAAAAGAGATAACACCCCCCCATTACGTCATGCTTCAGAAATGTGGAAAATGGTCCGTTTTCAAATGTTTTATTTTTGAACGTCAGTTCACATTTGTAGGTGGATCATCAGTGTTAGAGCTAAAATTAGCATGTTTAAAGTGATTTTCATGCTTCCAGGGGCCCAAAACACAAGATTTATGGAATGGTTAAAAGTGCATGAAAATGGCCAATTTACTAACTCTGAGTTCTCAAAAAGGGTTTCTTCACCCCGGGAAGTGAAATAAATACCATTTGGAGGCATTTAATGTTCGAGCAAAAACGGCTGATTTTCGACAAAAGAGATAACACCCCCCCATTACGTCATGCTTCAGAAATGTGGAAAATGGTCCGTTTTCAAATGTTTTATTTTTGAACGTCAGTTCACATTTGTAGGTGGATCATCAGTGTTAGAGCTAAAATTAGCATGTTTAAAGTGATTTTCATGCTTCCAGGGGCTCGGGAAGTTAATTAAATACCATTTGGAGGCATTTAATGTTCGAGCAAAAACGGCTGATTTTCGACAAAAGAGATAACACCCCCCCATTACGTCATGCTTCAGAAATGTGGAAAATGGTCCGTTTTCAAATGTTTTATTTTTGAACGTCAGTTCACATTTGTAGGTGGATCATCAGTGTTAGAGCTAAAATTAGCATGTTTAAAGTGATTTTCATGCTTCCAGGGGCCCAAAACACAAGATTTAAGGAATGGTTAAAAGTGCATGAAAATGGCCAATTTACTCACTCTGAGTTCTCAAAAAGGGTTTCTTCACCCCGGGAAGTGAAATAAATACCATTTGGAGGCATTTAATGTTCGAGCAAAAACAGCTGATTTTCGACAAAAGAGATAACACCCCCCCATTACGTCATGCTTCAGAAATGTGGAAAATGGTCCGTTTTCAAATGTTTTATTTTTGAACGTCAGTTCACATTTGTAGGTGGATCATCAGTGTTAGAGCTAAAATTAGCATGTTTAAAGTGATTTTCATGCTTCCAGGGGCCCAAAACACAAGATTTATGGAATGGTTAAAAGTGCATGAAAATGGCCAATTTACTCACTCTGAGTTCTCAAAAAGGGTTTCTTCAACCCGGGAAGTTAATTAAATACCATTTGGAGGCATTTAATGTTCGAGCAAAAACGGCTGATTTTCGACAAAAGAGATAACACCCCCCCATTACGTCATGCTTCAGAAATGTGGAAAATGGTCCGTTTTCAAATGTTTTATTTTTGAACGTCAGTTCACATTTGTAGGTGGATCATCAGTGTTAAAGCTAAAATTAGCATGTTTAAAGTGATTTTCATGCTTCCAGGGGCTCGGGAAGTTAATTAAATACCATTTGGAGGCATTTAATGTTCGAGCAAAAACGGCTGATTTTCGACAAAAGAGATAACACCCCCCCATTACGTCATGCTACAGAAATGTGGAAAATGGTCCGTTTTCAAATGTTTTATTTTTGAACGTCAGTTCACATTTGTAGGTGGATCATCAGTGTTAGAGCTAAAATTAGCATGTTTAAAGTGATTTTCATGCTTCCAGGGGCCCAAAACACAAGATTTATGGAATGGTTAAAAGTGCATGAAAATGGCCAATTTACTCACTCTGAGTTCTCAAAAAGGGTTTCTTCACCCCGGGAAGTGAAATAAATACCATTTGTAGGCACTTAATGTTCGAGGAAAAACGGCTGATTTTCGACAAAAGAGATAACACCCCCCCATTACGTCATGCTTCAGAAATGTGGAAAACGGTCCGTTTTCAAATGTTTTATTTTTGAACGTCAGTTCACATTTGTAGGTGGATCATCAGTGTTAGAGCTAAAATTAGCATGTTTAAAGTGATTTTCATGCTTCCAGGGGCTCGGGAAGTGAAATAAATACAATTTGGAGGCATTTAATGTTCGAGCAAAAACGGCTGATTTTCGACAAAAGAGAAAACACCCCCCCATTACGTCATGCTTCAGAAATGTGGAAAATGGTCCGTTTTCAAATGTTTTATTTTTGAACGTCAGTTCACATTTGTAGGTGGATCATCAGTGTTAGAGCTAAAATTAGCATGTTTAAAGTGATTTTCATGCTTCCAGGGGCTCGGGAAGTGAAATAAATACCATTTGGAGGCATTTAATGTTCGAGCAAAAACGGCTGATTTTCGACAAAAGAGATAACACCCCCCCATTACGTCATGCTTCAGAAATGTGGAAAATGGTCCGTTTTCAAATGTTTTATTTTTGAACGTCAGTTCACATTTGTAGGTGGATCATCAGTGTTAGAGCTAAAATTAGCATGTTTAAAGTGATTTTCATGCTTCCAGGGGCCCAAAACACAAGATTTATGGAATGGTTAAAAGTGCATGAAAATGGCCAATTTACTAACTCTGAGTTCTCAAAAAGGGTTTCTTCACCCCGGGAAGTGAAATAAATACCATTTGGAGGCATTTAATGTTCGAGCAAAAACGGCTGATTTTCGACAAAAGAGATAACACCCCCCCATTACGTCATGCTTCAGAAATGTGGAAAATGGTCCGTTTTCAAATGTTTTATTTTTGAACGTCAGTTCACATTTGTAGGTGGATCATCAGTGTTAGAGCTAAAATTGGCATGTTTAAAGTGATTTTCATGCTTCCAGGGGCTCGGGAAGTTAATTAAATACCATTTGGAGGCATTTAATGTTCGAGCAAAAACGGCTGATTTTCGACAAAAGAGATAACACCCCCCCATTACGTCATGCTTCAGAAATGTGGAAAATGGTCCGTTTTCAAATGTTTTATTTTTGAACGTCAGTTCACATTTGTAGGTGGATCATCAGTGTTAGAGCTAAAATTAGCATGTTTAAAGTGATTTTCATGCTTCCAGGGGCCCAAAACACAAGATTTATGGAATGGTTAAAAGTGCATGAAAATGGCCAATTTATTCACTCTGAGTTCTCAAAAAGGGTTTCTTCACCCCGGGAAGTGAAATAAATACCATTTGGAGGCATTTAATGTTCGAGCAAAAACAGCTGATTTTCGACAAAAGAGATAACACCCCCCCATTACGTCATGCTTCAGAAATGTGGAAAATGGTCCGTTTTCAAATGTTTTATTTTTGAACGTCAGTTCACATTTGTAGGTGGATCATCAGTGTTAGAGCTAAAATTAGCATGTTTAAAGTGATTTTCATGCTTCCAGGGGCCCAAAACACAAGATTTATGGAATGGTTAAAAGTGCATGAAAATGGCCAATTTACTCACTCTGAGTTCTCAAAAAGGGTTTCTTCAACCCGGGAAGTTAATTAAATACCATTTGAAGGCATTTAATGTTCGAGCAAAAACGGCTGATTTTCGACAAAAGAGATAACACCCCCCCATTACGTCATGCTTCAGAAATGTGGAAAATGGTCCGTTTTCAAATGTTTTATTTTTGAACGTCAGTTCACATTTGTAGGTGGATCATCAGTGTTAGAGCTAAAATTAGCATGTTTAAAGTGATTTTCATGCTTCCAGGGGCCCAAAACACAAGATTTATGGAATGGTTAAAAGTGCATGAAAATGGCCAATTTACTCACTCTGAGTTCTCAAAAAGGGTTTCTTCACCCCGGGAAGTTAATTAAATACCATTTGGAGGCATTTAATGTTCGAGCAAAAACGGCTGATTTTCGACAAAAGAGATAACACCCCCCCATTATGTCATGCTTCAGAAATGTGGAAAATGGTCCGTTTTCAAATGTTTTATTTTTGAACGTCAGTTCACATTTGTAGGTGGATCATCAGTGTTAGAGCTAAAATTAGCATGTTTAAAGTGATTTTCATGCTTCCAGGGGCTCGGGAAGTTAATTAAATACCATTTGGAGGCATTTAATGTTCGAGCAAAAACGGCTGATTTTCGACAAAAGAGATAACACCCCCCCATTACGTCATGCTTCAGAAATGTGGAAAATGGTCCGTTTTCAAATGTTTTATTTTTGAACGTCAGTTCACATTTGTAGGTGGATCATCAGTGTTAGAGCTAAAATTAGCATGTTTAAAGTGATTTTCATGCTTCCAGGGGCTCGGGAAGTTAATTAAATACCATTTGGAGGCATTTAATGTTCGAGCAAAAACGGCTGATTTTCGACAAAAGAGATAACACCCCCCCATTACGTCATGCTTCAGAAATGTGGAAAATGGTCCGTTTTCAAATGTTTTATTTTTGAACGTCAGTTCACATTTGTAGGTGGATCATCAGTGTTAGAGCTAAAATTAGCATGTTTAAAGTGATTTTCATGCTTCCAGGGGCTCGGGAAGTTAATTAAATACCATTTGGAGGCATTTAATGTTCGAGCAAAAACGGCTGATTTTCGACAAAAGAGATAACACCCCCCCATTACGTCATGCTTCAGAAATGTGGAAAATGATCTGTTTTCAGAAGTTTTATTTTTGAACGTCAGTTCACATTTGTAGGTGGATCATCAGTGTTAGAGCTAAAATTAGCATGTTTAAAGTGATTTTCATGCTTCCAGGGGCTCGGGAAGTTAATTAAATACCATTTGGAGGCATTTAATGTTCGAGCAAAAACGGCTGATTTTCGACAAAAGAGATAACACCCCCCCATTACGTCATGCTTCATAAATGTGGAAAATGGTCCGTTTTCAAATGTTTTATTTTTGAACGTCAGTTCACATTTGTAGGTGGATCATCAGTGTTAAAGCTAAAATTAGCATGTTTAAAGTGATTTTCATGCTTCCAGGGGCTCGGGAAGTTAATTAAATACCATTTGGAGGCATTTAATGTTCGAGCAAAAACGGCTGATTTTCGACAAAAGAGATAACACCCCCCCATTACGTCATGCTTCAGAAATGTGGAAAATGATCCGTTTTCAAATGTTTTATTTTTGAACGTCAGTTCACATTTGTAGGTGGATCATCAGTGTTAGAGCTAAAATTAGCATGTTTAAAGTGATTTTCATGCTTCCAGGGGCTCGGGAAGTTAATTAAATACCATTTGGAGGCATTTAATGTTCGAGCAAAAACGGCTGATTTTCGACAAAAGAGATAACACCCCCCCATTACGTCATGCTTCAGAAATGTGGAAAATGGTCCGTTTTCAAATGTTTTATTTTTGAACGTCAGTTCACATTTGTAGGTGGATCATCAGTGTTAGAGCTAAAATTAGCATGTTTAAAGTGATTTTCATGCTTCCAGGGGCCCAAAACACAAGATTTATGGAATGGTTAAAAGTGCATGAAAATGGCCAATTTACTAACTCTGAGTTCTCAAAAAGGGTTTCTTCACCCCGGGAAGTGAAATAAATACCATTTGGAGGCATTTAATGTTCGAGCAAAAACGGCTGATTTTCGACAAAAGAGATAACACCCCCCCATTACGTCATGCTTCAGAAATGTGGAAAATGGTCCGTTTTCAAATGTTTTATTTTTGAACGTCAGTTCACATTTGTAGGTGGATCATCAGTGTTAGAGCTAAAATTAGCATGTTTAAAGTGATTTTCATGCTTCCAGGGGCTCGGGAAGTTAATTAAATACCATTTGGAGGCATTTAATGTTCGAGCAAAAACGGCTGATTTTCGACAAAAGAGATAACACCCCCCCATTACGTCATGCTTCAGAAATGTGGAAAATGGTCCGTTTTCAAATGTTTTATTTTTGAACGTCAGTTCACATTTGTAGGTGGATCATCAGTGTTAGAGCTAAAATTAGCATGTTTAAAGTGATTTTCATGCTTCCAGGGGCCCAAAACACAAGATTTAAGGAATGGTTAAAAGTGCATGAAAATGGCCAATTTACTCACTCTGAGTTCTCAAAAAGGGTTTCTTCACCCCGGGAAGTGAAATAAATACCATTTGGAGGCATTTAATGTTCGAGCAAAAACAGCTGATTTTCGACAAAAGAGATAACACCCCCCCATTACGTCATGCTTCAGAAATGTGGAAAATGGTCCGTTTTCAAATGTTTTATTTTTGAACGTCAGTTCACATTTGTAGGTGGATCATCAGTGTTAGAGCTAAAATTAGCATGTTTAAAGTGATTTTCATGCTTCCAGGGGCCCAAAACACAAGATTTATGGAATGGTTAAAAGTGCATGAAAATGGCCAATTTACTCACTCTGAGTTCTCAAAAAGGGTTTCTTCAACCCGGGAAGTTAATTAAATACCATTTGGAGGCATTTAATGTTCGAGCAAAAACGGCTGATTTTCGACAAAAGAGATAACACCCCCCCATTACGTCATGCTTCAGAAATGTGGAAAATGGTCCGTTTTCAAATGTTTTATTTTTGAACGTCAGTTCACATTTGTAGGTGGATCATCAGTGTTAGAGCTAAAATTAGCATGTTTAAAGTGATTTTCATGCTTCCAGGGGCCCAAAACACAAGATTTATGGAATGGTTAAAAGTGCATGAAAATGGCCAATTTACTCACTCTGAGTTCTCAAAAAGGGTTTCTTCACCCCGGGAAGTTAATTAAATACCATTTGGAGGCATTTAATGTTCGAGCAAAAACGGCTGATTTTCGACAAAAGAGATAACACCCCCCCATTATGTCATGCTTCAGAAATGTGGAAAATGGTCCGTTTTCAAATGTTTTATTTTTGAACGTCAGTTCACATTTGTAGGTGGATCATCAGTGTTAGAGCTAAAATTAGCATGTTTAAAGTGATTTTCATGCTTCCAGGGGCTCGGGAAGTTAATTAAATACCATTTGGAGGCATTTAATGTTCGAGCAAAAACGGCTGATTTTCGACAAAAGAGATAACACCCCTCCATTACGTCATGCTTCAGAAATGTGGAAAATGGTCCGTTTTCAAATGTTTTATTTTTGAACGTCAGTTCACATTTGTAGGTGGATCATCAGTGTTAGAGCTAAAATTAGCATGTTTAAAGTGATTTTCATGCTTCCAGGGGCTCGGGAAGTTAATTAAATACCATTTGGAGGCATTTAATGTTCGAGCAAAAACGGCTGATTTTCGACAAAAGAGATAACACCCCCCCATTACGTCATGCTTCAGAAATGTGGAAAATGGTCCGTTTTCAAATGTTTTATTTTTGAACGTCAGTTCACATTTGTAGGTGGATCATCAGTGTTAGAGCTAAAATTAGCATGTTTAAAGTGATTTTCATGCTTCCAGGGGCTCGGGAAGTTAATTAAATACCATTTGGAGGCATTTAATGTTCGAGCAAAAACGGCTGATTTTCGACAAAAGAGATAACACCCCCCCATTACGTCATGCTTCATAAATGTGGAAAATGGTCCGTTTTCAAATGTTTTATTTTTGAACGTCAGTTCACATTTGTAGGTGGATCATCAGTGTTAAAGCTAAAATTAGCATGTTTAAAGTGATTTTCATGCTTCCAGGGGCTCGGGAAGTTAATTAAATACCATTTGGAGGCATTTAATGTTCGAGCAAAAACGGCTGATTTTCGACAAAAGAGATAACACCCCCCCATTACGTCATGCTTCAGAAATGTGGAAAATGGTCCGTTTTCAAATGTTTTATTTTTGAACGTCAGTTCACATTTGTAGGTGGATCATCAGTGTTAGAGCTAAAATTAGCATGTTTAAAGTGATTTTCATGCTTCCAGGGGCCCAAAACACAAGATTTATGGAATGGTTAAAAGTGCATGAAAATGGCCAATTTACTCACTCTGAGTTCTCAAAAAGGGTTTCTTCACCCCGGGAAGTTAATTAAATACCATTTGGAGGCATTTAATGTTCGAGCAAAAACGGCTGATTTTCGACAAAAGAGATAACACCCCCCCATTACGTCATGCTTCAGAAATGTGGAAAATGGTCCGTTTTCAAATGTTTTATTTTTGAACGTCAGTTCACATTTGTAGGTGGATCATCAGTGTTAGAGCTAAAATTAGCATGTTTAAAGTGATTTTCATGCTTCCAGGGGCCCAAAACACAAGATTTATGGAATGGTTAAAAGTGCATGAAAATGGCCAATTTACTCACTCTGAGTTCTCAAAAAGGGTTTCTTCAACCCGGGAAGTTAATTAAATACCATTTGGAGGCATTTAATGTTCGAGCAAAAACGGCTGATTTTCGACAAAAGAAATAACACCCCCCCATTACGTCATGCTTCAGAAATGTGGAAAATGGTCCGTTTTCAAATGTTTTATTTTTGAACGTCAGTTCACATTTGTAGGTGGATCATCAGTGTTAGAGCTAAAATTAGCATGTTTAAAGTGATTTTCATGCTTCCAGGGGCCCAAAACACAAGATTTATGGAATGGTTAAAAGTGCATGAAAATGGCCAATTTACTCACTCTGAGTTCTCAAAAAGGGTTTCTTCACCCCGGGAAGTTAATTAAATACCATTTGGAGGCATTTAATGTTCGAGCAAAAACGGCTGATTTTCGACAAAAGAGATAACACCCCCCCATTATGTCATGCTTCAGAAATGTGGAAAATGGTCCGTTTTCAAATGTTTTATTTTTGAACGTCAGTTCACATTTGTAGGTGGATCATCAGTGTTAGAGCTAAAATTAGCATGTTTAAAGTGATTTTCATGCTTCCAGGGGCTCGGGAAGTTAATTAAATACCATTTGGAGGCATTTAATGTTCGAGCAAAAACGGCTGATTTTCGACAAAAGAGATAACACCCCCCCATTACGTCATGCTTCAGAAATGTGGAAAATGGTCCGTTTTCAAATGTTTTATTTTTGAACGTCAGTTCACATTTGTAGGTGGATCATCAGTGTTAGAGCTAAAATTAGCATGTTTAAAGTGATTTTCATGCTTCCAGGGGCTCGGGAAGTTAATTAAATACCATTTGGAGGCATTTAATGTTCGAGCAAAAACGGCTGATTTTCGACAAAAGAGATAACACCCCCCCATTACGTCATGCTTCAGAAATGTGGAAAATGGTCCGTTTTCAAATGTTTTATTTTTGAACGTCAGTTCACATTTGTAGGTGGATCATCAGTGTTAGAGCTAAAATTAGCATGTTTAAAGTGATTTTCATGCTTCCAGGGGCTCGGGAAGTTAATTAAATACCATTTGGAGGCATTTAATGTTCGAGCAAAAACGGCTGATTTTCGACAAAAGAGATAACACCCCCCCATTACGTCATGCTTCATAAATGTGGAAAATGGTCCGTTTTCAAATGTTTTATTTTTGAACGTCAGTTCACATTTGTAGGTGGATCATCAGTGTTAAAGCTAAAATTAGCATGTTTAAAGTGATTTTCATGCTTCCAGGGGCTCGGGAAGTTAATTAAATACCATTTGGAGGCATTTAATGTTCGAGCAAAAACGGCTGATTTTCGACAAAAGAGATAACACCCCCCCATTACGTCATGCTTCAGAAATGTGGAAAATGGTCCGTTTTCAAATGTTTTATTTTTGAACGTCAGTTCACATTTGTAGGTGGATCATCAGTGTTAGAGCTAAAATTAGCATGTTTAAAGTGATTTTCATGCTTCCAGGGGCCCAAAACACAAGATTTATGGAATGGTTAAAAGTGCATGAAAATGGCCAATTTACTCACTCTGAGTTCTCAAAAAGGGTTTCTTCACCCCGGGAAGTTAATTAAATACCATTTGGAGGCATTTAATGTTCGAGCAAAAACGGCTGATTTTCGACAAAAGAGATAACACCCCCCCATTACGTCATGCTTCAGAAATGTGGAAAATGGTCCGTTTTCAAATGTTTTATTTTAGAACGTCAGTTCACATTTGTAGGTGGATCATCAGTGTTAGAGCTAAAATTAGCATGTTTAAAGTGATTTTCATGCTTCCAGGGGCTTGGGAAGTTAATTAAATACCATTTGGAGGCATTTAATGTTCGAGCAAAAACGGCTGATTTTCGACAAAAGAGATAACACCCCCCCATTACGTCATGCTTCAGAAATGTGGAAAATGGTCCATTTTCAAATGTTTTATTTTTGAACGTCAGTTCACATTTGTAGGTGGATCATCAGTGTTAGAGCTAAAATTAGCATGTTTAAAGTGATTTTCATGCTTCCAGGGGCCCAAAACACAAGATTTATGGAATGGTTAAAAGTGCATGAAAATGGCCAATTTACTCACTCTGAGTTCTCAAAAAGGGTTTCTTCACCCCGGGAAGTGAAATAAATACCATTTGTAGGCACTTAATGTTCGAGCAAAAACGGCTGATTTTCGACAAAAGAGATAACACCCCCCCATTACGTCATGCTTCAGAAATGTGGAAAACGGTCCGTTTTCAAATGTTTTATTTTTGAACGTCAGTTCACATTTGTAGGTGGATCATCAGTGTTAGAGCTAAAATTAGCATGTTTAAAGTGATTTTCATGCTTCCAGGGGCTCGGGAAGTGAAATAAATACAATTTGGAGGCATTTAATGTTCGAGCAAAAACGGCTGATTTTCGACAAAAGAGAAAACACCCCCCCATTACGTCATGCTTCAGAAATGTGGAAAATGGTCCGTTTTCAAATGTTTTATTTTTGAACGTCAGTTCACATTTGTAGGTGGATCATCAGTGTTAGAGCTAAAATTAGCATGTTTAAAGTGATTTTCATGCTTCCAGGGGCTCGGGAAGTGAAATAAATACCATTTGGAGGCATTTATTGTTCGAGCAAAAACGGCTGATTTTCGACAAAAGAGATAACACCCCCCCATTACGTCATGCTTCAGAAATGTGGAAAATGGTCCGTTTTCAAATGTTTTATTTTTGAACGTCAGTTCACATTTGTAGGTGGATCATCAGTGTTAGAGCTAAAATTAGCATGTTTAAAGTGATTTTCATGCTTCCAGGGGCCCAAAACACAAGATTTATGGAATGGTTAAAAGTGCATGAAAATGGCCAATTTACTCACTCTGAGTTCTCAAAAAGGGTTTCTTCACCCCGGGAAGTGAAATAAATACCATTTGGAGGCATTTAATGTTCGAGCAAAAACAGCTGATTTTCGACAAAAGAGATAACACCCCCCCATTACGTCATGCTTCAGAAATGTGGAAAATGGTCCGTTTTCAAATGTTTTATTTTTGAACGTCAGTTCACATTTGTAGGTGGATCATCAGTGTTAGAGCTAAAATTAGCATGTTTAAAGTGATTTTCATGCTTCCAGGGGCCCAAAACACAAGATTTATGGAATGGTTAAAAGTGCATGAAAATGGCCAATTTACTCACTCTGAGTTCTCAAAAAGGGTTTCTTCAACCCGGGAAGTTAATTAAATACCATTTAGAGGCATTTAATGTTCGAGCAAAAACGGCTGATTTTCGACAAAAGAGATAACACCCCCCCATTACGTCATGCTTCAGAAATGTGGAAAATGGTCCGTTTTCAAATGTTTTATTTTTGAACGTCAGTTCACATTTGTAGGTGGATCATCAGTGTTAGAGCTAAAATTAGCATGTTTAAAGTGATTTTCATGCTTCCAGGGGCCCAAAACACAAGATTTATGGAATGGTTAAAAGTGCATGAAAATGGCCAATTTACTCACTCTGAGTTCTCAAAAAGGGTTTCTTCACCCCGGGAAGTTAATTAAATACCATTTGGAGGCATTTAATGTTCGAGCAAAAACGGCTGATTTTCGACAAAAGAGATAACACCCCCCCATTATGTCATGCTTCAGAAATGTGGAAAATGGTCCGTTTTCAAATGTTTTATTTTTGAACGTCAGTTCACATTTGTAGGTGGATCATCAGTGTTAGAGCTAAAATTAGCATGTTTAAAGTGATTTTCATGCTTCCAGGGGCTCGGGAAGTTAATTAAATACCATTTGGAGGCATTTAATGTTCGAGCAAAAACGGCTGATTTTCGACAAAAGAGATAACACCCCCCCATTACGTCATGCTTCAGAAATGTGGAAAATGGTCCGTTTTCAAATGTTTTATTTTTGAACGTCAGTTCACATTTGTAGGTGTATCATCAGTGTTAGAGCTAAAATTAGCATGTTTAAAGTGATTTTCATGCTTCCAGGGGCCCAAAACACAAGATTTATGGAATGGTTAAAAGTGCATGAAAATGGCCAATTTACTCACTCTGAGTTCTCAAAAAGGGTTTCTTCACCCCGGGAAGTTAATTAAATACCATTTGGAGGCATTTAATGTTCGAGCAAAAACGGCTGATTTTCGACAAAAGAGATAACACCCCCCCATTACGTCATGCTTCAGAAATGTGGAAAATGGTCCGTTTTCAAATGTTTTATTTTTGAACGTCAGTTCACATTTGTAGGTGGATCATCAGTGTTATAGCTAAAATTAGCATGTTTAAAGTGATTTTCATGCTTCCAGGGGCTCGGGAAGTTAATTAAATACCATTTGGAGGCATTTAATGTTCGAGCAAAAACGGCTGATTTTCGACAAAAGAGATAACACCCCCCCATTACGTCATGCTTCAGAAATGTGGAAAATGGTCCGTTTTCAAATGTTTTATTTTTGAACGTCAGTTCACATTTGTAGGTGGATCATCAGTGTTAGAGCTAAAATTAGCATGTTTAAAGTGATTTTCATGCTTCCAGGGGACCAAAACACAAGATTTATGGAATGGTTAAAAGTGCATGAAAATGGCCAATTTACTCACTCTGAGTTCTCAAAAAGGGTTTCTTCACCCCGGGAAGTTAATTAAATACCATTTGGAGGCATTTAATGTTCGAGCAAAAACGGCTGATTTTCGACAAAAGAGATAACACCCCCCCATTACGTCATGCTTCAGAAATGTGGAAAATGGTCCGTTTTCAAATGTTTTATTTTTGAACGTCAGTTCACATTTGTAGGTGGATCATCAGTGTTAGAGCTAAAATTAGCATGTTTAAAGTGATTTTTATGCTTCCAGGGGCTCGGGAAGTTAATTAAATACCATTTGGAGGCATTTAATGTTCGAGCAAAAACGGCTGATTTTCGACAAAAGAGATAACACCCCCCCATTACGTCATGCTTCAGAAATGTGGAAAATGGTCCGTTTTCAAATGCTTTATTTTTGAACGTCAGTTCACATTTGTAGGTGGATCATCAGTGTTAGAGCTAAAATTAGCATGTTTAAAGTGATTTTCATGCTTCCAGGGGCTCGGGAAGTTAATTAAATACCATTTGGAGGCATTTAATGTTCGAGCAAAAACGGCTGATTTTCGACAAAAGAGATAACACCCCCCCATTACGTCATGCTTCAGAAATGTGGAAAATGGTCCGTTTTCAAATGTTTTATTTTTGAACGTCAGTTCACATTTGTAGGTGGATCATCAGTGTTAGAGCTAAAATTAGCATGTTTAAAGTGATTTTCATGCTTCCAGGGGCCCAAAACACAAGATTTATGGAATGGTTAAAAGTGCATGAAAATGGCCAATTTACTCACTCTGAGTTCTCAAAAAGGGTTTCTTCAACCCGGGAAGTTAATTAAATACCATTTGGAGGCATTTAATGTTCGAGCAAAAACGGCTGATTTTCGACAAAAGAGATAACACCCCCCCATTACGTCATGCTTCAGAAATGTGGAAAATGGTCCGTTTTCAAATGTTTTATTTTTGAACGTCAGTTCACATTTGTAGGTGGATCATCAGTGTTAGAGCTAAAATTAGCATGTTTAAAGTGATTGTCATGCTTCCAGGGGCTCGGGAAGTTAATTAAATACCATTTGTAGGCATTTAATGTTCGAGCAAAAACGGCTGATTTTCGACAAAAGAGATAACACCCCCCCATTACGTCATGCTTCAGAAATGTGGAAAATGGTCCGTTTTCAAATGTTTTATTTTTGAACGTCAGTTCACATTTGTAGGTGGATCATCAGTGTTAGAGCTAAAATTAGCATGTTTAAAGTGATTTTCATGCTTCCAGGGGCTCGGGAAGTGAAATAAATACCATTTGGAGGCATTTAATGTTCGAGCAAAAACGGCTGATTTTCGACAAAAGAGATAACACCCCCCCCATTACGTCATGCTTCAGAAATGTGGAAAATGGTCCGTTTTCAAATGTTTTATTTTTGAACGTCAGTTCACATTTGTAGGTGGATCATAAGTGTTAGAGCTAAAATTAGCATGTTTAAAGTGATTTTCATGCTTCCAGGGGCTCGGGAAGTTAATTAAATACCATTTGGAGGCATTTAATGTTCGAGCAAAAACGGCTGATTTTCGACAAAAGAGATAACACCCCCCCCCATTACGTCATGCTTCAGAAATGTGGAAAATGGTCCGTTTTCAAATGTTTTATTTTTGAACGTCAGTTCACATTTGTAGGTGGATCATCAGTGTTAGAGCTAAAATTAGCATGTTTAAAGTGATTTTCATGCTTCCAGGGGCCCAAAACACAAGATTTATGGAATGGTTAAAAGTGCATGAAAATGGCCAATTTACTCACTCTGAGTTCTCAAAAAGGGTTTCTTCACCCCGGGAAGTTAATTAAATACCATTTGGAGGCATTTAATGTTCGAGCAAAAACGGCTGATTTTCGACAAAAGAGATAACACCCCCCCATTACGTCATGCTTCAGAAATGTGGAAAATGGTCCGTTTTCAAATGTTTTATTTTTG
The DNA here is from genome assembly GCF_964263255.1 of Lissotriton vulgaris. Lineage (NCBI taxonomy): Eukaryota > Metazoa > Chordata > Amphibia > Caudata > Salamandridae > Lissotriton > Lissotriton vulgaris. The sequence goes on from NW_028248904.1 coordinate 506,437, forward strand.
AACGTCAGTTCACATTTGTAGGTGGATCATCAGTGTTAGAGCTAAAATTAGCATGTTTAAAGTGATTTTCATGCTTCCAGGGGCTCGGTAAGTGAAATAAATACCATTTGGAGGCATTTAATGTTCGAGCAAAAACGGCTGATTTTCGACAAAAGAGATAACACCCCCCCATTACGTCATGCTTCAGAAATGTGGAAAATGGTCCGTTTTCAAATGTTTTATTTTTGAACGTCAGTTCACATTTGTAGGTGGATCATCAGTGTTAGAGCTAAAATTAGCATGTTTAAAGTGATTTTCATGCTTCCAGGGGCTCGGGAAGTTAATTAAATACCATTTGGAGGCATTTAATGTTCGAGCAAAAACGGCTGATTTTCGACAAAAGAGATAACACCCCCCCCATTACGTCATGCTTCAGAAATGTGGAAAATGGTCCGTTTTCAAATGTTTTATTTTTGAACGTTAGTTCACATTTGTAGGTGGATCATCAGTGTTAGAGCTAAAATTAGCATGTTTAAAGTGATTTTCATGCTTCCAGGGGCCCAAAACACAAGATTTATGGAATGGTTAAAAGTGCATGAAAATGGCCAATTTACTCACTCTGAGTTCTCAAAAAGGGTTTCTTCACCCCGGGAAGTAAATTAAATACCATTTGGAGGCATTTAATGTTCGAGCAAAAACGGCTGATTTTCGACAAAAGAGATAACACCCCCCCCATTACGTCATGCTTCAGAAATGTGGAAAATGGTCCGTTTTCAAATGTTTTATTTTTGAACGTCAGTTCACATTTGTAGGTGGATCATCAGTGTTAGAGCTAAAATTAGCATGTTTAAAGTGATTTTCATGCTTCCAGGGGCTCGGGAAGTGAAATAAATACCATTTGGAGGCATTTAATGTTCGAGCAAAAACAGCTGATTTTCGACAAAAGAGATAACACCCCCCATTACGTCATGCTTCAGAAATGTGGAAAATGGTCCGTTTTCAAATGTTTTATTTTTGAACGTCAGTTCACATTTGTAGGTGGATCATCAGTGTTAGAGCTAAAATTAGCATGTTTAAAGTGATTTTCATGCTTCCAGGGGCTCGGGAAGTTAATTAAATACCATTTGGAGGCATTTAATGTTCGAGCAAAAACGGCTGATTTTCGACAAAAGAGATAACAACACCCCCCCCATTACGTCATGCTTCAGAAATGTGGAAAATGGTCCGTTTTCAAATGTTTTATTTTTGAACGTCAGTTCACATTTGTAGGTGGATCATCAGTGTTAGAGCTAAAATTAGCATGTTTAAAGTGATTTTCATGTTTCCAGGGGCCCAAAACACAAGATTTATGGAATGGTTAAAAGTGCATGAAAATGGCCAATTTACTCACTCTGAGTTCTCAAAAAGGGTTTCTTCAACCCGGGAAGTTAATTAAATACCATTTGGAGGCATTTAATGTTCGAGCAAAAACGGCTGATTTTCGACAAAAGAGATAACACCCCCCCATTACGTCATGCTTCAGAAATGTGGAAAATGGTCCGTTTTCAAATGTTTTATTTTTGAACGTCAGTTCACATTTGTAGGTGGATCATCAGTGTTAGAGCTAAAATTAGCATGTTTAAAGTGATTTTCATGCTTCCAGGGGCTCGGGAAGTTAATTAAATACCATTTGGAGGCATTTAATGTTCGAGCAAAAACAGCTGATTTTCGACAAAAGAGATAACACCCCCCCATTACGTCATGCTTCAGAAATGTGGAAAATGGTCCGTTTTCAAATGTTTTATTTTTGAACGTCAGTTCACATTTGTAGGTGGATCATCAGTGTTAGAGCTAAAATTAGCATGTTTAAAGTGATTTTCATGCTTCCAGGGGCTCGGGAAGTGAAATAAATACCATTTGGAGGCATTTAATGTTCGAGCAAAAACGGCTGATTTTCGACAAAAGAGATAACACCCCCCCATTACGTCATGCTTCAGAAATGATGAAAATGGTCCGTTTTCAAATGTTTTATTTTTGAACGTCAGTTCACATTTGTAGGTGGATCATCAGTGTTAGAGCTAAAATTAGCATGTTTAAAGTGATTTTCATGCTTCCAGGGGCTCGGGAAGTTAATTAAATACCATTTGGAGGCATTTAATGTTCGAGCAAAAACGGCTGATTTTCGACAAAAGAGATAACACCCCCCCATTACGTCATGCTTCAGAAATGTGGAAAATGGTCCGTTTTCAAATGTTTTATTTTTGAACGTCAGTTCACATTTGTAGGTGGATCATCAGTGTTAGAGCTAAAATTAGCATGTTTAAAGTGATTTTCATGCTTCCAGGGGCCCAAAACACAAGATTTATGGAATGGTTAAAAGTGCATGAAAATGGCCAATTTACTCACTCTGAGTTCTCAAAAAGGGTTTCTTCACCCCGGGAAGTTAATTAAATACCATTTGGAGGCATTTAATGTTCGAGCAAAAACGGCTGATTTTCGACAAAAGAGATAACACCCCCCCATTACGTCATGCTTCAGAAATGTGGAAAATGGTCCATTTTCAAATGTTTTATTTTTGAACGTCAGTTCACATTTGTAGGTGGATCATCAGTGTTAGAGCTAAAATTAGCATGTTTAAAGTGATTTTCATGCTTCCAGGGGCTCGGGAAGTTAATTAAATACCATTTGGAGGCATTTAATGTTCGAGCAAAAACGGCTGATTTTCGACAAAAGAGATAACACCCCCCCCATTACGTCATGCTTCAGAAATGTGGAAAATGGTCCGTTTTCAAATGTTTTATTTTTGAACGTCAGTTCACATTTGTAGGTGGATCATCAGTGTTAGAGCTAAAATTAGCATGTTTAAAGTGATTTTCATGCTTACAGGGGCCCAAAACACAAGATTTATGGAATGGTTAAAAGTGCATGAAAATGGCCAATTTACTCACTCTGAGTTCTCAAAAAGGGTTTCTTCACCCCGGGAAGTTAATTAAATACCATTTGGAGGCATTTAATGTTCGAGCAAAAACGGCTGATTTTCGACAAAAGAGATAACACCCCCCCATTACGTCATGCTTCAGAAATGTGGAAAATGGTCCGTTTTCAAATGTTTTATTTTTGAACGTCAGTTCACATTTGTGGGTGGATCATCAGTGTTAGAGCTAAAATTAGCATGTTTAAAGTGATTTTCATGCTTCCAGGGGCTCGGGAAGTTAATTAAATACCATTTGGAGGCATTTAATGTTCGAGCAAAAACGGCTGATTTTCGACAAAAGAGATAACACCCCCCCATTACGTCATGCTTCAGAAATGTGGAAAATGGTCCGTTTTCAAATGTTTTATTTTTGAACGTCAGTTCACATTTGTAGGTGGATCATCAGTGTTAGAGCTAAAATTAGCATGTTTAAAGTGATTTTCATGCTTCCAGGGGCCCAAAACACAAGAATTATGGAATGGTTCAAAGTGCATGAAAATGGCCAATTTACTCACTCTGAGTTCTCAAAAAGGGTTTCTTCACCCCGGGAAGTTAATTAAATACCATTTGGAGGCATTTAATGTTCGAGCAAAAACGGCTGATTTTCGACAAAAGAGATAACACCCCCCCATTACGTCATGCTTCAGAAATGTGGAAAATGGTCCGTTTTCAAATGTTTTATTTTTGAACGTCAGTTCACATTTGTAGGTGGATCATCAGTGTTAGAGCTAAAATTAGCATGTTTAAAGTGATTTTCATGCTTCCAGGGGCTCGGGAAGTTAATTAAATACCATTTGGAGGCATTTAATGTTCGAGCAAAAACGGCTGATTTTCGACAAAAGAGATAACACCCCCCCATTACGTCATGCTTCAGAAATGTGGAAAATGGTCCGTTTTCAAATGTTTTATTTTTGAACGTCAGTTCACATTTGTAGGTGGATCATCAGTGTTAGAGCTAAAATTAGCATGTTTAAAGTGATTTTCATGCTTCCAGGGGCCCAAAACACAAGATTTATGGAATGGTTAAAAGTGCATGAAAATGGCCAATTTACTCACTCTGAGTTCTCAAAAAGGGTTTCTTCACCCCGGGAAGTTAATTAAATACCATTTGGAGGCATTTAATGTTCGAGCAAAAACGTCTGATTTTCGACAAAAGAGATAACACCCCCCCATTATGTCATGCTTCAGAAATGTGGAAAATGGTCCGTTTTCAAATGTTTTATTTTTGAACGTCAGTTAACATTTGTAGGTGGATCATCAGTGTTAGAGCTAAAATTAGCATGTTTAAAGTGATTTTCATGCTTCCAGGGGCTCGGGAAGTTAATTAAATACCATTTGGAGGCATTTAATGTTCGAGCAAAAACAGCTGATTTTCGACAAAAGAGATAACACCCCCCCATTACGTCATGCTTCAGAAATGTGGAAAATGGTCCGTTTTCAAATGTTTTATTTTTGAACGTCAGTTCACATTTGTAGGTAGATCATCAGTGTTAGAGCTAAAATTAGGATGTTTAAAGTGATTTTCATGCTTCCAGGGGCCCAAAACACAAGATTTATGGAATGGTTAAAAGTGCATGAAAATGGCCAATTTACTCACTCTGAGTTCTCAAAAAGGGTTTCTTCACCCCAGGAAGTTAATTAAATACCATTTGGAGGCATTTAATGTTCGAGCAAAAACGGCTGATTTTCGACAAAAGAGATAACACCCCCCATTACGTCATGCTTCAGAAATGTGGAAAATGGTCCGTTTTCAAATGTTTTATTTTTGAACGTCAGTTCACATTTGTAGGTGGATCATCAGTGTTAGAGCTAAAATTAGCATGTTTAAAGTGATTTTCATGCTTCCAGGGGCTCGGGAAGTTAATTAAATACCATTTGGAGGCATTTAATGTTCGAGCAAAAACGGCTGATTTTCGACAAAAGAGATAACACCCCCCCATTACGTCATGCTTCAGAAATGTGGAAAATGGTCCGTTTTCAAATGTTTTATTTTTGAACGTCAGTTCACATTTGTAGGTGGATCATCAGTGTTAGAGCTAAAATTAGCATGTTTAATGTGATTTTCATGCTTCCAGGGGCTCGGGAAGTTAATTAAATACCATTTGGAGGCATTTAATGTTCGAGCAAAAACGGCTGATTTTCGACAAAAGAGATAACACCCCCCCATTACGTCATGCTTCAGAAATGTGGAAAATGGTCCGTTTTCAAATGTTTTATTTTTGAACGTCAGTTCACATTTGTAGGTGGATCATCAGTGTTAGAGCTAAAATTAGCATGTTTAAAGTGATTTTCATGCTTCCAGGGGCTCGGGAAGTTAATTAAATACCATTTGGAGGCATTTAATGTTCGAGCAAAAACGGCTGATTTTCGACAAAAGAGATAACACCCCCCCATTACGTCATGCTTCAGAAATGTGGAAAATGGTCCGTTTTCAAATGTTTTATTTTTGAACGTCAGTTCACATTTGTAGGTGGATCATCAGTGTTAAAGCTAAAATTAGCATGTTTAAAGTGATTTTCATGCTTCCAGGGGCTCGGGAAGTTAATTAAATACCATTTGGAGGCATTTAATGTTCGAGCAAAAACGGCTGATTTTCGACAAAAGAGATAACACCCCCCCATTACGTCATGCTTCAGAAATGTGGAAAATGGTCCGTTTTCAAATGTTTTATTTTTGAACGTCAGTTCACATTTGTAGGTGGATCATCAGTGTTAGAGCTAAAATTAGCATGTTTAAAGTGATTTTCATGCTTCCAGGGGCCCAAAACACAAGATTTATGGAATGGTTAAAAGTGCATGAAAATGGCCAATTTACTCACTCTGAGTTCTCAAAAAGGGTTTCTTCACCCCGGGAAGTGAAATAAATACCATTTGTAGGCATTTAATGTTCGAGCAAAAACGGCTGATTTTCGACAAAAGAGATAACACCCCCCCATTACGTCATGCTTCAGAAATGTGGAAAATGGTCCGTTTTCAAATGTTTTATTTTTGAACGTCAGTTCACATTTGTAGGTGGATCATCAGTGTTAGAGCTAAAATTAGCATGTTTAAAGTGATTTTCATGCTTCCAGGGGCTCGGGAAGTGAAATAAATACAATTTGGAGGCATTTAATGTTCGAGCAAAAACGGCTGATTTTCGACAAAAGAGATAACACCCCCCCATTACGTCATGCTTCAGAAATGTGGAAAATGGTCCGTTTTCAAATGTTTTATTTTTGAACGTCAGTTCACATTTGTAGGTGGATCATCAGTGTTAGAGCTAAAATTAGCATGTTTAATGTGATTTTCATGCTTCCAGGGGCTCGGGAAGTTAATTAAATACCATTTGGAGGCATTTAATGTTCGAGCAAAAACGGCTGATTTTCGACAAAAGAGATAACACCCCCCCATTACGTCATGCTTCAGAAATGTGGAAAATGGTCCGTTTTCAAATGTTTTATTTTTGAACGTCAGTTCACATTTGTAGGTGGATCATCAGTGTTAGAGCTAAAATTAGCATGTTTAAAGTGATTTTCATGCTTCCAGGGGCTCAGGAAGTTAATTAAATACCATTTGGAGGCATTTAATGTTCGAGCAAAAACGGCTGATTTTCGACAAAAGAGATAACACCCCCCCATTACGTCATGCTTCAGAAATGTGGAAAATGGTCCGTTTTCAAATGTTTTATTTTTGAACGTCAGTTCACATTTGTAGGTGGATCATCAGTGTTAAAGCTAAAATTAGCATGTTTAAAGTGATTTTCATGCTTCCAGGGGCTCGGGAAGTTAATTAAATACCATTTGGAGGCATTTAATGTTCGAGCAAAAACGGCTGATTTTCGACAAAAGAGATAACACCCCCCCATTACGTCATGCTTCAGAAATGTGGAAAATGGTCCGTTTTCAAATGTTTTATTTTTGAACGTCAGTTCACATTTGTAGGTGGATCATCAGTGTTAGAGCTAAAATTAGCATGTTTAAAGTGATTTTCATGCTTCCAGGGGCCCAAAACACAAGATTTATGGAATGGTTAAAAGTGCATGAAAATGGCCAATTTACTCACTCTGAGTTCTCAAAAAGGGTTTCTTCACCCCGGGAAGTTAATTAAATACCATTTGGAGGCATTTAATGTTCGAGCAAAAACGGCTGATTTTCGACAAAAGAGATAACACCCCCCCATTACGTCATGCTTCAGAAATGTGGAAAATGGTCCGTTTTCAAATGTTTTATTTTTGAACGTCAGTTCACATTTGTAGGTGGATCATCAGTGTTAGAGCTAAAATTAGCATGTTTAAAGTGATTTTCATGCTTCCAGGGGCCCAAAACACAAGATTTATGGAATGGTTAAAAGTGCATGAAAATGGCCAATTTACTCACTCTGAGTTCTCAAAAAGGGTTTCTTCACCCCGGGAAGTTAATTAAATACCATTTGGAGGCATTTAATGTTCGAGCAAAAACGGCTGATTTTCGACAAAAGAGATAAAAGCCCCCCATTACGTCATGCTTCAGAAATGTGGAAAATGGTCCGTTTTCAAATGTTTTATTTTTGAACGTCAGTTCACATTTGTAGGTGGATCATCAGTGTTAGAGCTAAAATTAGCATGTTTAAAGTGATTTTCATGCTTCCAGGGGCCCAAAACACAAGATTTATGGAATGGTTAAAAGTGCATGAAAATGGCCAATTTACTCACTCTGAGTTCTCAAAAAGGGTTTCTTCACCCCGGGAAGTGAAATAAATACCATTTGTAGGCATTTAATGTTCGAGCAAAAACGGCTGATTTTCGACAAAAGAGATAACACCCCCCCATTACGTCATGCTTCAGAAATGTGGAAAATGGTCCGTTTTCAAATGTTTTATTTTTGAACGTCAGTTCACATTTGTAGGTGGATCATCAGTGTTAGAGCTAAAATTAGCATGTTTAAAGTGATTTTCATGCTTCCAGGGGCTCGGGAAGTGAAATAAATACAATTTGGAGGCATTTAATGTTCGAGCAAAAACGGCTGATTTTCGACAAAAGAGATAACACCCCCCTATTACGTCATGCTTCAGAAATGTGGAAAATGGTCCGTTTTCAAATGTTTTATTTTTGAACGTCAGTTCACATTTGTAGGTGGATCATCAGTGTTAGAGCTAAAATTAGCATGTTTAAAGTGATTTTCATGCTTCCAGGGGCTCGGGAAGTGAAATAAATACCATTTGGAGGCATTTAATGTTCGAGCAAAAACGGCTGATTTTCGACAAAAGAGATAACACCCCCCCATTACGTCATGCTTCAGAAATGTGGAAAATGGTCCGTTTTCAAATGTTTTATTTTTGAACGTCAGTTCACATTTGTAGGTGGATCATCAGTGTTAGAGCTAAAATTAGCATGTTTAAAGTGATTTTCATGCTTCCAGGGGCCCAAAACACAAGATTTATGGAATGGTTAAAAGTGCATGAAAATGGCCAATTTACTCACTCTGAGTTCTCAAAAAGGGTTTCTTCAACCCGGGAAGTTAATTAAATACCATTTGGAGGCATTTAATGTTCGAGCAAAAACGGCTGATTTTCGACAAAAGAGATAACACCCCCCCATTACGTCATGCTTCAGAAATGTGGAAAATGGTCCGTTTTCAAATGTTTTATTTTTGAACGTCAGTTCACATTTGTAGGTGGATCATCAGTGTTAGAGCTAAAATTAGCATGTTTAAAGTGATTTTCATGCTTCCAGGGGCCCAAAACACAAGATTTATGGAATGGTTAAAAGTGCATGAAAATGGCCAATTTAATCACTCTGAGTTCTCAAAAAGGGTTTCTTCACCCCGGGAAGTTAATTAAATACCATTTGGAGGCATTTAATGTTCGAGCAAAAACGGCTGATTTTCGACAAAAGAGATAACACCCCCCCATTACGTCATGCTTCAGAAATGTGGAAAATGGTCCGTTTTCAAATGTTTTATTTTTGAACGTCAGTTCACATTTGTAGGTGGATCATCAGTGTTAGAGCTAAAATTAGCATGTTTAAAGTGATTTTCATGCTTCCAGGGGCTCGGGAAGTTAATTAAATACCATTTGGAGGCATTTAATGTTCGAGCAAAAACGGCTGATTTTCGACAAAAGAGATAACACCCCCCATTACGTCATGCTTCAGAAATGTGGAAAATGGTCCGTTTTCAAATGTTTTATTTTTGAATGTCAGTTCACATTTGTAGGTGGATCATCAGTGTTAGAGCTAAAATTAGCATGTTTAAAGTGATTTTCATGCTTCCAGGGGCCCAAAACACAAGATTAATGGAATGGTTAAAAGTGCATGAAAATGGCCAATTTACTCACTCTGAGTTCTCAAAAAGGGTTTCTTCACCCCGGGAAGTGAAATAAATACCATTTGGAGGCATTTAATGTTCGAGCAAAAACGGCTGATTTTCGACAAAAGAGATAACACCCCCCCCATTACGTCATGCTTCAGAAATGTGGAAAATGGTCCGTTTTCAAATGTTTTATTTTTGAACGTCAGTTCACATTTGTAGGTGGATCATCAGTGTTAGAGCTAAAATTAGCATGTTTAAAGTGATTTTCATGCTTCCAGGGGCTCGGGAAGTTAATTAAATACCATTTGGAGGCATTTAATGTTCGAGCAAAAACGGCAGATTTTCGACAAAAGAGATAACACCCCCCCATTACGTCATGCTTCAGAAATGTGGAAAATGGTCCGTTTTCAAATGTTTTATTTTTGAACGTCAGTTCACATTTGTAGGTGGATCATCAGTGTTAGAGCTAAAATTAGCATGTTTAAAGTGATTTTCATGCTTCCAGGGGCCCAAAACACAAGATTTATGGAATGGTTAAAAGTGCATGAAAATGGCCAATTTACTCACTCTGAGTTCTCAAAAAGGGTTTCTTCACCCCGGGAAGTTAATTAAATACCATTTGGAGGCATTTAATGTTCGAGCAAAAACGGCTGATTTTCGACAAAAGAGATAACACCCCCCCATTACGTCATGCTTCAGAAATGTGGAAAATGGTCCGTTTTCAAATGTTTTATTTTTGAACGTCAGTTCACATTTGTAGGTGGATCATCAGTGTTAGAGCTAAAATTAGCATGTTTAAAGTGATTTTCATGCTTCCAGGGGCTCGGGAAGTTAATTAAATACCATTTGGAGGCATTTAATGTTCGAGCAAAAACGGCTGATTTTCGACAAAAGAGATAACACCCCCCCATTACGTCATGCTTCAGAAATGTGGAAAATGGTCCGTTTTCAAATGTTTTATTTTTGAACGTCAGTTCACATTTGTAGGTGGATCATCAGTGTTAGAGCTAAAATTAGCATGTTTAAAGTGATTTTCATGCTTCCAGGGGCCCAAAACACAAGATTTATGGAATGGTTAAAAGTGCATGAAAATGGCCAATTTACTCACTCTGAGTTCTCAAAAAGGGTTTCTTCACCCCGGGAAGTTAATTAAATACCATTTGGAGGCATTTAATGTTCGAGCAAAAACGGCTGATTTTCGACAAAAGAGATAACACCCCCCCATTACGTCATGCTTCAGAAATGTGGAAAATGGTCCGTTTTCAAATGTTTTATTTTTGAACGTCAGTTCACATTTGTAGGTGGATCATCAGTGTTAGAGCTAAAATTAGCATGTTTAAAGTGATTTTCATGCTTCCAGGGGCTCGGGAAGTTAATTAAATACCATTTGGAGGCATTTAATGTTCGAGCAAAAACGGCTGATTTTCGACAAAAGAGATAACACCCCCCCATTACGTCATGCTTCAGAAATGTGGAAAATGGTCCGTTTTCAAATGTTTTATTTTTGAACGTCAGTTCACGTTTGTAGGTGGATCATCAGTGTTAGAGCTAAAATTAGCATTTTTAAAGTGATTTTCATGCTTCCAGGGGCTCGGGAAGTGAAATAAATACCATTTGGAGGCATTTAATGTTCGAGCAAAAACGGCTGATTTTCGACAAAAGAGATAACACCCCCCCATTACGTCATGCTTCAGAAATGTGGAAAATGGTCCGTTTTCAAATGTTTTATTTTTGAACGTCAGTTCACATTTGTAGGTGGATCATCAGTGTTAGAGCTAAAATTAGCATGTTTAAAGTGATTTTCATGCTTCCAGGGGCTCGGGAAGTTAATTAAATACCATTTGGAGGCATTTAATGTTCGAGCAAAAACGGCTGATTTTCGACAAAAGAGATAACACCCCCCCATTACGTCATGCTTCAGAAATGTGGAAAATGGTCCGTTTTCAAATGTTTTATTTTTGAACGTCAGTTCACATTTGTAGGTGGATCATCAGTGTTAGAGCTAAAATTAGCATGTTTAAAGTGATTTTCATGCTTCCAGGGGCTCGGGAAGTTAATTAAATACCATTTGGAGGCATTTAATGTTCGAGCAAAAACGGCTGATTTTCGACAAAAGAGATAACACCCCCCCATTACATCATGCTTCAGAAATGTGGAAAATGGTCCGTTTTCAAATGTTTTATTTTTGAACGTCAGTTCACATTTGTAGGTGGATGATCAGTGTTAGAGCTAAAATTAGCATGTTTAAAGTGATTTTCATGCTTCCAGGGGCTCGGGAAGTTAATTAAATAACATTTGGAGGCATTTAATGTTCGAGCAAAAACGGCTGATTTTCGACAAAAGAGATAACACCCCCCCATTACGTCATGCTTCAGAAATGTGGAAAATGGTCCGTTTTCAAATGTTTTATTTTTGAACGTCAGTTCACATTTGTAGGTGGATCATCAGTGTTAGAGCTAAAATTAGCATGTTTAACGTGATTTTCATGCTTCCAGGGGCCCAAAACACAAGATTTATGGAATGGTTAAAAGTGCATGAAAATGGCCAATTTACTCACTCTGAGTTCTCAAAAAGGGTTTCTTCACCCCGGGAAGTTAATTAAATACCATGTGGAGGCATTTAATGTTCGAGCAAAAACGGCTGATTTTCGACAAAAGAGATAACACCCCCCCATTACGTCATGCTTCAGAAATGTGGAAAATGGTCCGTTTTCAAATGTTTTATTTTTGAACGTCAGTTCACATTTGTAGGTGGATCATCAGTGTTAGAGCTAAAATTAGCATGTTTAAAGTGATTTTCATGCTTCCAGGGGCCCAAAACACAAGATTAATGGAATGGTTAAAAGTGCATGAAAATGGCCAATTTACTCACTCTGAGTTCTCAAAAAGGGTTTCTTCACCCCGGGAAGTGAAATAAATACCATTTGGAGGCATTTAATGTTCGAGCAAAAACGGCTGATTTTCGACAAAAGAGATAAAACCCCTCCATTACGTCATGCTTCAGAAATGTGGAAAATGGTCCGTTTTCAAATGTTTTATTTTTGAACGTCAGTTCACATTTGTAGGTGGATCATCAGTGTTAGAGCTAAAATTTGCATGTTTAAAGTGATTTTCATGCTTCCAGGGGCTCGGGAAGTTAATTAAATACCATTTGGAGGCATTTAATGTTCGAGCAAAAACGGCTGATTTTCGACAAAAGAGATAACACCCCCCCCATTACGTCATGCTTCAGAAATGTGGAAAATGGTCCGTTTTCAAATGTTTTATTTTTGAACGTCAGTTCACATTTGTAGGTGGATCATCAGTGTTAGAGCTAAAATTAGCATGTTTAAAGTGATTTTCATGCTTCCAGGGGCTCGGGAAGTTAATTAAATACCATTTGGAGGCATTTAATGTTCGAGCAAAAACGGCTGATTTTCGACAAAAGAGATAACACCCCCCCATTACGTCATGCTTCAGAAATGTGGAAAATGGTCCGTTTTCAAATGTTTTATTTTTGAACGTCAGTTCACATTTGTAGGTGGATCATCAGTGTTAGAGCTAAAATTAGCATGTTTAAAGTGATTTTCATGCTTCCAGGGGCTCGGGAAGTTAATTAAATACCATTTGGAGGCATTTAATGTTCGAGCAAAAATGGCTGATTTTCGACAAAAGAGATAACACCCCCCCATTACGTCATGCTTCAGAAATGTGGAAAATGGTCCGTTTTCAAATGTTTTATTTTTGAACGTCAGTTCACATTTGTAGGTGGATCATCAGTGTTAGAGCTAAAATTAGCATGTTTAAAGTGATTTTCATGCTTCCAGGGGCCCAAAACACAAGATTTATGGAATGGTTAAAAGTGCATGAAAATGGCCAATTTACTCACTCTGAGTTCTCAAAAAGGGTTTCTTCACCCAGGGAAGTGAAATAAATACCATTTGGAGGCATTTAATGTTCGAGCAAAAACGGCTGATTTTCGACAAAAGAGATAACACCCCCCCATTACGTCATGCTTCAGAAATGTGGAAAATGGTCCGTTTTCAAATGTTTTATTTTTGAACGTCAGTTCACATTTGTAGGTGGATCATCAGTGTTAGAGCTAAAATTAGCATGTTTAAAGTGATTTTCATGCTTCCAGGGGCTCGGGAAGTTAATTAAATACCATTTGGAGGCATTTAATGTTCGAGCAAAAACGGCTGATTTTCGACAAAAGAGATAACACCCCCCCATTACGTCATGCTTCAGAAATGTGGAAAATGGTCCGTTTTCAAATGTTTTATTTTTGAACGTCAGTTCACATTTGTAGGTGGATCATCAGTGTTAGAGCTAAAATTAGCATGTTTAAAGTGATTTTCATGCTTCCAGGGGCCCAAAACACAAGATTTATGGAATGGTTAAAAGTGCATGAAAATGGCCAATTTACTCACTCTGAGTTCTCAAAAAGGGTTTCTTCACCCCGGGAAGTGAAATAAATACCATTTGGAGGCATTTAATGTTCGAGTAAAAACGGCTGATTTTCGACAAAAGAGATAACACCCCCCATTACGTCATGCTTCAGAAATGTGGAAAATGGTCAGTTTTCAAATGTTTTATTTTTGAACGTCAGTTCACATTTGTAGGTGGATCATCAGTGTTAGAGCTAAAATTAGCATGTTTAAAGTGATTTTCATGCTTCCAGGGGCTCGGGAAGTTAATTAAATACCATTTGGAGGCATTTAATGTTCGAGCAAAAACGGCTGATTTTCGACAAAAGAGATAACACCCCCCCATTACGTCATGCTTCAGAAATGTGGAAAATGGTCCGTTTTCAAATGTTTTATTTTTGAACGTCAGTTCACATTTGTAGGTGGATCATCAGTGTTAGAGCTAAAATTAGCATGTTTAAAGTGATTTTCATGCTTCCAGGGGCTCGGGAAGTTAATTAAATACCATTTGGAGGCATTTAATGTTCGAGCAAAAACGGCTGATTTTCGACAAAAGAGATAACACCCCCCCATTACGTCATGCTTCAGAAATGTGGAAAATGGTCCGTTTTCAAATGTTTTATTTTTGAACGTCAGTTCACATTTGTAGGTGGATCATCAGTGTTAGAGCTAAAATTAGCATGTTTAAAGTGATTTTCATGCTTCCAGGGGCTCGGGAAGTGAAATAAATACCATTTGGAGGCATTTAATGTTCGAGCAAAAACGGCTGATTTTCGACAAAAGAGATAACACCCCCCCATTACGTCATGCTTCAGAAATGTGGAAAATGGTCCGTTTTCAAATGTTTTATTTTTGAACGTCAGTTCACATTTGTAGGTGGATCATCAGTGTTAGAGCTAAAATTAGCATGTTTAAAGTGATTTTCATGCTTCCAGGGGCTCGGGAAGTGAAATAAATACCATTTGGAGGCATTTAATGTTCGAGCAAAAACGGCTGATTTTCGACAAAAGAGATAACACCCCCCCATTACGTCATGCTTCAGAAATGTGGAAAATGGTCCGTTTTCAAATGTTTTATTTTTGAACGTCAGTTCACATTTGTAGGTGGATCATCAGTGTTAGAGCTAAAATTAGCATGTTTAAAGTGATTTTCATGCTTCCAGGGGCTCGGGAAGTTAATTAAATACCATTTGGAGGCATTTAATGTTCGAGCAAAAACGGCTGATTTTCGACAAAAGAGATAACACCCCCCCAATTACGTCATGCTTCAGAAATGTGGAAAATGGTCCGTTTTCAAATGTTTTATTTTTGAACGTCAGTTCACATTTGTAGGTGGATCATCAGTGTTAGAGCTAAAATTAGCATGTTTAAAGTGATTTTCATGCTTCCAGGGGCCCAAAACACAAGATTTATGGAATGGTTAAAAGTGCATGAAAATGGCCAATTTACTCACTCTGAGTTCTCAAAAAGGGTTTCTTCACCCCGGGAAGTTAATTAAATACCATTTGGAGGCATTTAATGTTCGAGCAAAAACGGCTGATTTTCGACAAAAGAGATAACACCCCCCCATTACGTCATGCTTCAGAAATGTGGAAAATGGTCCGTTTTCAAATGTTTTATTTTTGAACGTCAGTTCACATTTGTAGGTGGATCATCAGTGTTAGAGCTAAAATTGGCATGTTTAAAGTGATTTTCATGCTTCCAGGGGCCCAAAACACAAGATTTATGGAATGGTTAAAAGTGCATGAAAATGGCCAATTTACTCACTCTGAGTTCTCAAAAAGGGTTTCTTCACCCCGGGAAGTGAAATAAATACCATTTGGAGGCATTTAATGTTCGAGCAAAAACGGCTGATTTTCGACAAAAGAGATAACACCCCCCATTACGTCATGCTTCAGAAATGTGGAAAATGGTCCGTTTTCAAATGTTTTATTTTTGAACGTCAGTTCACATTTGTAGGTGGATCATCAGTGTTAGAGCTAAAATTAGCATGTTTAAAGTGATTTTCATGCTTCCAGGGGCTCGGGAAGTTAATTAAATACCATTTGGAGGCATTTAATGTTCGAGCAAAAACGGCTGATTTTCGACAAAAGAGATAATACCCCCCCATTACGTCATGCTTCAGAAATGTGGAAAATGGTCCATTTTCAAATGTTTTATTTTTGAACGTCAGTTCACATTTGTAGGTGGATCATCAGTGTTAGAGCTAAAATTAGCATGTTTAAAGTGATTTTCATGCTTCCAGGGGCTCGGGAAGTTAATTAAATACCATTTGGAGGCATTTAATGTTCGAGCAAAAACGGCTGATTTTCGACAAAAGAGATAACACCCCCCCATTACGTCATGCTTCAGAAATGTGGAAAATGGTCCGTTTTCAAATGTTTTATTTTTGAACGTCAGTTCACATTTGTAGGTGGATCATCAGTGTTAGAGCTAAAATTAGCATGTTTAAAGTGATTTTCATGCTTCCAGGGGCTCGGGAAGTGAAATAAATACCATTTGGAGGCATTTAATGTTCGAGCAAAAACGGCTGATTTTCGACAAAAGAGATAACACCCCCCCATTACGTCATGCTTCAGAAATGTGGAAAATGGTCCGTTTTCAAATGTTTTATTTTTGAACGTCAGTTCACATTTGTAGGTGGATCATCAGTGTTAAAGCTAAAATTAGCATGTTTAAAGTGATTTTCATGCTTCCAGGGGCTCGGGAAGTTAATTAAATACCATTTGGAGGCATTTAATGTTCGAGCAAAAACGGCTGATTTTCGACAAAAGAGATAACACCCCCCCATTACGTCATGCTTCAGAAATGTGGAAAATGGTCCGTTTTCAAATGTTTTATTTTTGAACGTCAGTTCACATTTGTAGGTGGATCATCAGTGTTAGAGCTAAAATTAGCATGTTTAAAGTGATTTTCATGCTTCCAGGGGCCCAAAACACAAGATTTATGGAATGGTTAAAAGTGCATGAAAATGGCCAATTTACTCACTCTGAGTTCTCAAAAAGGGTTTCTTCACCCCGGGAAGTTAATTAAATACCATTTGGAGGCATTTAATGTTCGAGCAAAAACGGCTGATTTTCGACAAAAGAGATAACACCCCCCCATTACGTCATGCTTCAGAAATGTGGAAAATGGTCCGTTTTCAAATGTTTTATTTTTGAACGTCAGTTCACATTTGTAGGTGGATCATCAGTGTTAGAGCTAAAATTAGCATGTTTAAAGTGATTTTCATGCTTCCAGGGGCCCAAAACACAAGATTTATGGAATGGTTAAAAGTGCATGAAAATGGCCAATTTACTCACTCTGAGTTCTCAAAAAGGGTTTCTTCACCCCGGGAAGTTAATTAAATACCATTTGGAGGCATTTAATGTTCGAGCAAAAACGGCTGATTTTCGACAAAAGAGATAAAAGCCCCCCATTACGTCATGCTTCAGAAATGTGGAAAATGGTCCGTTTTCAAATGTTTTATTTTTGAACGTCAGTTCACATTTGTAGGTGGATCATCAGTGTTAGAGCTAAAATTAGCATGTTTAAAGTGATTTTCATGCTTCCAGGGGCCCAAAACACAAGATTTATGGAATGGTTAAAAGTGCATGAAAATGGCCAATTTACTCACTCTGAGTTCTCAAAAAGGGTTTCTTCACCCCGGGAAGTGAAATAAATACCATTTGTAGGCATTTAATGTTCGAGCAAAAACGGCTGATTTTCGACAAAAGAGATAACACCCCCCCATTACGTCATGCTTCAGAAATGTGGAAAATGGTCCGTTTTCAAATGTTTTATTTTTGAACGTCAGTTCACATTTGTAGGTGGATCATCAGTGTTAGAGCTAAAATTAGCATGTTTAAAGTGATTTTCATGCTTCCAGGGGCTCGGGAAGTGAAATAAATACAATTTGGAGGCATTTAATGTTCGAGCAAAAACGGCTGATTTTCAACAAAAGAGATAACACCCCCCCATTACGTCATGCTTCAGAAATGTGGAAAATGGTCCGTTTTCAAATGTTTTATTTTTGAACGTCAGTTCACATTTGTAGGTGGATCATCAGTGTTAGAGCTAAAATTAGCATGTTTAATGTGATTTTCATGCTTCCAGGGGCTCGGGAAGTTAATTAAATACCATTTGGAGGCATTTAATGTTCGAGCAAAAACGGCTGATTTTCGACAAAAGAGATAACACCCCCCCATTACGTCATGCTTCAGAAATGTGGAAAATGGTCCGTTTTCAAATGTTTTATTTTTGAACGTCAGTTCACATTTGTAGGTGGATCATCAGTGTTAGAGCTAAAATTAGCATGTTTAAAGTGATTTTCATGCTTCCAGGGGCTCGGGAAGTTAATTAAATACCATTTGGAGGCATTTAATGTTCGAGCAAAAACGGCTGATTTTCGACAAAAGAGATAACACCCCCCCATTACGTCATGCTTCAGAAATGTGGAAAATGGTCCGTTTTCAAATGTTTTATTTTTGAACGTCGGTTCACATTTATAGGTGGATCATCAGTGTTAAAGCTAAAATTAGCATGTTTAAAGTGATTTTCATGCTTCCAGGGGCTCGGGAAGTTAATTAAATACCATTTGGAGGCATTTAATGTTCGAGCAAAAACGGCTGATTTTCGACAAAAGAGATAACACCCCCCCATTACGTCATGCTTCAGAAATATGGAAAATGGTCCGTTTTCAAATGTTTTATTTTTGAACGTCAGTTCACATTTGTAGGTGGATCATCAGTGTTAGAGCTAAAATTAGCATGTTTAAAGTGATTTTCATGCTTCCAGGGGCCCAAAACACAAGATTTATGGAATGGTTAAAAGTGCATGAAAATGGCCAATTTACTCACTCTGAGTTCTCAAAAAGGGTTTCTTCACCCCGGGAAGTTAATTAAATACCATTTGGAGGCATTTAATGTTCGAGCAAAAACGGCTGATTTTCGACAAAAGAGATAACACCCCCCCATTACGTCATGCTTCAGAAATGTGGAAAATGGTCCGTTTTCAAATGTTTTATTTTTGAACGTCAGTTCACATTTGTAGGTGGATCATCAGTGTTAGAGCTAAAATTAGCATGTTTAAAGTGATTTTCATGCTTCCAGGGGCCCAAAACACAAGATTTATGGAATGGTTAAAAGTGCATGAAAATGGCCAATTTACTCACTCTGAGTTCTCAAAAAGGGTTTCTTCACCCCGGGAAGTTAATTAAATACCATTTGGAGGCATTTAATGTTCGAGCAAAAACGGCTGATTTTCGACAAAAGAGATAAAAGCCCCCCATTACGTCATGCTTCAGAAATGTGGAAAATGGTCCGTTTTCAAATGTTTTATTTTTGAACGTCAGTTCACATTTGTACGTGGATCATCAGTGTTAGAGCTAAAATTAGCATGTTTAAAGTGATTTTCATGCTTCCAGGGGCCCAAAACACAAGATTTATGGAATGGTTAAAAGTGCATGAAAATGGCCAATTTACTCACTCTGAGTTCTCAAAAAGGGTTTCTTCACCCCGGGAAGTGAAATAAATACCATTTGTAGGCATTTAATGTTCGAGCAAAAACAGCTGATTTTCGACAAAAGAGATAACACCCCCCCATTACGTCATGCTTCAGAAATGTGGAAAATGGTCCGTTTTCAAATGTTTTATTTTTGAACGTCAGTTCACATTTGTAGGTGGATCATCAGTGTTAGAGCTAAAATTAGCATGTTTAAAGTGATTTTCATGCTTCCAGGGGCTCGGGAAGTGAAATAAATACAATTTGGAGGCATTTAATGTTCGAGCAAAAACGGCTGATTTTCGACAAAAGAGATAACACCCCCCCATTACGTCATGCTTCAGAAATGTGGAAAATGGTCCGTTTTCAAATGTTTTATTTTTGAACGTCAGTTCACATTTGTAGGTGGATCATCAGTGTTAGAGCTAAAATTAGCATGTTTAAAGTGATTTTCATGCTTCCAGGGGCTCGGGAAGTGAAATAAATACCATTTGGAGGCATTTAATGTTCAAGCAAAAACGGCTGATTTTCGACAAAAGAGATAACACCCCCCCATTACGTCATGCTTCAGAAATGTGGAAAATGGTCCGTTTTCAAATGTTTTATTTTTGAACGTCAGTTCACATTTGTAGGTGGATCATCAGTGTTAGAGCTAAAATTAGCATGTTTAAAGTGATTTTCATGCTTCCAGGGGCCCAAAACACAAGATTTATGGAATGGTTAAAAGTGCATGAAAATGGCCAATTTACTCACTCTGAGTTCTCAAAAAGGATTTCTTCAACCCGGGAAGTTAATTAAATACCATTTGGAGGCATTTAATGTTCGAGCAAAAACGGCTGATTTTCGACAAAAGAGATAACACCCCCCCATTACGTCATGCTTCAGAAATGTGGAAAATGGTCCGTTTTCAAATGTTTTATTTTTGAACGTCAGTTCACATTTGTAGGTGGATCATCAGTGTTAGAGCTAAAATTAGCATGTTTAAAGTGATTTTCATGCTTCCAGGGGCCCAAAACACAAGATTTATGGAATGGTTAAAAGTGCATGAAAATGGCCAATTTACTCACTCTGAGTTCTCAAAAAGGGTTTCTTCACCCCGGGAAGTTAATTAAATACCATTTGGAGGCATTTAATGTTCGAGCAAAAACGGCTGATTTTCGACAAAAGAGATAACACCCCCCCATTACGTCATGCTTCAGAAATGTGGAAAATGGTCCGTTTTCAAATGTTTTATTTTTGAACGTCAGTTCACATTTGTAGGTGGATCATCAGTGTTAGAGCTAAAATTAGCATGTTTAAAGTGATTTTCATGCTTCCAGGGGCTCGGGAAGTGAAATAAATACAATTTGGAGGCATTTAATGTTCGAGCAAAAACGGCTGATTTTCAACAAAAGAGATAACACCCCCCCATTACGTCATGCTTCAGAAATGTGGAAAATGGTCCGTTTTCAAATGTTTTATTTTTGAACGTCAGTTCACATTTGTAGGTGGATCATCAGTGTTAGAGCTAAAATTAGCATGTTTAATGTGATTTTCATGCTTCCAGGGGCTCGGGAAGTTAATTAAATACCATTTGGAGGCATTTAATGTTCAAGCAAAAACGGCTGATTTTCGACAAAAGAGATAACACCCCCCCATTACGTCATGCTTCAGAAATGTGGAAAATGGTCCGTTTTCAAATGTTTTATTTTTGAACGTCAGTTCACATTTGTAGGTGGATCATCAGTGTTAGAGCTAAAATTAGCATGTTTAAAGTGATTTTCATGCTTCCAGGGGCTCGGGAAGTTAATTAAATACCATTTGGAGGCATTTAATGTTCGAGCAAAAACGGCTGATTTTCGACAAAAGAGATAACACCCCCCCATTACGTCATGCTTCAGAAATGTGGAAAATGGTCCGTTTTCAAATGTTTTATTTTTGAACGTCGGTTCACATTTGTAGGTGGATCATCAGTGTTAAAGCTAAAATTAGCATGTTTAAAGGGATTTTCATGCTTCCAGGGGCTCGGGAAGTTAATTAAATACCATTTGGAGGCATTTAATGTTCGAGCAAAAACGGCTGATTTTCGACAAAAGAGATAACACCCCCCCATTACGTCATGCTTCAGAAATGTGGAAAATGGTCCGTTTTCAAATGTTTTATTTTTGAACGTCAGTTCACATTTGTAGGTGGATCATCAGTGTTAGAGCTAAAATTAGCATGTTTAAAGTGATTTTCATGCTTCCAGGGGCCCAAAACACAAGATTTATGGAATGGTTAAAAGTGCATGAAAATGGCCAATTTACTCACTCTGAGTTCTCAAAAAGGGTTTCTTCACCCCGGGAAGTTAATTAAATACCATTTGGAGGCATTTAATGTTCGAGCAAAAACGGCTGATTTTCGACAAAAGAGATAACACCCCCCCATTACGTCATGCTTCAGAAATGTGGAAAATGGTCCGTTTTCAAATGTTTTATTTTTGAACGTCAGTTCACATTTGTAGGTGGATCATCAGTGTTAGAGCTAAAATTAGCATGTTTAAAGTGATTTTCATGCTTCCAGGGGCCCAAAACACAAGATTTATGGAATGGTTAAAAGTGCATGAAAATGGCCAATTTACTCACTCTGAGTTCTCAAAAAGGGTTTCTTCACCCCGGGAAGTTAATTAAATACCATTTGGAGGCATTTAATGTTCGAGCAAAAACGGCTGATTTTCGACAAAAGAGATAAAAGCCCCCCATTACGTCATGCTTCAGAAATGTGGAAAATGGTCCGTTTTCAAATGTTTTATTTTTGAACGTCAGTTCACATTTGTACGTGGATCATCAGTGTTAGAGCTAAAATTAGCATGTTTAAAGTGATTTTCATGCTTCCAGGGGCCCAAAACACAAGATTTATGGAATGGTTAAAAGTGCATGAAAATGGCCAATTTACTCACTCTGAGTTCTCAAAAAGGGTTTCTTCACCCCGGGAAGTGAAATAAATACCATTTGTAGGCATTTAATGTTCGAGCAAAAACAGCTGATTTTCGACAAAAGAGATAACACCCCCCCATTACGTCATGCTTCAGAAATGTGGAAAATGGTCCGTTTTCAAATGTTTTATTTTTGAACGTCAGTTCACATTTGTAGGTGGATCATCAGTGTTAGAGCTAAAATTAGCATGTTTAAAGTGATTTTCATGCTTCCAGGGGCTCGGGAAGTTAATTAAATACCATTTGGAGGCATTTAATGTTCGAGCAAAAACGGCTGATTTTCGACAAAAGAGATAACACCCCCCCATTACGTCATGCTTCAGAAATGTGGAAAATGGTCCGTTTTCAAATGTTTTATTTTTGAACGTCAGTTCACATTTGTAGGTGGATCATCAGTGTTAGAGCTAAAATTAGCATGTTTAAAGTGATTTTCATGCTTCCAGGGGCTCGGGAAGTTAATTAAATACCATTTGGAGGCATTTAATGTTCGAGCAAAAACGGCTGATTTTCAACAAAAGAGATAACACCCCCCCATTACGTCATGCTTCAGAAATGTGGAAAATGGTCCGTTTTCAAATGTTTTATTTTTGAACGTCAGTTCACATTTGTAGGTGGATCATCAGTGTTAGAGCTAAAATTAGCATGTTTAAAGTGATTTTCATGCTTCCAGGGGCTCGGGAAGTTAATTAAATACCATTTGGAGGCATTTAATGTTCGAGCAAAAACGGCTGATTTTCGACAAAAGAGATAACACCCCCCCATTACGTCATGCTTCAGAAATGTGGAAAATGGTCCGTTTTCAAATGTTTTATTTTTGAACGTCAGTTCACATTTGTAGGTGGATCATCAGTGTTAGAGCTAAAATTAGCATGTTTAAAGTGATTTTCATGCTTCCAGGGGCTCGGGAAGTTAATTAAATACCATTTGGAGGCATTTAATGTTCGAGCAAAAACGGCTGATTTTCGACAAAAGAGATAACACCCCCCCATTACATCATGCTTCAGAAATGTGGAAAATGGTCCGTTTTCAAATGTTTTATTTTTGAACGTCAGTTCACATTTGTAGGTGGATGATCAGTGTTAGAGCTAAAATTAGCATGTTTAAAGTGATTTTCATGCTTCCAGGGGCTCGGGAAGTTAATTAAATAACATTTGGAGGCATTTAATGTTCGAGCAAAAACGGCTGATTTTCGACAAAAGAGATAACACCCCCCCATTACGTCATGCTTCAGAAATGTGGAAAATGGTCCGTTTTCAAATGTTTTATTTTTGAACGTCAGTTCACATTTGTAGGTGGATCATCAGTGTTAGAGCTAAAATTAGCATGTTTAACGTGATTTTCATGCTTCCAGGGGCCCAAAACACAAGATTTATGGAATGGTTAAAAGTGCATGAAAATGGCCAATTTACTCACTCTGAGTTCTCAAAAAGGGTTTCTTCACCCCGGGAAGTTAATTAAATACCATTTGGAGGCATTTAATGTTCGAGCAAAAACGGCTGATTTTCGACAAAAGAGATAACACCCCCCCATTACGTCATGCTTCAGAAATGTGGAAAATGGTCCGTTTTCAAATGTTTTATTTTTGAACGTCAGTTCACATTTGTAGGTGGATCATCAGTGTTAGAGCTAAAATTAGCATGTTTAAAGTGATTTTCATGCTTCCAGGGGCTCGGGAAGTGAAATAAATACAATTTGGAGGCATTTAATGTTCGAGCAAAAACGGCTGATTTTCGACAAAAGAGATAACACCCCCCCATTACGTCATGCTTCAGAAATGTGGAAAATGGTCCGTTTTCAAATGTTTTATTTTTGAACGTCAGTTCACATTTGTAGGTGGATCATCAGTGTTAGAGCTAAAATTAGCATGTTTAAAGTGATTTTCATGCTTCCAGGGGCTCGGGAAGTGAAATAAATACCATTTGGAGGCATTTAATGTTCGAGCAAAAACGGCTGATTTTCGACAAAAGAGATAACACCCCCCCATTACGTCATGCTTCAGAAATGTGGAAAATGGTCCGTTTTCAAATGTTTTATTTTTGAACGTCAGTTCACATTTGTAGGTGGATCATCAGTGTTAGAGCTAAAATTAGCATGTTTAAAGTGATTTTCATGCTTCCAGGGGCCCAAAACACAAGATTTATGGAATGGTTAAAAGTGCATGAAAATGGCCAATTTACTCACTCTGAGTTCTCAAAAAGGATTTCTTCAACCCGGGAAGTTAATTAAATACCATTTGGAGGCATTTAATGTTTGAGCAAAAACGGCTGATTTTCGACAAAAGAGATAACACCCCCCCATTACGTCATGCTTCAGAAATGTGGAAAATGGTCCGTTTTCAAATGTTTTATTTTTGAACGTCAGTTCACATTTGTAGGTGGATCATCAGTGTTAGAGCTAAAATTAGCATGTTTAAAGTGATTTTCATGCTTCCAGGGGCCCAAAACACAAGATTTATGGAATGGTTAAAAGTGCATGAAAATGGCCAATTTACTCACTCTGAGTTCTCAAAAAGGGTTTCTTCACCCCGGGAAGTTAATTAAATACCATTTGGAGGCATTTAATGTTCGAGCAAAAACGGCTGATTTTCGACAAAAGAGATAACACCCCCCCATTACGTCATGCTTCAGAAATGTGGAAAATGGTCCGTTTTCAAATGTTTTATTTTTGAACGTCAGTTCACATTTGTAGGTGGATCATCAGTGTTAGAGCTAAAATTAGCATGTTTAAAGTGATTTTCATGCTTCCAGGGGCTCGGGAAGTTAATTAAATACCATTTGGAGGCATTTAATGTTCGAGCAAAAACGGCTGATTTTCGACAAAAGAGATAACACCCCCCATTACGTCATGCTTCAGAAATGTGGAAAATGGTCCGTTTTCAAATGTTTTATTTTTGAATGTCAGTTCACATTTGTAGGTGGATCATCAGTGTTAGAGCTAAAATTAGCATGTTTAAAGTGATTTTCATGCTTCCAGGGGCCCAAAACACAAGATTAATGGAATGGTTAAAAGTGCATGAAAATGGCCAATTTACTCACTCTGAGTTCTCAAAAAGGGTTTCTTCACCCCGGGAAGTGAAATAAATACCATTTGGAGGCATTTAATGTTCGAGCAAAAACGGCTGATTTTCGACAAAAGAGATAACACCCCCCCCATTACGTCATGCTTCAGAAATGTGGAAAATGGTCCATTTTCAAATGTTTTATTTTTGAACGTCAGTTCACATTTGTAGGTGGATCATCAGTGTTAGAGCTAAAATTAGCATGTTTAAAGTGATTTTCATGCTTCCAGGGGCTCGGGAAGTTAATTAAATACCATTTGGAGGCATTTAATGTTCGAGCAAAAACGGCTGATTTTCGACAAAAGAGATAACACCCCCCCATTACGTCATGCTTCAGAAATGTGGAAAATGGTCCGTTTTCAAATGTTTTATTTTTGAACGTCAGTTCACATTTGTAGGTGGATCATCAGTGTTAGAGCTAAAATTAGCATGTTTAAAGTGATTTTCATGCTTCCAGGGGCCCAAAACACAAGATTTATGGAATGGTTAAAAGTGCATGAAAATGGCCAATTTACTCACTCTGAGTTCTCAAAAAGGGTTTCTTCACCCCGGGAAGTTAATTAAATACCATTTGGAGGCATTTAATGTTCGAGCAAAAACGGCTGATTTTCGACAAAAGAGATAACACCCCCCCATTACGTCATGCTTCAGAAATGTGGAAAATGGTCCGTTTTCAAATGTTTTATTTTTGAACGTCAGTTCACATTTGTAGGTGGATCATCAGTGTTAGAGCTAAAATTAGCATGTTTAAAGTGATTTTCATGCTTCCAGGGGCTCGGGAAGTTAATTAAATACCATTTGGAGGCATTTAATGTTCGAGCAAAAACGGCTGATTTTCGACAAAAGAGATAACACCCCCCCATTACGTCATGCTTCAGAAATGTGGAAAATGGTCCGTTTTCAAATGTTTTATTTTTGAACGTCAGTTCACATTTGTAGGTGGATCATCAGTGTTAGAGCTAAAATTAGCATGTTTAAAGTGATTTTCATGCTTCCAGGGGCCCAAAACACAAGATTTATGGAATGGTTAAAAGTGCATGAAAATGGCCAATTTACTCACTCTGAGTTCTCAAAAAGGGTTTCTTCACCCCGGGAAGTTAATTAAATACCATTTGGAGGCATTTAATGTTCGAGCAAAAACGGCTGATTTTCGACAAAAGAGATAACACCCCCCCATTACGTCATGCTTCAGAAATGTGGAAAATGGTCCGTTTTCAAATGTTTTATTTTTGAACGTCAGTTCACATTTGTAGGTGGATCATCAGTGTTAGAGCTAAAATTAGCATGTTTAAAGTGATTTTCATGCTTCCAGGGGCTCGGGAAGTTAATTAAATACCATTTGGAGGCATTTAATGTTCGAGCAAAAACGGCTGATTTTCGACAAAAGAGATAACACCCCCCCATTACGTCATGCTTCAGAAATGTGGAAAATGGTCCGTTTTCAAATGTTTTATTTTTGAACGTCAGTTCACATTTGTAGGTGGATCATCAGTGTTAGAGCTAAAATTAGCATGTTTAAAGTGATTTTCATGCTTCCAGGGGCTCGGGAAGTTAATTAAATACCATTTGGAGGCATTTAATGTTCGAGCAAAAACGGCTGATTTTCAACAAAAGAGATAACACCCCCCCATTACGTCATGCTTCAGAAATGTGGAAAATGGTCCGTTTTCAAATGTTTTATTTTTGAACGTCAGTTCACATTTGTAGGTGGATCATCAGTGTTAGAGCTAAAATTAGCATGTTTAAAGTGATTTTCATGCTTCCAGGGGCTCAGGAAGTTAATTAAATACCATTTGGAGGCATTTAATGTTCGAGCAAAAACGGCTGATTTTCGACAAAAGAGATAACACCCCCCCATTACGTCATGCTTCAGAAATGTGGAAAATGGTCCGTTTTCAAATGTTTTATTTTTGAACGTCAGTTCACATTTGTAGGTGGATCATCAGTGTTAGAGCTAAAATTAGCATGTTTAAAGTGATTTTCATGCTTCCAGGGGCTCGGGAAGTTAATTAAATACCATTTGGAGGCATTTAATGTTCGAGCAAAAACGGCTGATTTTCGACAAAAGAGATAACACCCCCCCATTAGATCATGCTTCAGAAATGTGGAAAATGGTCCGTTTTCAAATGTTTTATTTTTGAACGTCAGTTCACATTTGTAGGTGGATGATCAGTGTTAGAGCTAAAATTAGCATGTTTAAAGTGATTTTCATGCTTCCAGGGGCTCGGGAAGTTAATTAAATAACATTTGGAGGCATTTAATGTTCGAGCAAAAACGGCTGATTTTCGACAAAAGAGATAACACCCCCCCATTACGTCATGCTTCAGAAATGTGGAAAATGGTCCGTTTTCAAATGTTTTATTTTTGAACGTCAGTTCACATTTGTAGGTGGATCATCAGTGTTAGAGCTAAAATTAGCATGTTTAACGTGATTTTCATGCTTCCAGGGGCCCAAAACACAAGATTTATGGAATGGTTAAAAGTGCATGAAAATGGCCAATTTACTCACTCTGAGTTCTCAAAAAGGGTTTCTTCACCCCGGGAAGTTAATTAAATACCATTTGGAGGCATTTAATGTTCGAGCAAAAACGGCTGATTTTCGACAAAAGAGATAACACCCCCCCATTACGTCATGCTTCAGAAATGTGGAAAATGGTCCGTTTTCAAATGTTTTATTTTTGAACGTCAGTTCACATTTGTAGGTGGATCATCAGTGTTAGAGCTAAAATTAGCATGTTTAAAGTGATTTTCATGCTTCCAGGGGCCCAAAACACAAGATTAATGGAATGGTTAAAAGTGCATGAAAATGGCCAATTTACTCACTCTGAGTTCTCAAAAAGGGTTTCTTCACCCCGGGAAGTGAAATAAATACCATTTGGAGGCATTTAATGTTCGAGCAAAAACGGCTGATTTTCGACAAAAGAGATAAAACCCCTCCATTATGTCATGCTTCAGAAATGTGGAAAATGGTCCGTTTTCAAATGTTTTATTTATGAACGTCAGTTCACATTTGTAGGTGGATCATCAGTGTTAGAGCTAAAATTAGCATGTTTAAAGTGATTTTCATGCTTCCAGGGGCTCGGGAAGTTAATTAAATACCATTTGGAGGCATTTAATGTTCGAGCAAAAAACGGCTGATTTTCGACAAAAGAGATAACACCCCCCCCATTACGTCATGCTTCAGAAATGTGGAAAATGGTCCGTTTTCAAATGTTTTATTTTTGAACGTCAGTTCACATTTGTAGGTGGATCATCAGTGTTAGAGCTAAAATTAGCATGTTTAAAGTGATTTTCATGCTTCCAGGGGCTCGGGAAGTTAATTAAATACCATTTGGAGGCATTTAATGTTCGAGCAAAAACGGCTGATTTTCGACAAAAGAGATAACACCCCCCCATTACGTCATGCTTCAGAAATGTGGAAAATGGTCCGTTTTCAAATGTTTTATTTTTGAACGTCAGTTCACATTTGTAGGTGGATCATCAGTGTTAGAGCTAAAATTAGCATGTTTAAAGTGATTTTCATGCTTCCAGGGGCTCGGGAAGTTAATTAAATACCATTTGGAGGCATTTAATGTTCGAGCAAAAATGGCTGATTTTCGACAAAAGAGATAACACCCCCCCATTACGTCATGCTTCAGAAATGTGGAAAATGGTCCGTTTTCAAATGTTTTATTTTTGAACGTCAGTTCACATTTGTAGGTGGATCATCAGTGTTAGAGCTAAAATTAGCATGTTTAAAGTGATTTTCATGCTTCCAGGGGCCCAAAACACAAGATTTATGGAATGGTTAAAAGTGCATGAAAATGGCCAATTTACTCACTCTGAGTTCTCAAAAAGGGTTTCTTCACCCAGGGAAGTGAAATAAATACCATTTGGAGGCATTTAATGTTCGAGCAAAAACGGCTGATTTTCGACAAAAGAGATAACACCCCCCCATTACGTCATGCTTCAGAAATGTGGAAAATGGTCCGTTTTCAAATGTTTTATTTTTGAACGTCAGTTCACATTTGTAGGTGGATCATCAGTGTTAGAGCTAAAATTAGCATGTTTAAAGTGATTTTCATGCTTCCAGGGGCTCGGGAAGTTAATTAAATACCATTTGGAGGCATTTAATGTTCGAGCAAAAACGGCTGATTTTCGACAAAAGAGATAACACCCCCCCATTACGTCATGCTTCAGAAATGTGGAAAATGGTCCGTTTTCAAATGTTTTATTTTTGAACGTCAGTTCACATTTGTAGGTGGATCATCAGTGTTAGAGCTAAAATTAGCATGTTTAAAGTGATTTTCATGCTTCCAGGGGCCCAAAACACAAGATTTATGGAATGGTTAAAAGTGCATGAAAATGGCCAATTTACTCACTCTGAGTTCTCAAAAAGGGTTTCTTCACCCCGGGAAGTGAAATAAATACCATTTGGAGGCATTTAATGTTCGAGCAAAAACGGCTGATTTTCGACAAAAGAGATAACACCCCCCATTACGTCATGCTTCAGAAATGTGGAAAATGGTCAGTTTTCAAATGTTTTATTTTTGAACGTCAGTTCACATTTGTAGGTGGATCATCAGTGTTAGAGCTAAAATTAGCATGTTTAAAGTGATTTTCATGCTTCCAGGGGCTCGGGAAGTTAATTAAATACCATTTGGAGGCATTTAATGTTCGAGCAAAAACGGCTGATTTTCGACAAAAGAGATAACACCCCCCCATTACGTCATGCTTCAGAAATGTGGAAAATGGTCCGTTTTCAAATGTTTTATTTTTGAACGTCAGTTCACATTTGTAGGTGGATCATCAGTGTTAGAGCTAAAATTAGCATGTTTAAAGTGATTTTCATGCTTCCAGGGGCTCGGGAAGTTAATTAAATACCATTTGGAGGCATTTAATGTTCGAGCAAAAACGGCTGATTTTCGACAAAAGAGATAACACCCCCCCATTACGTCATGCTTCAGAAATGTGGAAAATGGTCCGTTTTCAAATGTTTTATTTTTGAACGTCAGTTCACATTTGTAGGTGAATCATCAGTGTTAGAGCTAAAATTAGCATGTTTAAAGTGATTTTCATGCTTCCAGGGGCTCGGGAAGTGAAATAAATACCATTTGGAGGCATTTAATGTTCGAGCAAAAACGGCTGATTTTCGACAAAAGAGATAACACCCCCCCATTACGTCATGCTTCAGAAATGTGGAAAATGGTCCGTTTTCAAATGTTTTATTTTTGAACGTCAGTTCACATTTGTAGGTGGATCATCAGTGTTAGAGCTAAAATTAGCATGTTTAAAGTGATTTTCATGCTTCCAGGGGCTCGGGAAGTGAAATAAATACCATTTGGAGGCATTTAATGTTCGAGCAAAAACGGCTGATTTTCGACAAAAGAGATAACACCCCCCCATTACGTCATGCTTCAGAAATGTGGAAAATGGTCCGTTTTCAAATGTTTTATTTTTGAACGTCAGTTCACATTTGTAGGTGGATCATCAGTGTTAGAGCTAAAATTAGCATGTTTAAAGTGATTTTCATGCTTCCAGGGGCTCGGGAAGTTAATTAAATACCATTTGGAGGCATTTAATGTTCGAGCAAAAACGGCTGATTTTCAACAAAAGAGATAACACCCCCCCAATTACGTCATGCTTCAGAAATGTGGAAAATGGTCCGTTTTCAAATGTTTTATTTTTGAACGTCAGTTCACATTTGTAGGTGGATCATCAGTGTTAGAGCTAAAATTAGCATGTTTAAAGTGATTTTCATGCTTCCAGGGGCCCAAAACACAAGATTTATGGAATGGTTAAAAGTGCATGAAAATGGCCAATTTACTCACTCTGAGTTCTCAAAAAGGGTTTCTTCACCCCGGGAAGTTAATTAAATACCATTTGGAGGCATTTAATGTTCGAGCAAAAACGGCTGATTTTCGACAAAAGAGATAACACCCCCCCATTACGTCATGCTTCAGAAATGTGGAAAATGGTCCGTTTTCAAATGTTTTATTTTTGAACGTCAGTTCACATTTGTAGGTGGATCATCAGTGTTAGAGCTAAAATTGGCATGTTTAAAGTGATTTTCATGCTTCCAGGGGCCCAAAACACAAGATTTATGGAATGGTTAAAAGTGCATGAAAATGGCCAATTTACTCACTCTGAGTTCTCAAAAAGGGTTTCTTCACCCCGGGAAGTGAAATAAATACCATTTGGAGGCATTTAATGTTCGAGCAAAAACGGCTGATTTTCGACAAAAGAGATAACACCCCCCATTACGTCATGCTTCAGAAATGTGGAAAATGGTCCGTTTTCAAATGTTTTATTTTTGAACGTCAGTTCACATTTGTAGGTGGATCATCAGTGTTAGAGCTAAAATTAGCATGTTTAAAGTGATTTTCATGCTTCCAGGGGCTCGGGAAGTTAATTAAATACCATTTGGAGGCATTTAATGTTCGAGCAAAAACGGCTGATTTTCGACAAAAGAGATAATACCCCCCCATTACGTCATGCTTCAGAAATGTGGAAAATGGTCCATTTTCAAATGTTTTATTTTTGAACGTCAGTTCACATTTGTAGGTGGATCATCAGTGTTAGAGCTAAAATTAGCATGTTTAAAGTGATTTTCATGCTTCCAGGGGCTCGGGAAGTTAATTAAATACCATTTGGAGGCATTTAATGTTCGAGCAAAAACGGCTGATTTTCGACAAAAGAGATAACACCCCCCCATTACGTCATGCTTCAGAAATGTGGAAAATGGTCCGTTTTCAAATGTTTTATTTTTGAACGTCAGTTCACATTTGTAGGTGGATCATCAGTGTTAGAGCTAAAATTAGCATGTTTAAAGTGATTTTCATGCTTCCAGGGGCTCGGGAAGTGAAATAAATACCATTTGGAGGCATTTAATGTTCGAGCAAAAACGGCTGATTTTCGACAAAAGAGATAACACCCCCCCATTACGTCATGCTTCAGAAATGTGGAAAATGGTCCGTTTTCAAATGTTTTATTTTTGAACGTCAGTTCACATTTGTAGGTGGATCATCAGTGTTAAAGCTAAAATTAGCATGTTTAAAGTGATTTTCATGCTTCCAGGGGCTCGGGAAGTTAATTAAATACCATTTGGAGGCATTTAATGTTCGAGCAAAAACGGCTGATTTTCGACAAAAGAGATAACACCCCCCCATTACGTCATGCTTCAGAAATGTGGAAAATGGTCCGTTTTCAAATGTTTTATTTTTGAACGTCAGTTCACATTTGTAGGTGGATCATCAGTGTTAGAGCTAAAATTAGCATGTTTAAAGTGATTTTCATGCTTCCAGGGGCCCAAAACACAAGATTTATGGAATGGTTAAAAGTGCATGAAAATGGCCAATTTACTCACTCTGAGTTCTCAAAAAGGGTTTCTTCACCCCGGGAAGTTAATTAAATACCATTTGGAGGCATTTAATGTTCGAGCAAAAACGGCTGATTTTCGACAAAAGAGATAACACCCCCCCATTACGTCATGCTTCAGAAATGTGGAAAATGGTCCGTTTTCAAATGTTTTATTTTTGAACGTCAGTTCACATTTGTAGGTGGATCATCAGTGTTAGAGCTAAAATTAGCATGTTTAAAGTGATTTTCATGCTTCCAGGGGCCCAAAACACAAGATTTATGGAATGGTTAAAAGTGCATGAAAATGGCCAATTTACTCACTCTGAGTTCTCAAAAAGGGTTTCTTCACCCCGGGAAGTTAATTAAATACCATTTGGAGGCATTTAATGTTCGAGCAAAAACGGCTGATTTTCGACAAAAGAGATAAAAGCCCCCCATTACGTCATGCTTCAGAAATGTGGAAAATGGTCCGTTTTCAAATGTTTTATTTTTGAACGTCAGTTCACATTTGTAGGTGGATCATCAGTGTTAGAGCTGAAATTAGCATGTTTAAAGTGATTTTCATGCTTCCAGGGGCCCAAAACACAAGATTTATGGAATGGTTAAAAGTGCATGAAAATGGCCAATTTACTCACTCTGAGTTCTCAAAAAGGGTTTCTTCACCCCGGGAAGTGAAATAAATACCATTTGTAGGCATTTAATGTTCGAGCAAAAACGGCTGATTTTCGACAAAAGAGATAACACCCCCCCATTACGTCATGCTTCAGAAATGTGGAAAATGGTCCGTTTTCAAATGTTTTATTTTTGAACGTCAGTTCACATTTGTAGGTGGATCATCAGTGTTAGAGCTAAAATTAGCATGTTTAAAGTGATTTTCATGCTTCCAGGGGCTCGGGAAGTGAAATAAATACAATTTGGAGGCATTTAATGTTCGAGCAAAAACGGCTGATTTTCAACAAAAGAGATAACACCCCCCCATTACGTCATGCTTCAGAAATGTGGAAAATGGTCCGTTTTCAAATGTTTTATTTTTGAACGTCAGTTCACATTTGTAGGTGGATCATCAGTGTTAGAGCTAAAATTAGCATGTTTAATGTGATTTTCATGCTTCCAGGGGCTCGGGAAGTTAATTAAATACCATTTGGAGGCATTTAATGTTCGAGCAAAAACGGCTGATTTTCGACAAAAGAGATAACACCCCCCCATTACGTCATGCTTCAGAAATGTGGAAAATGGTCCGTTTTCAAATGTTTTATTTTTGAACGTCAGTTCACATTTGTAGGTGGATCATCAGTGTTAGAGCTAAAATTAGCATGTTTAAAGTGATTTTCATGCTTCCAGGGGCTCGGGAAGTTAATTAAATACCATTTGGAGGCATTTAATGTTCGAGCAAAAACGGCTGATTTTCGACAAAAGAGATAACACCCCCCCATTACATCATGCTTCAGAAATGTGGAAAATGGTCCGTTTTCAAATGTTTTATTTTTGAACGTCAGTTCACATTTGTAGGTGGATGATCAGTGTTAGAGCTAAAATTAGCATGTTTAAAGTGATTTT
Source organism: Lissotriton vulgaris (assembly GCF_964263255.1). Classification (NCBI taxonomy): domain Eukaryota; kingdom Metazoa; phylum Chordata; class Amphibia; order Caudata; family Salamandridae; genus Lissotriton; species Lissotriton vulgaris. The sequence goes on from NW_028248904.1 coordinate 540,425, forward strand.
CATGCTTCCAGGGGCTCGGGAAGTTAATTAAATAACATTTGGAGGCATTTAATGTTCGAGCAAAAACGGCTGATTTTCGACAAAAGAGATAACACCCCCCCATTACGTCATGCTTCAGAAATGTGGAAAATGGTCCGTTTTCAAATGTTTTATTTTTGAACGTCAGTTCACATTTGTAGGTGGATCATCAGTGTTAGAGCTAAAATTAGCATGTTTAACGTGATTTTCATGCTTCCAGGGGCCCAAAACACAAGATTTATGGAATGGTTAAAAGTGCATGAAAATGGCCAATTTACTCACTCTGAGTTCTCAAAAAGGGTTTCTTCACCCCGGGAAGTTAATTAAATACCATTTGGAGGCATTTAATGTTCGAGCAAAAACGGCTGATTTTCGACAAAAGAGATAACACCCCCCCATTACGTCATGCTTCAGAAATGTGGAAAATGGTCCGTTTTCAAATGTTTTATTTTTGAACGTCAGTTCACATTTGTAGGTGGATCATCAGTGTTAGAGCTAAAATTAGCATGTTTAAAGTGATTTTCATGCTTCCAGGGGCCCAAAACACAAGATTAATGGAATGGTTAAAAGTGCATGAAAATGGCCAATTTACTCACTCTAAGTTCTCAAAAAGGGTTTCTTCACCCCGGGAAGTGAAATAAATACCATTTGGAGGCATTTAATGTTCGAGCAAAAACGGCTGATTTTCGACAAAAGAGATAAAACCCCTCCATTATGTCATGCTTCAGAAATGTGGAAAATGGTCCGTTTTCAAATGTTTTATTTTTGAACGTCAGTTCACATTTGTAGGTGGATCATCAGTGTTAGAGCTAAAATTAGCATGTTTAAAGTGATTTTCATGCTTCCAGGGGCTCGGGAAGTTAATTAAATACCATTTGGAGGCATTTAATGTTCGAGCAAAAATGGCTGATTTTCGACAAAAGAGATAACACCCCCCCATTACGTCATGCTTCAGAAATGTGGAAAATGGTCCGTTTTCAAATGTTTTATTTTTGAACGTCAGTTCACATTTGTAGGTGGATCATCAGTGTTAGAGCTAAAATTAGCATGTTTAAAGTGATTTTCATGCTTCCAGGGGCCCAAAACACAAGATTTATGGAATGGTTAAAAGTGCATGAAAATGGCCAATTTACTCACTCTGAGTTCTCAAAAAGGGTTTCTTCACCCAGGGAAGTGAAATAAATACCATTTGGAGGCATTTAATGTTCGAGCAAAAACGGCTGATTTTCGACAAAAGAGATAACACCCCCCCATTACGTCATGCTTCAGAAATGTGGAAAATGGTCCGTTTTCAAATGTTTTATTTTTGAACGTCAGTTCACATTTGTAGGTGGATCATCAGTGTTAGAGCTAAAATTAGCATGTTTAAAGTGATTTTCATGCTTCCAGGGGCTCGGGAAGTTAATTAAATACCATTTGGAGGCATTTAATGTTCGAGCAAAAACGGCTGATTTTCGACAAAAGAGATAACACCCCCCCATTACGTCATGCTTCAGAAATGTGGAAAATGGTCCGTTTTCAAATGTTTTATTTTTGAACGTCAGTTCACATTTGTAGGTGGATCATCAGTGTTAGAGCTAAAATTAGCATGTTTAAAGTGATTTTCATGCTTCCAGGGGCCCAAAACACAAGATTTATGGAATGGTTAAAAGTGCATGAAAATGGCCAATTTACTCACTCTGAGTTCTCAAAAAGGGTTTCTTCACCCCGGGAAGTGAAATAAATACCATTTGGAGGCATTTAATGTTCGAGCAAAAACGGCTGATTTTCGACAAAAGAGATAACACCCCCCATTACGTCATGCTTCAGAAATGTGGAAAATGGTCAGTTTTCAAATGTTTTATTTTTGAACGTCAGTTCACATTTGTAGGTGGATCATCAGTGTTAGAGCTAAAATTAGCATGTTTAAAGTGATTTTCATGCTTCCAGGGGCTCGGGAAGTTAATTAAATACCATTTGGAGGCATTTAATGTTCGAGCAAAAACGGCTGATTTTCGACAAAAGAGATAACACCCCCCCATTACGTCATGCTTCAGAAATGTGGAAAATGGTCCGTTTTCAAATGTTTTATTTTTGAACGTCAGTTCACATTTGTAGGTGGATTATCAGTGTTAGAGCTAAAATTAGCATGTTTAAAGTGATTTTCATGCTTCCAGGGGCTCGGGAAGTTAATTAAATACCATTTGGAGGCATTTAATGTTCGAGCAAAAACGGCTGATTTTCGACAAAAGAGATAACACCCCCCCATTACGTCATGCTTCAGAAATGTGGAAAATGGTCCGTTTTCAAATGTTTTATTTTTGAACGTCAGTTCACATTTGTAGGTGAATCATCAGTGTTAGAGCTAAAATTAGCATGTTTAAAGTGATTTTCATGCTTCCAGGGGCTCGGGAAGTGAAATAAATACCATTTGGAGGCATTTAATGTTCGAGCAAAAACGGCTGATTTTCGACAAAAGAGATAACACCCCCCCATTACGTCATGCTTCAGAAATGTGGAAAATGGTCCGTTTTCAAATGTTTTATTTTTGAACGTCAGTTCACATTTGTAGGTGGATCATCAGTGTTAGAGCTAAAATTAGCATGTTTAAAGTGATTTTCATGCTTCCAGGGGCTCGGGAAGTGAAATAAATACCATTTGGAGGCATTTAATGTTCGAGCAAAAACGGCTGATTTTCGACAAAAGAGATAACACCCCCCCATTACGTCATGCTTCAGAAATGTGGAAAATGGTCCGTTTTCAAATGTTTTATTTTTGAACGTCAGTTCACATTTGTAGGTGGATCATCAGTGTTAGAGCTAAAATTAGCATGTTTAAAGTGATTTTCATGCTTCCAGGGGCTCGGGAAGTTAATTAAATACCATTTGGAGGCATTTAATGTTCGAGCAAAAACGGCTGATTTTCGACAAAAGAGATAACACCCCCCCAATTACGTCATGCTTCAGAAATGTGGAAAATGGTCCGTTTTCAAATGTTTTATTTTTGAACGTCAGTTCACATTTGTAGGTGGATCATCAGTGTTAGAGCTAAAATTAGCATGTTTAAAGTGATTTTCATGCTTCCAGGGGCCCAAAACACAAGATTTATGGAATGGTTAAAAGTGCATGAAAATGGCCAATTTACTCACTCTGAGTTCTCAAAAAGGGTTTCTTCACCCCGGGAAGTTAATTAAATACCATTTGGAGGCATTTAATGTTCGAGCAAAAACGGCTGATTTTCGACAAAAGAGATAACACCCCCCCATTACGTCATGCTTCAGAAATGTGGAAAATGGTCCGTTTTCAAATGTTTTATTTTTGAACGTCAGTTCACATTTGTAGGTGGATCATCAGTGTTAGAGCTAAAATTAGCATGTTTAATGTGATTTTCATGCTTCCAGGGGCTCGGGAAGTTAATTAAATACCATTTGGAGGCATTTAATGTTCGAGCAAAAACGGCTGATTTTCGACAAAAGAGATAACACCCCCCATTACGTCATGCTTCAGAAATGTGGAAAATGGTCCGTTTTCAAATGTTTTATTTTTGAACGTCAGTTCACATTTGTAGGTGGATCATCAGTGTTAGAGCTAAAATTAGCATGTTTAAAGTGATTTTCATGCTTCCAGGGGCTCGGGAAGTTAATTAAATACCATTTGGAGGCATTTAATGTTCGAGCAAAAACGGCTGATTTTCGACAAAAGAGATAATACCCCCCCATTACGTCATGCTTCAGAAATGTGGAAAATGGTCCATTTTCAAATGTTTTATTTTTGAACGTCAGTTCACATTTGTAGGTGGATCATCAGTGTTAGAGCTAAAATTAGCATGTTTAAAGTGATTTTCATGCTTCCAGGGGCTCGGGAAGTTAATTAAATACCATTTGGAGGCATTTAATGTTCGAGCAAAAACGGCTGATTTTCGACAAAAGAGATAACACCCCCCCATTACGTCATGCTTCAGAAATGTGGAAAATGGTCCGTTTTCAAATGTTTTATTTTTGAACGTCAGTTCACATTTGTAGGTGGATCATCAGTGTTAGAGCTAAAATTAGCATGTTTAAAGTGATTTTCATGCTTCCAGGGGCTCGGGAAGTGAAATAAATACCATTTGGAGGCATTTAATGTTCGAGCAAAAACGGCTGATTTTCGACAAAAGAGATAACACCCCCCCATTACGTCATGCTTCAGAAATGTGGAAAATGGTCCGTTTTCAAATGTTTTATTTTTGAACGTCAGTTCACATTTGTAGGTGGATCATCAGTGTTAAAGCTAAAATTAGCATGTTTAAAGTGATTTTCATGCTTCCAGGGGCTCGGGAAGTTAATTAAATACCATTTGGAGGCATTTAATGTTCGAGCAAAAACGGCTGATTTTCGACAAAAGAGATAACACCCCCCCATTACGTCATGCTTCAGAAATGTGGAAAATGGTCCGTTTTCAAATGTTTTATTTTTGAACGTCAGTTCACATTTGTAGGTGGATCATCAGTGTTAGAGCTAAAATTAGCATGTTTAAAGTGATTTTCATGCTTCCAGGGGCCCAAAACACAAGATTTATGGAATGGTTAAAAGTGCATGAAAATGGCCAATTTACTCACTCTGAGTTCTCAAAAAGGGTTTCTTCACCCCGGGAAGTTAATTAAATACCATTTGGAGGCATTTAATGTTCGAGCAAAAACGGCTGATTTTCGACAAAAGAGATAACACCCCCCCATTACGTCATGCTTCAGAAATGTGGAAAATGGTCCGTTTTCAAATGTTTTATTTTTGAACGTCAGTTCACATTTGTAGGTGGATCATCAGTGTTAGAGCTAAAATTAGCATGTTTAAAGTGATTTTCATGCTTCCAGGGGCCCAAAACACAAGATTTATGGAATGGTTAAAAGTGCATGAAAATGGCCAATTTACTCACTCTGAGTTCTCAAAAAGGGTTTCTTCACCCCGGGAAGTTAATTAAATACCATTTGGAGGCATTTAATGTTCGAGCAAAAACGGCTGATTTTCGACAAAAGAGATAAAAGCCCCCCATTACGTCATGCTTCAGAAATGTGGAAAATGGTCCGTTTTCAAATGTTTTATTTTTGAACGTCAGTTCACATTTGTAGGTGGATCATCAGTGTTAGAGCTGAAATTAGCATGTTTAAAGTGATTTTCATGCTTCCAGGGGCCCAAAACACAAGATTTATGGAATGGTTAAAAGTGCATGAAAATGGCCAATTTACTCACTCTGAGTTCTCAAAAAGGGTTTCTTCACCCCGGGAAGTGAAATAAATACCATTTGTAGGCATTTAATGTTCGAGCAAAAACGGCTGATTTTCGACAAAAGAGATAACACCCCCCCATTACGTCATGCTTCAGAAATGTGGAAAATGGTCCGTTTTCAAATGTTTTATTTTTGAACGTCAGTTCACATTTGTAGGTGGATCATCAGTGTTAGAGCTAAAATTAGCATGTTTAAAGTGATTTTCATGCTTCCAGGGGCTCTGGAAGTGAAATAAATACAATTTGGAGGCATTTAATGTTCGAGCAAAAACGGCTGATTTTCAACAAAAGAGATAACACCCCCCCATTACGTCATGCTTCAGAAATGTGGAAAATGGTCCGTTTTCAAATGTTTTATTTTTGAACGTCAGTTCACATTTGTAGGTGGATCATCAGTGTTAGAGCTAAAATTAGCATGTTTAATGTGATTTTCATGCTTCCAGGGGCTCGGGAAGTTAATTAAATACCATTTGGAGGCATTTAATGTTCGAGCAAAAACGGCTGATTTTCGACAAAAGAGATAACACCCCCCCATTACGTCATGCTTCAGAAATGTGGAAAATGGTCCGTTTTCAAATGTTTTATTTTTGAACGTCAGTTCACATTTGTAGGTGGATCATCAGTGTTAGAGCTAAAATTAGCATGTTTAAAGTGATTTTCATGCTTCCAGGGGCTCGGGAAGTTAATTAAATACCATTTGGAGGCATTTAATGTTCGAGCAAAAACGGCTGATTTTCGACAAAAGAGATAACACCCCCCCATTACGTCATGCTTCAGAAATGTGGAAAATGGTCCGTTTTCAAATGTTTTATTTTTGAACGTCGGTTCACATTTGTAGGTGGATCATCAGTGTTAAAGCTAAAATTAGCATGTTTAAAGTGATTTTCATGCTTCCAGGGGCTCGGGAAGTTAATTAAATACCATTTGGAGGCATTTAATGTTCGAGCAAAAACGGCTGATTTTCGACAAAAGAGATAACACCCCCCCATTACGTCATGCTTCAGAAATGTGGAAAATGGTCCGTTTTCAAATGTTTTATTTTTGAACGTCAGTTCACATTTGTAGGTGGATCATCAGTGTTAGAGCTAAAATTAGCATGTTTAAAGTGATTTTCATGCTTCCAGGGGCCCAAAACACAAGATTTATGGAATGGTTAAAAGTGCATGAAAATGGCCAATTTACTCACTCTGAGTTCTCAAAAAGGGTTTCTTCACCCCGGGAAGTTAATTAAATACCATTTGGAGGCATTTAATGTTCGAGCAAAAACGGCTGATTTTCGACAAAAGAGATAAAAGCCCCCCATTACGTCATGCTTCAGAAATGTGGAAAATGGTCCGTTTTCAAATGTTTTATTTTTGAACGTCAGTTCACATTTGTACGTGGATCATCAGTGTTAGAGCTAAAATTAGCATGTTTAAAGTGATTTTCATGCTTCCAGGGGCCCAAAACACAAGATTTATGGAATGGTTAAAAGTGCATGAAAATGGCCAATTTACTCACTCTGAGTTCTCAAAAAGGGTTTCTTCACCCCGGGAAGTGAAATAAATACCATTTGTAGGCATTTAATGTTCGAGCAAAAACGGCTGATTTTCGACAAAAGAGATAACACCCCCCCATTACGTCATGCTTCAGAAATGTGGAAAATGGTCCGTTTTCAAATGTTTTATTTTTGAACGTCAGTTCACATTTGTAGGTGGATCATCAGTGTTAGAGCTAAAATTAGCATGTTTAAAGTGATTTTCATGCTTCCAGGGGCTCGGGAAGTGAAATAAATACAATTTGGAGGCATTTAATGTTCGAGCAAAAACGGCTGATTTTCGACAAAAGAGATAACACCCCCCCATTACGTCATGCTTCAGAAATGTGGAAAATGGTCCGTTTTCAAATGTTTTATTTTTGAACGTCAGTTCACATTTGTAGGTGGATCATCAGTGTTAGAGCTAAAATTAGCATGTTTAAAGTGATTTTCATGCTTCCAGGGGCTCGGGAAGTGAAATAAATACCATTTGGAGGCATTTAATGTTCGAGCAAAAACGGCTGATTTTCGACAAAAGAGATAACACCCCCCCATTACGTCATGCTTCAGAAATGTGGAAAATGGTCCGTTTTCAAATGTTTTATTTTTGAACGTCAGTTCACATTTGTAGGTGGATCATCAGTGTTAGAGCTAAAATTAGCATGTTTAAAGTGATTTTCATGCTTCCAGGGGCCCAAAACACAAGATTTATGGAATGGTTAAAAGTGCATGAAAATGGCCAATTTACTCACTCTGAGTTCTCAAAAAGGATTTCTTCAACCCGGGAAGTTAATTAAATACCATTTGGAGGCATTTAATGTTCGAGCAAAAACGGCTGATTTTCGACAAAAGAGATAACACCCCCCCATTACGTCATGCTTCAGAAATGTGGAAAATGGTCCGTTTTCAAATGTTTTATTTTTGAACGTCAGTTCACATTTGTAGGTGGATCATCAGTGTTAGAGCTAAAATTAGCATGTTTAAAGTGATTTTCATGCTTCCAGGGGCCCAAAACACAAGATTTATGGAATGGTTAAAAGTGCATGAAAATGGCCAATTTACTCACTCTGAGTTCTCAAAAAGGGTTTCTTCACCCCGGGAAGTTAATTAAATACCATTTGGAGGCATTTAATGTTCGAGCAAAAACGGCTGATTTTCGACAAAAGAGATAACACCCCCCCATTACGTCATGCTTCAGAAATGTGGAAAATGGTCCGTTTTCAAATGTTTTATTTTTGAACGTCAGTTCACATTTGTAGGTGGATCATCAGTGTTAGAGCTAAAATTAGCATGTTTAAAGTGATTTTCATGCTTCCAGGGGCTCGGGAAGTTAATTAAATACCATTTGGAGGCATTTAATGTTCGAGCAAAAACGGCTGATTTTCGACAAAAGAGATAACACCCCCCATTACGTCATGCTTCAGAAATGTGGAAAATGGTCCGTTTTCAAATGTTTTATTTTTGAATGTCAGTTCACATTTGTAGGTGGATCATCAGTGTTAGAGCTAAAATTAGCATGTTTAAAGTGATTTTCATGCTTCCAGGGGCCCAAAACACAAGATTAATGGAATGGTTAAAAGTGCATGAAAATGGCCAATTTACTCACTCTGAGTTCTCAAAAAGGGTTTCTTCACCCCGGGAAGTGAAATAAATACCATTTGGAGGCATTTAATGTTCGAGCAAAAACGGCTGATTTTCGACAAAAGAGATAACACCCCCCCCATTACGTCATGCTTCAGAAATGTGGAAAATGGTCCATTTTCAAATGTTTTATTTTTGAACGTCAGTTCACATTTGTAGGTGGATCATCAGTGTTAGAGCTAAAATTAGCATGTTTAAAGTGATTTTCATGCTTCCAGGGGCTCGGGAAGTTAATTAAATACCATTTGGAGGCATTTAATGTTCGAGCAAAAACGGCTGATTTTCGACAAAAGAGATAACACCCCCCCATTACGTCATGCTTCAGAAATGTGGAAAATGGTCCGTTTTCAAATGTTTTATTTTTGAACGTCAGTTCACATTTGTAGGTGGATCATCAGTGTTAGAGCTAAAATTAGCATGTTTAAAGTGATTTTCATGCTTCCAGGGGCCCAAAACACAAGATTTATGGAATGGTTAAAAGTGCATGAAAATGGCCAATTTACTCACTCTGAGTTCTCAAAAAGGGTTTCTTCACCCCGGGAAGTTAATTAAATACCATTTGGAGGCATTTAATGTTCGAGCAAAAACGGCTGATTTTCGACAAAAGAGATAACACCCCCCCATTACGTCATGCTTCAGAAATGTGGAAAATGGTCCGTTTTCAAATGTTTTATTTTTGAACGTCAGTTCACATTTGTAGGTGGATCATCAGTGTTAGAGCTAAAATTAGCATGTTTAAAGTGATTTTCATGCTTCCAGGGGCTCGGGAAGTTAATTAAATACCATTTGGAGGCATTTAATGTTCGAGCAAAAACGGCTGATTTTCGACAAAAGAGATAACACCCCCCCATTACGTCATGCTTCAGAAATGTGGAAAATGGTCCGTTTTCAAATGTTTTATTTTTGAACGTCAGTTCACATTTGTAGGTGGATCATCAGTGTTAGAGCTAAAATTAGCATGTTTAAAGTGATTTTCATGCTTCCAGGGGCCCAAAACACAAGATTTATGGAATGGTTAAAAGTGCATGAAAATGGCCAATTTACTCACTCTGAGTTCTCAAAAAGGGTTTCTTCACCCCGGGAAGTTAATTAAATACCATTTGGAGGCATTTAATGTTCGAGCAAAAACGGCTGATTTTCGACAAAAGAGATAACACCCCCCCATTACGTCATGCTTCAGAAATGTGGAAAATGGTCCGTTTTCAAATGTTTTATTTTTGAACGTCAGTTCACATTTGTAGGTGGATCATCAGTGTTAGAGCTAAAATTAGCATGTTTAAAGTGATTTTCATGCTTCCAGGGGCTCGGGAAGTTAATTAAATACCATTTGGAGGCATTTAATGTTCGAGCAAAAACGGCTGATTTTCGACAAAAGAGATAACACCCCCCCATTACGTCATGCTTCAGAAATGTGGAAAATGGTCCGTTTTCAAATGTTTTATTTTTGAACGTCAGTTCACATTTGTAGGTGGATCATCAGTGTTAGAGCTAAAATTAGCATGTTTAAAGTGATTTTCATGCTTCCAGGGGCTCGGGAAGTTAATTAAATACCATTTGGAGGCATTTAATGTTCGAGCAAAAACGGCTGATTTTCAACAAAAGAGATAACACCCCCCCATTACGTCATGCTTCAGAAATGTGGAAAATGGTCCGTTTTCAAATGTTTTATTTTTGAACGTCAGTTCACATTTGTAGGTGGATCATCAGTGTTAGAGCTAAAATTAGCATGTTTAAAGTGATTTTCATGCTTCCAGGGGCTCGGGAAGTTAATTAAATACCATTTGGAGGCATTTAATGTTCGAGCAAAAACGGCTGATTTTCGACAAAAGAGATAACACCCCCCCATTACGTCATGCTTCAGAAATGTGGAAAATGGTCCGTTTTCAAATGTTTTATTTTTGAACGTCAGTTCACATTTGTAGGTGGATCATCAGTGTTAGAGCTAAAATTAGCATGTTTAAAGTGATTTTCATGCTTCCAGGGGCTCGGGAAGTTAATTAAATACCATTTGGAGGCATTTAATGTTCGAGCAAAAACGGCTGATTTTCGACAAAAGAGATAACACCCCCCCATTACATCATGCTTCAGAAATGTGGAAAATGGTCCGTTTTCAAATGTTTTATTTTTGAACGTCAGTTCACATTTGTAGGTGGATGATCAGTGTTAGAGCTAAAATTAGCATGTTTAAAGTGATTTTCATGCTTCCAGGGGCTCGGGAAGTTAATTAAATAACATTTGGAGGCATTTAATGTTCGAGCAAAAACGGCTGATTTTCGACAAAAGAGATAACACCCCCCCATTACGTCATGCTTCAGAAATGTGGAAAATGGTCCGTTTTCAAATGTTTTATTTTTGAACGTCAGTTCACATTTGTAGGTGGATCATCAGTGTTAGAGCTAAAATTAGCATGTTTAACGTGATTTTCATGCTTCCAGGGGCCCAAAACACAAGATTTATGGAATGGTTAAAAGTGCATGAAAATGGCCAATTTACTCACTCTGAGTTCTCAAAAAGGGTTTCTTCACCCCGGGAAGTTAATTAAATACCATTTGGAGGCATTTAATGTTCGAGCAAAAACGGCTGATTTTCGACAAAAGAGATAACACCCCCCCATTACGTCATGCTTCAGAAATGTGGAAAATGGTCCGTTTTCAAATGTTTTATTTTTGAACGTCAGTTCACATTTGTAGGTGGATCATCAGTGTTAGAGCTAAAATTAGCATGTTTAAACTGATTTTCATGCTTCCAGGGGCCCAAAACACAAGATTAATGGAATGGTTAAAAGTGCATGAAAATGGCCAATTTACTCACTCTGAGTTCTCAAAAAGGGTTTCTTCACCCCGGGAAGTGAAATAAATACCATTTGGAGGCATTTAATGTTCGAGCAAAAACGGCTGATTTTCGACAAAAGAGATAAAACCCCTCCATTACGTCATGCTTCAGAAATGTGGAAAATGGTCCGTTTTCAAATGTTTTATTTTTGAACGTCAGTTCACATTTGTAGGTGGATCATCAGTGTTAGAGCTAAAATTAGCATGTTTAAAGTGATTTTCATGCTTCCAGGGGCTCGGGAAGTTAATTAAATACCATTTGGAGGCATTTAATGTTCGAGCAAAAACGGCTGATTTTCGACAAAAGAGATAACACCCCCCCCATTACGTCATGCTTCAGAAATGTGGAAAATGGTCCGTTTTCAAATGTTTTATTTTTGAACGTCAGTTCACATTTGTAGGTGGATCATCAGTGTTAGAGCTAAAATTAGCATGTTTAAAGTGATTTTCATGCTTCCAGGGGCTCGGGAAGTTAATTAAATACCATTTGGAGGCATTTAATGTTCGAGCAAAAACGGCTGATTTTCGACAAAAGAGATAACACCCCCCCATTACGTCATGCTTCAGAAATGTGGAAAATGGTCCGTTTTCAAATGTTTTATTTTTGAACGTCAGTTCACATTTGTAGGTGGATCATCAGTGTTAGAGCTAAAATTAGCATGTTTAAAGTGATTTTCATGCTTCCAGGGGCTCGGGAAGTTAATTAAATACCATTTGGAGGCATATAATGTTCGAGCAAAAATGGCTGATTTTCGACAAAAGAGATAACACCCCCCCATTACGTCATGCTTCAGAAATGTGGAAAATGGTCCGTTTTCAAATGTTTTATTTTTGAACGTCAGTTCACATTTGTAGGTGGATCATCAGTGTTAGAGCTAAAATTAGCATGTTTAAAGTGATTTTCATGCTTCCAGGGGCCCAAAACACAAGATTTATGGAATGGTTAAAAGTGCATGAAAATGGCCAATTTACTCACTCTGAGTTCTCAAAAAGGGTTTCTTCACCCAGGGAAGTGAAATAAATACCATTTGGAGGCATTTAATGTTCGAGCAAAAACGGCTGATTTTCGACAAAAGAGATAACACCCCCCCATTACGTCATGCTTCAGAAATGTGGAAAATGGTCCGTTTTCAAATGTTTTATTTTTGAACGTCAGTTCACATTTGTAGGTGGATCATCAGTGTTAGAGCTAAAATTAGCATGTTTAAAGTGATTTTCATGCTTCCAGGGGCTCGGGAAGTTAATTAAATACCATTTGGAGGCATTTAATGTTCGAGCAAAAACGGCTGATTTTCGACAAAAGAGATAACACCCCCCCAATTACGTCATGCTTCAGAAATGTGGAAAATGGTCCGTTTTCAAATGTTTTATTTTTGAACGTCAGTTCACATTTGTAGGTGGATCATCAGTGTTAGAGCTAAAATTAGCATGTTTAAAGTGATTTTCATGCTTCCAGGGGCCCAAAACACAAGATTTATGGAATGGTTAAAAGTGCATGAAAATGGCCAATTTACTCACTCTGAGTTCTCAAAAAGGGTTTCTTCACCCCGGGAAGTTAATTAAATACCATTTGGAGGCATTTAATGTTCGAGCAAAAACGGCTGATTTTCGACAAAAGAGATAACACCCCCCCATTACGTCATGCTTCAGAAATGTGGAAAATGGTCCGTTTTCAAATGTTTTATTTTTGAACTTCAGTTCACATTTGTAGGTGGATCATCAGTGTTAGAGCTAAAATTAGCATGTTTAAAGTGATTTTCATGCTTCCAGGGGCTCGGGAAGTTAATTAAATACCATTTGGAGGCATTTAATGTTCGAGCAAAAACGGCTGATTTTCGACAAAAGAGATAACACCCCCCCATTACGTCATGCTTCAGAAATGTGGAAAATGGTCCGTTTTCAAATGTTTTATTTTTGAACGTCAGTTCACATTTGTAGGTGGATCATCAGTGTTAGAGCTAAAATTAGCATGTTTAAAGTAACCGTGGGCGGCCAGCTACGCTCCGTCTGCGGAGTGTGCGTAGTTCCGCCTACTCCGCATTTTGCGGAGCTGGCGGAGCCAGGCGGCACTACGCACGCTCCGCAGACGGAGCGTAGCTGGCCGCCACCCGCCTCCCTCCCGCCCTCCCTAAATACTTTAAAATAAAAGAACGCAATAATTTTAAAAGCACTTACCTTGCCGCCGCTGGCCGCCGCGTTCCCCGGGGCTCGTTCTCTTCCGCCTTCCGAATTTTGCAGTAATGCGCATGCGCGGACGGCCGCGCATGCGCATTTTCACGAGAAAATGCGCATGCGCGGCCGCCCGCGCATGCGCATTACTGCAAAATACGGAAGACGGAAGAGAACGAGCCCCGGGGAACGCGGCGGCCAGCGGCGGCAAGGTAAGTGCTTTTAAAATTATTGCGTTCTTTTATTTTAAAGTATTTAGGGAGGGCGGGAGGGAGGCGGGTTGCGGGGCTGCCGGCCAGTGGTTTTGCGGAGTGGGGCTACGCGGAGTGCGGAGGTGGGCGTAGTTTCTCGCCCACTTCGCGTAGCTCCGCGAAGCCCCACTCCGCGAACTCCGCCCAGGCCTAGTTTAAAGTGATTTTCATGCTTCCAGGGGCCCAAAACACAAGATTTATGGAATGGTTAAAAGTGCATGAAAATGGCCAATTTACTCACTCTGAGTTCTCAAAAAGGGTTTCTTCACCCCGGGAAGTGAAATAAATACCATTTGGAGGCATTTAATGTTCGAGCAAAAACGGCTGATTTTCGACAAAAGAGATAACACCCCCCATTACGTCATGCTTCAGAAATGTGGAAAATGGTCAGTTTTCAAATGTTTTATTTTTGAACGTCAGTTCACATTTGTAGGTGGATCATCAGTGTTAGAGCTAAAATTAGCATGTTTAAAGTGATTTTCATGCTTCCAGGGGCTCGGGAAGTTAATTAAATACCATTTGGAGGCATTTAATGTTCGAGCAAAAACGGCTGATTTTCGACAAAAGAGATAACACCCCCCCATTACGTCATGCTTCAGAAATGTGGAAAATGGTCCGTTTTCAAATGTTTTATTTTTGAACGTCAGTTCACATTTGTAGGTGGATCATCAGTGTTAGAGCTAAAATTAGCATGTTTAAAGTGATTTTCATGCTTCCAGGGGCTCGGGAAGTTAATTAAATACCATTTGGAGGCATTTAATGTTCGAGCAAAAACGGCTGATTTTCGACAAAAGAGATAACACCCCCCCATTACGTCATGCTTCAGAAATGTGGAAAATGGTCCGTTTTCAAATGTTTTATTTTTGAACGTCAGTTCACATTTGTAGGTGGATCATCAGTGTTAGAGCTAAAATTAGCATGTTTAAAGTGATTTTCATGCTTCCAGGGGCTCGGGAAGTGAAATAAATACCATTTGGAGGCATTTAATGTTCGAGCAAAAACGGCTGATTTTCGACAAAAGAGATAACACCCCCCCATTACGTCATGCTTCAGAAATGTGGAAAATGGTCCGTTTTCAAATGTTTTATTTTTGAACGTCAGTTCACATTTGTAGGTGGATCATCAGTGTTAGAGCTAAAATTAGCATGTTTAAAGTGATTTTCATGCTTCCAGGGGCTCGGGAAGTGAAATAAATACCATTTGGAGGCATTTAATGTTCGAGCAAAAACGGCTGATTTTCGACAAAAGAGATAACACCCCCCCATTACGTCATGCTTCAGAAATGTGGAAAATGGTCCGTTTTCAAATGTTTTATTTTTGAACGTCAGTTCACATTTGTAGGTGGATCATCAGTGTTAGAGCTAAAATTAGCATGTTTAAAGTGATTTTCATGCTTCCAGGGGCTCGGGAAGTTAATTAAATACCATTTGGAGGCATTTAATGTTCGAGCAAAAACGGCTGATTTTCGACAAAAGAGATAACACCCCCCCAATTACGTCATGCTTCAGAAATGTGGAAAATGGTCCGTTTTCAAATGTTTTATTTTTGAACGTCAGTTCACATTTGTAGGTGGATCATCAGTGTTAGAGCTAAAATTAGCATGTTTAAAGTGATTTTCATGCTTCCAGGGGCCCAAAACACAAGATTTATGGAATGGTTAAAAGTGCATGAAAATGGCCAATTTACTCACTCTGAGTTCTCAAAAAGGGTTTCTTCACCCCGGGAAGTTAATTAAATACCATTTGGAGGCATTTAATGTTCGAGCAAAAACGGCTGATTTTCGACAAAAGAGATAACACCCCCCCATTACGTCATGCTTCAGAAATGTGGAAAATGGTCCGTTTTCAAATGTTTTATTTTTGAACGTCAGTTCACATTTGTAGGTGGATCATCAGTGTTAGAGCTAAAATTGGCATGTTTAAAGTGATTTTCATGCTTCCAGGGGCCCAAAACACAAGATTTATGGAATGGTTAAAAGTGCATGAAAATGGCCAATTTACTCACTCTGAGTTCTCAAAAAGGGTTTCTTCACCCCGGGAAGTGAAATAAATACCATTTGGAGGCATTTAATGTTCGAGCAAAAACGGCTGATTTTCGACAAAAGAGATAACACCCCCCATTACGTCATGCTTCAGAAATGTGGAAAATGGTCCGTTTTCAAATGTTTTATTTTTGAACGTCAGTTCACATTTGTAGGTGGATCATCAGTGTTAGAGCTAAAATTAGCATGTTTAAAGTGATTTTCATGCTTCCAGGGGCTCGGGAAGTTAATTAAATACCATTTGGAGGCATTTAATGTTCGAGCAAAAACGGCTGATTTTCGACAAAAGAGATAATACCCCCCATTACGTCATGCTTCAGAAATGTGGAAAATGGTCCATTTTCAAATGTTTTATTTTTGAACGTCAGTTCACATTTGTAGGTGGATCATCAGTGTTAGAGCTAAAATTAGCATGTTTAAAGTGATTTTCATGCTTCCAGGGGCTCGGGAAGTTAATTAAATACCATTTGGAGGCATTTAATGTTCGAGCAAAAACGGCTGATTTTCGACAAAAGAGATAACACCCCCCCATTACGTCATGCTTCAGAAATGTGGAAAATGGTCCGTTTTCAAATGTTTTATTTTTGAACGTCAGTTCACATTTGTAGGTGGATCATCAGTGTTAGAGCTAAAATTAGCATGTTTAAAGTGATTTTCATGCTTCCAGGGGCTCGGGAAGTGAAATAAATACCATTTGGAGGCATTTAATGTTCGAGCAAAAACGGCTGATTTTCGACAAAAGAGATAACACCCCCCCATTACGTCATGCTTCAGAAATGTGGAAAATGGTCCGTTTTCAAATGTTTTATTTTTAAACGTCAGTTCACATTTGTAGGTGGATCATCAGTGTTAGAGCTAAAATTAGCATGTTTAAAGTGATTTTCATGCTTCCAGGGGCTCGGGAAGTGAAATAAATACCATTTGGAGGCATTTAATGTTCGAGCAAAAACGGCTGATTTTCGACAAAAGAGATAACACCCCCCCATTACGTCATGCTTCAGAAATGTGGAAAATGGTCCGTTTTCAAATGTTTTATTTTTGAACGTCAGTTCACATTTGTAGGTGGATCATCAGTGTTAGAGCTAAAATTAGCATGTTTAAAGTGATTTTCATGCTTCCAGGGGCTCGGGAAGTTAATTAAATACCATTTGGAGGCATTTAATGTTCGAGCAAAAACGGCTGATTTTCGACAAAAGAGATAACACCCCCCCAATTACGTCATGCTTCAGAAATGTGGAAAATGGTCCGTTTTCAAATGTTTTATTTTTGAACGTCAGTTCACATTTGTAGGTGGATCATCAGTGTTAGAGCTAAAATTAGCATGTTTAAAGTGATTTTCATGCTTCCAGGGGCCCAAAACACAAGATTTATGGAATGGTTAAAAGTGCATGAAAATGGCCAATTTACTCACTCTGAGTTCTCAAAAAGGGTTTCTTCACCCCGGGAAGTTAATTAAATACCATTTGGAGGCATTTAATGTTCGAGCAAAAACGGCTGATTTTCGACAAAAGAGATAACACCCCCCCATTACGTCATGCTTCAGAAATGTGGAAAATGGTCCGTTTTCAAATGTTTTATTTTTGAACGTCAGTTCACATTTGTAGGTGGATCATCAGTGTTAGAGCTAAAATTAGCATGTTTAAAGTGATTTTTATGCTTCCAGGGGCTCGGGAAGTTAATTAAATACCATTTGGAGGCATTTAATGTTCGAGCAAAAACGGCTGATTTTCGACAAAAGAGATAACACCCGCCCATTACGTCATGCTTCAGAAATGTGGAAAATGGTCCGTTTTCAAATGTTTTATTTTTGAACGTCAGTTCACATTTGTAGGTGGATCATCAGTGTTAGAGCTAAAATTAGCATGTTTAAAGTGATTTTCATGCTTCCAGGGGCCCAAAACACAAGATTTATGGAATGGTTAAAAGTGCATGAAAATGGCCAATTTACTCACTCTGAGTTCTCAAAAAGGGTTTCCTCACCCAGGGAAGTGAAATAAATACCATTTGGAGGCATTTAATGTTCGAGCAAAAACGGCTGATTTTCGACAAAAGAGATAACACCCCCCCATTACGTCATGCTTCAGAAATGTGGAAAATGGTCCGTTTTCAAATGTTTTATTTTTGAACGTCAGTTCACATTTGTAGGTGGATCATCAGTGTTAGAGCTAAAATTAGCATGTTTAAATTGATTTTCATGCTTCCAGGGGCCCAAAACACAAGATTTATGGAATGGTTAAAAGTGCATGAAAATGGCCAATTTACTCACTCTGAGTTCTCAAAAAGGGTTTCTTCACCCCGGGAAGTTAATTAAATACCATTTGGAGGCATTTAATGTTCGAGCAAAAACGGCTGATTTTCGACAAAAGAGATAACACCCCCCCATTACGTCATGCTTCAGAAATGTGGAAAATGGTCCGTTTTCAAATGTTTTATTTTTGAACGTCAGTTCACATTTGTAGGTGGATCATCAGTGTTAGAGCTAAAATTAGCATGTTTAAAGTGATTTTCATGCTTCCAGGGGCTCGGGAAGTTAATTAAATACCATTTGGAGGCATTTAATGTTCGAGCAAAAACGGCTGATTTTCGACAAAAGAGATAACACCCCCCCATTACGTCATGCTTCAGAAATGTGGAAAATGGTCCGTTTTCAAATGTTTTATTTTTGAACGTCAGTTCACATTTGTAGGTGGATCATCAGTGTTAGAGCTAAAATTAGCATGTTTAAAGTGATTTTCATGCTTCCAGGGGCTCGGGAAGTTAATTAAATACCATTTGGAGGCATTTAATGTTCGAGCAAAAACGGCTGATTTTCGACAAAAGAGATAACACCCCCCCATTACGTCATGCTTCAGAAATGTGGAAAATGGTCCGTTTTCAAATGTTTTATTTTTGAACGTCAGTTCACATTTGTAGGTGGATCATCAGTGTTAGAGCTAAAATTAGCATGTTTAAAGTGATTTTCATGCTTCCAGGGGCTCGGGAAGTGAAATAAATACCATTTGGAGGCATTTAATGTTCGAGCAAAAACGGCTGATTTTCGACAAAAGAGATAACACCCCCCCATTACGTCATGCTTCAGAAATGTGGAAAATGGTCCGTTTTCAAATGTTTTATTTTTGAACGTCAGTTCACATTTGTAGGTGGATCATCAGTGTTAGAGCTAAAATTAGCATGTTTAAAGTGATTTTCATGCTTCCAGGGGCTCGGGAAGTTAATTAAATACCATTTGGAGGCATTTAATGTTCGAGCAAAAACGGCTGATTTTCAACAAAAGAGATAACACCCCCCCATTACGTCATGCTTCAGAAATGTGGAAAATGGTCCGTTTTCAAATGTTTTATTTTTGAACGTCAGTTCACATTTGTAGGTGGATCATCAGTGTTAGAGCTAAAATTAGCATGTTTAAAGTGATTTTCATGCTTCCAGGGGCTCGGGAAGTTAATTAAATACCATTTGGAGGCATTTAATGTTCGAGCAAAAACGGCTGATTTTCGACAAAAGAGATAACACCCCCCCATTACGTCATGCTTCAGAAATGTGGAAAATGGTCCGTTTTCAAATGTTTTATTTTTGAACGTCAGTTCACATTTGTAGGTGGATCATCAGTGTTAGAGCTAAAATTAGCATGTTTAAAGTGATTTTCATGCTTCCAGGGGCTCGGGAAGTTAATTAAATACCATTTGGAGGCATTTAATGTTCGAGCAAAAACGGCTGATTTTCGACAAAAGAGATAACACCCCCCCATTACATCATGCTTCAGAAATGTGGAAAATGGTCCGTTTTCAAATGTTTTATTTTTGAACGTCAGTTCACATTTGTAGGTGGATGATCAGTGTTAGAGCTAAAATTAGCATGTTTAAAGTGATTTTCATGCTTCCAGGGGCTCGGGAAGTTAATTAAATAACATTTGGAGGCATTTAATGTTCGAGCAAAAACGGCTGATTTTCGACAAAAGAGATAACACCCCCCCATTACGTCATGCTTCAGAAATGTGGAAAATGGTCCGTTTTCAAATGTTTTATTTTTGAACGTCAGTTCACATTTGTAGGTGGATCATCAGTGTTAGAGCTAAAATTAGCATGTTTAACGTGATTTTCATGCTTCCAGGGGCCCAAAACACAAGATTTATGGAATGGTTAAAAGTGCATGAAAATGGCCAATTTACTCACTCTGAGTTCTCAAAAAGGGTTTCTTCACCCCGGGAAGTTAATTAAATACCATTTGGAGGCATTTAATGTTCGAGCAAAAACGGCTGATTTTCGACAAAAGAGATAACACCCCCCCATTACGTCATGCTTCAGAAATGTGGAAAATGGTCCGTTTTCAAATGTTTTATTTTTGAACGTCAGTTCACATTTGTAGGTGGATCATCAGTGTTAGAGCTAAAATTAGCATGTTTAAAGTGATTTTCATGCTTCCAGGGGCCCAAAACACAAGATTAATGGAATGGTTAAAAGTGCATGAAAATGGCCAATTTACTCACTCTGAGTTCTCAAAAAGGGTTTCTTCACCCCGGGAAGTGAAATAAATACCATTTGGAGGCATTTAATGTTCGAGCAAAAACGGCTGATTTTCGACAAAAGAGATAAAACCCCTCCATTACGTCATGCTTCAGAAATGTGGAAAATGGTCCGTTTTCAAATGTTTTATTTTTGAACGTCAGTTCACATTTGTAGGTGGATCATCAGTGTTAGAGCTAAAATTAGCATGTTTAAAGTGATTTTCATGCTTCCAGGGGCTCGGGAAGTTAATTAAATACCATTTGGAGGCATTTAATGTTCGAGCAAAAACGGCTGATTTTCGACAAAAGAGATAACACCCCCCCATTACGTCATGCTTCAGAAATGTGGAAAATGGTCCGTTTTCAAATGTTTTATTTTTGAACGTCAGTTCACATTTGTAGGTGGATCATCAGTGTTAGAGCTAAAATTAGCATGTTTAAAGTGATTTTCATGCTTCCAGGGGCTCGGGAAGTTAATTAAATACCATTTGGAGGCATTTAATGTTCGAGCAAAAATGGCTGATTTTCGACAAAAGAGATAACACCCCCCCATTACGTCATGCTTCAGAAATGTGGAAAATGGTCCGTTTTCAAATGTTTTATTTTTGAACGTCAGTTCACATTTGTAGGTGGATCATCAGTGTTAGAGCTAAAATTAGCATGTTTAAAGTGATTTTCATGCTTCCAGGGGCCCAAAACACAAGATTTATGGAATGGTTAAAAGTGCATGAAAATGGCCAATTTACTCACTCTGAGTTCTCAAAAAGGGTTTCTTCACCCAGGGAAGTGAAATAAATACCATTTGGAGGCATTTAATGTTCGAGCAAAAACGGCTGATTTTCGACAAAAGAGATAACACCCCCCCATTACGTCATGCTTCAGAAATGTGGAAAATGGTCCGTTTTCAAATGTTTTATTTTTGAACGTCAGTTCACATTTGTAGGTGGATCATCAGTGTTAGAGCTAAAATTAGCATGTTTAAAGTGATTTTCATGCTTCCAGGGGCCCAAAACACAAGATTTATGGAATGGTTAAAAGTGCATGAAAATGGCCAATTTACTCACTCTGAGTTCTCAAAAAGGGTTTCTTCACCCCGGGAAGTTAATTAAATACCATTTGGAGGCATTTAATGTTCGAGCAAAAACGGCTGATTTTCGACAAAAGAGATAACACCCCCCCATTACGTCATGCTTCAGAAATGTGGAAAATGGTCCGTTTTCAAATGTTTTATTTTTGAACGTCAGTTCACATTTGTAGGTGGATCATCAGTGTTAGAGCTAAAATTAGCATGTTTAAAGTGATTTTCATGCTTCCAGAGGCTCGGGAAGTTAATTAAATACCATTTGGAGGCATTTAATGTTCGAGCAAAAACGGCTGATTTTCGACAAAAGAGATAACACCCCCCCATTACGTCATGCTTCAGAAATGTGGAAAATGGTCCGTTTTCAAATGTTTTATTTTTGAACGTCAGTTCACATTTGTAGGTGGATCATCAGTGTTAGAGCTAAAATTAGCATGTTTAAAGTAACCGTGGGCGGCCAGCTACGCTCCGTCTGCGGAGTGTGCGTAGTTCCGCCTACTCCGCATTTTGCGGAGCTGGCGGAGCCAGGCGGCACTACGCACGCTCCGCAGACGGAGCGTAGCTGGCCGCCACCCGCCTCCCTCCCGCCCTCCCTAAATACTTTAAAATAAAAGAACGCAATAATTTTAAAAGCACTTACCTTGCCGCCGCTGGCCGCCGCGTTCCCCGGGGCTCGTTCTCTTCCGCCTTCCGAATGTTGCAGTAATGCGCATGCGCGGACGGCCGCGCATGCGCATTTTCACGAGAAAATGCGCATGCGCGGCCGCCCGCGCATGCGCATTACTGCAAAATACGGAAGACGGAAGAGAACGAGCCCCGGGGAACGCGGCAGCCAGCGGCGGCAAGGTAAGTGCTTTTAAAATTATTGCGTTCTTTTATTTTAAAGTATTTAGGGAGGGCGGGAGGGAGGCGGGTTGCGGGGCTGCCGGCCAGTGGTTTTGCGGAGTGGGGCTACGCGGAGTGCGGAGGTGGGCGTAGTTTCTCGCCCACTTCGCGTAGCTCCGCGAAGCCCCACTCCGCGAACTCCGCCCAGGCCTAGTTTAAAGTGATTTTCATGCTTCCAGGGGCCCAAAACACAAGATTTATGGAATGGTTAAAAGTGCATGAAAATGGCCAATTTACTCACTCTGAGTTCTCAAAAAGGGTTTCTTCACCCCGGGAAGTGAAATAAATACCATTTGGAGGCATTTAATGTTCGAGCAAAAACGGCTGATTTTCGACAAAAGAGATAACACCCCCCATTACGTCATGCTTCAGAAATGTGGAAAATGGTCAGTTTTCAAATGTTTTATTTTTGAACGTCAGTTCACATTTGTAGGTGGATCATCAGTGTTAGAGCTAAAATTAGCATGTTTAAAGTGATTTTCATGCTTCCAGGGGCTCGGGAAGTTAATTAAATACCATTTGGAGGCATTTAATGTTCGAGCAAAAACGGCTGATTTTCGACAAAAGAGATAACACCCCCCCATTACGTCATGCTTCAGAAATGTGGAAAATGGTCCGTTTTCAAATGTTTTATTTTTGAACGTCAGTTCACATTTGTAGGTGGATCATCAGTGTTAGAGCTAAAATTAGCATGTTTAAAGTGATTTTCATGCTTCCAGGGGCTCGGGAAGTTAATTAAATACCATTTGGAGGCATTTAATGTTCGAGCAAAAACGGCTGATTTTCGACAAAAGAGATAACACCCCCCCATTACGTCATGCTTCAGAAATGTGGAAAATGGTCCGTTTTCAAATGTTTTATTTTTGAACGTCAGTTCACATTTGTAGGTGGATCATCAGTGTTAGAGCTAAAATTAGCATGTTTAAAGTGATTTTCATGCTTCCAGGGGCTCGGGAAGTGAAATAAATACCATTTGGAGGCATTTAATGTTCGAGCAAAAACGGCTGATTTTCGACAAAAGAGATAACACCCCCCCATTACGTCATGCTTCAGAAATGTGGAAAATGGTCCGTTTTCAAATGTTTTATTTTTGAACGTCAGTTCACATTTGTAGGTGGATCATCAGTGTTAGAGCTAAAATTAGCATGTTTAAAGTGATTTTCATGCTTCCAGGGGCTCGGGAAGTGAAATAAATACCATTTGGAGGCATTTAATGTTCGAGCAAAAACGGCTGATTTTCGACAAAAGAGATAACACCCCCCCATTACGTCATGCTTCAGAAATGTGGAAAATGGTCCGTTTTCAAATGTTTTATTTTTGAACGTCAGTTCACATTTGTAGGTGGATCATCAGTGTTAGAGCTAAAATTAGCATGTTTAAAGTGATTTTCATGCTTCCAGGGGCTCGGGAAGTTAATTAAATACCATTTGGAGGCATTTAATGTTCGAGCAAAAACGGCTGATTTTCGACAAAAGAGATAACACCCCCCCAATTACGTCATGCTTCAGAAATGTGGAAAATGGTCCGTTTTCAAATGTTTTATTTTTGAACGTCAGTTCACATTTGTAGGTGGATCATCAGTGTTAGAGCTAAAATTAGCATGTTTAAAGTGATTTTCATGCTTCCAGGGGCCCAAAACACAAGATTTATGGAATGGTTAAAAGTGCATGAAAATGGCCAATTTACTCACTCTGAGTTCTCAAAAAGGGTTTCTTCACCCCGGGAAGTGAAATAAATACCATTTGGAGGTATTTAATGTTCGAGCAAAAACGGCTGATTTTCGACAAAAGAGATAACACCCCCCATTACGTCATGCTTCAGAAATGTGGAAAATGGTCCGTTTTCAAATGTTTTATTTTTGAACGTCAGTTCACATTTGTAGGTGGATCATCAGTGTTAGAGCTAAAATTAGCATGTTTAAAGTGATTTTCATGCTTCCAGGGGCTCGGGAAGTTAATTAAATACCATTTGGAGGCATTTAATGTTCGAGCAAAAACGGCTGATTTTCGACAAAAGAGATAATACCCCCCATTACGTCATGCTTCAGAAATGTGGAAAATGGTCCATTTTCAAATGTTTTATTTTTGAACGTCAGTTCACATTTGTAGGTGGATCATCAGTGTTAGAGCTAAAATTAGCATGTTTAAAGTGATTTTCATGCTTCCAGGGGCTCGGGAAGTTAATTAAATACCATTTGGAGGCATTTAATGTTCGAGCAAAAACGGCTGATTTTCGACAAAAGAGATAACACCCCCCCATTACGTCATGCTTCAGAAATGTGGAAAATGGTCCGTTTTCAAATGTTTTATTTTTGAACGTCAGTTCACATTTGTAGGTGGATCATCAGTGTTAGAGCTAAAATTAGCATGTTTAAAGTGATTTTCATGCTTCCAGGGGCTCGGGAAGTGAAATAAATACCATTTGGAGGCATTTAATGTTCGAGCAAAAACGGCTGATTTTCGACAAAAGAGATAACACCCCCCCATTACGTCATGCTTCAGAAATGTGGAAAATGGTCCGTTTTCAAATGTTTTATTTTTGAACGTCAGTTCACATTTGTAGGTGGATCATCAGTGTTAGAGCTAAAATTAGCATGTTTAAAGTGATTTTCATGCTTCCAGGGGCTCGGAAAGTGAAATAAATACCATTTGGAGGCATTTAATGTTCGAGCAAAAACGGCTGATTTTCGACAAAAGAGATAACACCCCCCCATTACGTCATGCTTCAGAAATGTGGAAAATGGTCCGTTTTCAAATGTTTTATTTTTGAACGTCAGTTCACATTTGTAGGTGGATCATCAGTGTTAGAGCTAAAATTAGCATGTTTAAAGTGATTTTCATGCTTCCAGGGGCTCGGGAAGTTAATTAAATACCATTTGGAGGCATTTAATGTTCGAGCAAAAACGGCTGATTTTCGACAAAAGAGATAACACCCCCCCAATTACGTCATGCTTCAGAAATGTGGAAAATGGTCCGTTTTCAAATGTTTTATTTTTGAACGTCAGTTCACATTTGTAGGTGGATCATCAGTGTTAGAGCTAAAATTAGCATGTTTAAAGTGATTTTCATGCTTCCAGGGGCCCAAAACACAAGATTTATGGAATGGTTAAAAGTGCATGAAAATGGCCAATTTACTCACTCTGAGTTCTCAAAAAGGGTTTCTTCACCCCGGGAAGTTAATTAAATACCATTTGGAGGCATTTAATGTTCGAGCAAAAACGGCTGATTTTCGACAAAAGAGATAACACCCCCCCATTACGTCATGCTTCAGAAATGTGGAAAATGGTCCGTTTTCAAATGTTTTATTTTTGAACGTCAGTTCACATTTGTAGGTGGATCATCAGTGTTAGAGCTAAAATTAGCATGTTTAAAGTGATTTTTATGCTTCCAGGGGCTCGGGAAGTTAATTAAATACCATTTGGAGGCATTTAATGTTCGAGCAAAAACGGCTGATTTTCGACAAAAGAGATAACACCCCCCCATTACGTCATGCTTCAGAAATGTGGAAAATGGTCCGTTTTCAAATGTTTTATTTTTGAACGTCAGTTCACATTTGTAGGTGGATCATCAGTGTTAGAGCTAAAATTAGCATGTTTAAATTGATTTTCATGCTTCCAGGGGCCCAAAACACAAGATTTATGGAATGGTTAAAAGTGCATGAAAATGGCCAATTTACTCACTCTGAGTTCTCAAAAAGGGTTTCTTCACCCCGGGAAGTTAATTAAATACCATTTGGAGGCATTTAATGTTCGAGCAAAAACGGCTGATTTTCGACAAAAGAGATAACACCCCCCCATTACGTCATGCTTCAGAAATGTGGAAAATGGTCCGTTTTCAAATGTTTTATTTTTGAACGTCAGTTCACATTTGTAGGTGGATCATCAGTGTTAGAGCTAAAATTAGCATGTTTAAAGTGATTTTCATGCTTCCAGGGGCTCGGGAAGTGAAATAAATACCATTTGGAGGCATTTCATGTTTGAGCAAAAACGGCTGATTTTCGACAAAAGAGATAACACCCCCCATTACGTCATGCTTCAGAAATGTGGAAAATGGTCCGTTTTCAAATGTTTTATTTTTGAACGTCAGTTCACATTTGTAGGTGGATCATCAGTGTTAGAGCTAAAATTAGCATGTTTAAAGTGATTTTCATGCTTCCAGGGGCCCAAAACACAAGATTTATGGAATGGTTAAAAGTGCATGAAAATGGCCAATTTACTCACTCTGAGTTCTCAAAAAGGGTTTCTTCACCCCGGGAAGTTAATTAAATACCATTTGGAGGCATTTAATGTTCGAGCAAAAACGGCTGATTTTCGACAAAAGAGATAACACCCCCCCATTACGTCATGCTTCAGAAATGTGGAAAATGGTCCGTTTTCAAATGTTTTATTTTTGAACGTCAGTTCACATTTGTAGGTGGATCATCAGTGTTAGAGCTAAAATTAGCATGTTTAAAGTGATTTTCATGCTTCCAGGGGCTCGGGAAGTTAATTAAATACCATTTGGAGGCATTTAATGTTCGAGCAAAAACGGCTGATTTTCGACAAAAGAGATAACACCCCCCCATTACGTCATGCTTCAGAAATGTGGAAAA
Source organism: Lissotriton vulgaris (assembly GCF_964263255.1). Lineage (NCBI taxonomy): Eukaryota > Metazoa > Chordata > Amphibia > Caudata > Salamandridae > Lissotriton > Lissotriton vulgaris. The sequence goes on from NW_028248904.1 coordinate 567,188, forward strand.
TGGTCCGTTTTCAAATGTTTTATTTTTGAACGTCAGTTCACATTTGTAGGTGGATCATCAGTGTTAGAGCTAAAATTAGCATGTTTAAAGTGATTTTCATGCTTCCAGGGGCTCGGGAAGTTAATTAAATACCATTTGGAGGCATTTAATGTTCGAGCAAAAACGGCTGATTTTCGACAAAAGAGATAACACCCCCCCATTACGTCATGCTTCAGAAATGTGGAAAATGGTCCGTTTTCAAATGTTTTATTTTTGAACGTCAGTTCACATTTGTAGGTGGATCATCAGTGTTAGAGCTAAAATTAGCATGTTTAAAGTGATTTTCATGCTTCCAGGGGCTCGGGAAGTGAAATAAATACCATTTGGAGGCATTTAATGTTCGAGCAAAAACGGCTGATTTTCGACAAAAGAGATAACACCCCCCCATTACGTCATGCTTCAGAAATGTGGAAAATGGTCCGTTTTCAAATGTTTTATTTTTGAACGTCAGTTCACATTTGTAGGTGGATCATCAGTGTTAGAGCTAAAATTAGCATGTTTAAAGTGATTTTCATGCTTCCAGGGGCTCGGGAAGTTAATTAAATACCATTTGGAGGCATTTAATGTTCGAGCAAAAACGGCTGATTTTCGACAAAAGAGATAACACCCCCCCATTACGTCATGCTTCAGAAATGTGGAAAATGGTCCGTTTTCAAATGTTTTATTTTTGAACGTCAGTTCACATTTGTAGGTGGATCATCAGTGTTAGAGCTAAAATTAGCATGTTTAAAGTGATTTTCATGCTTCCAGGTGCCCAAAACACAAGATTAATGGAATGGTTAAAAGTGCATGAAAATGGCCAATTTACTCACTCTGAGTTCTCAAAAAGGGTTTCTTCACCCCGGGAAGTGAAATAAATACCATTTGGAGGCATTTAATGTTCGAGCAAAAACGGCTGATTTTCGACAAAAGAGATAACACCCCCCCATTACGTCATGCTTCAGAAATGTCGAAAATGGTCCGTTTTCAAATGTTTTATTTTTGAACGTCAGTTCACATTTGTAGGTGGATCATCAGTGTTAGAGCTAAAATTAGCATGTTTAAAGTGATTTTCATGCTTCCAGGGGCTCGGGAAGTTAATTAAATACCATTTGGAGGCATTTAATGTTCGAGCAAAAACGGCTGATTTTCGACAAAAGAGATAACACCCCCCCATTACGTCATGCTTCAGAAATGTGGAAAATGGTCCATTTTCAAATGTTTTATTTTTGAACGTCAGTTCACATTTGTAGGTGGATCATCAGTGTTAGAGCTAAAATTAGCATGTTTAAAGTGATTTTCATGCTTCCAGGGGCTCGGGAAGTTAATTAAATACCATTTGGAGGCATTTAATGTTCGAGCAAAAACGGCTGATTTTCGACAAAAGAGATAACACCCCCCCATTACGTCATGCTTCAGAAATGTGGAAAATGGTCCGTTTTCAAATGTTTTATTTTTGAACGTCAGTTCACATTTGTAGGTGGATCATCAGTGTTAGAGCTAAAATTAGCATGTTTAAAGTGATTTTCATGCTTCCAGGGGCTCGGGAAGTGAAATAAATACCATTTGGAGGCATTTAATGTTCGAGCAAAAACGGCTGATTTTCGACAAAAGAGATAACACCCCCCCATTACGTCATGCTTCAGAAATGTGGAAAATGGTCCGTTTTCAAATGTTTTATTTTTGAACGTCAGTTCACATTTGTAGGTGGATCATCAGTGTTAGAGCTAAAATTAGCATGTTTAAAGTGATTTTCATGCTTCCAGGGGCTCGGGAAGTGAAATAAATACCATTTGGAGGCATTTAATGTTCGAGCAAAAACGGCTGATTTTCGACAAAAGAGATAACACCCCCCCATTACGTCATGCTTCAGAAATGTGGAAAATGGTCCGTTTTCAAATGTTTTATTTTTGAACGTCAGTTCACATTTGTAGGTGGATCATCAGTGTTAGAGCTAAAATTAGCATGTTTAAAGTGATTTTCATGCTTCCAGGGGCTCGGGAAGTTAATTAAATACCATTTGGAGGCATTTAATGTTCGAGCAAAAACGGCTAATTTTCCACAAAAGAGATAACACCCCCCCATTACGTCATGCTTCAGAAATGTGGAAAATGGTCCGTTTTCAAATGTTTTATTTTTGAACGTCAGTTCACATTTGTAGGTGGATCATCAGTGTTAGAGCTAAAATTAGCATGTTTAAAGTGATTTTCATGCTTCCAGGGGCCCAAAACACAAGATTAATGGAATGGTTAAAAGTGCATGAAAATGGCCAATTTACTCACTCTGAGTTCTCAAAAAGGGTTTCTTCACCCCGGGAAGTGAAATAAATACCATTTGGAGGCATTTAATGTTCGAGCAAAAACGGCTGATTTTCGACAAAAGAGATAACACCCCCCCATTACGTCATGCTTCAGAAATGTGGAAAATGGTCCGTTTTCAAATGTTTTATTTTTGAACGTCAGTTCACATTTGTAGGTGGATCATCAGTGTTAGAGCTAAAATTAGCATGTTTAAAGTGATTTTCATGCTTCCAGGGGCTCGGGAAGTTAATTAAATACCATTTGGAGGCATTTAATGTTCGAGCAAAAACGGCTGATTTTCGACAAAAGAGATAACACCCCCCCATTACGTCATGCTTCAGAAATGTGGAAAATGGTCCGTTTTCAAATGTTTTATTTTTGAACGTCAGTTCACATTTGTAGGTGGATCATCAGTGTTAGAGCTAAAATTAGCATGTTTAAATTGATTTTCATGCTTCCAGGGGCTCGGGAAGTTAATTAAATACCATTTGGAGGCATTTAATGTTCGAGCAAAAACGGCTGATTTTCGACAAAAGAGATAACACCCCCCCATTACGTCATGCTTCAGAAATGTGGAAAATGGTCCGTTTTCAAATGTTTTATTTTTGAACGTCAGTTCACATTTGTAGGTGGATCATCAGTGTTAGAGCTAAAATTAGCATGTTTAAAGTGATTTTCATGCTTCCAGGGGCTCGGGAAGTTAATTAAATACCATTTGGAGGCATTTAATGTTCGAGCAAAAACGGCTGATTTTCGACAAAAGAGATAACACCCCCCCATTACGTCATGCTTCAGAAATGTGGAAAATGGTCCGTTTTCAAATGTTTTATTTTTGAACGTCAGTTCACATTTGTAGGTGGATCATCAGTGTTAGAGCTAAAATTAGCATGTTTAAAGTGATTTTCATGCTTCCAGGGGCTCGGGAAGTGAAATAAATACCATTTGGAGGCATTTAATGTTCGAGCAAAAACGGCTGATTTTCGACAAAAGAGATAACACACCCCCATTACGTCATGCTTCAGAAATGTGGAAAATGGTCCGTTTTCAAATGTTTTATTTTTGAACGTCAGTTCACATTTGTAGGTGGATCATCAGTGTTAGAGCTAAAATTAGCATGTTTAAAGTGATTTTCATGCTTCCAGGGGCTCGGGAAGTGAAATAAATACCATTTGGAGGCATTTAATGTTCGAGCAAAAACGGCTGATTTTCGACAAAAGAGATAACACCCCCCCATTACGTCATGCTTCAGAAATGTGGAAAATGGTCCGTTTTCAAATGTTTTATTTTTGAACGTCAGTTCACATTTGTAGGTGGATCATCAGTGTTAGAGCTAAAATTAGCATGTTTAAAGTGATTTTCATGCTTCCAGGGGCTCGGGAAGTTAATTAAATACCATTTGGAGGCATTTAATGTTCGAGCAAAAACGGCTGATTTTCGACAAAAGAGATAACACCCCCCCATTACGTCATGCTTCAGAAATGTGGAAAATGGTCCGTTTTCAAATGTTTTATTTTTGAACGGCAGTTCACATTTGTAGGTGGATCATCAGTGTTAGAGCTAAAATTAGCATGTTTAAAGTGATTTTCATGCTTCCAGGTGCCCAAAACACAAGATTAATGGAATGGTTAAAAGTGCATGAAAATGTCCAATTTACTCACTCTGAGTTCTCAAAAAGGGTTTCTTCACCCCGGGAAGTGAAATAAATACCATTTGGAGGCATTTAATGTTCGAGCAAAAACGGCTGATTTTCGACAAAAGAGATAACACCCCCCCATTACGTCATGCTTCAGAAATGTGGAAAATGGTCTGTTTTCAAATGTTTTATTTTTGAACGTCAGTTCACATTTGTAGGTGGATCATCAGTGTTAGAGCTAAAATTAGCATGTTTAAAGTGATTTTCATGCTTCCAGGGGCTCGGGAAGTTAATTAAATACCATTTGGAGGCATTTAATGTTCGAGCAAAAACGGCTGATTTTCGACAAAAGAGATAACACCCCCCCATTACGTCATGCTTCAGAAATGTGGAAAATGGTCAGTTTTCAAATGTTTTATTTTTGAACGTCAGTTCACATTTGTAGGTGGATCATCAGTGTTAGAGCTAAAATTAGCATGTTTAAAGTGATTTTCATGCTTCCAGGGGCCCAAAACACAAGATTTATGGAATGGTTAAAAGTGCATGAAAATGGCCAATTTACTCACTCTGAGTTCTCAAAAAGGGTTTCTTCACCCCGGGAAGTTAATTAAATACCATTTGGAGGCATTTAATGTTCGAGCAAAAACGGCTGATTTTCGACAAAAGAGATAACACCCCCCCATTACGTCATGCTTCAGAAATGTGGAAAATGGTCCGTTTTCAAATGTTTTATTTTTGAACGTCAGTTCACATTTGTAGGTGGATCATCAGTGTTAGAGCTAAAATTAGCATGTTTAAAGTGATTTTCATGCTTCCAGGGGCTCGGGAAGTTAATTAAATACCATTTGGAGGCATTTAATGTTCGAGCAAAAACGGCTGATTTTCGACAAAAGAGATAACACCCCCCCATTACGTCATGCTTCAGAAATGTGGAAAATGGTCCGTTTTCAAATGTTTTATTTTTGAACGTCAGTTCACATTTGTAGGTGGATCATCAGTGTTAGAGCTAAAATTAGCATGTTTAAAGTGATTTTCATGCTTCCAGGGGCTCGGGAAGTGAAATAAATACCATTTGGAGGCATTTAATGTTCGAGCAAAAACGGCTGATTTTCGACAAAAGAGATAACACCCCCCCATTACGTCATGCTTCAAAAATGTGGAAAATGGTCCGTTTTCAAATGTTTTATTTTTGAACGTCAGTTCACATTTGTAGGTGGATCATCAGTGTTAGAGCTAAAATTAGCATGTTTAAAGTGATTTTCATGCTTCCAGGGGCTCGGGAAGTTAATTAAATACCATTTGGAGGCATTTAATGTTCGAGCAAAAACGGCTGATTTTCGACAAAAGAGATAACACCCCCCCATTACGTCATGCTTCAGAAATGTGGAAAATGGTCCGTTTTCAAATGTTTTATTTTTGAACGGCAGTTCACATTTGTAGGTGGATCATCAGTGTTAGAGCTAAAATTAGCATGTTTAAAGTGATTTTCATGCTTCCAGGTGCCCAAAACACAAGATTAATGGAATGGTTAAAAGTGCATGAAAATGTCCAATTTACTCACTCTGAGTTCTCAAAAAGGGTTTCTTCACCCCGGGAAGTGAAATAAATACCATTTGGAGGCATTTAATGTTCGAGCAAAAACGGCTGATTTTCGACAAAAGAGATAACACCCCCCCATTACGTCATGCTTCAGAAATGTGGAAAATGGTCCGTTTTCAAATGTTTTATTTTTGAACGTCAGTTCACATTTGTAGGTGGATCATCAGTGTTAGAGCTAAAATTAGCATGTTTAAAGTGATTTTCATGCTTCCAGGGGCTCGGGAAGTTAATTAAATACCATTTGGAGGCATTTAATGTTCGAGCAAAAACGGCTGATTTTCGACAAAAGAGATAACACCCCCCCATTACGTCATGCTTCAGAAATGTGGAAAATGGTCCGTTTTCAAATGTTTTATTTTTGAACGTCAGTTCACATTTGTAGGTGGATCATCAGTGTTAGAGCTAAAATTAGCATGTTTAAAGTGATTTTCATGCTTCCAGGGGCCCAAAACACAAGATTTATGGAATGGTTAAAAGTGCATGAAAATGGCCAATTTACTCACTCTGAGTTCTCAAAAAGGGTTTCTTCACCCCGGGAAGTTAATTAAATACCATTTGGAGGCATTTAATGTTCGAGCAAAAACGGCTGATTTTCGACAAAAGAGATAACACCCCCCCATTACGTCATGCTTCAGAAATGTGGAAAATGGTCCGTTTTCAAATGTTTTATTTTTGAACGTCAGTTCACATTTGTAGGTGGATCATCAGTGTTAGAGCTAAAATTAGCATGTTTAAAGTGATTTTCATGCTTCCAGGGGCTCGGGAAGTTAATTAAATACCATTTGGAGGCATTTAATGTTCGAGCAAAAACGGCTGATTTTCGACAAAAGAGATAACACCCCCCCATTACGTCATGCTTCAGAAATGTGGAAAATGGTCCGTTTTCAAATGTTTTATTTTTGAACGTCAGTTCACATTTGTAGGTGGATCATCAGTGTTAGAGCTAAAATTAGCATGTTTAAAGTGATTTTCATGCTTCCAGGGGCCCAAAACACAAGATTTATGGAATGGTTAAAAGTGCATGAAAATGGCCAATTTACTCACTCTGAGTTCTCAAAAAGGGTTTCTTCACCCCGGGAAGTGAAATAAATACCATTTGGAGGCATTTAATGTTCGAGCAAAAACGGCTGATTTTCGACAAAAGAGATAACACCCCCCTATTACGTCATGCTTCAGAAATGTGGAAAATGGTCCGTTTTCAAATGTTTTATTTTTGAACGTCAGTTCACATTTGTAGGTGGATCATCAGTGTTAGAGCTAAAATTAGCATGTTTAAAGTGATTTTCATGCTTCCAGGGGCTCGGGAAGTTAATTAAATACCATTTGGAGGCATTTAATGTTCGAGCAACAACGGCTGATTTTCGACAAAAGAGATAACACCCCCCCATTACGTCATGCTTCAGAAATGTGGAAAATGGTCCGTTTTCAAATGTTTTATTTTTGAACGTCAGTTCACATTTGTAGGTGGATCATCAGTGTTAGAGCTAAAATTAGCATGTTTAAAGTGATTTTCATGCTTCCAGGGGCCCAAAACACAAGATTTATGGAATGGTTAAAAGTGCATGAAAATGGCCAATTTACTCACTCTGAGTTCTCAAAAAGGGTTTCTTCACCCAGGGAAGTGAAATAAATACCATTTGGAGGCATTTAATGTTCGAGCAAAAACGGCTGATTTTCGACAAAAGAGATAACACCCCCCCATTACGTCATGCTTCAGAAATGTGGAAAATGGTCCGTTTTCAAATGTTTTATTTTTGAACGTCAGTTCACATTTGTAGGTGGATCATCAGTGTTAGAGCTAAAATTAGCATGTTTAAATTGATTTTCATGCTTCCAGGGGCCCAAAACACAAGATTTATGGAATGGTTAAAAGTGCATGAAAATGGCCAATTTACTCACTCTGAGTTCTCAAAAAGGGTTTCTTCACCCCGGGAAGTTAATTAAATACCATTTGGAGGCATTTAATGTTCGAGCAAAAACGGCTGATTTTCGACAAAAGAGATAACACCCCCCCATTACGTCATGCTTCAGAAATGTGGAAAATGGTCCGTTTTCAAATGTTTTATTTTTGAACGTCAGTTCACATTTGTAGGTGGATCATCAGTGTTAGAGCTAAAATTAGCATGTTTAAAGTGATTTTCATGCTTCCAGGGGCTCGGGAAGTGAAATAAATACCATTTGGAGGCATTTAATGTTCGAGCAAAAACGGCTGATTTTCGACAAAAGAGATAACACCCCCCCATTACGTCATGCTTCAAAAATGTGGAAAATGGTCCGTTTTCAAATGTTTTATTTTTGAACGTCAGTTCACATTTGTAGGTGGATCATCAGTGTTAGAGCTAAAATTAGCATGTTTAAAGTGATTTTCATGCTTCCAGGGGCTCGGGAAGTTAATTAAATACCATTTGGAGGCATTTAATGTTCGAGCAAAAACGGCTGATTTTCGACAAAAGAGATAACACCCCCCCATTACGTCATGCTTCAGAAATGTGGAAAATGGTCCGTTTTCAAATGTTTTATTTTTGAACGGCAGTTCACATTTGTAGGTGGATCATCAGTGTTAGAGCTAAAATTAGCATGTTTAAAGTGATTTTCATGCTTCCAGGTGCCCAAAACACAAGATTAATGGAATGGTTAAAAGTGCATGAAAATGTCCAATTTACTCACTCTGAGTTCTCAAAAAGGGTTTCTTCACCCCGGGAAGTGAAATAAATACCATTTGGAGGCATTTAATGTTCGAGCAAAAACGGCTGATTTTCGACAAAAGAGATAACACCCCCCCATTACGTCATGCTTCAGAAATGTGGAAAATGGTCCGTTTTCAAATGTTTTATTTTTGAACGTCAGTTCACATTTGTAGGTGGATCATCAGTGTTAGAGCTAAAATTAGCATGTTTAAAGTGATTTTCATGCTTCCAGGGGCTCGGGAAGTTAATTAAATACCATTTGGAGGCATTTAATGTTCGAGCAAAAACGGCTGATTTTCGACAAAAGAGATAACACCCCCCCATTACGTCATGCTTCAGAAATGTGGAAAATGGTCCGTTTTCAAATGTTTTATTTTTGAACGTCAGTTCACATTTGTAGGTGGATCATCAGTGTTAGAGCTAAAATTAGCATGTTTAAAGTGATTTTCATGCTTCCAGGGGCCCAAAACACAAGATTTATGGAATGGTTAAAAGTGCATGAAAATGGCCAATTTACTCACTCTGAGTTCTCAAAAAGGGTTTCTTCACCCCGGGAAGTTAATTAAATACCATTTGGAGGCATTTAATGTTCGAGCAAAAACGGCTGATTTTCGACAAAAGAGATAACACCCCCCCATTACGTCATGCTTCAGAAATGTGGAAAATGGTCCGTTTTCAAATGTTTTATTTTTGAACGTCAGTTCACATTTGTAGGTGGATCATCAGTGTTAGAGCTAAAATTAGCATGTTTAAAGTGATTTTCATGCTTCCAGGGGCTCGGGAAGTTAATTAAATACCATTTGGAGGCATTTAATGTTCGAGCAAAAACGGCTGATTTTCGACAAAAGAGATAACACCCCCCCATTACGTCATGCTTCAGAAATGTGGAAAATGGTCCGTTTTCAAATGTTTTATTTTTGAACGTCAGTTCACATTTGTAGGTGGATCATCAGTGTTAGAGCTAAAATTAGCATGTTTAAAGTGATTTTCATGCTTCCAGGGGCCCAAAACACAAGATTTATGGAATGGTTAAAAGTGCATGAAAATGGCCAATTTACTCACTCTGAGTTCTCAAAAAGGGTTTCTTCACCCCGGGAAGTGAAATAAATACCATTTGGAGGCATTTAATGTTCGAGCAAAAACGGCTGATTTTCGACAAAAGAGATAACACCCCCCTATTACGTCATGCTTCAGAAATGTGGAAAATGGTCCGTTTTCAAATGTTTTATTTTTGAACGTCAGTTCACATTTGTAGGTGGATCATCAGTGTTAGAGCTAAAATTAGCATGTTTAAAGTGATTTTCATGCTTCCAGGGGCTCGGGAAGTTAATTAAATACCATTTGGAGGCATTTAATGTTCGAGCAACAACGGCTGATTTTCGACAAAAGAGATAACACCCCCCCATTACGTCATGCTTCAGAAATGTGGAAAATGGTCCGTTTTCAAATGTTTTATTTTTGAACGTCAGTTCACATTTGTAGGTGGATCATCAGTGTTAGAGCTAAAATTAGCATGTTTAAAGTGATTTTCATGCTTCCAGGGGCCCAAAACACAAGATTTATGGAATGGTTAAAAGTGCATGAAAATGGCCAATTTACTCACTCTGAGTTCTCAAAAAGGGTTTCTTCACCCAGGGAAGTGAAATAAATACCATTTGGAGGCATTTAATGTTCGAGCAAAAACGGCTGATTTTCGACAAAAGAGATAACACCCCCCCATTACGTCATGCTTCAGAAATGTGGAAAATGGTCCGTTTTCAAATGTTTTATTTTTGAACGTCAGTTCACATTTGTAGGTGGATCATCAGTGTTAGAGCTAAAATTAGCATGTTTAAATTGATTTTCATGCTTCCAGGGGCCCAAAACACAAGATTTATGGAATGGTTAAAAGTGCATGAAAATGGCCAATTTACTCACTCTGAGTTCTCAAAAAGGGTTTCTTCACCCCGGGAAGTTAATTAAATACCATTTGGAGGCATTTAATGTTCGAGCAAAAACGGCTGATTTTCGACAAAAGAGATAACACCCCCCCATTTCGTCATGCTTCAGAAATGTGGAAAATGGTCAGTTTTCAAATGTTTTATTTTTGAACGTCAGTTCACATTTGTAGGTGGATCATCAGTGTTAGAGCTAAAATTAGCATGTTTAAAGTGATTTTCATGCTTCCAGGGGCCCAAAACACAAGATTTATGGAATGGTTAAAAGTGCATGAAAATTGCCAATTTACTCACTCTGAGTTCTCAAAAAGGGTTTCTTCACCCCGGGAAGTGAAATAAATACCATTTGGAGGCATTTAATGTTCGAGCAAAAACGGCTGATTTTCGACAAAAGAGATAACACCCCCCCATTACGTCATGCTTCAGAAATGTGGAAAATGGTCCGTTTTCAAATGTTTTATTTTTGAACGTCAGTTCACATTTGTAGGTGGATCATCAATGTTAGAGCTAAAATTAGCATGTTTAAAGTGATTTTCATGCTTCCAGGGGCTCGGGAAGTTAATTAAATACCATTTGGAGGCATTTAATGTTCGAGCAAAAACGGCTGATTTTCGACAAAAGAGATAACACCCCCCCATTACGTCATGCTTCAGAAATGTGGAAAATGGTCCTTTTTCAAATGTTTTATTTTTGAACGTCAGTTCACATTTGTAGGTGGATCATCAGTGTTAGAGCTAAAATTAGCATGTTTAAAATGATTTTCATGCTTCCAGGGGCTCGGGAAGTTAATTAAATACCATTTGGAGGCATTTAATGTTCGAGCAAAAACGGCTGATTTTCGACAAAAGAGATAACACCCCCCCATTACGTCATGCTTCAGAAATGTGGAAAATGGTCCGTTTTCAAATGTTTTATTTTTGAACGTCAGTTCACATTTGTAGGTGGATCATCAGTGTTAGAGCTAAAATTAGCATGTTTAAAGTGATTTTCATGCTTCCAGGGGCTCGGGAAGTGAAATAAATACCATTTGGAGGCATTTAATGTTCGAGCAAAAACGGCTGATTTTCGACAAAAGAGATAACACCCCCCCATTACGTCATGCTTCAGAAATGTGGAAAATGGTCCGTTTTCAAATGTTTTATTTTTGAACGTCAGTTCACATTTGTAGGTGGATCATCAGTGTTAGAGCTAAAATTAGCATGTTTAAAGTGATTTTCATGCTTCCAGGGGCCCAAAACACAAGATTTATGGAATGGTTAAAAGTGCATGAAAATGGCCAATTTACTCACTCTGAGTTCTCAAAAAGGGTTTCTTCACCCCGGGAAGTGAAATAAATACCATTTGGAGGCATTTAATGTTCGAGCAAAAACGGCTGATTTTCGACAAAAGAGATAACACCCCCCCATTACGTCATGCTTCACAAATGTGGAAAATGGTCCGTTTTCAAATGTTTTATTTTTGAACGTCAGTTCACATTTGTAGGTGGATCATCAGTGTTAGAGCTAAAATTAGCATGTTTAAAGTGATTTTCATGCTTCCAGGGGCTCGGGAAGTTAATTAAATACCATTTGGAGGCATTTAATGTTCGAGCAAAAACGGCTGATTTTCGACAAAAGAGATAACACCCCCCCATTACGTCATGCTTCAGAAATGTGGAAAATGGTCCGTTTTCAAATGTTTTATTTTTTAATGTCAGTTCACATTTGTAGGTGGATCATCAGTGTTAGAGCTAAAATTAGCATGTTTAAAGTGATTTTCATGCTTCCAGGGGCTCGGGAAGTTAATTAAATACCATTTGGAGGCATTTAATGTTCGAGCAAAAACGGCTGATTTTCGACAAAAGAGATAACACCCCCCCATTACGTCATGCTTCAGAAATGTGGAAAATGGTCCGTTTTCAAATGTTTTATTTTTGAACGTCAGTTCACATTTGTAGGTGGATCATCAGTGTTAGAGCTAAAATTAGCATGTTTAAAGTGATTTTCATGCTTCCAGGGGCTCGGGAAGTGAAATAAATACCATTTGGAGGCATTTAATGTTCGAGCAAAAACGGCTGATTTTCGACAAAAGAGATAACACCCCCCCATTACGTCATGCTTCAGAAATGTGGAAAATGGTCCGTTTTCAAATGTTTTATTTTTGAACGTCAGTTCACATTTGTAGGTGGATCATCAGTGTTAGAGCTAAAATTAGCATGTTTAAAGTGATTTTCATGCTTCCAGGGGCTCGGGAAGTGAAATAAATACCATTTGGAGGCATTTAATGTTCGAGCAAAAACGGCTGATTTTCGACAAAAGAGATAACACCCCCCCATTACGTCATGCTTCAGAAATGTGGAAAATGGTCCGTTTTCAAATGTTTTATTTTTGAACGTCAGTTCACATTTGTAGGTGGATCATCAGTGTTAGAGCTAAAATTAGCATGTTTAAAGTGATTTTCATGCTTCCAGGGGCTCGGGAAGTTAATTAAATACCATTTGGAGGCATTTAATGTTCGAGCAAAAACGGCTGATTTTCGACAAAAGAGATAACACCCCCCCATTACGTCATGCTTCAGAAATGTGGAAAATGGTCCGTTTTCAAATGTTTTATTTTTGAACGTCAGTTCACATTTGTAGGTGGATCATCAGTGTTAGAGCTAAAATTAGCATGTTTAAAGTGATTTTCATGCTTCCAGGGGCCCAAAACACAAGATTAATGGAATGGTTAAAAGTGCATGAAAATGGCCAATTTACTCACTCTGAGTTCTCAAAAAGGGTTTCTTCACCCCAGGAAGTGAAATAAATACCATTTGGAGGCATTTAATGTTCGAGCAAAAACGGCTGATTTTCGACAAAAGAGATAACACCCCCCCATTACGTCATGCTTCAGAAATGTGGAAAATGGTCCGTTTTCAAATGTTTTAGTTTTGAACGTCAGTTCACATTTGTAGGTGGATCATCAGTGTTAGCGCTAAAATTAGCATGTTTAAAGTGATTTTCATGCTTCCAGGGGCTCGGGAAGTTAATTAAATACCATTTGGAGGCATTTAATGTTCGAGCAAAAACGGCTGATTTTCGACAAAAGAGATAACACCCCCCCATTACGTCATGCTTCAGAAATGTGGAAAATGGTCCGTTTTCAAATGTTTTATTTTTGAACGTCAGTTCACATTTGTAGGTGGATCATCAGTGTTAGAGCTAAAATTAGCATGTTTAAAGTGATTTTCATGCTTCCAGGGGCCCAAAACACAAGATTTATGGAATGGTTAAAAGTGCATGAAAATGGCCAATTTACTCACTCTGAGTTCTCAAAAAGGGTTTCTTCACCCCGGGAAGTTAATTAAATACCATTTGGAGGCATTTAATGTTCGAGCAAAAACGGCTGATTTTCGACAAAAGAGATAACACCCCCCCATTACGTCATGCTTCAGAAATGTGGAAAATGGTCCGTTTTCAAATGTTTTATTTTTGAACGTCAGTTCACATTTGTAGGTGGATCATCAGTGTTAGAGCTAAAATTAGCATGTTTAAAGTGATTTTCATGCTTCCAGGGGCCCAAAACACAAGATTAATGGAATGGTTAAAAGTGCATGAAAATGGCCAATTTACTCACTCTGAGTTCTCAAAAAGGGTTTCTTCACCCCAGGAAGTGAAATAAATACCATTTGGAGGCATTTAATGTTCGAGCAAAAACGGCTGATTTTCGACAAAAGAGATAACACCCCCCCATTACGTCATGCTTCAGAAATGTGGAAAATGGTCCGTTTTCAAATGTTTTATTTTTGAACGTCAGTTCACATTTGTAGGTGGATCATCAGTGTTAGCGCTAAAATTAGCATGTTTAAAGTGATTTTCATGCTTCCAGGGGCTCGGGAAGTTAATTAAATACCATTTGGAGGCATTTAATGTTCGAGCAAAAACGGCTGATTTTCGACAAAAGAGATAACACCCCCCCATTACGTCATGCTTCAGAAATGTGGAAAATGGTCCGTTTTCAAATGTTTTATTTTTGAACGTCAGTTCACATTTGTAGGTGGATCATCAGTGTTAGAGCTAAAATTAGCATGTTTAAAGTGATTTTCATGCTTCCAGGGGCCCAAAACACAAGATTTATGGAATGGTTAAAAGTGCATGAAAATGGCCAATTTACTCACTCTGAGTTCTCAAAAAGGGTTTCTTCACCCCGGGAAGTTAATTAAATACCATTTGGAGGCATTTAATGTTCGAGCAAAAACGGCTGATTTTCGACAAAAGAGATAACACCCCCCCATTACGTCATGCTTCAGAAATGTGGAAAATGGTCCGTTTTCAAATGTTTTATTTTTGAACGTCAGTTCACATTTGTAGGTGGATCATCAGTGTTAGAGCTAAAATTAGCATGTTTAAAGTGATTTTCATGCTTCCAGGGGCTCGGGAAGTTAATTAAATACCATTTGGAGGCATTTAATGTTCGAGCAAAAACGGCTGATTTTCGACAAAAGAGATAACACCCCCCCATTACGTCATGCTTCAGAAATGTGGAAAATGGTCCGTTTTCAAATGTTTTATTTTTGAACGTCAGTTCACATTTGTAGGTGGATCATCAGTGTTAGAGCTAAAATTAGCATGTTTAAAGTGATTTTCATGCTTCCAGGGGCCCAAAACACAAGATTTATGGAATGGTTAAAAGTGCATGAAAATGGCCAATTTACTCACTCTGAGTTCTCAAAAAGGGTTTCTTCACCCCGGGAAGTTAATTAAATACCATTTGGAGGCATTTAATGTTCGAGCAAAAACGGCTGATTTTCGACAAAAGAGATAACACCCCCCCATTACGTCATGCTTCAGAAATGTGGAAAATGGTCCGTTTTCAAATGTTTTATTTTTGAACGTCAGTTCACATTTGTAGGTGGATCATCAGTGTTAGAGCTAAAATTAGCATGTTTAAAGTGATTTTCATGCTTCCAGGGGCTCGGGAAGTTAATTAAATACCATTTGGAGGCATTTAATGTTCGAGCAAAAACGGCTGATTTTCGACAAAAGAGATAACACCCCCCCATTACGTCATGCTTCAGAAATGTGGAAAATGGTCCGTTTTCAAATGTTTTATTTTTGAACGTCAGTTCACATTTGTAGGTGGATCATCAGTGTTAGAGCTAAAATTAGCATGTTTAAAGTGATTTTCATGCTTCCAGGGGCTCGGGAAGTTAATTAAATACCATTTGGAGGCATTTAATGTTCGAGCAAAAACGGCTGATTTTCGACAAAAGAGATAACACCCCCCCATTACGTCATGCTTCAGAAATGTGGAAAATGGTCCATTTTCAAATGTTTTATTTTTGAACGTCAGTTCACATTTGTAGGTGGATCATCAGTGTTAGAGCTAAAATTAGCATGTTTAAAGTGATTTTCATGCTTCCAGGGGCCCAAAACACAAGATTTATGGAATGGTTAAAAGTGCATGAAAATGGCCAATTTACTCACTCTGAGTTCTCAAAAAGGGTTTCTTCACCCAGGGAAGTGAAATAAATACCATTTGGAGGCATTTAATGTTCGAGCAAAAACGGCTGATTTTCGACAAAAGAGATAACACCCCCCCATTACGTCATGCTTCAGAAATGTGGAAAATGGTCCGTTTTCAAATGTTTTATTTTTGAACGTCAGTTCACATTTGTAGGTGGATCATCAGTGTTAGAGCTAAAATTAGCATGTTTAAATTGATTTTCATGCTTCCAGGGGCTCGGGAAGTTAATTAAATACCATTTGGAGGCATTTAATGTTCGAGCAAAAACGGCTGATTTTCGACAAAAGAGATAACACCCCCCCATTACGTCATGCTTCAGAAATGTGGAAAATGGTCCGTTTTCAAATGTTTTATTTTTGAACGTCAGTTCACATTTGTAGGTGGATCATCAGTGTTAGAGCTAAAATTAGCATGTTTAAAGTGATTTTCATGCTTCCAGGGGCCCAAAACACAAGATTTATGGAATGGTTAAAAGTGCATGAAAATGGCCAATTTACTCACTCTGAGTTCTCAAAAAGGGTTTCTTCACCCCGGGAAGTTAATTAAATACCATTTGGAGGCATTTAATGTTCGAGCAAAAACGGCTGATTTTCGACAAAAGAGATAACACCCCCCCATTACGTCATGCTTCAGAAATGTGGAAAATGGTCCGTTTTCAAATGTTTTATTTTTGAACGTCAGTTCACATTTGTAGGTGGATCATCAGTGTTAGAGCTAAAATTAGCATGTTTAAAGTGATTTTCATGCTTCCAGGGGCTCGGGAAGTTAATTAAATACCATTTGGAGGCATTTAATGTTCGAGCAAAAACGGCTGATTTTCGACAAAAGAGATAACACCCCCCCATTACGTCATGCTTCAGAAATGTGGAAAATGGTCCGTTTTCAAATGTTTTATTTTTGAACGTCAGTTCACATTTGTAGGTGGATCATCAGTGTTAGAGCTAAAATTAGCATGTTTAAAGTGATTTTCATGCTTCCAGGGGCCCAAAACACAAGATTAATGGAATGGTTAAAAGTGCATGGAAATGGCCAATTTACTCACTCTGAGTTCTCAAAAAGGGTTTCTTCACCCCAGGAAGTGAAATAAATACCATTTGGAGGCATTTAATGTTCGAGCAAAAACGGCTGATTTTCGACAAAAGAGATAACACCCCCCCATTACGTCATGCTTCAGAAATGTGGAAAATGGTCCGTTTTCAAATGTTTTATTTTTGAACGTCAGTTCACATTTGTAGGTGGATCATCAGTGTTAGAGCTAAAATTAGCATGTTTAAAGTGATTTTCATGCTTCCAGGGGCTCGGGAAGTTAATTAAATACCATTTGGAGACATTTAATGTTCGAGCAAAAACGGCTGATTTTCGACAAAAGAGATAACACCCCCCCATTACGTCATGCTTCAGAAATGTGGAAAATGGTCCGTTTTCAAATGTTTTATTTTTGAACGTCAGTTCACATTTGTAGGTGGATCATCAGTGTTAGAGCTAAAATTAGCATGTTTAAAGTGATTTTCATGCTTCCAGGGGCCCAAAACACAAGATTAATGGAATGGTTAAAAGTGCATGAAAATGGCCAATTTACTCACTCTGAGTTCTCAAAAAGGGTTTCTTCACCCCAGGAAGTGAAATAAATACCATTTGGAGGCATTTAATGTTCGAGCAAAAACGGCTGATTTTCGACAAAAGAGATAACACCCCCCCATTACGTCATGCTTCAGAAATGTGGAAAATGGTCCGTTTTCAAATGTTTTATTTTTGAACGTCAGTTCACATTTGTAGGTGGATCATCAGTGTTAGAGCTAAAATTAGCATGTTTAAAGTGATTTTCATGCTTCCAGGGGCTCGGGAAGTTAATTAAATACCATTTGGAGGCATTTAATGTTCGAGCAAAAACGGCTGATTTTCGACAAAAGAGATAACACCCCCCCATTACGTCATGCTTCAGAAATGTGGAAAATGGTCCGTTTTCAAATGTTTTATTTTTGAACGTCAGTTCACATTTGTAGGTGGATCATCAGTGTTAGAGCTAAAATTAGCATGTTTAAAGTGATTTTCATGCTTCCAGGGGCCCAAAACACAAGATTTATGGAATGGTTAAAAGTGCATGAAAATGGCCAATTTACTCACTCTGAGTTCTCAAAAAGGGTTTCTTCACCCGGGAAGTTAATTAAATACCATTTGGAGGCATTTAATGTTCGAGCAAAAACGGCTGATTTTCGACAAAAGAGATAACACCCCCCCATTACGTCATGCTTCAGAAATGTGGAAAATGGTCCGTTTTCAAATGTTTTATTTTTGAACGTCAGTTCACATTTGTAGGTGGATCATCAGTGTTAGAGATAAAATTAGCATGTTTAAAGTGATTTTCATGCTTCCAGGGGCTCGGGAAGTGAAATAAACACCATTTGGAGGCATTTAATGTTCGAGCAAAAACGGCTGATTTTCGACAAAAGAGATAACACCCCCCCATTATGTCATGCTTCAGAAATGTGGAAAATGGTCCGTTTTCAAATGTTTTATTTTTGAACGTCAGTTCCCATTTGTAGGTGGATCATCAGTGTTAGAGCTAAAATTAGCATGTTTAAAGTGATTTTCATGCTTCCAGGGGCTCGGGAAGTTAATTAAATACCATTTGGAGGCATTTAATGTTCGAGCAAAAACGGCTGATTTTCGACAAAAGAGATAACACCCCCCCATTACGTCATGCTTCAGAAATGTGGAAAATGGTCCGTTTTCAAATGTTTTATTTTTGAACGTCAGTTCACATTTGTAGGTGGATCATCAGTGTTAGAGCTAAAATTAGCATGTTTAAAGTGATTTTCATGCTTCCAGGGGCCCAAAACACAAGATTTATGGAATGGTTAAAAGTGCATGAAAATGGCCAATTTACTCACTCTGAGTTCTCAAAAAGGGTTTCTTCACCCAGGGAAGTGAAATAAATACCATTTGGAGGCATTTAATGTTCGAGCAAAAACGGCTGATTTTCGACAAAAGAGATAACACCCCCCCATTACGTCATGCTTCAGAAATGTGGAAAATGATCCGTTTTCAAATGTTTTATTTTTGAACGTCAGTTCACATTTGTAGGTGGATCATCAGTGTTAGAGCTAAAATTAGCATGTTTAAATTGATTTTCATGCTTCCAGGGGCCCAAAACACAAGATTTATGGAATGGTTAAAAGTGCATGAAAATGGCCAATTTACTCATTCTGAGTTCTCAAAAAGGGTTTCTTCACCCCGGGAAGTTAATTAAATACCATTTGGAGGCATTTAATGTTCGAGCAAAAACGGCTGATTTTCGACAAAAGAGATAACACCCCCCCATTTCGTCATGCTTCAGAAATGTGGAAAATGGTCAGTTTTCAAATGTTTTATTTTTGAACGTCAGTTCACATTTGTAGGTGGATCATCAGTGTTAGAGCTAAAATTAGCATGTTTAAAGTGATTTTCATGCTTCCAGGGGCCCAAAACACAAGATTTATGGAATGGTTAAAAGTGCATGAAAATTGCCAATTTACTCACTCTGAGTTCTCAAAAAGGGTTTCTTCACCCCGGGAAGTGAAATAAATACCATTTGGAGGCATTTAATGTTCGAGCAAAAACGGCTGATTTTCGACAAAAGAGATAACACCCCCCCATTACGTCATGCTTCAGAAATGTGGAAAATGGTCCGTTTTCAAATGTTTTATTTTTGAACGTCAGTTCACATTTGTAGGTGGATCATCAATGTTAGAGCTAAAATTAGCATGTTTAAAGTGATTTTCATGCTTCCAGGGGCTCGGGAAGTTAATTTAATACCATTTGGAGGCATTTAATGTTCGAGCAAAAACGGCTGATTTTCGACAAAAGAGATAACACCCCCCCATTACGTCATGCTTCAGAAATGTGGAAAATGGTCCGTTTTCAAATGTTTTATTTTTGAACGTCAGTTCACATTTGTAGGTGGATCATCAGTGTTAGAGCTAAAATTAGCATGTTTAAAATGATTTTCATGCTTCCAGGGGCTCGGGAAGTTAATTAAATACCATTTGGAGGCATTTAATGTTCGAGCAAAAACGGCTGATTTTTGACAAAAGAGATAACACCCCCCCATTACGTCATGCTTCAGAAATGTGGAAAATGGTCCGTTTTCAAATGTTTTATTTTTGAACGTCAGTTCACATTTGTAGGTGGATCATCAGTGTTAGAGCT
Organism: Lissotriton vulgaris; assembly: GCF_964263255.1. Lineage (NCBI taxonomy): Eukaryota > Metazoa > Chordata > Amphibia > Caudata > Salamandridae > Lissotriton > Lissotriton vulgaris. The sequence goes on from NW_028248904.1 coordinate 587,033, forward strand.
AAAATTAGCATGTTTAAAGTGATTTTCATGCTTCCAGGGGCTCGGGAAGTGAAATAAATACCATTTGGAGGCATTTAATGTTCGAGCAAAAACGGCTGATTTTCGACAAAAGAGATAACACCCCCCCATTACGTCATGCTTCAGAAATGTGGAAAATGGTCCGTTTTCAAATGTTTTATTTTTGAACGTCAGTTCACATTTGTAGGTGGATCATCAGTGTTAGAGCTAAAATTAGCATGTTTAAAGTGATTTTCATGCTTCCAGGGGCCCAAAACACAAGATTTATGGAATGGTTAAAAGTGCATGAAAATGGCCAATTTACTCACTCTGAGTTCTCAAAAAGGGTTTCTTCACCCCGGGAAGTGAAATAAATACCATTTGGAGGCATTTAATGTTCGAGCAAAAACGGCTGATTTTCGACAAAAGAGATAACACCCCCCCATTACGTCATGCTTCACAAATGTGGAAAATGGTCCGTTTTCAAATGTTTTATTTTTGAACGTCAGTTCACATTTGTAGGTGGATCATCAGTGTTAGAGCTAAAATTAGCATGTTTAAAGTGATTTTCATGCTTCCAGGGGCTCGGGAAGTTAATTAAATACCATTTGGAGGCATTTAATGTTCGAGCAAAAACGGCTGATTTTCGACAAAAGAGATAACACCCCCCCATTACGTCATGCTTCAGAAATGTGGAAAATGGTCCGTTTTCAAATGTTTTATTTTTGAATGTCAGTTCACATTTGTAGGTGGATCATCAGTGTTAGAGCTAAAATTAGCATGTTTAAAGTGATTTTCATGCTTCCAGGGGCTCGGGAAGTTAATTAAATACCATTTGGAGGCATTTAATGTTCGAGCAAAAACGGCTGATTTTCGACAAAAGAGATAACACCCCCCCATTACGTCATGCTTCAGAAATGTGGAAAATGGTCCATTTTCAAATGTTTTATTTTTGAACGTCAGTTCACATTTGTAGGTGGATCATCAGTGTTAGAGCTAAAATTAGCATGTTTAAAGTGATTTTCATGCTTCCAGGGGCTCGGGAAGTGAAATAAATACCATTTGGAGGCATTTAATGTTCGAGCAAAAACGGCTGATTTTCGACAAAAGAGATAACACCCCCCCATTACGTCATGCTTCAGAAATGTGGAAAATGGTCCGTTTTCAAATGTTTTATTTTTGAACGTCAGTTCACATTTGTAGGTGGATCATCAGTGTTAGAGCTAAAATTAGCATGTTTAAAGTGATTTTCATGCTTCCAGGGGCTCGGGAAGTGAAATAAATACCATTTGGAGGCATTTAATGTTTGAGCAAAAACGGCTGATTTTCGACAAAAGAGATAACACCCCCCCATTACGTCATGCTTCAGAAATGTGGAAAATGGTCCGTTTTCAAATGTTTTATTTTTGAACGTCAGTTCACATTTGTAGGTGGATCATCAGTGTTAGAGCTAAAATTAGCATGTTTAAAGTGATTTTCATGCTTCCAGGGGCTCGGGAAGTTTATTAAATACCATTTGGAGGCATTTAATGTTCGAGCAAAAACGGCTGATTTTCGACAAAAGAGATAACACCCCCCCATTACGTCATGCTTCAGAAATGTGGAAAATGGTCCGTTTTCAAATGTTTTATTTTTGAACGTCAGTTCACATTTGTAGGTGGATCATCAGTGTTAGAGCTAAAATTAGCATGTTTAAAGTGATTTTCATGCTTCCAGGGGCCCAAAACACAAGATTAATGGAATGGTTAAAAGTGCATGAAAATGGCCAATTTACTCACTCTGAGTTCTCAAAAAGGGTTTCTTCACCCCAGGAAGTGAAATAAATACCATTTGGAGGCATTTAATGTTCGAGCAAAAACGGCTGATTTTCGACAAAAGAGATAACACCCCCCCATTACGTCATGCTTCAGAAATGTGGAAAATGGTCCGTTTTCAAATGTTTTATTTTTGAACGTCAGTTCACATTTGTAGGTGGATCATCAGTGTTAGAGCTAAAAATTAGCATGTTTAAAGTGATTTTCATGCTTCCAGGGGCTCGGGAAGTTAATTAAATACCATTTGGAGGCATTTAATGTTCGAGCAAAAACGGCTGATTTTCGACAAAAGAGATAACACCCCCCCATTACGTCATGCTTCAGAAATGTGGAAAATGGTCCGTTTTCAAATGTTTTATTTTTGAACGTCAGTTCACATTTGTAGGTGGATCATCAGTGTTAGAGCTAAAATTAGCATGTTTAAAGTGATTTTCATGCTTCCAGGGGCCCAAAACACAAGATTTATGGAATGGTTAAAAGTGCATGAAAATGGCCAATTTACTCACTCTGAGTTCTCAAAAAGGGTTTCTTCACCCCGGGAAGTTAATTAAATACCATTTGGAGGCATTTAATGTTCGAGCAAAAACGGCTGATTTTCGACAAAAGAGATAACACCCCCCCATTACGTCATGCTTCAGAAATGTGGAAAATGGTCCGTTTTCAAATGTTTTATTTTTGAACGTCAGTTCACATTTGTAGGTGGATCATCAGTGTTAGAGCTAAAATTAGCATGTTTAAAGTGATTTTCATGCTTCCAGGGGCTCGGGAAGTTAATTAAATACCATTTGGAGGCATTTAATGTTCGAGCAAAAACGGCTGATTTTCGACAAAAGAGATAACACCCCCCCATTACGTCATGCTTCAGAAATGTGGAAAATGGTCCGTTTTCAAATGTTTTATTTTTGAACGTCAGTTCACATTTGTAGGTGGATCATCAGTGTTAGAGCTAAAATTAGCATGTTTAAAGTGATTTTCATGCTTCCAGGGGCCCAAAACACAAGATTTATGGAATGGTTAAAAGTGCATGAAAATGGCCAATTTACTCACTCTGAGTTCTCAAAAAGGGTTTCTTCACCCCGGGAAGTTAATTAAATACCATTTGGAGGCATTTAATGTTCGAGCAAAAACGGCTGATTTTCGACAAAAGAGATAACACCCCCCCATTACGTCATGCTTCAGAAATGTGGAAAATGGTCCGTTTTCAAATGTTTTATTTTTGAACGTCAGTTCACATTTGTAGGTGGATCATCAGTGTTAGAGCTAAAATTAGCATGTTTAAAGTGATTTTCATGCTTCCAGGGGCTCGGGAAGTTAATTAAATACCATTTGGAGGCATTTAATGTTCGAGCAAAAACGGCTGATTTTCGACAAAAGAGATAACACCCCCCCATTACGTCATGCTTCAGAAATGTGGAAAATGGTCCGTTTTCAAATGTTTTATTTTTGAACGTCAGTTCACATTTGTAGGTGGATCATCAGTGTTAGAGCTAAAATTAGCATGTTTAAAGTGATTTTCATGCTTCCAGGGGCTCGGGAAGTTAATTAAATACCATTTGGAGGCATTTAATGTTCGAGCAAAAACGGCTGATTTTCGACAAAAGAGATAACACCCCCCCATTACGTCATGCTTCAGAAATGTGGAAAATGGTCCGTTTTCAAATGTTTTATTTTTGAACGTCAGTTCACATTTGTAGGTGGATCATCAGTGTTAGAGCTAAAATTAGCATGTTTAAAGTGATTTTCATGCTTCCAGGGGCCCAAAACACAAGATTTATGGAATGGTTAAAAGTGCATGAAAATGGCCAATTTACTCACTCTGAGTTCTCAAAAAGGGTTTCTTCACCCAGGGAAGTGAAATAAATACCATTTGGAGGCATTTAATGTTCGAGCAAAAACGGCTGATTTTCGACAAAAGAGATAACACCCCCCCATTACGTCATGCTTCAGAAATGTGGAAAATGGTCCGTTTTCAAATGTTTTATTTTTGAACGTCAGTTCACATTTGTAGGTGGATCATCAGTGTTAGAGCTAAAATTAGCATGTTTAAATTGATTTTCATGCTTCCAGGGGCTCGGGAAGTTAATTAAATACCATTTGGAGGCATTTAATGTTCGAGCAAAAACGGCTGATTTTCGACAAAAGAGATAACACCCCCCCATTACGTCATGCTTCAGAAATGTGGAAAATGGTCCGTTTTCAAATGTTTTATTTTTGAACGTCAGTTCACATTTGTAGGTGGATCATCAGTGTTAGAGCTAAAATTAGCATGTTTAAAGTGATTTTCATGCTTCCAGGGGCCCAAAACACAAGATTTATGGAATGGTTAAAAGTGCATGAAAATGGCCAATTTACTCACTCTGAGTTCTCAAAAAGGGTTTCTTCACCCCGGGAAGTTAATTAAATACCATTTGGAGGCATTTAATGTTCGAGCAAAAACGGCTGATTTTCGACAAAAGAGATAACACCCCCCCATTACGTCATGCTTCAGAAATGTGGAAAATGGTCCGTTTTCAAATGTTTTATTTTTGAACGTCAGTTCACATTTGTAGGTGGATCATCAGTGTTAGAGCTAAAATTAGCATGTTTAAAGTGATTTTCATGCTTCCAGGGGCTCGGGAAGTTAATTAAATACCATTTGGAGGCATTTAATGTTCGAGCAAAAACGGCTGATTTTCGACAAAAGAGATAACACCCCCCCATTACGTCATGCTTCAGAAATGTGGAAAATGGTCCGTTTTCAAATGTTTTATTTTTGAACGTCAGTTCACATTTGTAGGTGGATCATCAGTGTTAGAGCTAAAATTAGCATGTTTAAAGTGATTTTCATGCTTCCAGGGGCCCAAAACACAAGATTAATGGAATGGTTAAAAGTGCATGAAAATGGCCAATTTACTCACTCTGAGTTCTCAAAAAGGGTTTCTTCACCCCAGGAAGTGAAATAAATACCATTTGGAGGCATTTAATGTTCGAGCAAAAACGGCTGATTTTCGACAAAAGAGATAACACCCCCCCATTACGTCATGCTTCAGAAATGTGGAAAATGGTCCGTTTTCAAATGTTTTATTTTTGAACGTCAGTTCACATTTGTAGGTGGATCATCAGTGTTAGAGCTAAAATTAGCATGTTTAAAGTGATTTTCATGCTTCCAGGGGCTCGGGAAGTTAATTAAATACCATTTGGAGGCATTTAATGTTCGAGCAAAAACGGCTGATTTTCGACAAAAGAGATAACACCCCCCCATTACGTCATGCTTCAGAAATGTGGAAAATGGTCCGTTTTCAAATGTTTTATTTTTGAACGTCAGTTCACATTTGTAGGTGGATCATCAGTGTTAGAGCTAAAATTAGCATGTTTAAAGTGATTTTCATGCTTCCAGGGGCCCAAAACACAAGATTAATGGAATGGTTAAAAGTGCATGAAAATGGCCAATTTACTCACTCTGAGTTCTCAAAAAGGGTTTCTTCACCCCAGGAAGTGAAATAAATACCATTTGGAGGCATTTAATGTTCGAGCAAAAACGGCTGATTTTCGACAAAAGAGATAACACCCCCCCATTACGTCATGCTTCAGAAATGTGGAAAATGGTCCGTTTTCAAATGTTTTATTTTTGAACGTCAGTTCACATTTGTAGGTGGATCATCAGTGTTAGAGCTAAAATAGCATGTTTAAAGTGATTTTCATGCTTCCAGGGGCTCGGGAAGTTAATTAAATACCATTTGGAGGCATTTAATGTTCGAGCAAAAACGGCTGATTTTCGACAAAAGAGATAACACCCCCCCATTACGTCATGCTTCAGAAATGTGGAAAATGGTCCGTTTTCAAATGTTTTATTTTTGAACGTCAGTTCACATTTGTAGGTGGATCATCAGTGTTAGAGCTAAAATTAGCATGTTTAAAATGATTTTCATGCTTCCAGGGGCTCGGGAAGTTAATTAAATACCATTTGGAGGCATTTAATGTTCGAGCAAAAACGGCTGATTTTCGACAAAAGAGATAACACCCCCCCATTACGTCATGCTTCAGAAATGTGGAAAATGGTCCGTTTTCAAATGTTTTATTTTTGAACGTCAGTTCACATTTGTAGGTGGATCATCAGTGTTAGAGCTAAAATTAGCATGTTTAAAGTGATTTTCATGCTTCCAGGGGCTCGGGAAGTGAAATAAATACCATTTGGAGGCATTTAATGTTCGAGCAAAAACGGCTGATTTTCGACAAAAGAGATAACACCCCCCCATTACGTCATGCTTCAGAAATGTGGAAAATGGTCCGTTTTCAAATGTTTTATTTTTGAACGTAAGTTCACATTTGTAGGTGGATCATCAGTGTTAGAGCTAAAATTAGCATGTTTAAAGTGATTTTCATGCTTCCAGGGGCCCAAAACACAAGATTTATGGAATGGTTAAAAGTGCATGAAAATGGCCAATTTACTCACTCTGAGTTCTCAAAAAGGGTTTCTTCACCCCGGGAAGTGAAATAAATACCATTTGGAGGCATTTAATGTTCGAGCAAAAACGGCTGATTTTCGACAAAAGAGATAACACCCCCCCATTACGTCATGCTTCACAAATGTGGAAAATGGTCCGTTTTCAAATGTTTTATTTTTGAACGTCAGTTCACATTTGTAGGTGGATCATCAGTGTTAGAGCTAAAATTAGCATGTTTAAAGTGATTTTCATGCTTCCAGGGGCTCGGGAAGTTAATTAAATACCATTTGGAGGCATTTAATGTTCGAGCAAAAACGGCTGATTTTCGACAAAAGAGATAACACCCCCCCATTACGTCATGCTTCAGAAATGTGGAAAATGGTCCGTTTTCAAATGTTTTATTTTTTAATGTCAGTTCACATTTGTAGGTGGATCATCAGTGTTAGAGCTAAAATTAGCATGTTTAAAGTGATTTTCATGCTTCCAGGGGCTCGGGAAGTTAATTAAATACCATTTGGAGGCATTTAATGTTCGAGCAAAAACGGCTGATTTTCGACAAAAGAGATAACACCCCCCCATTACGTCATGCTTCAGAAATGTGGAAAATGGTCCGTTTTCAAATGTTTTATTTTTGAACGTCAGTTCACATTTGTAGGTGGATCATCAGTGTTAGAGCTAAAATTAGCATGTTTAAAGTGATTTTCATGCTTCCAGGGGCTCGGGAAGTGAAATAAATACCATTTGGAGGCATTTAATGTTCGAGCAAAAACGGCTGATTTTCGACAAAAGAGATAACACCCCCCCATTACGTCATGCTTCAGAAATGTGGAAAATGGTCCGTTTTCAAATGTTTTATTTTTGAACGTCAGTTCACATTTGTAGGTGGATCATCAGTGTTAGAGCTAAAATTAGCATGTTTAAAGTGATTTTCATGCTTCCAGGGGCTCGGGAAGTGAAATAAATACCATTTGGAGGCATTTAATGTTCGAGCAAAAACGGCTGATTTTCGACAAAAGAGATAACACCCCCCCATTACGTCATGCTTCAGAAATGTGGAAAATGGTCCGTTTTCAAATGTTTTATTTTTGAACGTCAGTTCACATTTGTAGGTGGATCATCAGTGTTAGAGCTAAAATTAGCATGTTTAAAGTGATTTTCATGCTTCCAGGGGCTCGGGAAGTTAATTAAATACCATTTGGAGGCATTTAATGTTCGAGCAAAAACGGCTGATTTTCGACAAAAGAGATAACACCCCCCCATTACGTCATGCTTCAGAAATGTGGAAAATGGTCCGTTTTCAAATGTTTTATTTTTGAACGTCAGTTCACATTTGTAGGTGGATCATCAGTGTTAGAGCTAAAATTAGCATGTTTAAAGTGATTTTCATGCTTCCAGGGGCCCAAAACACAAGATTAATGGAATGGTTAAAAGTGCATGAAAATGGCCAATTTACTCACTCTGAGTTCTCAAAAAGGGTTTCTTCACCCCAGGAAGTGAAATAAATACCATTTGGAGGCATTTAATGTTCGAGCAAAAACGGCTGATTTTCGACAAAAGAGATAACACCCCCCCATTACGTCATGCTTCAGAAATGTGGAAAATGGTCCGTTTTCAAATGTTTTATTTTTGAACGTCAGTTCACATTTGTAGGTGGATCATCAGTGTTAGCGCTAAAATTAGCATGTTTAAAGTGATTTTCATGCTTCCAGGGGCTCGGGAAGTTAATTAAATACCATTTGGAGGCATTTAATGTTCGAGCAAAAACGGCTGATTTTCGACAAAAGAGATAACACCCCCCCATTACGTCATGCTTCAGAAATGTGGAAAATGGTCCGTTTTCAAATGTTTTA